>NW_022631054.1:6711645-7311645 GCF_010015895.1 Lontra canadensis | reverse complement strand
TAGTGATGTTGAGCATTTATTCATGTACTTGTGGGCCTCGTGAGTTTGGAAATGTTCCTTCCTCTTTAATTTTTTGGAATAATCTGAAAAGGAGAAGTACTAACTTCTCTTTAAATGTTTGGTAGATTTCACCTATGAAGCTATCTGGTCCTAGAATTTTGGGGTTTTTTTGGTGGGGGGTAAAAATAGTGATTCAATTTCATCACTTGTATTTGTCTATTCAGATTTTCTATTTCTCCATGAATCAGTTTTGGCAAGTTGTATGTTCCTAGGAATTTGTCCATTTCTTCTAGGTTTTCCAATTTGTTGGCAATAATTGTTCTTGGTAAGTCCCTTATGATCCTTTGTATTTCTGTACTGTCAGTTACAACTTCTTTTTCATTTCTGGTTTTGTTTTGGCTCTTTTTTTTTCTTGATGAGTCTGCATAGAGGTTTATCAATTATGTTTATCTTCTCAAAGAACCAGCTTTTCATTTCAGTGATCTTTGCTATTTTTTAATCTCTATTTCATTTATTTCTGCCCTTAGGTCCTTTATTCTTCTAAATTTGGGTTTTGCTTATTCTTCTTTTTCTAGTTCCTTTAGGTGTAAAGTTATTTGCTTCGGATTTTTTTGTTTGTTTCTTGAGGTATGCCTGTATCAACATGAATTCCCCTTTTAGAACAACAATTACCACATGTGTAAGGTTTTTCTTCAGTGTGGATTCTGATGTATATGAAGATTTGCATTTTGGCTGAAGCTCTTACCATGCACAACATACTTATTGGGTTCCTCTCTTGCCTGCACTCTGATGGATGTGAAGTTTTGAGTTATCACAAAAACCTTTACCTCTCTTCACACATTTAGAGGGCCCTTCCCCTATGTAATCTCTGAAGAACTTGAAAACCTATATTCTACCTGAGGCTCTTGTCAGAGGTTTCTAACCATATGGATTCTCTGATGAATATAAAAATTTGAGTTAGCACTGAATCTTTTCTGCATCCCTCACCTTTAAATTTTTTTTTCTTCTCAGGAGAACATGAAGAATTATGTTACAACTGAAGCATTTACCATATGTATCGTATTTCTAGTTTCTTTGCTGTGTGAATTCCCTCATTATAGCAAAGATCTATGCCCTGTTTGAATCCCCAACATGTTAATCAGACTTTAAGGTTTCTGTGTGACCTTTCTAATGAGCTCAATACTCACTGAAGCATTTACCACACTTGCTACACTAATACATATTCCCTGTGTGGAAAGAGGGGAAAATCAGAGAACAGCAAAATTGGGGTGGGAATGAAAAATAAAATCACTGGACAAAAATACTTCAATGGCTACTTGAATAGCAGAAGAGAAGAGTGGGAAAATGCTTGGATCTCAGTTAACTAGATTACCAGGTCAAAGAAGTCTTAGATTGTAAGATAGAAAACAAAAAGAGTGAAATATGAGAGAGAAGATAACAGATGCAGAAGGCAAGTAAAGGAAATTTTACACGTAACAGGCACTCCAGAAGAAAATACTGGAATACTTAGCAAAGAAATCTTTCTAAGTTGAGCAGTTGAAGAAAAGCACAAAAATTATCTCAGTATTGAAAGAAAAGGACAGAGAATAAAGTAATGAGAAAAATTAGGGGAATCAGGAAGTGCATATAATAGAAATACATGTAACAGTTTCCAAAAAGAGAAACTAGAGAAGCAATAACCCAGAGAAGCAATAAATAAAGCAATAGTTGAAAAAATATTGGTGGAAGTACTTTCTTCCTTTCATTTTAATGTATTTTATAATGAGCACGTATTTATTCAGAAAAATCCACCATAGAGGAAATTAAACAATATGCTGGCTTTTCAGAATTATTTTAGAAGATCAAAATCCTCATTAAAAATGGGCAACGAATATAAGCAGTCAATTCTTAGAGGAAATACAAATTACCAATAAGTAACAGATACTCAGCTTCCTAGCTTATTGAATAGTGCAATTTAAAACAATAGTAAAGTTGGGGCACCTGGACGGCTCCAACAGCTGATTGTCTGCCTTTGGCTCAGGTCATGATCCCAGGGTCCTGGGATCAATTCCCTATACCTGGCTCCCTACTCAATGGAGAGCCTTCTTCTCTACCTCTCTCTCTGCCCCTCCCCCACTCACTCTCACTCTAAAATAAGTAATTTTTTAAATTTTATTCCTACTATTAAGTAGGAAGATACCTGTTGATGTTAGAGAAACAAGAGAGAAGAACTTAGGTTCCTGACACCATGGTGTACAACATCAGACCTAGACTAACTGTATTTAAGGTTTTTGTCATAAGAGAAATAAATTTCTGTTTTGTTTGGTTAAACAAAACAAAAATTGTTTTGGCAATTTCTACTATAAACAGTTGGAACTAGTCCTAATTAAAATATTCAACCTATTCTCTGGCCCAGGAAGCAAATTTTTAAATAATCAAGAAACAGCTTTGTTATGTCTCTTTTCATTTACCCACTCATGGAACAAATATCCAAGAGGTCCATAATTTAGAGTTCAGATAACTTTGAGCAGAATTTCCAAGGGAGAGATGACATTATTAAACATGTGGAGGCTGCAAACCAGGGAAGCATTTGCTGTAGAGAACAGCATCAGTGATCCTGGGGTGATCCCTACAGATGTCTCAACTTATCTTGTGAGAAACCATAAAACAATGACAAGGAGATGTTAATGTAAGGATTTGAGAGCTCAGGGTAATACTGAATTACAGAACTATTGAATTCTGACAATGTCATTGTCTGAAACCAACTGATTTTTCCTTTTCCTCTTTTTAAAACTTCTAGTATAACTAAAATGATGCCAACAGAACTCTGAGCAAGCTGTTTTCTTGAAGACTGTTAGCTTAATACTGTTTATCCCATAAAGTCCAGTTTACTAACTATGACCCCAGTTTGATTCCAAACTTCCTAGGGCCTAGAATAAGATACAGTGTAGGAGGCTTAACAACAGCAAGAAATACGTAATAGCATAATGGTTGAGCTTAATAAGCACTGCAATCAGACATATCTGGCCTGGAGTCTCCCATTGTCAAATTGTGGGATCTCAGACAAGTTTTAGAAGCCTCCTAAGCCTCAATTCCCTCATCAGGGATAGTAATGGATATATAGATTTAATCATAGAAGTGCTTAGCACAATGCCTGGCACATAACACTCACTCAGTAAATAAGAAAAGAGTTATCGTAAGATTCGCATTGTCCATAAGAAAATTTTATGTGTAGCTCAGAACACCTCCAGAGGTAATCTACCATAACTCCAAAAAATGTCCAGGTTTTACCAGTTCATGTAGAACATGGAGTCACATTTACAATATTCACCATTCTGCTGGTTCATGTGGAAACCCCACCCCTGCCGGCTCTTCTCCCCCTTCCATCTAATTATGCAAATTCTCCAGCAGTGTTTGCATAAACAAAGCTTTTCCTTCCAGATGATATCCATATCATTCTTTCCTCTGGCCTCTTTGGTGATGTTTTCAATTAAGGGCTCCACTGCCTTCTTAAATACATGGAGATTCCTCTCCATTATTTTCACATTTTCCTTAAAATGTATTTAATTTTTTGGTTCTCCCTTTCTAAAAAGGGCACCATACCGTATGTAAGCTGTGGGGACTTGTCTTTTCACTTAATATCGTGCTAAGAGTCACCCATGTTGCATGTCATTGTGGCTCATTTCTTTTGGCTGTTACACATTGTCCACACTCTTCTGATGATGGGCACCTGGATACTTTCTAGGTTTAGGCTTTGCTATTGTGAAAGTACTAGAAAGTATACTCTTCCTCAAATGTGTGAGAGCTTCTCTTGGCCTACCCCTAGGAGTGGTATAGTTAGGTGTGAATGTTACATGTTACTTCATATATTTTATTTTTTATATCTAATGCTTTCATTTTTTTAATGATCTCCTCTCCTGCTTCATTGTCCCTTATTTCTTTCAGCATATTTATCATGCTTATTTTAAATTCTTGGTGTGTTCATCCCACTAAGTCTGCTTCAGAGATATGTTTATGTTATGCACTTAAAGGCCTGAATTACACACGCACAACTATTTATAGTGGTCATCTCTGAATGATTCAGATTATTAAAAAAAAAAAAAAAAGTCAGTTCAACTGACCTGGACAGCATTTCATTTTATTTTATTATATAAAATGTAGAAAGCCTTGACCTAGAAAAAAAGGGGAAGAGACTTAATAGAAACTTTAGAATCTTCTTAAGAAAGCAATGATTGCTGAAAGATACCTTTTGCTCCAGCCACGCTGAGCAAGTGTCTTCTTGGCAATTTGCAGCACAGTTCCAGAGATCATATAATCCCAGATTCTTCCCACTCACCCCTGAATGATTTGAGTGGTTAGAATTTTGAGGAAATATGGAAAGAACCAAAGTAAGAACATTCTCCATGAAAGCCAAGCTCAAAGACTGGTCCTCTTTCATTCTGCTGAGTACATTAGGAGCAGGAAGGATTAAAGTTCCCGAAGAAGGCATACCCTTCTGTTCATTTCACTTTTTTGGCCTGGGGCTCTAGAATGGAGCTGGGCATCCCACCGCCCTTCCTCCACTCACAGATATCTGCATAGCTGCATGTCCGGCATTTCCAAGCCTCCTCCACATCAACCCCTTGAGGCTCTCGGTGGCCCATCCAGTAGGCCATATAGTGCTGCACTTTGCTTTTAACCTCGTTCTCTTCAAAAGCCACCATCATTGTACCCAGCACAGTGGCAGTCTCTTGGTGGATATATTCAATCTTCAGGATATCGATAACTGGGAGGTCAGACAGGGTTAGAGACAAGAAGACTAACTCCATGAGGTCGCCCAGGGACTTCACAGAGAAGCCTCCCTGCCGGGCGTGCTTCAGCACTGACGGTCCCAGTGGCTTGTCTGGACATAATTTTGTATGGTGGATTAGGCTAGCGCTGGTCACTTTCCCTTGAACCATGGCATCAAAGATATATTTGTACAGGCTGACTTGAAAACAGTCTTTTTTTTTCTGGGCTTCCAGAGGGAGCAGAGGGCGCCTGCGTGTCTTCAGGTCAGCCAGTTCCAGTTCCCCCTTGGCTGTATAGCGCAGCTCATCAATTACTCCAACGAGCAGCACACCCGCCACTTCTCCAAACACTGGAAACTCTCTGACGCGTCCCTCTGACTGCAAGACAGGAATCATTGATAATATATTCAGAAATTTAACTGCCCAAGCATCTTCTTTAGTAGTGATGGGGAGAGTCACAAGATCATGAACTTCCAGTTCTCTAGCTAGGTGGATGCTGGCACCAGCGTCCAAAACAGCTGCCTTCTCAGGAGCCAAGAAACCAGGACGCTCCTTCTCATATACCATTTGCTGTTCACACCAGTCCTGAGTAGACAGGTCAGTGACATACAAATACTTAAGGTGGAATCGCTCCATAGGTGATGAGACATCCAATCTTCTTTTCCACGTTGGTAAGCTTATGAGCTTGCCATCCTTCCCAGGGAGTTCGGAAGAAGGGCCAGGCTTGCTAAGTGAAGCACCTGACTCTTGAGTATCTTCCAGATCCAGATACTCTAGAAACTCTGAGTCACTCATGTCTGAGAACCCTGAGGCCTCCGCTGACACCTCTTCCCCAGTCTCTGCCATGGCACAAAGCCCTGCATATCCTGTTAAAGAAATGTATTATCCAAATAAATAATTTCTCCGAAGCACTGTGAAATTCTGATAAGGTTAAAAGAATCGTGGCTATTTACATTCTTTAAAGAAGCTTATCTTCTTTTTAATTTAAATTCAATTAGCCAACATGTAGTACATCATTAGTTGCAGATGTAGTATTCAGTAATAGAAGGCTATCTATTTATGATCAATTAGTAATGTAACAGAGTTGCCTTGGCCTCAATTTCTTCATTTAAGAGGAGATTTGAGGGGGCGCCTGGGTGGCTCAGTGGGTTAAGCCTCTGCCTTTGGGCTCAGGTCCTGATCTCAAGGTCTTGGGATCAAACCCTGCATCAGGCTCTCTGCTCAGCAGGGAGCCTGCTTCCCACCCACCTCTCTCTGCCTGCCTCTCTGCCTACTTGTGATCTGTCAAATAAATAAATAAGATCTTTAAAAAAAAAAAAAAAAGAGGAGATTTGAGGTTTGCCTTTTCTGCTGCAAAATTCTACTGACTTGGGACATTATTTCATTATTTTAAGTGAGTATAGATCTTTGTAAATGTTGGGGTAATGTTGGTAAAACCATATCCACTTCTATGATTCCTTTGATACAAAGTCCTTGACTAGGAAACTCAATTAGAAACTGTTCTTTGAGAAAACTCAGCTCTTTTTTAAGGTAGCTCTCAGGAACACAATATGGCAAAATTCAAAGATTAAGTACAGATAAATACAAATAGATCTGCTCACACACAATGACATGAAGTAAGGAGAGAGGATGTTCACAGCAACATGCGGAAATTAGTGGCTTTTTATATTTGAGATATATCAAGGAAATGGTAAAAAGGAAAAATCTCTTGCTGGGTTCTACTTTACCCTACAGACTTTGTAAATTACCCTCCTAACATCACAGAAATTGGTGTTTCCCACTAGGTTTATTTTTTCCTTCCACAAGAAATTAGCTTACGATTAAAAATATCTGTCAATAAGCACTATAAAATACCACTATATCTGCTATACCAGTGAATATTTTATCGCACAGTTACTGAGTGCTAGCCACCGAGTGCTTTACATCCAAGACCTCACTACTCTACTGTGGGACACGTACTCTTTTTAAAAATTTGCTGCAAATAATTGCACATATACAGAGAAATAGAACAAGGAACACCTATACACATACCACGTAGACAAACAACTGTTGACATGTTGCTGTATTTGCATCTTTCATGTGTGCGTTTTCTTTGGCTATTTTACTTTGGTTATTTTAAAGTAAATCGCAGATATCACAACATCTCATTTATAGATATAAATGCTTCAGCATACATTTCTAGATAAGGACATCCTCCTACATTATCTACAATGTTGTTATCACATCTAACAAAATTAATAATTCCCTAATACTACCATCGATACTCAAATTTCCCCAACTGCCCTATAATGTCTTGGGTAGCTTTTCTTTAAACCAGGAAACAAAGAACACACATTATGTTTGATTTGCTTTGTCTCTCAAACATTTTTAATCCTAAGAAATTTGTAAAGATACTCTTCTTAAGGCTTCTTCCCAACCTCACATATCTAATTTAGCGTAGAGACAAGACAAAACAAATCAAGGTGTGACCAGTCCACCAGTATTTGACTCTGGGTGTCAGTAAAATAATCTGACACAGAATTTAAACTGATGGAGGTAACTATGAGCTAAGTTTTCTCTTTGCTAATCTAATAAGCAATGAATAAATTGAATGCACCAATTCCCATATTAAAAGCTTAAGAACTGATACCTTGAAAATGGTATTATTAGTTATGGTTGTACCTAACTCATTTTTAAATAGTCTGAATGTCTCTAATGAAAGGTAACATAGATATAGCTGGAAGAAAAGTTATTTGCAATGAACAAAAGTAATACAATGTGAAGACTTCTGCTTCTATCTTATACAGTTATTGCTTTATAAGATACTTTAATAGTAATACAACACAGAATCTACACATTTGTACAAGTGTCTTAAATTATAAATGTGCCTTAGGTGATGACTGTTTCAAAATGAGTAATGTTAGTTGGACTATGAAGTCCCTGGGAGAGAATCGACCCTCTGTCAAGAAACTGAAGTTAAATGGCAATTAACATGTACACCTGGGGTGTTTTCCCCCCTAGTGGGAGGGCACTAAATCCAAATCAACTGACCTTGAAAGTTTTTTTGTTTTTTGTTTTTTGTTTTTTTTTTTCAAATATTTAGACCTGGGCTGTCCAATATGTAGCCATCAGCCACATGTGGCTATTTTTTTTTTTTAAAGATTTTATTTACTTATTTGACAGAGATCATAAGTAGGCAGAGAGGCAGGCAGAGGGGAGGGAGGGAAGCAGGCTCCCTCCCATGATCCTGAGATCATGACCTGAGATCATGACCTGAGCCAAAGGCAGAACCTTAACCCACTGAGCCACCTAGGTGCCCCACATGTGGCTATTTAAATTAAGTAAAATAACATAAAGTTTATGTATTTATTTATTTTTAAGACTTTACTTATTTGACAGAGAGAGAGAGAGAGAACGAACTCAAGCAGAGGGAGAAGCAGGCCCTCCACTGAGCAGGGAGCCCCATGTAGGACTCAACCTGAGCCAAAGGCAGCTGCTTAACTGACTGAGCCACTCAGGTGTCCCTAAAATAAAATAAAATTTAAAACCCCATTTTTCTCTTGCATTAGGCACATCTCAAGTGCTCAAAAGCTACATGTGGCTAGTGGGTACTACATCATAAGGCAAAGATACAGAACATTACACTGACCACAGAAAGTTCTATTGAACAGCACCGTTTTAGATTAATTCATGTGTGACTATTAACTGCCAAAGGGAGAGTAAGCTCCTGGAAGGTATGGACTTTGTATTTATTTTACATACGGAGAATAGGGTAGCCCTGAACAGGTTAAGCGAAATATTTTGTAGAGAAGACACAAAAAGGGGGCATTCTCTGTGGAATTATTCATCTAAAAGAAGAAAACAATACACTGGTGATGGACAATTTAGACTCAGATGTGTTGCCTGGACTTCCCTACGCAGAAAAAAATCCAGGCAATGCAGTACACTGTGTCCCTAATGCAAGTCTATATCTTTCTGACATGAGATGATTTTACATGGCACAAAGGTCAACATTTTTAGACTTATCTCAGAATATAAAGCTATTAGAGTTTCCATCAAATCATAATTTCATAGAGAGTATTTCTTAGGACAAATCTGGTTTTTAAATAAATGAAAGTATAAAACTTAAAATATGAAAATAACAATACAGGTAGTACATAGGAATGGTAACAATTATTAGGTGGTAAGTGAATGAAACGAAATGTTCAGGAAATAGAACAATGGCAAGAGTCTGGAGTTCTATGGATCTACATTCTAAATCCTATCCTGACTAGGTAAGTTGTATTTAGTAAGATGCTCTTGCCTTATGAGTATTCTTCGGCAAGTTTTTCCTTTTCCTGAAGCTACTGCCACTTTGGAGCACTCCTTCTGACCCTACTCAGCTACCCAAAATAATGATAAAACATTATATACATACTAACATTCAACAAATGTGGAGCTCCCTTCCCTTCCCAAGGAAGAGATAGTCTATCTATTCCCTCTGACAAATGAAATTAAACTTTAGGAAAGAGGAAACTTCTACTACCCTGGGAGATGGCTGATCTTTCTCTTCACCAGAAAGTGCAGAATGCTAAAATGACACGGTCAGGGGAGGAGAAAAGAGCTCTGAAAAACCAGGTCTGCATTGAAGAATCCAGATCAGCAACTCTGCGCATGCTGTGGTAGAACGGAGACTTTTGGTCCTTTCTCACCTGACCAGTCCCTCACAGTGCGGCGTTTCCTCCTCTCTGATCCACTCGACACAGGCTGTTGCTCATCCCAGATGCGAGGTAACGCTTGCCTCGCTCCTGGATCAAATTCTCCATGACTTCGTTTACCCCGCAACCCGGATGTAGTTACTTAATCCAATCTTTGCTCCCTGCAAGCAAGAGTCAAAAATAACCAAAGCCCCCCAGGAGCTCCAAAATCAGGTCCATCTTCCAGCCCCAAACCTCAGCCCAGGTGCTCCGCAGACCTCAGGTGAAAGGCTTTTCTTCTTTGATGGGTTCCTGGCTACCTGTGGGGCTGCCACGACCTTCACCCTCAACATCCTGACTTGTGGGCTCCGAGAGTCTTACCTTCAGCCCGGACCTTTCCAAGAGCCCCAAACCACTGTCGGCCCAGGAATTCCACGCCTGCCCTAAAGTTTACTGAGCACTCCCTACAATGTCTTGGGGGAGTGGGAAATGACAGCAAGGGGTCGCCGGCTTGGCAAGGGGTTCCAGTGGACCTCCGTGAAAGGTCCAGAAGCCTGGCCTGCGAAGGCAAACACAAGCCGCTGCCCGGGCCGCTCCCAGCCGGGGACCGCGGCGACAGCGGGGACAGACGCCTGCGCTCCACACCGCATCCCCTCAGCTCCCCACCCCCATTCCTCGACCTTGTCCTATCCTTGGTTACTCCTCCGAACCCCGGACTCTTCCCGGCTCCTCCGCGGCCTCGCAACTGCTCCCGGGCGCTGCCCCTTACCTGCCCGCAGAGCTTGAGCAGCCGAGTAGGCACAGAACCCGGGAGGAAGATACACCCAGAATGCTCAGCGGCCGCCTGAGACTCGCCCCCTCCCAGAGGCCTCAGCGGCGGCTCCTGGTCGTCGCGAGTGCCAGAGCGCCCCGGACTCCCTCTCGCGGCGGGGTAGAGTAGGGGGCTAAGGTGAGCGGCCGCTTTGGGGCGGGCGGTCCCCGCGCGCCGCTGGCCTTGCGTCTGGCTTAAATCGGGACGGAACGGCGCTGTCGCCTGACCCGGAAGCCCTCACTGCGGTGGGGCTCCTGGCTACCTCCAAGCCAGGGTCCGAGAGACGTGTGCGCGCGTCCCTGTACCCCAGTGCACCGGCCTCTGTCGGTTCAGTGCTGCGGTCTAGGCTTTGTCTCCTGGGTTCAGCACCGCCTTTGCTTCTCGCGCCAGCGTTCCCCGCTGAGAACAGCCACGAGCTCCCTTTGCAAAGATGCTGGCGCCCGTCTTGTAACCCTTTAACACAGCTATATTCTGAAATAGAAAATAAAGGTAAATATTAAGTATTGAAAAGATACGTCATCCTTAGGTCAAAAATAGAAAAGTGACTGTTGCTTTCCAAATACACCCCCAACGCCCCTTCCTGAGGAAAAGCACTAGCCTGACTTTTAGGACAGTCACTTCCTTGCTTTACAGTTTTATCACACGTGGGAAACTTGATTTACAATAAAGGTGGCATCGCATAGCAAAGGAGAAAAAAGATGGTCTTTTCAATGAACGTTCTGTGACAATAGGGTATCCTTATTAAAAAATATATATGAAATGAGACCTCTTATCTTACTTCCTCACCAAAATCATTTCCAGGAGTATTAAAGTCCTAAACGTGAAAAACTAAACTAGAAAGCTTTTATTTTTTTCGGATCTTATTTTATTTGAGGGAGAAACAGATTGAGAAAAGGAGTGAGAGGAGTGGCAGAGGGAGAGCAGACTCCCTGCTGAGCAGAGACACCCCCCCCACCCCCCCACCCCGCCCAGGGGACTGGATCCCAGGACTCTGGGATCAGGACTTGAGCCCAAGGCAGACGCTTAACCAACTAAGCCACCCAGGCACCCTAAAGCTTTTAGAATATAATACAGTAAACTATTGTTTGGACTTCAAAATAGGCAAAGATTTCTTAAAAATAAAATAAAGAAGGGGCACCTGGTGGCTCAGTGGGTTAAAGCCTCTGCCTTCAGCTCAGGTCATGATCCCAGGGTCCTGGGATGGAGGCCCGCATCGGGCTCTCTGCTCAGCGGCGAGCCTGCTTCCTCCTCTCTCCCTCTCTGCCTACTTGTGATCTCTGTCTGTCAAATAAATAAATAAAATCTTTAAAAAAAATAAAAAATAAAATAAAGAATACTAGAAAGGACAGTTGGGTAAATTAAATGTGACTTGTATATTAGATAATAGTTATCAATTATGAGTACCCTGGGTGTGATAATGATTTTGTGGTTGTGTAGGAAAACATCCTTGATCTCAGAAATATGAAAGTTGAGGACAATATTTTTAATCAAGTGAAATGAGTAGGTATTGCTGGGTTGAGGCTGGAGAAGGTTTCTGCCTCCTCCCCAGTATAATCTTCTGTAGCCAAAATGTAACTTCCAAAGTCAGGAAAGTCTCTCTCAACCTTTCAATGTATCTTCAAACTAAGTTTGCAGTGCAGGTTATGCTGCTTGGGGGAGTGAAGCAGAAGAGATTCCCAAGCAGGAGGACCATGTTCCCCAAAGCTTTCATTCTCAGCACTGGAGGACTCAAATTTTAGAAAGTGATACCCTTTCCCCAAAAGGCTATTCTAAGAAGTGTGGGCATTTAAGGCCCATTCCTATACAAAACTCACTGATACAGTTCATCCATCTCCAAGGATATCTGTAACCATGGAAATACTGTTAGACTCAAATGATCTGTTTGTCTCTCTTTCCATCTCTCCTTCCTTCCTCTTTCAGAGCACAGGATTTGTACCTCTAACATCACACTGATTATAATCTACCAAATAAGAGTCTATATGATAAAAGTGTTTCTCTGTATGGTTACTCTCTAGAGCTGCACTGTCAAGTGAAGTAACCACTAGCCACATCAGGTTCTCTTGAGCACTGGAAATGTGGCTAGTCCAGAACGATCTACTCTAACTACAAAATACTAGATTTTGAAAACTTAGTACAAAAAAAAAGAGACAATAACACATGATTTTTATATTAATTACATGTTGAAATTATAACATTTTTTATATATTGGGTCCAAATGAATATATTTTTAAATTAATTTTACTTATTTTTATTATATTAATGTAGCTGCCGGAAAATTTTAAATTACCTATGTGGTTTACATTTGTGTTGTGGCTCACACTGTATTTCTCTTGGACGTGCTGCTCTAGGGCATCAGAGCCTAAGGGCAGGGAATTCATTTTGCTCGTTTGTGTTCCTCACAGGTGCTAGAACTGTTATTAATATAATTTTTATATGCTCAAGAGAAGCCCACTGACAATATTCTGTATTTGAAAATCTTTTCTTCCACATATTAAGATCAGCCTCTCTTTCGCCAAACACCTATTTCTGGTAATACAAAAGAGCATTGCTTGCTTAGAGAGAGCCAGAGAAGATGGCTCTAAGTGATGAGATTGAGGGAGGTGGAAATGAGCTAAGGATGTCAGACTGCACTAAGAATGTAAGACTGAGGCATGGTTCTAAAAACACGCAGCTTCTGATGAAGCCTGAATCAATTAGGACTTCTTCATTTATAAGAGATTGAAAACCCAGGGTTCTACCTTCAGGTGAGGCTTGATCCAGGGATCAAATAGTGTGACCAGAATTGTCTGTCTCCATTTCTTGGATCTTCTATGTTTGCTCCATTTCCAAGTAGCCTCCCTCCTTTTCCACTGCCAGTAGCTTCCAGGAATATAACCTTCCAGATTTGTGTCTAGTGGCAAAGAAGGAAGCCTCTTTCCCTGATATCTCAAAGATAAATCCAAAAATTGTCCCCTTGACCCTGATTAATCGAACTGGGTTTATAACCTTAGCTTAGCCAGTCTTCCAGAAAACAGAGCCTAGAGCAAAGATTAGATTGTTTTTTTTTTTCTTTTTCTTTTTGGAAGTGCAAACCCATAGTAGCAAGAATAAGAAAAGGAAGTGAAACAAGCAACAACTTAAATTGAAGTGGTGCACTATTTATGGCTCTTGCTTCATGTTGACCCCATGGTCTTACATGCTGATTCCAGAGTAATATTATAAAATTAAAACTCCATGTTGTCAGTCTTTGATTTCAAAAATCCTGTAAGATAAGGCCTCTTTATTTAGTAAATTCAGCCAAAAATTCAAGTGTTGATCTCAGAAGGCATAAATTGTGTGCAGTATTCCCTGATGATGTAACACAAATTTAATCTGGGAGGATAAGTAGGAGCTAACTGAACAAAGAAATTGGGCAGAAGGAAGAAAAATAGCATAATTGAGGACCAGAAACCATGTAATATATTGAATGGAATATTTACAGGACTGTAAGATCCTAATGACTGGAGCAAAGTATGCTTGAGGGGAAATTTGGGAGCCACTGCCAGAAAAATAGGTAATGCTCTATGCCAGGTGTTCTGTATTAAGAAGAATACAGAAGGAGCATCTGGGTCACTCAACTGGTTGAGTGTAAGCCTTTGGCTCAGGTCATGATCCCAGGGTCCTGGAATAGAGCCCTGCATCCAGCTCCCTGCTCCGCAGGAAGCCTGTTCTCCCTCTCCCACTCCACTTGCTTGTGTTCCCCCTCTTGCTGTGTCTCTCACTATCAAATAAATAAGTAAAATCTGGAAAAAAGAAGAATACAGAAGATGAAGTTTATCTTCAAGTTGTGAGAACTCATTGAGGGATTTTAAGCAATGTGATGCAATTAGATTAAGTTTGATTCAATGTGTTTTGGAATGACCACTCTAGCAGCAGTGGGGAGGAGAGAAAAGTGAGTCCAAGTCTGGAAGTGAGGCAGAACTCTGAGCAGGTGGTATGCTCTGGCTGACATGCAAAATCTGGTAGAAAGAAGGAGGGCAGTGGACCTCCTGGAGGCAGAATCCCATGGTTCTGACGTGCACTGTGGGTACGGAGACAGTGCTCCCAAAGCAGGAGCCGCTCCATATGTGCAACTATTTGACTCACTGCCTGCCAGGTCTGTGGCAGAGTACCTGTGGATCAGTAAAGAAATTGGGGGAGATGTGTAGAAACACGCAGAGATGGTCCACACAGGGCTGAAGCTGGAGCAGACTCTCTTGGTCACAGCCTCTCAGCACCAGCAGTCGGCAGGCAATAAGCTTTCTGATTTGTTGGCACCCAGCTCAGAGCAGACCCAGAACCTTTCTGGAGATGAACCAAGGCAGCAAGTTGTTCAATCACCTGTCAGCCATCAGGAAAAATATCCAGGCTCTAGGTTGGGTGGCTGTGGCTCCCAAGCCTGGTCCCTACGTGAAAGAAATGAATGATGCAGCCATGTTTTATACAAACCTGGTCCTCAAGGAGTACAAAGATGTCAATGAGAAGCATGTGCACTGGATCAAAGCTTACTTGAGGATATGGACAGAGCTACAGGCTTACATTAAGGAGTTACATCCCACTGGACTGGCTTGGACCAAAACGGAGCCTGTGGCAGAAGAACTGAGTGGATTGCTATCTGGCCCCTCTGCTGGATCGGGTCTTCCTCCTCACCCCCCAAGATCCTCCACCACCCAGTTCCCCGAGTTCAGGCTCAGATGAGTCTGCTTCCCCCTCAGCAAACAAGGGGGAGAGCATCACACATTCCCTGAAAGCTGTACCTGATGACACAAAGACACAGGAACAGAATCCTGTGTCCAGATGACAGGAACCCTGCCCTGAAGGCTCAGAGTGGTCCAGTACTAAGTGGCCCCAAACTGTTCTCTGCACCTAAACCAGGAGTCAGCCCATTCCCCAGACCAACCACAAAGAAGGAGCCAGCTGTACTGGAACTGGAGGGCAAGAAGTGGAGAGTGGAAAATCACGAGAACATTCCCAACCTGGTGACTGATGACACGGAGCTGAAACAGGTGGCTTACATATACAAGTGTGTCAACACGACATTGCAAATCAAGGGCAAACTAAACTCCATTACAGTAGATGACTAAGAAACTTGGTCTGGTGCTTGATGACTTGGCAGGCATCATGGATATAATCAATAGTAGGATGTCAAAGTTCAGGTAATGCGTTAAAGGGCCAACAATTTTCATCAACAAAACAGATGGCTGCCCGTTTACCTGAGCAAGAATTCCCTGGATTGCAAGATAGTTATTGCTAAACCTTGTTTTTCAAAAGATTTTATTTATTTATTTATCTATCTATCTATCTATTTAAGAGAAGAGAGGAGAGGAGAGAGAGGGAATGAGGAGGGGATTGGGGCAGAGGGAGAGGGAGAGGGAGAGGGAGAAGTAGGCTCCCCCCTGGGCAGGACCCTGGGATCATGACCTGAGCTGAAGATAGATGCTTAACTGAGACACCCAGGCGCGCCCCAGTGCCAAATCTTCTGAGATGAATGTCCTCATTCCTGCAGAAGGCCGTGACTTTAATAAATTCCCAGTCCCTGAGCAGTTCAAGACCCTATGGAACGGGCAGAAGTTGGTCACCACAGTGACAAATTGCTGGATAAGCGAGGTGCCACTGGGTTCTTTGCCCTCTCCCTCACACCATGAGATAAACATGTATCAAGACGGTTCTTTTCTAGGTTTCCTCTACCTTTCTGCTCTTCAACTGCTTCTCTGCTTTGAGAAGCACAGCTACCTGCCTTCACTGAAATATACCTCAGGCTGAGATTTGGGGCGGGAGAGCAGGTCAGTTCATCTTCTGCAGGAAGGTGCGGCTTTTCCCTATCGGCTCAACCACACCGCCAGTCCCTCCTTAAGGAACCGCACACCAGCACTGGTGTGTCTAAGCTTTCAGCCTTTGCAGGCTATTTGACCAACAGTCTTTGGGAAGCCTAAAGCAGTCCCCGGGGATTAACAGATCAGAATGTTCACACAAGTTCATCTTTTTCTAACAATGAGCGTGAAGGTAGCAGAGGCAGGTGTGATTCTAGCGGGTTCTTCTAACTGAACTAATTTTTCACTGTTGACAAGTGAGGCAGGGGTTGCATCAGACTAAAGGCTGAAGCTGGCCAGCTAGCATTCCAAGCAGAATTGTTTCCCATAAGCATTCCTTTCATTCTGCATTCCATCCTGGCTCTGCCTGAACCTGGGAAGTACATCCTCCTGTGTCAGCCACTGTGGCAGTGCCCTGCACCTAGGCCAGTTAAAGGAGTCTTGGCCTCTTCCTTTTACTGGGATCCCTGCCCAGCACCTTCCTACAGAGATGACTTCAACAAGGGAAGGAAAAAAAAAAAAAAAAAAAAAAAGGAAAACACACCATTCCAAGGGATCTGGAATTCCTTCCTCCCTTCCATGCTGGGTGCCTGTCCTCCACCTTCACTGCCTCCTTTGCCCTGTCATGCTCAACTGCTTTTGGCTTCTGTCCGGGCACCTGAACGAAGGACTAAAATCTCAACTGCAGCTTGGTTTTAGGTCTTATGTAAGAATCTTGCACAGCACTGCTAATGTAAATACAGTTTTTCTCTCTAGGACACTTACCAAAATATGCAACTTTTTTGGTGGCAAGAGAGATTGTCCTGTGACTTCTACCCATTTCCTGAGGCCTGTGGAAATAAACCTTTATGTACTTAAAAGATATACAGAAAATAGAATAAAATTAATACCAAACTTGAAAAAAAAATGATGAGTCCAGATTCTAGAAAAACCAGTTGGAATCCCATTTAAGCAGTTAGGACATGCTAACAGCCTAATTAGAGAACTGACAATGGAAACAGAGAGGAAGATAGTAGAGATCCCAAATAGAATATATAGGACATAGTGACTGAGAGAGGTGATGGATGAGGAGAAAATTTAAACTGGAGAACTGGAAAGAGGGTGGTACCAATCACTGGACTGAGGATACAGATTTTGTTGAGAAGATTATGAGTTGGGTTTTGGACATACTTTGAGGTGACTATGGGATATCCAAATGGAGATATTCAGTAGGATGCGGACTATGATGTTCTGGAGTTCAGGAGACATTCCTAAGATACAGATGTAGATTTAAAAAGTGTTGAGATGTTAACAAAATCAGTTAGACAAAATGTGTAGCTTGGGGAAAGAACATGACTAAAGGACCCAGGCCCGGGGAAGAGCATTTACATGATCAGCAAAGGGAGACGTGCCTGTAAGATAACCAGAAAGAAGGAACAGGCAAAAATAATAGGCAAAACCAATGGACAGGCTCTAAAGTTATTAAGATCTCCTGAAGCAGTAGCAGATCTAAGAAATAAAACTTAGAATGGCAAAGAACAGTTGCATATAGCCATTAAGGGCAGGTGTTTGTAAAGCTAGGCTAAACCTGGAGAAAAAATGCTCAAAAATACAAGTAAAGGACATGAATAATTAAAGGGCACTCTCTGTTTCTTCATCTATAAAGTGGGATTTTTTTTTTAAAAAGATTTTATTTATTTGTGTGAAAGAGGGAGCACAAGCAGGGGGAGTGGCAGGCAGAGGAAGAAGCAGGATCCCTGCTGAGCAAGGAGTAAATCAAGGATTCAATCTCAGGACCCTGGGACCATGACCTAAGCCAAAAGCAGACACTTAACTGACTGAACCACCCAGGCATCCCTAAAGTGAGGAGTTCTAATTAAGTGAATTCCCAGACCCTTCCCAGTTCTAAAAATCTGATCCTATGCGCTGGTATCAAAGAGTGAGTTAGGATCTGGAATTCTATGAACAGTAACCCTTTCCGCTCTCTTGCCCCTCCAGACACCCCACCCCCCGCAAACCACCCACCCAATTCACACCATCCACACGGTTCCCATAGAAGTTCTCTGCCTACCTAGAGGTGGGCACCTGACCTGGCTGGGCCAATACGAGACTTGCCCTAGGATTTTAACGTTGGAAAGAAGAAAGAGAAGACAGTTATCTTTTTTCTGGATGATGGAAACAATATATATAAAATCTGGAGCTGATGGTAACTGTGATTTGTTACAAGGTGTTAAAAAAAAAGGCAAGACATAAAAAGCTCTTGTGAGAGATGAAGAGAAAGCTGCCTGGGTTTTCTCAAGTGCTTCAGGTCCTAGTTCAAGTCTGCTGTTAGAATGTGTTACAGCCCATGAATTACAGGATACCCCAATATCTTTCTAACAATACTCCCACTTTAAGACTTAAATCACCCCCAAATGACTTGTGTTATTTGATCAAAGAGTCTCAACTAGTCTGTTTAGCCAGAGCCCACATGGGAAAGAGGAAAGCAGGAGATGGAACTATAAAGTAGCACTAGTTACAAAGAAGGACCCAAGTGCCAGGCTTTGGTTTATCATGAGTAGTGGCAGTGGGATGGAGATAAGGGGAACTCCATTACTATTTCACAGAATCACTGAAACTGTAATACGTTTGGTAAACATTTACCAAATTGAAAAATGAACATGTACAAAGCCATGTGGTCCTAATCTTGGTGCTCAGTTTTCTCAGACATGAGCAATGCTAATTAATGCTTTCATTCATTAACGCTTATTAGAAAGTCACATCCTACCTCTTTTCTGTCTTCCTCCGTGTGTTAACTGTAACTTGCTAACATAACCATCCTGTAAAAGGCTGTGTGGTTGACCATCCATGGTACACCCTGCCACCCTGAGAACCCTGACTCAATTGTCCGTGTTCCTCCATCCCATCAGAAGGGCTGCAGCCACAATTTTACTTGCTATGACAAGTGTAATGGCCTCCTTAAAGGGACTCTCACTGATCAGGCAGCTCCAGCCTCAGAATTAGGGACTGGAGTAGTTGGTGGACAAAGAGTTTCTCCTTCTCCAGCTGAGATTTTGGTGGGCTTGGCTTCAGGAAGATGCAGATTCTTCTGTGGCTGCAGGACGGCAAGCACCACTCTTCCTGGGGCTGCAGCTCAGCTGGTACTTCTGGGCTAAGTTACTGAGACAAACGGATACTTCTTTGATGATTAAAGGGCAGTTGGTCCAGGACATGCTTCAGCATCAAGTGGGTCCTACAGTTCTCTATCTTGCTGGTAGAAAAACAGATCAGTCCAACCTCTCTATGAAGGCCAGTTTGGCAATATCCATCATAAAAATGCACATGCCCTCTAGTAAGAGATTCCAGTTCTCAAAATTTACCCTACATGTTCTCTTATGTGTCTGAGAAATTTAAAAAATGTTTAAGAGTATTCATTGCAACTAAAGAATGGAAATCCAAAAGTCCTTCCATAGTGAACTGGCTAAATAAATTAAAGTACATCCAAACCACAGAATACTATGCAGTTGTAAAAAGGAACTAGTAGGCATTTTATCCACTAATATGGAATGACTTTCGTGATAAATGGTTAAATGATAAAAGTAAAGTGCAGATGTGTTATGCTTAAAAAGAAAAACTCTTCATTTGTATTCTCTTGGATACAAATACAAAAATCTCTGGAAGGGTGCACAAAAAAAATTAGTTATAAAAAATTGTTGCCTCTATAAAAAATTTGGGGATGTAGGAAAAGGACTTCCCTTATATGACTGTCTATGCCTTTTGAGCCTTACCCCATTTTTAAGTTTCCCCATTGAAAAAATAAAAGTTTACTTAAAAAATAGGGGTGGTGACATTTTCAACAGTTCATCCCAATTGTTAGTCTATAAATCAGTGAATGGCCATGGAGAACAACTGATCCACCATGAAATCAGAAAGATAACAATTAAGTGTGCACTCTCCATAATGCTGAATTTAATTTAAAGGACCATCCTTTATTCTTGATTAAGTACTTTGTCTGGAGGTGTTAGTAGATAGTAGTTATTGGTGTACTGTTTATTTACATAATGGGCAAAATTAAAAGCTGGCATCATGATACCAATTACTCAAATTCAGAATCCTGGAATTTAAAAACACAGAATCATTGATTTAGAGCTGGCTTTTGTTCTCATGTTGAGTAATCGATTTTCACACGTTATTTCGAAAGGCATTCCTCCTGTGTATCTCATGGTGTCGGCTAAGTGATGAGTTGTAGCTGAAGGCTTTTCCACACTCATTACATTCATAAGGTTTTTCTCCAGTGTGGTGTCTCTGATGTTTCTTAAAGGAGGAATCATGCCGGTAGGCTTTTCCACAGCGGCTGCATTCATATGCTTTCACTCCTGTATGAACAGTTTTATGGTTGCTAAGGTGTATCCTCTGCCTAAAGGCTTTTCCACATTCCTTGCATTTATAGGGTCTCTCCCCAGTATGAATTCTCTGATGATGTGTTAGATACGCTCTATGACTAAAGGTTTTACAACACGCGGTGCATGCATAGGGCTTCTCCCCAGTGTGAATTCTTATGTGTTCACTAAGGTGCCTGACCTGCCGGAAGGTTTTCCCACACTCATTGCACGTAAAGGGTTTCTCTCCAGAATGAGTTCTCAGATGCTGGATCAAGCTGATGTTCTGGCTGAAAGCTTTCTGACATTTATCGCACACGTAGGGTTTCTCTCCAGTGTGAGTTCTGTGATGCTGATTAAGAGATGAGCGATGTCGGAAGGCTTTGCCACATTCTTCACATTCAAAGGGTTTCTCGCCAGTATGGATCCTCTGGTGCGTAGTCAGGGATGCACTTTGACTGAAGGCCCTTCCACACTCCTTACACCTGAAAGGCTTTTCACCAGTATGAATTCTCATGTGTTCAGTGAGATGAATGGGTTGTTTGAAGTTTTTTTCACATATGTTACATTCATAGGTTTTTGTTCTTATGTAACTTGGATGATTGATCAGGTCTAACTTGTATTTGTTCCTCTTTCTAGGTGTATCACATTTACGGTGCCTCTGCTCTATAATAACGTTTGAACTGACAATATTTTCCCCAAATTTGTTAGTTTCTTGGCCACTCTTCTTGTGGGTCAGGATGGCTTGTCTTACATCTCTCCCATGGGTTTCCTGGTGCCTTTCTAAGTCACTATCATATTTAGAGACTTTTCTCAGTGTGGAATAAATGCCATCATCTCTCAGGAACCCTTCCATCATAATGCCATGATAAAACTGTTCCTGTAAAATGTTGTTCTTTGCAGTTGATGCATCGGTTTCTGTTTTAGTCCTCAAGTCTGAAAGAAAGGGAAAGAAATGCAAGTAACTCCTATTCATTATGCTTTGAAAAATCAATTATTGCAATGAGTAGGAAATAGAAATTAGGATAACTACACATATTACGTACGAGGTTCTGATTACAGTTGACCCTTAAACAACATGGGGGTTGGGATACCAACACCAAGGCAGTAAAAAAAAATCCAAGTAGAACTCTTGACTCCCCCCCAGAACTTAACAACTAGTAGCCTCCTGTTGCCTAGAAGCCTTACTGATAAGTCAATTAATAAATTTTTTTATGTTATATGTATCATACACTACAGTCTTACAATAAGGAGAAAATGTTAAATTATAAGGAAGAAAAAATACATTTATAGTGCTGTGAAAAATCCACATATAAGTAGACCCACGTAGTATAAACCAGTGTTGTTCAAGGGTCAACTGCACAATTGAATATGGTGATGCAACCCTGGAAGGTAAAGGGAAGTTAAGAAATAGTAAATAAGAAAAATGTGTGATTTAATATACAGAGTAAAATTTGAGCGCATTAGACCTATTCTTTCTAATATTAAATTATGAAATTTCAGAGTGATGGCTTATGAATATCTTTTTCATTGACAACTACTGTTAGAAAACCATCTCCCCACATGAGCAGCAGCAGCAGAAGCTCGTTCAAAAAATAAGGTCTGAACTAAGAACTTTCATAAAAACATTAAGCTTTTAGTGAATTGTATTAATATTTACATTGTTCTACTTTCTGTGATTATTAGTCTGTCCCTAGAAAGGAGATTTGTAAGAAACCCCAACTATGTTGCTATTACTGCTATGTTCTATGAAAACATCTTTTATCTTTTTTTGGGGGGGAGGGGAGTAAAAGAGGGGGAGGGAGAGACAGAATCTTTTTTTTTTTTTAATATTTTATTTTTATTTATTTATTTGAGAGAGAGAGACAGCGAGAGAGAGCATGAGTGAGGAGAAGGTCAGAGGGAGAAGCAGACTCCCGGTAGAACCGGGAGCCCGATGCGGGACTCGATCCTAGGACTCCAGGATCATGACCTGGGCTGAAGAGAGTCACCTCACCAACTGAGCCACCCAGGTGCCCCGAGAGACAGAATCTTAAGAAGGCTCTACTCCATGCCCAGCAGGGCTCAATCTCACAACCCTGAGATCATGACCTAAGCCAAAATCAAGAGTCAAACACTTAACTGAACCACCCAGGTGCCCCTGAAAATATCTTTTAACCTTTAAAATTCTGACTAGCTTTTTTTTTTTTTTTTTAAAGATTTTATTTACTTGACAGATAGAGATCACAAGTAGGCAGAGAGGCAGGCAGAAAGAGAGAGAGGAGAAAGCAGGCTCCCCGTGGAGCAGAGAGCCCAATGCGGGGCTCAGTCCCAGGACCCTGGGATCATGACCCGAGCCGAAGGCAGAGACTTTAACCCACTGAGTCACCCAGGTGCCCCCTGACTAGCTTTTTTACCTGATAATTTGTTTATATTACCAATGTTTCAACTGACAGAGCTGTATCCTGAAAGGTATAACTTCTTATAAGATTTTTTTGTTCAACACAAAAGGATCATTAGTACTTCCAAATTCTTTTTTTAAAGATTTTATTTATTTATTTGAGAGAGAGAGAGTGAGAAAGCCCAAGAGGGGAGAAGGTCAGTGGGAGAAGCACATTCCCCGTGGAGCTGGGAGCCCAAAGCGGGATTAAATCCCGGGACTCCAGGATCATGACCTGAGCCAAAGGCAGTCGCTTAACCAACTGAGCCACCCAGGCGCCCCAGTACTTCCAAATTCTTAATGACTAAAGGCAATAATAGAGTCTATGTTCTGTAGGCTTCTTATTCTAGTCCTGAATATGGGAGGCAGAAGAGAAGAGGACAGGGAAAGAGAGAAGTTGAAAAAGAGAAAACCCAAGAGAATATATAAACAAATTATTAGAATTAATAATGGAGGAAAACAAGGTGGCTGGCTATAAGATCAATATATAAAATCAAATATGCTATTACACACCAACAACAAACGGAAAACAGAATTTAAAAATATACTATCAGGGCACCTTGTTGGCTCGAGTCGTTCAAGCATCTGCCTTCGGCTCAGGTCATGATCCCAGGGTTCTGGGATCGAGCCCACATCAGATTCCCCGCTCAGCAGAGAGCCTGCTTCTACCTTTCCCACTGCTTGCCACTCCACCTACTTGTGCTCTCTCTACGTCTCTATCAAATAAGCAAATAAAATATTTAAAATAAATAAATATATTTTTAAAATATAACATGTACATTATCTATGATAGAAAAATATAAGGTCTTCAAGACGAACCTAAAAGATGTAATTTGAAGGAAAACCTTCATAGGGAAAATACTGAAACTTTATTTTTAAAAACGTTAGGAAATACCAATAAATGGAGCAATATACCATGTTTCTGGAATAATAAAACTCAGTATCATAATATTAATTCCCCCCAAAGTTGATCTATAAATCCACTTCTATTCCAATCAAAATACCACTGGAGTATTTGTGCACATGCACATACTGTGTGTGTGTGTGTGTGTGTGTGTGTGTGTGAGAGAGAGAGAGTGTGAAATCTGATGCACTCATGTATATGGAAAAAGCAAGAGGCTAAGAATTACCTGGACAATTTTGAAGAACAAAATGGGAGAACTACCTCTATCAAATATGCAGTTTCACAATAAAATACAGTAATTATCTTGCTAGTAGAGTAGGGCTAGAATAGAAAAACAGAACAGAATGCAGAGTGCCTACAACAGATCCAAGTATATAAGGAAGCTTGAGAGGTAACAGAGTGTCATTAACTATTAAATAAATGGTTCCTGGACTGGTCATCCATGTGGAAAAAGTCAAAGTAGATCCTCACCTCATACTACATATCAAATGATTCCAGGTGAATTAATTCCAAATATGAATATCCAAATTTTTAAAATTTAAGACAATAAATATTACATCATTTTTCTATGGTCCAGAAAAGAGATAATAATAGAACAATTGGCAAAGGACATAAATAATTTACATACGAGAATTCTGGATGGTCAATAAACATGAAAAGTATGCTCCTCTTACTAATAATCAGGAAAATGAAAGACACAACAAGATACCATACTCACCCATAAATTCACAATAATTTTATTTATTTATTTATTTATTTAATTTTTAAAAACTTTACTTATTTGAAGGGTGGGGTCAGAGGGGAGAAAGAATCTGGAGCAGACTCCAATCTTGAGTGTTGAGTCTGAGATGGGGCCTGATTCCACGGCCCTGAGATCCTGACCTGAGCTGAAATCAAGAGTCAGATGTTCAACTGACTGAGCCACAAAGGCACCCCTACAATAATTTTAAAATTTGCTCTGGAAACTCTTAAAGCTTGCTGATGGGAGTACAAATTGGTGCAACTGCTTTGTAGCGCAACAAAATGAAGGTGTATATATACCATGACCCAACAATTTTGCTCCCACCAGACATCTCAGAAATCCTTGCCTATGTACACAGGAAGACAATGCGTCTTGGTAACCCTCAATCTCAGAAACAATATAAATGCATATTAATAGGAAAATGGCTAACTAAATTGTGGTTTATTGATTCAATGGAAAAAAAGAACTAGAGCAACACAGATAGCAACCATGTTGAATGAGAGAAGTAAGTAGAAGTATATACATGATTTATTGAAAGAATAAGAACATGCAAAACAAAATTATATATTGTTTTGGGATATACACATGTAATAAAAGTATGAAGACACGTGTGAAAATGACTACATTTAAACTCTGAAGAGCTGGTTATTTGAAAAGGTATGAGGGTCACAGCAGGGCTTCTACTCTTTTTTATCTTAATCTAGTTGGAAGCTACACAGAAGTTTTTTACAATGTTCTCTATCCCTTACTGAACACCTAAAATATTTCATAATAAAACAAAATTTAAGGAGATGGTTAAGGACCACTGAATTTGGGGAGAAAGTATCCTGTGGCAATTTCTCTTGCAAGAATTTTCATACAGTAGTTACAAAAATACAAAAGATACATGAGTTTAAAAGAGAGTGAGAATCAAAGCTGAAATTATAAAATGGAAGTTAGCAAAAAGTGAAAATAGAATGCAAGAGAGAAAATTAAAGATCTGTCAAATGCAGTGAGAATCCTGAAAAGAGGTGTTTCCTGTGAGGAGAGACCATGCACAACTTACTGCTTAGAGAAAGGAGCTTTCAATTCAGAGGTCAGGATACTGAAGAAAAGAGGGAAAGTCAAGTTTAACCTTAATGAAGACAAGATTCCCTTCCCTCCAACTGCGAAGAGACTGTTGCAAGGTCAGGTGAAGGAAACGGGAGGGTGGGGTGAAGTCAGGTTTAACGCATGTCCTGTCCAGGGGCTGTGGGAAGAATTCAGGGACTCGGGCCTACATATTAAAATGTACTATGGGACGCCTGGGTGGCTCAGTTGGTTAAGCGGCTGCCTTTGGCTCAGGTCATGATCCCAGCGTCCTGGGATCGAGTCCCACATCGGGCTCCTTGCTCAGCGGGGAGCCTGCTTCTCCCTCTGCCTCTGCCTACCACTGTCTGCCTGTGCTCATGCTCTCTCTCTCTCTCTCTAACAAATAAATAAATAAAATCTTTAAAAAAAAAAAAATAAATAAATAAAATGTACTACCTGTCTGAGTCTCACCGGAACTGGGATCTTCTGGGCCTTCTTTCTCTGTCATCCATGGTTCTTGTCCTTTCTCCAACTGGGATATCACACTAGGTTTGGAAAGTTGATATCCTGCTTATAAAGTAAAAAAAAGAAGAAGAAGAAGAAGCATGAATGCTTATGTTGGGTTCTAAGAACCATCCCCAGAATGTCATTCTAGTCCTCTGATATTCAGGGTCTCTAAAGATGGAAAGGGGCACCACAGAATGTCTTTCTATTCTTGCTCCACCAAGTAAAGCTGTATCCGCAAGGAATGAGACATCTCTAATACAAAACCCAAGGCCAGGGGCACCTGGGTGGCTCAGTGGGTGGAAGCCTCTGCCTTCGGCTCAGGTCGTGATCCCAGGGTCCTGGGATCGAGCCCCACATCAGGCCCTCTGCTCAGCGGGGAGCCTGCTTCCTCTCTCTCTCTCTGCCTGCTTCTCTGCCTACTTGTGATCTCTGTCTGTCAAATAAATAAATAAAACCTTAAAAAAAAAAAAAAAAGGAAAAGAAACCCAAGGCCAAACTCCAGGGAATCCACAACATTTGATAATTTAGAAATAATGACTCTCCTGTAATGGGCAGGTTTTCTGGGTGACTGCCTCACCCGTCCTTACCCACTGAGACCAAGTTCCCATAGTTCTCCAGCATCACCTCCCGGTACAGATTCCGGTGAGCAAGGGGCAGTTGTCCCCATTCCTCCTGGGTGAAGTCCACGGATATGTCCTTGAAGGTCAACAGTTCCTAGAATATTGAATATATTCCTTTTCAGAGAGAGTCCACCTCCATCAAGGTCCAAAGAGTTCTGAGAGAATTCTAAGTTCTGAGAGATTCTAAACTAGTTCTACTGGAAGCCTCCTCTGGAAGTGGTTGAAAATCCTCTAGAGATTATCATCAATAAATACTTAGAAAAACAGATGGTCATACGTGCCTTCGAAAAAAATTAAGCAGGATAAGGGAGGAACATGGAGAACATAGTGAGGGGAGAGGACGATCTTCCAGGCAGGATGGCAGGGGAAGGCCTCTCGAAAAAGGTGGTATCTGATCAGAGACATGAATTCAGTGAGGGAGAGCTCTGTGGAGATCTGAGGAGACAGCATTCCAGGCAGGTACAAAGGACCTAAAACGAGAGCATCCTTGGCTTGTCTCAGGAACAGGAGAGTGAACGGCATCAATGGCGGAGGGTGGTGAAGGAAGGAGCAGGAGATGAGATTAGAGAGGCTTCGGAGCGGGGAGGGAAGGAGAGAGGCTTTCAACCCTTATTGTCATGAAACCAATTCCTGCTGAGCTTACATTCTGGGTCCCCACTGGAGTTTAATGCAAAGATGAACAAAGCCGTCTGGAAATGCGGTCTGACCCCTTCCTAGCTAAAATACTCGAAGATCTAAAAAAGATCTGTGCCCTCCCACCCCCGCTGTGGTGGCACAGGCTTTTGTAGTTGGGGTTAATCGGAAGCGAACTCACCAAATAAAAGTTATCTCAGCCAGAGCTCTAGGGGGAATATGAATAATCAGGCCCCCACCTTAACCGCCAGACAGAGGAAAGGGCTTAGTCTCCTGGAAATAAACAGAACTAAACAAACTATATTTCATCCCCCACTGTTCTTTAATACCCAATATCTGAACTACTAAAAAAAAAAAAAAACAAAAAAAAAACTGTTACACATGTGAAGGAGGAAGAAATCTGATCTAGAATCAAGAAAACAAAAATCAATAGAAGTAAACCCATAGGTGACCAAGTCATTGGAATTAGCAGACAAGAAGTTTAAAGCAATTATTAAAATATATGTTAAAAATTTACAGTAAAGTATGGATAGAGGGGCACCTGGGTGGCTCAGCTGGTTAAGCATCCGACTCTTGATTTTAGTTCAAGTCATGATCTCAGGGTCATGAGATCATGCCCAGTGTCAGGCTCTGTGCTGGGCGTGGAGCCTGCTTGAGAGCCTCTCTCTCTCCCTTTCCCTCTGCCCCTTCCTGCCCCTGCTCGCTCTCTCACTCGAAGAAAAAAAAAAAAAAAGGTTAGAATAGGTGAAAACACAGGAAATTGAGGAAGAGAGAGAAATGCTAAAGAATTAAATGAAAATTCTACAAATGAGAAAAATCCACTGAACGGACTTAGTGGCAGATTGAACCCTGACAAAGACGAGATCTGTGAAACTTGAAACTCGAGAGGTCAATAGATATTATCCAAACTGAAGCAAGAGGAAAAAACAAATAACCCAGGATAATACCAAGTAGTTTAATACACCTGTAATTAGAATCTCAGGAGATAAAAGAATGGGCAGAAAAAATACTAAGAAACAAAGGCTGAAAATTTTCCAAATTTGACAGAAAAAAAAAAATCTAGCCACAGATCCAAGAAGCTCAGCAAACCCCCAAAAGAATAAATTCAAAGAAAATCATCCCTGGGCACATCGCAGTAAAACTGCTGAAAGGCAAAGACAAAAGGGAAGATCAGAAGAAGGCAGGAAAGGAGGAACAGAAAAACAAGAGAAGTTGGTATAAACAAATAGAAAGGCAAGTCACCTACAGGGAGAGAAGAGTAACAGCTGACTTTTTATTCAAAACAGTACAAGCTAAAGGATCGTGGAACACTTTTAAGTGCTGAAAAGAAAGAAAAAAAAAGGCACCCTAGAGTTCTATATCCAGCAAAATATTCTCAAGGAGGAAGACAACAGAAAAAGACAACCGGGCTTTTTTTCCTTTTCTTAATTTCTTTGTCCTTTAAAGATTTTATTTATTTGAGAGAGAGTGAGTGAGTGCATGTGAGCATGAGTGGGGAGGAAGGGCAGAGAAAAAGGGAGAAGCAAGCTCCCTGCAGAGCAAGGAGCGCAACATGGGGCTCAATCCCAGGATCCTGGGTCCATGACCTGCGCTGAGGGCAGACGCTTAACTGACTGAGCTACCCAGGCACCCCTCGTTTTCTTAATATCTTAAGAACAATTTACTATTAAAAATAAAAATAAGAGGGGAGTGTGCTCTCAGTGGGGAGCCTACCTGATTCTCTCTCTCCCTCTGCCCCTCCCCTCTGCTTGCATGCACACGTGCGATCTCTAAAATAAACAAATAAATCTTTTTTAAAAATAAAAATAAGAACAATGTACTGTGGAGCTTATAACATGTAAAGTGAAATGTATAACAATATACAAAGAATGGGAACGAGTAAAAGGAAATACGAGGTTTTCATACCGTATGTGAAATAGTGTAATAGTAATTCAACTGTGATATGTTAATAATGTGTATTGTAATGGCCAGGACAACCACTAAACGCAAATCAAACAAGTATAGCTAAAAAGCATTCAGGGGACATCAAGTGGAATACTAAAAAACTATGCAATCCAAGAGGACGCAGAAGAGGATCAAAGAAACAAAGATGGGTGCACAGCAAATGAAGACCAAGAATATACTTAAATCCAACCGTATCAAGGATTATGGTAACTGTAAATGCATGAAACAAGCAAGACATGGCTATGTGGAAGGTCACACTCTAAATAAAAAGACGCAGATAAGGTTAAAAGCAAAAGAATTGAAAAAGCTATGCCCTACAAGCAGTACCTAAAGGAACACTGGAGGAACTATAGTTAAATTAGACAAAGCGGACTTAGGAGAAGGAATATTACGAGCCATACAGAAGACACAGCTTATAAACTGTCAGTTCATCAAGAAGGCAACCATTGGGGCACCTGGGTGGCTCAGTGGGTTAAGACTCTGCCTTCGGCTCAGGTCATGATCTCAGGGTCCTGGGATCAAGCCCCACATCAGGCTCTCTGCTCAGCCGGAAGCCTGCTTCCCCCCACCCCTGCCTGCCTCTCTGCCTACTTGTGATCTTTCTCTGTCAAATAAATAAATAAATTCTTTAAAAAAAAAGAAGAAGAAGAAGAAGAAGAAGAAGAAGAAGAAGAAGAAGAGGGCAACCATGCTAGGCATTAATGCATCTGATAACAGAACCCAAAACAGAGCTGACAGAACTAAAGGGAGATAGAGACGAAACCACAATATAGATTTTAATACTCCTTTCTCAGTAACTGATACAAGTGGGCAGAAATGTATCAAGGATTCAGACTGGAACAACCTATCAGCCAACTTAAACTAACAGACATTTATAGAACACTATAACTATCAACCGCAGAATATAAATTCTTTTTTAAACTTTTTATTTTGAGATATAGATTCCCATAGTGTTGTAAGAAATAACACAGACACACACATAGTGAAAAGAAGGGGAACAAGAATGCCAATGTTCATAGCAGCAATGTCCACAATAGCCAAACTGTGGAAGGAGCTGAGATGCCCTTCAACAGATGAATGGATAGAGAAGATGTGGTTCATATACACACTAGAATATTACTCTGTCATTAGAAAGGATGAATACCTACCATTTGTATCAACATGGATGGAACTGGAGGGTATTATGCTAAGTGAATGAGTGAAGCCGAGAAAGACAGTTATCATATGGTTTAACTCATATGTGGAACATAAGGAATAGCACAGAGGACAATAGGGGAAGGGAGAGAAAACTGAATGGGAAGAAATCAGAGAGGGAGACAAACCATGAAAGACTCTGGACTCTGGGAAACAAACTGAGGGTTGCAGAAGGGAGGGTGGGGTGGGGGATGGTGTAAGGTGATGGGCATTAAGAAGGGCATGTGATCTGATGAGCAATGGGTGTTATACACAACTAATGAATCAGTGAACACTACATCAAAAATTAATGATGTACTATATATGTTGGCTAATTGAACTTAATAAAAAAAAATATTATTCTGGGTGAAAAAAAATAACACAGAGATCCCAAGTACTCTCTACTCAGAATGAAGCAAAGTTTTGATTGGAAAGGGGCATGAGGGAACTTCCTGAGATGATGGAAATGGTCTGTATTTTGGTTACAGGGTATATACATACGCCCAAATAGAAATATACACTTTCTTAACTATATTTTCCTATACTTAAATTGTAGCTCAATTTTTAAAATATTTCATTTTTTCCTAGCACTAAGAATCCCATCAGTTTTTTGATAAATGTCAAGAGGCAAGGAATTTCAGACTGTGCAATGTAAAGATACTCTTTAAACAATTAGATTATTGTAACTTCTTCCTTATTGCTGTAAATAAGTCTGAAATGCATTTCAATCCTAGAAGGAATCAGCATCTGAATCAGCTGAGGAAACTGGGATTGTAAACAGCTAGAAAAAATTGCCCCTGATCACCAAGCAAATAAATACAAGAGAAAAGTTCAAATCCTGTACCATCTAACTTCAGAACCCAAGTTCTTTTCACTTAAAACTCTTCTGTCATTGAAAAACATCTGATCTTTAACAGTCTTCCTTTCTCATTCATTCTACAATTTTCCTCCTGTTTCTCTTATCCTTCCAGGAGGCAGTGAGGACAGCCTGTGAGAACTGCCCATCCTGTCTAAAGTGTGTGCTATGTGGCCAGACCACTTCTTCCCCATTCACTTCTCCTTTGGTAGAAGTTTGACCTCTGTTCCTAATACTCAAGTTCACCAGTGACATGTGTTTGGCACTTAAGAATGTCAGAACCTTCTTCTCCCTTAGCAAAGTTTGGTTCTGAATAAATACTCAAAATACTCCAAAAATACTCCAAAAATATTGAATATGAAATATTGAACAAGAAATACTCAAAAAAATTGACATACATCTTAGACTCCAAGTAATATCTGTTCGTTTTTAGGGGCTAGAATTCTATCACTCATTTCGCTTTCTCTACAGAAATCAGCACAACGTTAAATCTAGATGTTGGTCACAAACAATAGTTAATAGGAGGGAAGTGGGGCACCTGGGGGGCTCAGTGGGTTAAAGCCTCTGCCTTTGGCTCAGGTCATAATCCCAGGGTCCTGGGATCGAGCCCCATGTTGGGCTCTCTGCTCAGCAGGGAGTCTGCTTCCTCCTCTCTCTCTGCCTGCCTCTGTGCCTACTTGTGATCTCTGTCAAATAAATGAATAAAATCTTAAAAAAAAAAAATAGGAGGGAAGCTACCATGAGTAGGGGAATGGCCACCATTGCAGCCCAGTTTTCTGTATAAGAGCTCCCTATGTTGAATCTGTTAGCCTCAACACCCTCTCACACTCAAAAAAAAAAAAAAAAGGCAAGTTAAAGCCCTAAAAACCAAACAGCATGTCAAGAAAATGAAAGGAAACCAACCCACCTGGGATTCTGCTGCTCGGGACCCAGACGTGACTTCATCCTTCAAACTTTCTTCCTGGGTCTCATCAGCATCCTGAGACAGCAGCGCTAAAGAAGGGAAAGAGATATGAGGCGTGCATCTCCCCATAGCTCCCAAATAGAAAAACTGCCTCCAGATCTGCTGAACCTGGCTTTTCTCTCAAAACATTCACAAAGAGGGACACTTAGGGCTAACTCAGAGCAGTCGGAGCCTCCTTAATGAGGAGGGTCCACAGTGTGTTGCTTTGGGCATTAACATGTCCCAATGGTCAATGCTGGTCCAAAAGCACAGATCTATCAGGCCACTCCTCTGTTCAAAGGTTTCTGACAAGAAAGGAAAATCCAAACACTTCCCATCACCTTCAAGGTGCCCTACGACTCACCAGAAGCATCCTTTCCCAGCGTTAGTTTCTGCTATCCACCATCCTTCATCCATCCTACACATACGCTGACCACATTCTTGGCCCTCAGTCAGACTAGGATAGTACCCACTCTCTGAACCACTCTTTAAGGCAGTCATTTCTGTACCCCTCCCCAAATTGTCCACAAGAAATTTAGACATCTTTCAAGGCCCAAGTCAATGCTATTTGCTTTGTGAAAATTTCTCCAATAAATACAATCAAAAGAATGTTTCCCATCTCTTGTCTTCCAAAAGAAGTTTACCACAGCACTTTCTTAGGCTACTTTCTATTATTTTGACCTGGTTATGTGTCCATCTCCATCAATTAATAATAAGCATTGGAAATCGTTACTCATTTTGCCATCGGTCAAGATCCTTAGCAAGGTCCCTGCCTCCTGCAGCGAGAATCGGTATCAGTTGGACTTGAAGTGTTAAATGCATGAACTAAGAGACCACGTGAGACACATAAATTCCTGTGTCCATGTATCTGTCCTGACCAGACCACCAGATAATGTGTAACCTTGGACTTGTTTCCCACTGACCTCCCATAAATTGAGAGTCATCAAGCATGTCATTCCTTCCTCTCAGAAGAAAAGAAATGCTCCTTTTGAAAAACATTGGCTTTGGGCCAGAATGACCAAAACTTACCAAGGAAGACTTTGGGAGGGCTTTAGGGAGTGGAAACCTTTGACCCCACTGTCTGGGAATCCTATATACTTGGGAGCCACTGTTGTGTGCTGGATCTGAGGACTGGAGACGGGAGCAGCATGGAGCACATGGAAACAAGGAGCCCATGCTGAGAGCCCCACATTTCCCCTCATAGCGATCCTCTTCCCAAAAGTCACAAGCATGAACCCCAAAGACCTTTCCCCCAATTTTCTCCCCAAGAGACCACCTCAGCGAAGTACCTATCTTTTCACACACAAAATGTGAATTCTTCTTTCCCCATTCCCCTCCATCAGCCTATTCTCACCTTCTCCTTCAAACATCTTAGTCACGTCCTCCCACAAGGGTGCCGCCTCCTTGGCCTTCTTTGGATGGCGCAGCTTCACCCAGGTGCTGGCCTCCGTGGGCAGGGTGATCAGGAGCTGCTGTAGCATGATGGTGCCCACCCAACAGAGCTTGTCCACTTCTGGTGAGAAAAACCGCCAGAACCTCTATTGAAAGGCTTCACAGGTGTGTAGTCTCCTCTAAGCACAATCTCCTGCCCTCGGAACTTTGGTGTGTCCCTGTGGCACCAGAGGCTGGGGGCTCCTAGAGGCTCAGGTGACTTTAAGTCTGAAAAACTGACTTCTCTCTTAGATTAAGTACAGCCACCCTGGGAGGCAGCCATTTGAGTAGGTTTGAGTGCATGCCTCTATATTCTTCTAGAGGAGCAAAAGGCAGAAGAGGAATCCAGAAGCACCCAACACACAGTCAGAACTCCAGAACGTGCAAAAATATATTTCAAACTGCAAAAGATCCAAAAACAAAGATTTGGCATCAATGTGGGAATAAGTATGATCAATGCTCTTGGATGCGGCTGTCTCCCAGTTCCATATGCACATACAAGCGTAGACGCTGCCTTGACGTCCCTCTTTGTGAGCTGCATGCATCTTCTGCCTGGATACAGGTTTTGGAGTTAAGAGAGCAAGCTTTGAAATCAGACAGCGTGGGCTAGCATCCTGACACATGGACTTAAAGGCTCTAAGGCATTTCAACTCTCTGAACTTCAGTTTCTTCATCTATAAAATGGGGATAACAATTCTACTTTATAGCGCTGTAATACGAATTGAAACAATGTCAGGCATGCAGAAAACCCGTAATAAATATTACTATAAACCTTTTAATGCTGCATCACAGCATTATCTTTTGAAGCTACTTTTTAAAAACAACTAGAGGGGCGCCTGGGTGGCACAGTGGGTTAAAGCCTCTGCCTTCAGCTCAGGTCATGGTCTCAGGGTCCTGGGATGGAGCCCGGCATCGGGCTCTCTGCTCAGCGGGGAGCCTGCTTCCCTCTCGCTCTCTCTGCCTGCCTCTCTGCCTACTTGTGATCTCTCTCTGCATCAAATAAATAAATAAAATCTTAAAAAAAATAAAAAAATAAAAACAACTAGAGACTTCAATTTAAAGTTCAAGTGTCATAAGGCTGGAATAATCACACAGCTGCATGTTCACATGCCCAAAAAGCGCCAGACATATCCCCACCCACGCAGATGGCCAGCAGCTGGCAAGTCCTTCTAACCTGTTAAGATGCCTCCTGGTTTCAGAGATGTTAAAATGGGGGAGGGGGATGTGTTCAGACGGAGGAAGTACAGTACGCTGAGTATCATGAGGACTACTGCAAAACTGTTTGTAACAGGAAAATCTGGAAACAACTCAAATCTATCATCCCAACCAACGCCCCGGGGTTCGAGCAGGTGCCTCCGAAGCGACCTGGTCCAGCACATTTGGCTTCCCACGCACAGTCCGAGTTCTGAGCAAAGGGAGCCGGCCCAACTTTTTGAAGTTTGTGAGGAAGGGTACGTAGCTTACGGGCCCCCCCATCCGGCCCCAAGCTGCGCCTGCTCGATGCACAGAAAGGAGCTGCATCCCGCGGGCTGGAGCACGTGGAAATATCCTGCCCCGAATACATAAAAGTAAACGTCTAGTTACCAAAGTGGGGAAACTTTCCAAGCATCATTTGGAAGCTGGCCCTCCTCACTGCTCCCGGCCGTGTCTCCCCGGGACAGAGGCTGCGGCCCCGCGAAGCCTCAGCAGCTCGGCCCTGGACGCTGCTGGGATCAGGGACGCAGCCGCAAGAGCGCTCGCTCCCGAAGCTTTCCGCGCCACAGGGTGTCTCGGTGCAGCCGGAGGTAGCAGATTTTGTTCTTCCCCAGCCCTCCTAGACCACATGTCCCCGCTCACCAACGATTCTCCGAAACACGCCCCCACGTTCCCGCGGGATCCCGAAGGAAGCCCGCGGGACCTCGGCCTGCGCCCCGGACGCGGGGTTTCTCCGGGCTCCCCGCGGAGACTGCCTAAGGCCGGCCGCCGCACCGCATCGCGCCGCCGCCCTCCCAGAAGGCCTTCCGCGGCCGCGCGCCGGGGAGCAGGGCTCCGGGGGCCGCAGTGGGAGGGCTGCCCGGACGCGGCTTCTCCCAGATGCGGGCGAGGATACACCTCGCTGGCTGTCGCTCTGATGCCGGGCCGGCGGTGGCGGCCGACTCCACCCGCCGCCCCGCCTCGTGGGCCGCAGCCCCGGGTGGTCTGGCGCCTTCGTCCTCCCGCCGCGCCCCGCAGTCGCCCGCGGCGCCAATTGGCCCCCGCACCGCCCCGCTCGCCCCCGGTCCGGCCACCACAAGCTGCTGCGCAGCCACCCTCTCTGCGCGCGCGTCTTCCGGCGGCTCTGCACGCCCCGCCGCGGGCTCCGCCCACGAGGGGCCGCCCCGAGACCGCCCTCTCTCGGGAAGCCGGCGCGCCCGAAAACCCGGAGCCGGAGCGACGGAGCGCGCCCGGGGAGCCCAGACCCAGGGGCAACTGGCAGCCCGCCCACTGTGGGCGGGGCCAGCCGGCAGCGGGACGGACCACGTGGCCCGCCCGCTCCTCCGGTGGGGGAATCCCTTCTTTGTCATTCTGTCATTCATTCGTTTAGCAACTATCTGGAGTGTCTACCATCGGTCCCGTATTGTCACAGGTTCTGAGCATAGAGCAGTTATCAAAATGGTCCCTGTTGTCTTGGTTCTTCATTCGTGAGGAATTAAATAGATAATAATGTTGAGCAGAAATTCAACCCAGTGCAGCTGAAGATCTAACTGGCTTTATTGATTCATGAATGGGGTAGCATCCCATCTAGCAAGTAGAGGGAAGCACTACAAGTTGTATGAAATAGAAGGTTTTTGGTGGGGGGGGAGGGGAACACAAGGAAGTTATTAGCAAAAGAAAAGAAAGGATAGTTCCAGGTAAGGTCACCTTCTTTTAAGGGTTAGAGCTGGGGGTCTAATTAGGTGGATTACCTCATTTACCTTTGGGGGATGGAGAGGGCCCATGTGTCATATTAGCTCAGTGGTGCCAGATCACAAAATTCCTGGATGACTTGTTAAGACTATATTTTGGGGGGTGATTGGAATTGCAATTAGCTTAGCTATTAAGTCCTGGTTTAATAACTTGACCTCAGTGGCCCCATTTTGAGCCTGTGGTTTTCTTTTTAACAATAAAAACTAGAAAAATCAATATCATCCCAGCTGATGGTAAGGGCTATGAGGGAGCAGCCTGTGGAAATAGGATAATGAGGACTTTGTCTTTCTGATAATAGTGGAGCTAGAATATTTATATTAACCCACCTCAGAAAACAATAACATAAAAACTGAAGTCTGGGGGCGCCTGGGTGGCTCACTCAATTAAACATCCGATTCATGGTTTTGGCTCAGATCATGATCTCAGGCAGATCAAGCCCCACATCAGGCATGGAATCTGCTTGACTCTCTCTCTCTCTCTCTTTCTCGTTGTCTCTCTCCCTCTCAGAAAAAAAAGAGTAATAGCCTGGAATATATATTCTTTAATGTTCTTAAAGGAGTGCACTGGTTTGCTAGGACTGCCACAACAAAATACCACAGACTGGTGGCTTTAAACAACAGACATGTATTTTCTCACAGTTCTGGAGGCCAGAAGTCCAGGAGCCAGGTGTCAGCAGAGATTAGGAAACTGAAGGGACTCCATTTTAGGAAGGCTCTATCTCTGCTGTTTCTTTGCTAGGCCCCATGTACTCATGTTTCATATTTCACCTTGCATCTGAGTAAACCAAAGAAGCTCCATGTTCCCAGTCCAACGGGGAGAAGCAAGAAAGTGAATCATTCCCTGAGTTTCATCCTAGGCTCCCACATACCTGATAACATCAAAGAAGAACCGGATCCTGAGCTCCACGACATTAGGCTTTGAACAAACCTCTGCCAACACTGGCATCCATACCCCCTGTTTTCAGTGATTTATAGGACAACGGCTATTGTTCACCTGACACCTTTAATCAGACCTGGATTCCTAAAGGAACACATATCCTGGACCTCTTTCCAGTATAAACACTCAACCCCAAGCAACCCAGAGACTTGCTTCTCCTTTTCTGAGTCTCCCAGACACTCCGTCTACTACGCTCTATCACTTCCATTATTCAATAAACTCTGCTCTCCCTTCCTCCTGGCTTGAGTCTGATTTCTATCCTGTGCAAAGCGGAAGACTCTCTTGGCTGGTCCTGCAAGGACCCCTCTGGGTCCTCAGATCAGGCCTGCCTACGTCAGCAGAGTTGGTTTCTCCTGAGGCCGTACTACTTGGCTGCAAATGGCAGCCTCACTCTGTGTCCTCACGTGGTCTTTCCTCTGTGTGCTTACAGGCCCCTGGTGTCTCTCCATGTGTCCAAATTTCGTCTTATAAGGACACAGGTCAGGTTGGATTACAGCATACCCTAATGACTCACTTTCTCTTAATCACGTATTTAAAGTGATTAATAAATTTAATCAGTTACATTCTGACGTACTAGAGATTAGGATTTCAGCATATGAATTTGGCAAGTGCGAGGGAGGACACAGTTCAAGACATAACGAGATGTCTAAGAGATGGCAAAAAAGAGAAAGTCAGGATCCAGGAGGTAATCCAGCTTGTAAAATGACCTTTTGCCCTGAGGAAAGTTGTTAATGACATATGTATATGGAGTGGAGGGTGTTTGCAGCTGCAGGACTAAAAGCTGGGTAGGGGGGCGCCTGGGTGGTTCAGTGGGTTAAAGCCTCTGCCTTTGGCTCAGGTCATGATCTCAGGGTCCTGGAATTGAGCCCCGCATCGGGCTCTCTGCTCAGCAGGGAGTCTGCTTCCCCTCCTTCTCTCTGCCTGCCTCTCTGTCTGCTTGTGATCTCTGTCTGTCAAATAAATAAATAAAATCTTTAAAAAATAAAAATAAAAGCTAGGTAGGGAGGGAAGGAAGGACGTGACCAGTAAAGGTCAGTGAAGAAGTGATATAGCATTGGTACAAGTGGGTTGGAAGAATTTTTCCAACTGTGTACAAGAGTGTGTCTACTGGAAAAAAAAAATACAAAAATGGGGGGGTGTGTGTAAAAAAACACATAACATAAAACTTACCATCTTAACCACTTTTAAGTGTACAGTTCCATAGCATTAACTATATTCATATTGCAAAACAGACATCCAGAACTTTTTCAGACTTTTGAAAATCTGAAACTCTATACCCATTACACAAGAACTCCCCCTGTTCCCCTTCCCCTAGTCTCTGGGAATGTCCATTCCACCTTATGTTTCTATGAACTGGACTACTTTTGACACTTTATATAAATGAAATCATATGATGTTGCCTTTTTTAAAGATTTATTTATTTTAGACAGAGAAAAAGAGAAAGAGCATGGTGAGTGGAGTGGGGAGGAGTGGAGGGGGAGGAAGAGAGAGAAAGAATCACAAGCAGACTCTCCACTGAGCACGGATCCCAGCGCAGGGCTCAGTCCTATGACCCTGAGATCAGGACATGAGCCAAAACGGAGAGTCAGACACTTAACCGACTCAGCCACCCAGGCGCCCCACAATGCTGTCTTTTTACATCAACGTTTTAACATTGGTATTTCTGTCCGGGTTCTATCATGTTTGTTTTCTTTATACATCTCTATGATTTCATAAATGAGCATTTATTTTTTATAAGAAGCAAAACAGCCATAAAATGCAATATGAATAGTTTCTGGGCTTGAGCAGTTATGTGTACCTAGCATAATAAACCTGTTGGGCAGTGTCTATTACAAATGCCTCTTGACAGATGAAAAAAATAGGATGAAGTTTGACTAAGATCACAAAGCTAAGGATGGTAGAGTTGGAATTTAAATACATATTTTATGATTCCTGAATGCAAATTCTACCACTCTGCTATGAAGGCTTAGGATCTGAGCACAACATAATATTTGGTGAAAAACAATTCCAGTTCCAAAGGCAGGTAAACCATGCTAATTATGTAAAAGCACACACAAAGAAGACTCAGGATAACAAAAATAATCCTCTATGTTATCCCTGTAATGAAGGAGGGTGAAACATTATTTGAGCTCTATAGTATTATATACTGAATTTTCCAAGTCGGTGCTCCCCCCCAAACACCAACCATGAGTAAATATTAAATTTTCAGTATTCTGAGAAAATTAGTGAAACCTGTAACCAATGTGTTAATGGGACTAATTGTAGCTGCAGATTTATGTGTGCAACTGCAACTTTTTACCCTTTTTGTTTGCCTTTAAATTTCCTGGACTCTCCTGGGAGAGGCAGATTTGAAATGTGCCTCTCATTTTGCCCCCTCTCGAATAACCCTTTTCTCGCTGCATACTCAATGCCTGCTTGTCTTTGCTATCCATTAGGTGGATGAACTTGGGCTCGGTTACAAATTTGGCGAGGAGCTATTTGTGTATGTTTCATTGGCCCTCAGCCTGTAACATGATGAGTCCTAGCCCTTACCTAAGTTCTTTGACCTGGGGAACACCCCCAGGCAGTCCCCGCCCCACAGGGCACCTCCTGCTTAATTTAACTCATGTGGCAAGGAGACAGTTTGGGGTTTGGTTTGGACAGATGTCTCTGGGTGAGTATTTTATATGGAAGGCATGCGAGCTTCTTTCTTTCTCCCGTTTGGTTTAAATCTTAGATCTCTTCCTCCCATTCAGATGCCTCCAAATAGGGGGTTTGGGCTCTCTTAGCCTCCTTTTCTAAAATGTTGGTGAGGAAGCTGTTTAGTTGGGTCAGTGAAGCCCTGACTTTTTGGGAGGAACCAACGTTCACAGAGGTTGGGCCTCATTTGGTTGGTTTGTTGTTGCGTATTTTGGTGTCTTTGGATAACACTTGCTATGTTCTCATTGGAAAATGGGAAATGACAATTTGACCCCACATGCAGACCTCTGGGCTGTATTCTCCAAAATTGGGCATTTTTTCATAATGCTGCTTGGCCACATACAGAGAAAAATGACCAACGAATGGATCTATCCATTATAATCTCGTTTTACCACTAGATTTGTTTTGCAAAAAGGAGACATCTGGAAATTAGGCCTTTAAGATTTTGCTTGCATCTTGTGTACTTGTGTGTCTATGAATACTATAAATGTGAGAGATTTTCTCTACCCCAGGGTGGTATTGTTAAAATTAACTTATAAAAGAGCTTTATTTAGTTGGCTTAAAGTAAGTGCTTGTAGGAGTTGGGCATTCTAAAACTCAAAGATAAAAACTAACCCAAATGTTTTATAAGTTCACATGATTTTGGAAAATATTCAGTATTTTTAAAAATTTTTATTTTTTTTATTTCTTTTCAGTGTTCCAGAGTTCATTGTGTATGCACGACACCCACTGCTCCCTGCAATATGTACCCTCCACAATACCCACCACCAGGCTCATCCAACCTCCCACTCCTCTCCCCTCCAAAACCCTTAGTTAGTTCGTCAGAGTCCACAGCCCAATGTTCATAGTAGCAATGGCCACAGTTGCCAAACTGTGGAAAGAACCAAGATGCCCTTCAACGGACGAATGGATAAAGAAGATGTGGCCCATATATACTATGGAGTATTATGCCTCCATCAGAAAGGAAGAATACCCAACCTTTGTATCAACATGGATGGGTCTGGAAGAGATTATGCTGAGTGAAAATATTCAGTATTAAAGCTAATTTAAGGTTGTTAGCTTAATCAAATGGACACATCTTTAGAATTATCAGCATTATATATTATATACAATTTCCATTCTGCCTGTGTTTACTGAAATTCAAATAAGTTCATGTTATCTGCATTGCAAAATTTGTCAAGAAAGGGGAAAAAAACTTGGAACTTCGTCTGATGCCTCATGAAGTTTTATGGGTGATTTAAGAACAAATAAACAAATGTGATGCAAGGAAAGTCAGACTGGTTATTTAAAGAGAGGAAATTTAGGATAAATACCTGAACATAGGGGCGCCTGGGTGGCTCAGTGGGTTAAAGCCTCTGCCTTCCGCTCAGGTCATGATCCCAATGTCCTGGGATCGAGCCCCATGTCGGGCTCTCTGCTCAGCAGGGAGCCTGCTTCTCCTCTCTCTCTCTCTGCCTGCCTCTCTCCCTACTTGTGATCTCTGTCTGTCAAATAAATAAATGAAATCTTAAAAAAAAAATACCTGAACATAAAAAGTTAAGTTGTATGTTTGTGAGAAGGGAATCTGGAAAGGAGTTTTGCACGTGGTCAGGACTAAGATTGTGGAGATTAAAATGTAAGAAAGTTTACTAGGGAGTGATCACCACGTGGAGAAGAGAAGGGGGAGTAGGAGAGCAAAATGAGGCAGAAGTTGAGTGGTCATACAATATCAACAGAAGCCTTCATTGACGCTGAGGAGTTCTAAAAGTTGGATTACCCTTCAGAACCATCCTAAATTGGGGCCAAAGGGCTGGACTTTTATAATACTCATTGGATGTAACAACCTGGGCAAGGGTATTATTCCCTTTGACAAGGCAGGTGTCTTCAGTTAAGGCAACCCCCCCCTTTTTTTTAAAGATTTTATTTATTTATTTGACAGAGAGAGATCACAAGCAGGCAGAGAGGCAGGCAGAGAGAGAGAGAGGAGGAAGCAGGCTCGCCGCTGAGCAGAGAGCCCGATGTGGGGCTCAATCCCAGGACCCTGGGATCATGACCTGAGCCGAAGGCAGAGGCTTTAACCCACGGAGCCACCCAGGCGCCCCCAGTTAAGACAACCCCTGATGGTCTGTGAGAGCTGAGGACTATCAGCCACATTCCCTGCAGCAGAGTCCTTCAGTCCTAATGGGGATTCTTGTCTGCACGTCACAGCACCCAATGCAAAATCTCAGATCCATGCAGCACCCTGCATGTCCTTGTCTCAGTAAGTATATATCAACATGGGAGATGACAGGAAGAAGGAAGATCTGCATGATTTTTTTTTAAAGTTCATCTTGTTGGGGCACTTGGGCGGTTCAGCCAGTTAAGCATCTGCTTTCAGCTCAGGTCATGATCTCAGGGTCCTGGGATCAAGCCCCGGGTCGGGCTTCCTGCTCAACAGGGAGTCTGGTTCTCCCTCTCCCTTTTCCCCTCTGCTCCTGCTCTTGCTCTCTCTCAAATAAATATATTTTTTAAAGTTCCTCTTGAGTTTTAATATTGGAAGTACACCAGTTTAAGATTGGAATTTGGTTTTCCTCTGTTAAAATGGCAGTTTCCTTAGGTTATTAGTATAAGTTGTAAACAAAGATTATTCTGTATTTTGAAACAGCCTAGAAAAACAATGTTTCCATGTTTTGTCTTTAAAATGGAATCTTCTCAACATTAAGCTAAATTTTATTAACGATGATGTAATCCTCTGCATTTATCTTTAGAATCTTATTGCCACCTTAGCTAACTAGATTATTAATTTATTTTTGCTAAGATTTGAGAGCGAGTGAGCAATGGGAGAACTGGCAGAGGGAGAGTGAGAGAGAACCTCAAGCAGACTCTCCACTGAGCATGGAGCCTGACACAGGGCTTGATCTCATGAACCTGAGGTCATAACCTGAGCTGAAACCAAAAGTCAGACACTCAACCAACTGAGACACTCAGGTACCCCAGTTAGTAAGTTTTTAAATGATCTATAATCTTACCTAGGAATGTACTTTAAAATCTGTTATTTCAGACAAACTTCCCAAAATTCAACTTCTAAATGAAATCTTTTTGACTAATTAGGCTTATTTGGTGTATCAGATCACATGGGGAGCTTTGTCAAATAAGTGATAAGCCTCCTCAGGTTATAGTATATGGTTGAATACTAGAACTATTCCAGGAATTATATGAAATTACTAAGGTTTTAATATGACCTTATAGCAGGACATACCAAAAGTTCCAGCAAAACAGATTAAAAAATAAACACCCCTATATGAGCAATCGCTATTCTTGCTGTGCTTACTCGGGGGCAAGGGGAGACAGTTATTTACATACTGTGTAGCAGGAATGGTTAACTGCAGCTCTCAGGCTAAATGCAACCAAACACCGGTTTTTTACACTAAGTTTATTGTTTATTTGAACAGAGCTACACCCATTCATTTAGGTCGGTGGTTTTCAAATACTTCATGAGTACAATCTTGACCCCCAGAGCACATCTTGTGACATCTGGAGACATTTTTGGTTGTTACAATGGGGGGTGGGGGGAGCTATTGGCATCTATGACTGGCAACTTGTGGCCAGATATACTGCTAAACCCACTGTAGGTCATAGGACAGCTGCCCAAAACATCTGGCCTATCAGCAGTGTCACGGCTGAGTTACCCTGGTTCATGTGTTTCTCTGGATGTTTTTGCACTGACATGGTGAGATGAGTGGTCTGACAGAGCTCATATGGCCCACAATACCTAACATATTTACTCTCTGGCCCTTTATGAAAAGTTTGCCCATTCTCTACAAGAAACCATAAAATATACTTAAGTATTTCATGTGTAGTAGGTTGTCTATCAATTCTAGAAAGCTTCCTTTAACACTATTTATTCTAGAAATGAGCCAATCAGTATTTTTATTCATACCTCTTCTAGCCGTATAAAGGGCTATAGTTAAAAAAATTATACTTCATATTTTATTCTGATTATTTAAGGACTATTTAAAACAGTGATTCTCAAAAGCCAATCCAAGTATCAGTAATTGCCATAATGAACTTTTCACTGGCCCATAATGAAATGAGAAAAATAAAGACAAATTTGGGAGATTTTCATAGTTAACTTAATTCAGTGTTAAGGGTGTTATTCCTAATGATTACATCCTTCCTATATTTAAAAATATTAAAATGACCTTTCTTTTCTGTATCAATGTTAGTTTCTTTAACATAGCAAAATTGAAAGTTGTAAATTGGGTCAAATCCTTAGAGAAAATCATTGCTTCTTAAAATCCAAAAGTAAAAAAAAAAAAAAAAAAAAAAAAAAAAATCCAAAAGTCAGAAAACCTGATTTAGAGGCTTTTGTTCCATTATGAGGATTCTTTGATGTTGAACATATATCACATATCACTGCTGAAGGTATTTCTTAAATGTGTTTTGCAATGTCTAATAAGTGATGAACTACAGCTGAAGGCTTTTCCACATTCATTACAGTCATAAGGTTTTTCTCCAGTATGAATTCTCTGATGTTTAGCAAAGGATGAATCATGCCTAAAGGCTTTCCCACAATGACTGCATTTATAAGGTTTCACTCCTGTGTGGACTCTCTGATGAATAGAAAGATGAATTCTCTGGCTAAAGGCTTTCGCACATTCCTTACATTTATAGGGTCTTTCCCCAGTATGAGTTCTCTGGTGTTGAGTTAGGTACGTGCTATGGCTGAAGGTTTTACTGCATACATTACAAATGTAGGGTTTCACACCCGTATGAATAATCTCATGTTGCCTAAGGTGTCTAATCTGGAAAAATGCTTTTCCACAGTCTTTGCAGGTGAAAGGTTTCTCTCTAACATGAGTTCTCAGATGCTGAATCAGCCCAATGCTCTGGCTGAATGCTTTCTCACATACACCACATTCATAGGGCTTCTCCCCAGTGTGGATTCTAACATGTTGAGTAAGAGATGATGGATGTCTGAAGGTTTTCCCACATTCCTTACATTCATAGGGTTTCTCACCAGTATGGATTCTCTGATGTGGAATAAGGGATGAACTTTGGCTAAAGGCTTTTCCACATTCTTTACATCGGAAAGGTTTCTCTCCAGTATGAATTCTCATGTGTTCTGTAAGGTGAATGAGCTGTTTGAAGATTTTTTCACAAATATTACATTCAAAGGTTTTCATTCTTGTATAATTCCTTGAATGATTGATCAAATCTAAATTGTATCTACTTCTCTTTCTAGATATATCATACTTATGGTCTTTTATTCTTGGAGGACCTTCTGGTCTGGGAATAACTTTTGAACTCACATCAATACTTTTCTCAAATCTGTTAGATTTTTGGCCTCTCTCCTGAGTGAGTGTTTTCTTGTGGGTCAAGGGGATTTTCCCATCACCCATTCCTTGGTTTTCCTGGTGGCTTTCTAACTTATCACATTTGGAGACTCTTCCCAGTGTTGAATATAAGGTGCTTCCTCTCGTGGACTGTTCCTTTATTAGGCCATGGTGTAATTCTTCCCATGAAATATCATTCTTTAAGGCTGACTCCCTCGTTTCTGTTTTATTCTCCAAGTCTGAAAGAAATCCCAAAATAGAAATGACCCATACTCAGTGCACTTTAAAAAATAAATGGCCATAGTGAGAATAGGAGGGATGAAAATGAAAATGTACTAAGCATAGAAACCTCGGACTATCTTCAAAGGTAGTTCTGCCTCCTAGAAAGTGAATATAAAAGGAAATGAAGTAATGGTCAAAAGAAAGAAGCTTTCAGAGTATGTAAGGTGATTTCTAGGAATTGGGAGGAGTTCATCCATGTGAATTCCAGAAGGAAGTGCACTAAGAAGAGAGCATTGTTGTAAGGGTAAATATAAGAGATAAGATTAAGGAACACAGGATTCTAGCACCATATCATCTCAAGTCCATATTTCTATGACAAAATATTCTCTATTTAAAAATGGGATTTTTTTCATGTATTTATCTCATACTTTCTACATAAAACATTAAATAATATAGGAGGAACAGCCTCTCTCAATTTCCTTAGTCTCTTAGGATTTTGGGATACATCCATTTAGATATTCCCAAAAGTATGTAGATATGAGTGTGTGCGTTATATATGTATGGTCACAAACATACATTTGTACAAAAAGGGATCATGGTGTGTGTGTGTGTGTGTGTGTGTGTGTGCGCGCGCGTGCATTTATTTATTTATTTCTGCATCTGTTTGTTTGTTTTTTTTTAAAGATTTTATTTATTTATTTGACAGAGAGATCACAAGCAGGCAGAGAGGCAGGCAGAGAGAGAGGAGGAAGCAGGCTCCCTGCTGAGCAGAGAGCCCGATGCGGGGCTCGATCCCAGGACTCCGAGATCATGACCTGAGCCGAAGGCAGCGGCTTAACCCACTGAGCCACCCAGGCGCCCCAACTGCATCTGTTTTTTAATTCGACTATATCTTATGGGGCCCCTTCCATGTCTATACATTTAGATTAATCTCATTTTTTTTTTAAACAAGTGCAATGCATTCAATGCATTCCACTGATGGACATAGCATAATTTGACTTTTCTTCACTGAAAAATATTGAGGTTGTCTCTACTTTTTCATGTCATCATTATACAAACATTTGTTTATATGCCTGTCAATATTTCATAGGATTTACTATAGAGGAATTACTGGGTTCTGGGTATGTGTGCTCTCAGTGGACACGGGTGCCCTTCCCAGTAAGTTCATTCGATTTTTATCACTCTTCATAATTTTTGCCTATACTTATATGAGATGAAAAATGGGCTTCTTAATTTGTGACACATTATTAACTTACTGTAAAATCTTTTTTGTAAAGATTTTATTTATTTATCTGTCAGAGAGAGAGGGAGAGAGCACAAGCAGGGAGAGTGACAGGCAGAGGGAGAGGGAGAAGCAGGTTCCTTGCTGAGCAAGGAGCCCAATGTGGGACTCGATCCCAGCACCCTGGGATCATGACCTGAGCCGAAGGCAGATGCTTAACTGACTGAGCCACCCAGGCATCCTTATACTGTAAAATCTTGAAGGATAGAGACTATATCGTTTATCCATAGTATATATGGGACAATATTTTTGGAGGAAGGAGTTTCTCTTGTTTTTATTCTCTTCCTATTCCCTTTCATCCATTCTGGACCCTGCCATCTTAAACCACCAATATTTCCTATTTACAACAAACTCTTATTCCCCAGGATTTCTAACCTCATCTTAGTAATAGCACATACAAAGTGCTTGGGAATAGCTGGGTAAATCTTGGAGTGGAGTGAAAAAGCAAAAAGAGAGAGGGGTGCCTGGGTGACTCAGCTGGTTAAGCAGGTGACTCCTGGTTTCAGCTCAGGTCATGATCTCAGGGTTGTGAAATCGAGCCTCGTGTCAGGCTCCATGCTAAGCATGGAGCCTTAGCATGGAGTCTGCTTGAGATTCTCTCTCTCCTTCTTTCTCTGCCCCTCCCACCCCTGGCTTGCACTCACACTCCCTCTCTCAGATAAATAAATAAAATCTTTTTTAAAAGAGCAAGTAGAGATGTTTATATTACCTATTACAGGGAATAAGAAGTCACTTAACTTTTCAGGCTAAGAATAAGATAAATGTATTTCAAGAGGTCAAACCTGACAGTAACATTTAAATTGATTCAGAAAAATAATAAAACATTAAAAATACAACTGAAAATATTAGTAATAGGCATGAGATGATGGGAACTTGTCTTGGCACTGCATCAACAAAGATGAAGAGAGGAAGGGAGGCCTAGGTGGTTCAGTTAGTTAAGCCCCTGCCTTCGACTCAGGTCATTATCCCAAGGTCCTTGGATTAAGTCCTGCATTGGACTTCTTGCTCAGCTGGGCACCTGCTTCTCTCTCTGCCTGCTTGTGCTCTTTCTCCCCCCTCTCCAACAAATAAATAAATAAAATCTTTAAAAATAAAGAAAAATTTTAAAGAAGAGGAAAAATGGATCTAGCAGGTAGTATCAGAGAAGCATGAGAAATGAGGAAGCATTGAGAGTAGAAAAACATGATACATTCTTGCTGTTACCATGACTTTTGGTCTTTCAGACTAAAAGAACTGGAGGAGTCAGGATGAGAAACTTGCTTCGGAGAGAAGATGGTCTCTGTTTTTGAATGAACTGGGCTTGAAGTGACAACAGTGCGTCTAAATAGAGATGTCCTAAATACCAGGGATATGTGGGAATAGAGTTCATATGAATATATGAGACAAAGATGAAAATATGGAAAATACAGGTGTCAAGAAACAACTAAAACCACCACGGTATCTGTGGGCATTTGTGCAGATATAGAATAGCAGCGTAAAAGACAGAGGCCCTTCAGGGATTGTGGCAGACACCGCTGGATATCCACCAAAATCTGTTCTTCCCCTTTCTGGACACACAACTACACTATATTTCCCCAATCTTCCTTGATTCTGATTTGAGTGAAGGGACAAAGGTTTCTCCCATAAGTGACTCAGAGTGAAAGTCATGTGAACCACTCCAGGCTGGCCCATAAAATCCTCCCAGGTGGGCTCCTGTGTGCTCTTACTCTGCTGCTGGCTATGTTTAGATGAGGCGGAGGCCCTTGGGGATGGTGCAGCCACATGTGGAAGACATCTCAATCCCAGATTTGCTAGGTCCAAAAGAAATGTCCATGGGCTTACCCAGTTCCCCCAGACCAGTGTACAAGCAAGAAATTCCTATTTCATTGAAGCCACACTTTAGAGTCTATCTGCTACAGTAGTTTAGCCTATCCTAACAGCGGTGGAAATGATGTATCTGCATTAAAAAGGATATTGACGAGAAGCACTGAAAAGGCAATGGGAGAGACAGAGGAGATAAAAATTACTAAACTGGCTGGTGGAGGAAAGGACAGATATTAAGAAGGTGGTGAGATCTATGAACCCAATGCTGCTGTGGAGAATAGAGTCATAAGAACAAGACGGTGGAGCCAGGAGGATTCAAATTCAAATACCGATTTTACTGACAAGTAGCTAAGGACGCTGGACACATTTCTTAACCTGTGGGCCTTCTTTTCCTCCTCTGTAAGATGCGGCTAACATATGCACAGGACCCATGGAGGCCAGCTGGATGAACAGCTGTTGTTATCACTCTTCTTAGATGAAGAAGGCTGTTAAAAGGTATTTGATTTGGTAGGAAGGACTTCTGTGGGGATTTTCCCCAGAGTCCTAAGTTATCTGAAATAAAAAGTTAAACTACACAAATTAAAAAGAGAATCAGAATTGCAACTATGATTACAGAATAAGATTCAGGAAAAAATTTTAAATGGAATTGTGAGAGAGATCTATGATAAAATGACATGAGAATCTGGTGAAAGGTGCTATACTTAATGAGAGGAGATCCATGAATACCGGAATAGACAGGAGAAGGAAGCTATGATCCTGGCAAAGTCTGGAATGCTGGAGAAAGCAAGAAAATCATGAACATTGGGTCAGGAGAATTACTCAAGCAAACCAACCCTGATGAGAAAGGCATCTCTTTCCTCCCCTACTCTAGAGTAATTAATAAGAAGAGGCAAGTGCAGATGGTAATCAAGTTTCTTGTGGGTCCCATCCAGATGGCATGGTCTCCCCCACAGCCTGGAGAAGGCTTCAAGTGGAGCTCTCTAGCAAACATGACAAAGGCCCCATCTGCCTTGCTCTTACCTGAACTTGGACTTCCTGATATCTCTTTCTCGATCAGCCATGGCTCTTCTCCCTTCTCCAACTGGGAAATCACACCAGGTTTGGAGAACTGATATCCTGCTCATGAAGAAGAAAACACTGCATGTGCTGAGGTCAAAGAGCCATCTCAAGAATTTAAAGACAGCTCTTTGGTATTCAGGCCTGCTGAGAGGGTAGAGTAGAAAGACCAAGGCAGAAAAGACCAGAGCAATCCTGACTTGCTGTTTAAAAGGAACTAGAAACTTATATCACAACCCAAAGCCCAAGCATAGCAGTTTGGTTAGAAACAAAGATTTTCTTCCAACAGGCAAGTTCTAGTGATAAGGGGAACTCATCCTTACCCACTGAGACCAGGTTCCCATAGTTCTCCAGCATCACCTCCCGGTACAGATTCCGGTGAGCAGGGGCCAGTTGCCCCCACTCCTCCTGGGTGAAGTCCACCGATATGTCCTTGAAGGTCAACAGTCCCTAGAACATCAAATATGTCCTTTTCAGTTCTTTTTTTTTTTTTAAAGAGTTTATTTATTTATTTGAGAGACAGAGATCACAAGTAGGCAGAGAGGCAGGCAGAGAGAGAGGGGGAAGCAGGCTCCCTGCCGAGCAGAGAGCCCGATGCGGGGGCTCGATCCCAGGACCCTGGGATCATGACCTGAGCCGAAGGCAGAGGCTTTAACCCACTGAGCCACCCAGGCGCCCCTGTCCTTTTCAGTTCTAATATTGCCTACACACTAAGAGATTCTAGCCAAGTTTTCTTGGATACCCTTCTGAAACTTGGTTAGCTGACTCTCTGTAGGAAGTTACAACACACTGCAGCAAGCTTATAAATTGTCTTCTGCAACTTACCATTTGGCTGAAGGAGAAATACTCGTGAACTATTAAAGAAGGTCTCAGAGCAGTATATGATAATTTGGATTAAAGACAATAAAGATCAGGAATATTTGAGGAAAGGGAGAGTTCAAAAGAGGCTGAGGTCACAAAGAAGACAGGGACCTTTGGTGGGCCGAGAGAATTGGTTAAAATGAGAACATTTCAGCATGGGTAAAATATCATTAGCTGGGTATGTCTGTTAGTAAGAAAAGTATGTGAGAACAGCACATTTCTGGAGGGAGCATGAATCCTACCTAGTAAGGAAGACTTGACCAAAGTAGATAACATGTTGTAAAGTACAAGAGCCTCTCATGTACAATCTCTACAAATTAACCATTTTATGGTTATTTTTAAAAATATTATCAAATGCAAAGAGAATCCAGAAGCCAGAAGGCAAAGATAATAACATATTCCTTAAGTATAACAATGACTCTAATGCTTTTTATGTATTATAAGTAAGTCTGGAAGGCATTTGAGGCTTCTTGGGCTGGCAACAGCATGCATATTGTACCAATTAGGAAGCTGAATTTGAAGAATGTTGAAGATATGGGATTAAACCCTATGGAAACTAAGATCATATCATACATAAAAGTCTTCTGTTCTCTAAAAATGTCTCCTTCTATATCAATTTTCTCTGATTAATTTCTAATTTTTCTTGAGTTTCCCTATGATTCTGGGGTTTGACAGCAGAGAGCTGTGCCCATTGCCAGTGCCAATCATTCTCTGATCAGCTCGTTTATGATACACAGATATTACTAAACTGCTCTTAGAAGTTTTCCTTCCTTTTCTAGTCAGCCTATGTAGTGTGTGCCCTACATGACCTGCTAGTAACTTCTCTACTCATTTCCCTTTTCATCTACAATTCTGCTCCAAAACATGACCAGAAATCCTCTCTCAAAGGTCATTAATGAAGAGTATACATCTCCAAGAATGTCAGAACTTCATTCTGTTAATTTTTAAATGTTACTTAAAATGTTTTATATCTGAAACTAACAATGTACTATATGTTGGCTAATTGAATTTATTTTTTTATTTTTTTTTAAAGATTTTATTTATTTATTTGACAGATCACAAGTAGGCAGAGAGGTAGGCAGAGAGAGAGAGAGGAGGAAGCAGGCTCCGAGCTGAGCAGAGAACCCAACTCAGGGCTCAATCCCAGGACCCTGAGATAATGACCTGAGCCAAAGGCAGAGGCTTAACCCACTGAGCCACCCAGCCACCCCAAGGCTAATTGAATTTAAATTTAAAAATGTTTTACAATGTTTGTCTTTCCCCTGGATGACACCTGTGAGGTTTCAGGGCAAGAACTACATTATATAATTTTACACACACATTTTAGGGCAAGAGCTACATTACCTTTACACATACACACACACATACCAACATGATTATTTTTTATTTTCATTTTTCAAATTTTTATTTAAATTCTACTTAGAATATAGTCGAATATAGTGTAATATTGGTTTCAGAAGTAGAATTTAATGATTCCTCACTTACAAATAACACCCAATGCTCACCATAACAAGTGCCCTCCTTAATCCCCAACCCCCATCTAGCCCATCCCCCATGACTTTTAAATGTGTTGGATAAATGACAAGAGGTTTGCTTGAAACAAGAAGGTTCCTGAGGAACTTTCTATTATGATGAACCTTCTATTACGAGAAACTTTCTACTATCGGTGGGAAAATTACCTGTGAAATCGATCAATGTGGCCTGGTTTAGAACATGCTAAGAAAATCCAATCCAGCAAGTTGAGCCAAAGAAAATCAAAGTCCAGGGCTCTTAAAAGCTGAGAAACAATTTCAAGAAAGTGACAGGAAAATCCAACCCACCTGAGATTTCACTGTTGAGGGCCTGGAGGTGACTTGATCCTCAAAACTTTCTCCCTGGGTCTCATCAGCATCCTGAGAGAGCAAAACTGAGAAAGGAAAAGAGTCGTGAGGTTTACTTCTCCCCAAATAGAAAAACAACTTGCAGACATGCTGAACGTGGCTCTTCTCCCAAAACATTCACAGGGAGGGACATTTACAGCAACTCAGAGCAGGCTGGAGCCTCCTTAATGAAAAGGAGCTACAGTACACGGCTTTGGGCATTAATATTCCCCAATGGTCAACACTGGTCCGAAAGAACAGATCTACTTGGCCACTCCTCTGCTCAAAAATCCTCAAAGTTTCCCTACTGATAAGAAAGAAAAATCCAAATACTTTGCTGTAGATTTCAAGATCCTCCACAACCAGTCCATCGTTGCTTCTCTACCCTTCTTCATCCACTGGACACCCCCACCCCTATAGCCCCAATCACTGTTCTTTGAACATACCTCTTACTTGGTGAAAAACTGAGACATCCTTCTGGACCGGTTCAGGTGAAGTTTTCTCAAACACTCTTAATGTGAAGAAAGCATCCTCTTCCCTAAACTCTTCCAAAGTTCGTTTTTATCTCTACTTGGATATCCATCTCAGATACCTGTTTTATTTATTTATATAATTATCTCCCTCAACTGGATATTAGTATGAATATATGGGTAGAAAATATCTGATTCATTTTTTTCCCTATCTGCTAACGGGTTAAGCATAACACGCTTGCGGGTTGCTAGACTTCCAATACTGACTGCATTTGAGGTACCAGAAATATGAACTAGGAATTATGGCAAATGAATTGTTGTCCTTGTATTTTTTCCCCACTTTTTATCATCAAGATTGAACACCCATATAACCACCACCTTATTCAATGATTGTCAACACCTGTCATATCTGCTTCATTTATCTATGTATTTTTTGAACCATTTCAAAGTTGCAGACATCATGATACATCATCCCTAAGTACTTCAAATAAGGATCTTCTGCATAACCGTAATACCATTCATCACACCTAAGCAAGTTAACAATTCATATTCCGATTTCCTCAACTCTTCTCAAACTATCTTTTATTCTGTATTTATTCCAGCCCAGGAGCCAACCAAGGGTCATACATTCCAAAGTGGTTGTTACCTGTAGTCTCCTAGAATGGGACTTCCCCCTTCGTTCTTGACATTGGCTTTTTGAGAGACCAGCAGTCTGACTGTGCTAGTGTTTACCTTACTTCTCTATCCCCTGTATTTTCTTTAAAACAGAAGTTCAGACTTTAAGCTCCATTTAGGATTGGGCTAAATATTTTGGCAGGAATTCTTCATGAGTGATACCATGTGCTTTATATTACACTACCCAGAAGACACAAAATGTGAGGTTATCCCATCATTGACACACTTAGTTAAGGAGAGTGACCACCATGGGCATCTGGGTGGCTCAGTTGGTTAAGCAATTGCCTTTGGCTCAGGTCATGATCCCAGAGTCCTGGGATCGAGCCCCGCTCCTTATTCCTGCTTCTTCTTCTTCCTCCCAAGTAAATAAATAAAAATCTTAAACAAACAAACAAACAAACAAAACCAAAAACAGTAACCACCAGATATTGCCATTGGAAAAGAATATTCTTTCCTTTAGCAAGTAATTTATGGGGGCAGTACTTTGGCATCCTGGGAATGCCCTATTCCCCATTAGCTTTTCAATTATTTCATTTATAGCAAACTAGTCTTTTGTTCCTTCTACTCTTTTTTTTTTTTTAAGATTTTATTTATTTATTTGACAGACAGAGATCACAAGCAGGCAGAGAGGCAGGCAGAGAGAAAGAAGGAAGTAGGCTCCCCACCGAGCAGAGAGCCCAATGCGGGGCTCGATCCCAGGACCCTGAGATCATGACCCGAGCCAAAGGCAGAGGCCTACCCACTGAGCCATCCAGGTGCCCCTCTACTCTTTTTATTGGCAGTTATTTTCAGTAAAAAGCTTTTCCTCAGCAACTGAAAATGATCTAAAATCCAAGGCAAATGCATTCTTCATTCCCATAACAGTTTATTTTCAAAGTAAGAAATCAGTGTATGAATCACCACCACTGTTGGTAAATGAGTCTTTCCCCTTTCTCTATTTTAAGATTCATCATGAACTTATGGAATTTTAATTCAAGGTGTTACAATCAATCTGGATACTAAACAGTCCCAAGTTTGTCCAAACTTGCCATCCTGCTGATACACGTCCATTAGTCTTTGCCCTCTTCCTCGCTTTCTAGCACAAGATACTCCAGGCTCACCTGGTACTTTCCCTGATGCCTTCTACTTCTGACCAAGCCACCAAGTGCCTGGACAGGTCTCTCATTTGATTCAAATTTCCCCACTGTAAAATAAAGAAAATAAGGCAAGTCTTCCCTGCCCCATACCCCCATGGGGAAAATGAAAAGAAATAACATATACAGTCATGACACTTAGATCATGGGGTCAGGTTGAACTGACCACTACTATTCAGAAAAACCCCAGGCCAGGAGCCATAATCAAGAACTCCAGAGACCTTTTACCCAATTGCCTCCCCAAAGAATGCTTCTGCTCAGCTCTCTACCTTCCTTCTCACACTAGAGGACGCTGCCTTTCCTCCTTCCCGCCAAACAGTCTATTCTCACCTTCTCCTTCAAACATCTTAGTCACGTCCTCCCACAGGGACGCCCCCTCCTTGGCCTTCTTTGGATGGCGCAACTTCACCCAGGTGCTGGCCTCCACGGGCAGGGTGATCAGGAGCTGCTGTAGCATGATGACTTCAGCACTCCTTTCCGGGGCTCTCTGCCTCAGCCCACAAGACAGAAGGTCCTATCTGGTTTTGGCCACTTTGGGTAAGCAAACTGCTGGGACCTCGGGCTTCACAGTTGTGCTGGAGTCCTCCACTCTCGCATACCCAGGGAACATACAGTACCAAAATCCAGAGTCTGGACCTTTTAATGTCTAGGCTCGCAAGGACCTTCTCGTCTTGAGCTCCATCCCTCTCCTCGGCAGGCAGCTGGAGGCTCCAGGTTTCTAAGCAGCACCCTGGGGATACTGGACAGAAAATATCAGTCAATAAAAGCATCTAGAAAGCTGAGTCGCACGGTCAGAATTCTAGAACTTACACCAATCAGCGAATATTTTTCACAAAAGATACAGGGAGATGGTGGGTCTATGCAGCCCACGCGGTCCAAACCCCTGTGCTGGTGTCGTGAAGCACAAAGAGATGATGAAAGCCCAGTTCTTTGATGTAGGTAGTTATGTTTAAACTAGTTGAGATTTTAGAATCCCAAAGGCACTGGGTTTGAATCCCAGCTCCTTCGCCTCACTTGGCCGAGGCAAATCACGGAACCCCTGCAATCCCGTCTCTTCCTCCCGCAACGGAGAGAATAAGGCTTTCTCCAAGCCTGGACCTCGCAGCCTTTGGGCGCGACCTGGGCGCACCACGCGCCACGGGGGACCGCAGGCGGGGCGGAGCCGGCGCTTCCGTGGCCCCCGCCCCAGACCCCGCACAATACACCCGCTCACCCCCTGGTCCGCGCGCCCGCTTGCCCTTGCTCCCTCGACCCGGGGCCAGCAGCCCTCCGCACAGCTCGGAGATGCTCCCACGTAGCGCAGCCGTGGCCGGTGCGCATGCGCGGCAGCGGCCTCCGCGCGTGGTTCCCAGCGTCCTCCCGGGCTGCGTCCGGCTCGCGGCGCCTCCCGGGATGCTCGCCCGGCGGCCGGGTCGCTCCGTGGCTCCAGGCTCGCTGCTGCTCGGCATCCCCACCGCGGGGGATGCAGCCCCACTCCTGCGGAAGGAGGGGGGGAGCCGGTGCTCTTGTCCCCACCCAATCTACTGAATAGAGCCGTCTGCCCTCGGCCGGCCGGCAGGAAGCGAGTGAATGTTTCCATGGGGAGACTGGAAACCATTAACAAAAGGGAAACGTCTGTATCACTTTTTTTCCGAACAACGTTGCTATAAACGAATCCATAGTGCTTTTACTTCATATGTACGTGGAAAAGACTGAGAATGGAATGGAATCCCGTGTCTTACTAAAAGAATACCATGATCAGGTCGTTTTTTGTGCTGCCATCAATACATTCTTATGTTAATTGCTTTCCTTATAGTTCTGAAATGCCAGAAAATACACAAAAGAAAAATAATTATTACCTAGAATCTCATCAAGCAGAGATAAGCATTGCTAACATTTCGTGCAGACTTACACACACACACACACACACACACACACCCATGTTTTTTTCATGCATTTTTATGTATTCTCTAAAAAATGATTATACTCTAATGCACTTTTATTGGTGAGTTTTGTCTCCTCAACAAAATAGGAGTACATCATTCCAAAAACACTTCTACATCAATAGCTTATAAAAAATTTAGAAAATAAAATGAAACTATGTACTTGCTAGCTGTTGTGAACTGAATGTTTGTGTCTCCCCACCCACCTCTGCAATTTCATATGTTGAAGCCCTAAACCCCTGGTGTAGTTGTATGTGGAGTGAGGAAGTAATTACGATTAAATGGAGCAATAAGGGTGGGGCCCGTGTCCCACAGGATCAGTGTCCTTATAAGAAGAGGCACCAGGGGCGCCTGGATGGCTCAGTCGTTAAGTGTCTGCCTTCAGCTCATGTCATGGTCCCGGCGTCCTGGAATTGAGCCCCACATCAGGCTGCTTGCTCCGCCGGCAAGCCTGCTTCTCCCTCTCACTACCACTGCTTGTGTTCCTTCTCTCTCTGTGCCTGTCTCTCTGACAAATAAATAAATTTTTAAAAAGAAGAGGCACCAACCTGGGTGGCTCAGTGGGTTAAGCCGCTGCCTTCGGCTCAGGTCATGATCTCAGGGTCCTGGGATCGAGCCCCGCATCGGGCTCCTTGCTCAGTGGGGAGCCTGCTTCTCTGTCTGCCTCTGCCTGCCTCTCTGCCTGCTTGTGCTCTCTCTCTCTCTCTGTCAAATAAATAAATAAATAAAATCTTAAAAAAAAAAAAAAAAAAAAAAAAAAGAAGAAGAGGCACCAGAGGACTCACTCTCTGAAGGTGTAGGCACTGAGGAAAGATCATGTGAGGATTTAGCAAGAAGGTGCCATCTACAGGCCAGAAAGAGTTCTCACCCTAAACTGACCCTGCCAGACTTTGATCTGGAACTTCTAGCAGCACAAATGTAAGAAAGTAAATTTCTGTCATTTAAATCACCAGGTCTATGATATTTAGTTATAACGGCCCAAGGAGTTTAATGCACTTGGCATACAGTATTTACAGAGCACGAGGCTTTGTTCTCAGTGCATTATGTATTTAACCTATTTAGTCCTCATAAGACCCCCTGAGGCAATTCCCAGTTGGCAGATAAGAAAAGTTAAGTAATTTGCCCTGCATGATACCTTTTGCAGGTGGTGAATCCAGGCAGTCTATGCTCCCATTCATGGCCTAACAAAAACACCACATAAAATAGAGTAAAATGTTAATGGTAGGTAGTGATACATGAATGCACACTGTAAAATTACTCCAACTTTTCTGTATGTTTGAATATTTTCATAATAAAACATTGGAAAATATGGCAAAGAATAAGAATTATGTGGAACATTATAAATAAAACTACAAAAGTTACTGATTTAGATAGACTATGACAAGCACCACATTCATGGATTGAAATGGAGCATTCTAAGTATGTCACTTTTCCTCCACTTTAATGATCCTCCACTAAATCTCAACTTTTCTTTTTACTCAGTTAAATGATGCTGAAGTTTACTTGGAATGGTAGATATTCTAGAATGGCCAATAAAATTGTGCAGCAATAATGAATTCAAACTTGCCCTACCAATATGATGTAAGATATAATCTTGTATTATAGAGGGACAATAATCAAGATAAAACTAGTGTCAAAATAACTCATAAATTAATGACATGGTTTTGGAAGCCCATAAACAGACTTGATAATTTATTTAAACTTAATATATTATAAAAAGTGATATTTCAAATTGGTGAGGTAATGATAGATGTTTCAATAAGTGACATTAGATCACTAGTTGGCCATTTGAGGGAATTGTGTTAGTCTGCTTGGGCTGCTGCAATAAAATACTACAGACTGGATGACTTAAACAGCAGAAATTTATTCTCTCACAGTTTGGGAGTTGGGAGGTCCAAAGTCAAGGTGCTGGCAATATAGGTTGCAATCTGAGACCTCTTCTCTTGTAGGTGGGAGCCATCTCACTGTGTGCTCACATGACCTCTTCCTGTGTGTATGTGGGAAGAAAGAAGGAGCTCTTTGGTATTTCTTCTAATAAAGACACTAACCCTATCCTTATGACTTCATTCAACCTTAAATACTTCCATAGAGTCCCTATCTCCAAATATAGTCCCTTTGGGGGTTCAACATGAATTTGAATTTGGCTGGGACACTAAACACCCGGTGTATAAAAGGAACATATCAAATGGGATTTCTACTATACATGTTAGATATCATGTAATTTTGGGAAAGTTAAGCTTTGAAATATTCAGAGAGGTGACTCTACAAATAGTTTTGTGATTAAGCCTCTTTGCAAGTAACAAGTTCACCAGAATTGCTTTCTAAGTTAAAAGGATGATGGTGGTGGTGGTGATAATAATTGGCAGGATTCTGGAGTGTCTTTGGGAATCCAAGGAAGAAGTGATTAGCCCAGTCTGTGGAAGGTTAGGGACCAGTGTATCTGGTTAGTGCTCAAAGCGTTGCCCTCTACACTCCATACCACCAAACTTAATATGGTTCAGTTTTAGCATCTCCTAGTGTCTGTTGCTCAATTCAAAATTCTAGATCTTGGCAAGATCATTTAATCAGTGAGTGGTGACCAGATGGGCAGGCAGGGTCCTAGTAGACCTGGTTTCTGGGCACTCACCCCCATAAGTAGGGGGCAGTTCCCAACAAAGGAGAAGTGTTCCAGACTGAGAAACAATATGCATGTTCCTTGATTCATTGAATGACGCAAGAAAGATGCTAAAACATGATTTTTAAGTACCAAAAAAAAACCCCAAGATAAAACTAGTGTCAAAATAACTCACCCCAAATAGATAAATTTATGATTATTTCAAATATTCCAAATAAAATATTAGGAAATAAAGCCAGCAATGCATTTAAGACATACTATATATGACCAAGCAAGGTCAAGAGCAAAATCATAAGATCAAAAGGCATTAATAATATTTAGCAGTCATTACTAATATACATTTATTTGTTTAACAAGTAGTTATAGAGCACTTACTCTTTGTCAACTATTGTTCTGATTAATATACTGAAAACCCAACTAAAAAAAGACTAGAAGGAAACTACTTGAATATAAAAAAACTATTTACAAAAGACCATAGCAAATAGTATTCTAAAATGATGCAACACTAAAACCATTTTGCTTAAAATCAGAAATCTGCCAGAGCATTATTTTTTAACATTGTCTTGGAGGACTTATCAAATACAATAATATAAGGAAGGTAGCAAATATATTGGAAAAGAACAGTTAGAGCTATATGTGTCCTTTTGCTGATAATATGATATATGACAGACCATCTAGAAAAACCTGAGTCTTGAATAAAAACTAAAATAAGTGGGAGACTTTCATGTAAGGGACTTGCCTCATAAGAAATACACACAAAATAAATATCTTTCTCACTCTAGAAATGAGCATATAGGAGTGTCCGGATGGCTCAGTTGGTTAAATGACTGACTCTTGATTTCAGCTCAGGTCATGATCTCAGGGTCCTGGGATCGAGACCCACGTCCAGCACCTTGCTCAGGCAAAGTCTGCTTATTCCTTCTCTTCTGCTCCTCCCCCTGCTAATGTTCTCTCTCTCTCTCTCTAAAATAAATAAATAAGTAAAATCTTGAAAGAAAGAAGCATCTAGAATGAAATGTAGACGAGAGCAGTAAAAACAAGCATTATTAAAAGTCATAAAACAAGATTTGAATAAATGTAAAAAAGTATATGACACTTGAGGGAGATTTGATCATTACTGTCAAGTAATATAAAACTTCATTGCAATTCCTCTTAGAATTCCAACAGGGTTTCACTTTGATTCCTGAACTAGATAAAAAGATCTTAAGAATAAGGTCCAAAAAGAGACAAAAATTCTCTTTTTTGGAAAGAGAAAAGGAAACAGACAGTGATGGAGGACTTGCCTTCCAGATATTACAACATGCCAAAAAGTCATTATGGCCATGTAACTATGATACTGGTGAGAAATGACCAAAAAAAAAAAAAAAAAAAAAAAAAAACACCACCAATGTAACAGACTTGGGAATCCAAAAATAGGTTCTGGTTTATATGAGATTTTAGTAAGTGACAAATATGGTAGTTTAATAAATGAAGCTTATAGAATTTTAGTATTTAGCAATCTGAGAGAAAACAAAAATAGATCTCTATCTTAACACATATTAAGAAATAATGCCAGTTGCATTAAACCCTTACATGTAAAAACAGAACAAAAATCTTACAAGAAAAAAAAATCTTGCAAGAAAATCCAAGAGAGTACATATATAATTTAACAGTGAGAGAAATGCTTTTAACCAAGTCTGGGAACCTAACTAACATGCTTGACTATATACAAATTAAAAACCTTTGTAAGCAAAAGAAGTCTGAAACAGTCAGTATGACATGAAATACATGTGTAATCCAGATGACAGACAAAACAGGTATTTGATTGACTCTAAAATACCATTCATGGTAAAATACACAATTATGTATGTAGCACTAATACAAAAAATCCTGCAATTAAATTAATGCACAGTGCTTTCTTTAGCTTAGAATTTTATGTTACACTTAATGAAAGAGCTCTTTGGATTTTTTTACACATCAGTTTTTTCTTAAAGATTTTATTTATTTATTTGATAGACAGAGATCACAAGTAGGCAGAGAGACAGGAGGAGAGAGAGGGAGGAAGCAGGCTCCCCTCTGAGCAGGTAGCCCGATGCAGGGCTCAATGCGGGGCTCGATGCGGGGCTTGATGCGGGGCTTGATCTCAGGACCCTGAGATCATGACCTGAGCCAAAGGCAGAAGCTTTAACCCATGGAGCCACCCAGGCGCCCCATTTTATCACATCTCATGTCGCTGGGTTTCTGTTTCTTTCTGAACATAACAGTTTTTTCATTGTAATGCCAAGTCACTCTCTAACTATTAAGATATTTGAAATAGCAATTAAACTCAACACATCTAGAACCAACAGTGCACATAACTGATGCCTGGGCAATCACGGTCGATAACAATATCTCAATTACTGATCTCAGATTAGCTTCAGCCACGTAAAAGGGGGTGTGAGCAGAGGGAGAAAAAATAACTCCACAGTACAATGGGCAAAGGATAGAATTAAATAAATCACAGAAGAGAAATCCAAATAGCAAGCATATGAAAAATAGCCAAACATGGAAATTAAAAGTAATAATGAGATACTGCTTTCTACCCAAATTGGTCAAAAATAAGAAGTATAACAGCTATTGCAAATGGCAATGCAGAGAGAGATTATTCCCATACATTGCTAATAGAAGTTGCACCAGGGTGCCTGAGTGGCTCAGTTGATTAAATGCTGGATTCTTGATTTTGGCTCAGGTCATGATCTCAGGGTCCTGGGATCAAGCCCCACATGGGAATCTGCTTGAAGAGTCTTTCTTTCTCCCTCTTCCTTTCCCTCTACCCCTTCCCTTGCTCATGCGTGCTCTCTCTCTCTCTCTCTCTCTCTCTCTCTCTCTCAAATAAATATATCTTTAAGAAAAAAGAGAGATGGGGGCGCCTGGGTGGCTCAATGGGTTAAAGCCTCTACCTTCGGCTCAGGTCATGATCCCAGGGTCCTGGTATCAAGCCCCGCATCCAGGGAGCTTGCTTCCCCTCCTCTCTCTCTGCCTGCCTCTCTGCCTGCTTGTGATCTCTGTCTGTCAAGTAAATAAATAAAATCTTAAAAAATTAAAACTAAAATTAAAAGAGAGAGAGAGAAAGTATGCACCAGCCTTTTGGAAATCAATCTGGCAATATCTCTTAAAATAAAAATATATACCTCTTTTGGCAAAGCATTCACGCCCCCTTGGAAACAAAAGCACTGTTACAAAGGACAAATGTAGGAGGATGTTTACTGCAGAACATTTCTACCAGCGGAAAATGTGAAGGTAAATGCCCAAGAGTACAGAAACTGCTGAATAAATCATGATATACCCACACACCAAGGCCTTGTAAAAGAATTAGAGCTATACATCACTTGGCAGGATTTCCATGGGATTTTTAAAAAAGATTTGTTTATTTATTTGAGAGACAGTGCACACGTGAAGAGGAGGGTAGACAGAGGAAGAGGTAGAGAGAGACTCTCAAGCAGAATCCCTGCTGAGTGCAGAAACCCCTTCAGCGCTTGATTCCAGGACCCTGAGATCATGACCTAAGCCAAAATCAAGAGTTGGCCACTTTACCGACAGAGCCACCCAGGCACCCCTCCATGAGATATTTTTAAGTGAGAAAATATTAGATTAAACCATATGAGCTTCCTGGTATGTAATCAATTTCAACATATAAAAAGGCAATTTCATATGATTAAGCCTAATAATTATCCCATCAATATGTAATTGTGTGTGCATATGCACACATATATATGCATACACAATAGTGAGGATTATGTGAATATAGGGTATAAAGAAAAATACATACTAGGTTGTTGACATGTACAATGAAACAAAAGCAATATAACATGATCTAGAAGCAGGCTATTATAACCGTAAGCTCGAACTGGGGATTTATCCCAAATGATGTTAGCTGTATCCCACTGAAGCTCTCACATCCCTTTTTTATTTCAACAAATGTACTCAACAAGAGAATGATTTGTCTACTGTAAATAGGAAAGCAGCAATGCCATAAAATATGATAAAAATATTAAATCCAAGAAATTAAACTTTTAAATATTTTTAAGATTTTATTTGTTTATTTGAGAGAGAGAGAGCACGAATGGAGGGGCAGGGGCAGAGAGAGAGGGAGAGAGAAGAGAGGGCAGAGAGAGAGGGAGAAGCTTCCTGCTCAGCAGGGAGCCCGATGCCCGGTGCTCAATCCCAGGATGCAGGGATCACAGCCTGAGCCAAAGGCAGATGCCCAGCTGACTGAGCCACCCAGAAGAAATTAAACTTTTAAATAAATAAAACAATTACTAAATCCAGTCAATTTTTTTAAAAAAATTATTTTATTTTTATAAGATTTTTCTTAATTATCAGAGAGAGAGAAAGCACAAGCAAGGGGAGATGCAGGGAAAGGGAGAAGCAGCAGACTCCCCGCTGAGCAGGGAGCCTGATGCAGGACTTGATCCCAAGGCCCCAGGATCATGACCTGAGCCAAAGGCAAATGCTTAACTGACTGAGCCACCCGGGTGTCCCCTAAACCCAGTCAATTTTTAAAGTACATATCTGAAAATAAATTTCTTAATGCAAAGAATAGAATTGTTTATCAACTCAAAAGGGAGGAGAGATTTAGGTTCATGTCCCTTAGTTTAAAAAAAAAAAAAGAAAGAAAGAAAGAAATGAGCTTCTATATTAATAAGTTTCTGTTTTTCCATTTTGATATGAGCCATCGCTGGAAATCCATGCATAGTGTATGATGGCAAGATACTTAACTGTATTCTTTCATGGAGCTAGAAACTCACCAAAATTATCCCAATAGGACATCTAATTCAATATCTAGAATACATTCTTCAAAATATTTGCTTATGTCTACATAGATGTTGGGGAAAATCTCCTCACCTAGTCCATTAGATCAGAAAACCCTTATGAAGACATTTTATCAAGTCTTTCATATGTCTCTTCATAATCTTCAAAATATAGACTCAGGGACTAGTTCAGTTGAGTTATTAACCATATCATCCAAAGAAAAGGTCCCAGCTCACTCTTAAAGAGGCATGCCCCCAACTCCAGTTACACAATATTGAATTTAATGCACTCCATCCTTAAAGTGGAAAACAGGTACAAACCTTGCCTTGCAGGTCTGAATTTAGATTGTTCAAGTTGTCAACATTTTGAAAGAGAAAACTAAGTAATTCAGCTGGCAAAATCGAGTTTATTTGGAATAACAGAGAAATTGCAATTCAGGATAAGCAAAGAAGAACAGGTCCGAAGAACAGGCAGGTCCAAAGAACAAAGGAGGAGAGCATCCTTTTATAGAGGAAAGAAGGAAGTTGGGAGGGGCTGTTTTGAACCAAAATGCATTGAAGGAAAGCGAGAGTTCAGGTGGTGGTAGCTTCTCACTGGCTTGCAGGAGGTGGAAGTGGTGGTGGCCTCTCACGGGCTATTGCCAGGCACCTCGTCTTCCTGTTGGACATCTCCCTTCTTCCTGTTGGACTAGGCAAGCTGTGACTAGTGATGCTAGTGAGAGCCCTCCTTTCATGGCTTCCCGAATCCATTTTGAGTTAGGTTTCCTTCACACATTTTCACAAAGTGATAACTATATCCTGAGCCAGTGCTTCTTAGGCACATGCTCCCACAAAGTACATGTGTTCCAGAAACAGGAAGTCATTTTATCATCTTGAAGAGACAAATGGGGGTTCTTCTGTGGGAGAACCAATGAGCTTCTGAATGAAACAGAAGCTGTTTCGAATCATTGTCCATCTCTTCACGGAACTGAGAGAAAGTGAGACTTCAGGGTCGCACTCTCAGATGACTGACGATCTTAACAGCTTCAGTAGGTACTTGTCATATACATTCATCCCCAGGTTCTCCTTGGGCATAAACACTGTATTTCATTCAAGACACCACAACTGTTCATATTTTCATTACAATTTTTAGTCTTATCTCTTAGAAATGCCATTTTTTTAAACCACTGATTTATGATCGGGTTAAAAGGAAATTAATGTTATCAATAGAGAGTCAGGCCCAATTCCAATTTACAATGATACAGCCTTCCACACATTTTCTGTTAACAAGTGATTGTCAACTTCTAGCAGATGAATGCTGAAGAGAATGCAGAAGAAATCCAGGCTAGCACTCAGGATCATCTATATTATCCATGTTTCCAAGCATTTTGGATGGAAAATGTAGTTATGGTAGCTAATGCTATCTGTGTCCTGTGCCATATCCTTCAGACCTTCCAGTGTGCTCCAGTGGATGTCAGTTGCCAGTGTCTGCACCTCTCTGCCTGAAGCTGGGCTGCCTCCAATGTCTAGGAATTAACATTGACTACCCTCCCACCACCACAACCACCAGCCCTCCTACACCAATGACTCTTGGCGTTGGTAAGAGAATGCCCAGTCTGGTCACCACTAGGTGGCATAATTCTGAGGTCTGTATTTTGCAGTTTCCCAGAGTTTTGGTGAGACTAATCTGTCTCCGACAGTGGCAACTAGTTTAACAGTATGCGTTTTACTGGCTGCCTATCTTTGCCTGTCTTATTTCCCCCACTTCCTGATTGGTATTTCCTGTGTTTCCCAAATCCACTACTTGCACTCCATCCTTGTCTCAGAATCTGCTTCGAAGAGAACCCAGATCAGTCACTGAAAGCGTAAACAATGATCCTGTAAGTTACACATTCCTTGTAAGGTGAGTTATCATGTCTTACCAGGCGGCATTACCCTCATCCCAAGCAATAACCTTGAAATTACAATTTTAATGTACCAGTTCTAATTCTTTTAGTACATATTAAAATGAATACATAGACCATTTATCAAGCTATACAATTATAATTTGTGTACTTTCCTATACATAGGGTACACTTTAATTAAACAATTAAAAAGATAAATATGTAACAAAGTTGTCTTTCAAAGCCACAGTCACCCCTGGTTCTGAACTTCCTCTAGTAAATTCATTCAGCTTATAAATCATCTTGCTGCCTCACTTAAATTATCCAGAATTTTGCTAGAGTCCTCCTTTCTTTTCAGGGGACAACTTCACTTATACATGAGAGTAAACAGAAGTTATTCTCTCTTCTCTGATCTTCTTTGGAACAATCTTCAGACTTTTATGTTTGCAGCTACTCATTTCACTAGAGGTAGGTCCTCAAAGCTAATGCCCCTTCTCCATCCTTGGACACAATGGGACAGAACAAAGCCATCTTCATCTTGCTTTGCTTAAGTCCCCACAAAATGAATAAACCAGACACTATAGTTTTGTGACACATTTTATGGAACAGTCAGAGAAATTCAGAACTCAATTTGTAAATAACTCTCTCTCTCTCTCTTTTTAAAGATTTTATCCATCTAGTTGACAGAGAGAGAGAGAGATCACAAGTAGACAGAGAGGCAGGCAGAGAGTGGGGAGGGAAGGACCCTGAGATCATGACCTGAGCTGAAGGCAGAGGCTTAACCCACTGAGCCATCCAGGGGCCCCTAACTTGAACTCTCTTAAGGAGAAAGTACTGGACAATATGGTACTTCTCAAGGACTGTGGTCACAACCCCCATCCCATAGGTACACTTTACTTTGAGGCTCTAAGTCTGCAATTCCCTCCTGTGGGAAAACAACACGCCCTCACAAAAACGGGTCTCATCCCCTGGCCTTTCTGCCTTCCCAGTCTTTATCTTGTGATCTTACAGTCTAACCAACGGAAACAGATGCAATGCATGTATTTGGCTCCACTCCCTCAGAAGATCCCATCATAACACAGAGAAAGGGATTTGAAACCAAAGCCATAAACTCACAGGGACAAACTGAATGGAGAAGAGGAAAAAAACAAAAACAAAAAAACCCCCAAAACTTTGGAAACTAGAAAATGGATGGATTAATGATGACAGACTTATGAGTTCTGAAAAGGTTGGATATGAGGCAAGCAGTGGAGAAAGCCAAGAAGCAATCCAATTTACATTGCAGAATCCCAAAAAGCAAAGCAATGAGTTGCCTTGGGTACCTCTGAAAATGGGGAAAGTGATGTTAAAAAAAGAATATTGATTACAAATTTGTTGCAGAAGCAGTTAGATTTCCAATACCTCTACACTATGTAGTCAAAGTGACTATCCTTTTACTTCTCTGCAGGGGACTGGAAGAGTAGTCTCAGGGGAGGATAATAGAAGAGTCTCTGAACTGAAGGACACCAGGCGCACTTGAAGCAGTGGAAGAGACAATGGGGCAAGGTTAAAGGAAAATGTACACATTGAACTCAAGACTCCCAACCTTCTTTCCAGAATGCTTCCACTCAGGTCTATCTATATTCCCTGGGCAACAAATTAGAAAAAAAAAAAAGTCTCCAATGACTCCAATTGGCCTATGAGAAAAAGATCTAAGTATTATTGATACTGGGTGTTCCCCAAGGATATGGCCCAGGCAGACCACCGCCCAGTTCATGATGGGCAGCTCTGGTCTCAAGGCACCTAAGTCTCATGATCTGGGATTCAATCCCCACCAGGGCCAAGTGGGGAAATAGTTACTTGCCAAAGAGGGCATAGCTTCAAAATCCATAGTTGCCTCCTTGCTGGTTCTTTAATTGGGGCTGTAAGAGTCTCCATTCAGTATTCTGATCTGCTACTGATGTAAGAAATCATAAGGGTTGTAGGCAGAGCTGCCCATAGCCTGAACTAGAAGAGACCCTTTTCTGGGCTCTACTTGAAGTAGACTGCCTTTCAGGTCAGTGCAATAATTGGCTGGACTAACACACCCATCAACAATACATGTTCTTAACAAATCCAAAGAGACTACCAAGTACTGTACTTCTCTTTTAATACAGAGGGTAGAGAGTTCAGGACTTTAAAGGGGTTATTCCAACATGCCTAAAATAATTCATTGATGTGGCTGGATTCCCTATAGATTGGATTATGGTACAGATAGCCTATTACTTCCTGCTTAAAACAACAAGAGTCATTTACAATCTTTCATAGATTCCATGAATCAAGAATTTAGACAGGGCACAGAGCAGACAGTTTGCCTTTGCTCTATGACATTGGGAGCCTAACTGAAAAACTCAAAGGCAAAATGCTGGAATCATCTGAAGTTTTATTCATTACCAAATGTGGTGGCTGAGTTTGAAGGGCAAGAAACCCGAGGTGGATGGGGAATGGTAAGCCATATTTCCCTTTCACAACCTAGCCTCGGGGGGTCACACTGGGTCGTATCTGCTGCATTCTATTGGTCAAGGCAATTATGAAGTTCTACTTATTCAAGGGGAGAGAAAATGATCCCACCTTTCAATGGAAGAATGCCAACATCATCTTATAAGATGAACATGTGTGATGGGATATACATCGGTGAGCCATCTCTGGAAAATATAATCTACCATAGTGATGCAGTCAAGGCCTCTATAGACTACGTGTGGCATAGATCTAAGAGCTGGCATATTCTCCAGAAGGAAGGGTAAACTCATACTGCTGTTCTATCAGGTGGGGCCAAACTGCTTCTGATATTTTTGTCAAAATATATACAAAAGGGATAGATGCCCTCTCACAAATTATCATGGTATTGGTTGTCTATCAAGTGTCATGCACTATCCTGGTTTGATTCAATAAGGAAATGAGTTCTGGAAGAGCAGCTGCAGTGGGTATCACTCAGTCTGGAGCTCTTAGTATGGGAAGCATCACAATGCATCTGTTATGTCTCTCTGGTCACAGTAATCTCTACAATTTCCCCAGAGATGTAGTACTGTTACTGACTCATTAGTTTGGCATGGAAGAGCTCTAGGAGCTTCCTCTTCTCCATTCATTTCTTAGGAGTTCTTACTTCACAGGTCAACAAACCAATGTGGGAATTCCATCAGTTGCTAAAGACAGTTTTTCCAACTAAACACGCATGAACTTAAGGGCTTAAGATTCCACCAGGCCTATGGTGAGGCTGAATTGGGTAAAACTCCATTACCTGATCCCCATAAGCTCCCACCCAAACTTACGGACAGTAGCATTTTGGGTACTCAGGAATTAGTGATATCTAACAGCTAGTATCCCAACGTTGCCCAAGTGTTCGCATAGTTGCCCTGGTGTAGTTACCCAGATAAAATGGTAATGGGTCCCTTTGGGAAGAGCTAGGAGTATGTGCTTTTACAGGGGTCTTACTAAGCTCCCCCTTCAAGGATACCTGGCCTCCACATTATTCAATCAGCTCTAGATCTGTGAACTAGTGCTGGTCTAACAACAGAATGCAGGGCTGCATTTCTATCTTGATGACATCTCTCTCTAGGCCTGGAGAAATTTTTGCTACACAGTCAAATAAGACTTTAGTGTGCAGCCATTTATCTGGGACTCTATCCCAATTAATCACCTCTAAAGATCTTAGTGTCCGATCTGATTATCATAAATTGCATGCAGGTCACTGTTAAAGACTTCTATTTTGGAATATCCCAACTTCCCCGAAAATAGGAAGTACATGTCACTAGCATTCTTGACCTACAGGGAACACCTGCTAAGTCATGTTTTAATTATTCTAGTACTTCTATAACAAAAGATACCTCAAGCCTTTGGTAAAGATAATATCTTCAGGGCTCTTCTAGGGATAGGTTGGAAAAAGGGGTGACATATTTGGTAATTCATCCCAGAATTCCGAGTCTTGGATAAATTTTCTCCACATTAGACAAAGGACTTCCATCATCTCAGGTTCCTGGATTGGTCAATATTATGTTTAGTTTTATCTGTAAAGCATGCCCAGATGCTGGATGCATGACATTAAATCTAAGCTCTGTGGTAGGTGCATCCCTATTAATAAATACAGCTATACTATAAATTATATCCTTCTCTTCTTGATTGAACACCCTTAATATTTTCATTTGAATGCATCTTCTTTTTGCCAGTGACTGTATACATAAGCCCCTTCCTCCAGGTATTATTTGCTGTTTGGTATGATATGATGTACCCAAAATAAACTATGAGATATTCCTGCCAACATATTTAACCTGAATCTAATTGGGCCTCTAGGCCTAATTTTCAGTTTCCAGGTAGATAAAAAATGTAGAACTTTCTACCAGTTGGCTCGAGCCCTTCAAAAAGCCGATGGCATGAGGAAAGAAGATGGCACTGTTCCAAACAGAAAGAAATCAAATAGACATAGCAACCAACTACAGTGCCTAAACCTAGATCGAACCTTGGCTTTAAAAAAAAAAAAAAAAAAGCAACAAAAGACATTCTTAGGATAAGTGGCAAAAATTGAAAATGGACTGAATTTTGGGTGATATGAAATTATTAATTTACAATAGTATGAAAATTGTATTGTGGTTATATAGGAGACTATTATCATTCTTAGGAAGGGCATGCTCAAATATTTAGGGGTAAAACAATGATATAGTGAAAAATGTGTTCAACATTAAGCTTGTGAGATTCCTCTGTGTGGTTGTATAGAACTATAGTTTGATCATTTCCATTGCTGTTTAGTATTCTGTTGTATCAATATATCACAGTTTATTCATTCTTCTGCTGATGGACATTTGGGTACTTGCATCTGTTTGTACCCCCACCAGTTGTGTAGGAGAGTTCCCATTGCTCCTACATTCTTGTCAACACTTGGATCATCTTTTTCCATTTTAGCCATCTGGTAGGTGTTTAGTAATGTCTTGCTGTGGTTTTATTCGTACTTCACTAATTACTAATGAGCTTGGGCATGTCTTCATGTAATTGTTAGTCATTTGGGTCACCCCCTGAAGCGACCAGTCAGGCCTCTATTGCCTAGTTTTCACTATGTCGGCTGTCTCTTATTTTGCAGGAGTTCTACATGTATTGTGGATGTAAGCCCTTTATCATGTGTTTCAAATATATTCTCTAATTCTGTGGCAAGCCTTTCCACTGTCTTAATGGAATCTTTTGATAAACAGTTCTTATTTTTAATCTAGCCAACTTTATAAATCTCTTCATGATTAGTGCTTTTTAAGTCCTGTTTCAGTGTTTTTCCTTCTGCCAGGAATGAGATATTCTCTATTATGTCTTAGGAGCTTTACCATTTTGATTTCACATTCAGATGTGCAGTCCATCTAGAATTCATTTTCATTATGGTGTGAGGTAGAGGGTCGACTTTCACTTTTTTCCTGTCTGTATGTCTAATGTTCCAGCATCCTTTATTGGGATAACTGTTCTTTTCACTGCTCTGCATTGCCACTTTCATAAATCAATGTGTATTGGGTTCTGTATTCTATTCTGTTGGTCTATGTCTATTTTGTACCAGTTCTACAGTCTTACTCTAGTTTCATAACAAATCTTAAAATCTGGTAGTATTGTCTCTCCAAATGTTTGTTTCTTCCAAAATCATCATGCTCTTTTAGGTCCTTTGCATTAGACTCTCAGTACCTACAAAAAAAGCCTGGTGGAGCTTGTTTTATGCACTGATGGTAGATTGTCTCTTTCTCCTTGAAATTCTATAAATTTTTGCTTTACTTTGAGGCTGTAAAATGCATACTGGTTTAGAATAATATTTTCCTTTTGAATTGAACCTTTAATTATTACATAGAAATCCTGTTTCTAATAATGCTGTCTGAAAGTCCATTTTGTCAATATACTGATCCCTGCTGACTTTTGATTATTTGCCTGCTCTTTCTTTTTCCATTCTTTTATTTTAAACATTTTCCTATCCTTATACTTCAGACAAGACTCAAAGAGACCTTCACTAAAGGAGCTTCAAAGGATATACTTCAGTTGAAGGAAAGTGGTCTTAGAAGAAAGGTCTAGGATGCCAAAGAATTTATTTTAATTATCCAATCTGACAATCTCATATCTTTAATAGCCCATTTATTGCATTTTTACTTCTATTTGTTCCACTTTTCTATGCTTACTTTTTAAGAAAGATTTAAGAGCGAGAAAGCACGCATGTGCAAGCGTGTGAGTGGGCAGGGGGACAGAGGGAGGAAAGGGAAAGAATCTCAAGCAGACGCCATGCTGAGCATGGAGCCAACCTGGGGCTCAATCTCACGACCCTGAAATCAAGACCTGATTTGAAACCAAGGGTTGGATGCTTAACCAACTGAGCCACCCAGGCACCTCTCTATGCTTACTTTTTCTTCTTACTGTCTGAAGCTTGAGGGAGAGGCTTGATATTTTTGTTTATTTGCATCGTCTTATTCTAAGATTCCCTCTTCATTGATTGGTGATTTACACTCTATTTCTATTCTTAAGAGTAACCCTTAAAACCTAACATGTATATTTAACTGAATAGAGCCTGTTTCTCTACTTTTTCAACTCCTTCAATTCACTCTTCAACCTACCATTCCACTAAAACTGCTCCTGCAGAAGTTTCCAAATGCTGAATTCAATAGTCCTTTTATCAGTCTGTATCTCAATGGATTTTCCTACTAACTTGATATTCGTGATCATCCCTCCCTGATATTCTAGTCCCTAGGGTTCCTTGACATTGCCCTTCCTTGGAGTTTTTTGTTTTGCTTTGCTTTCCTTAATTGCTCCTCCTCCTCATTCCCATACCACCTCCTCTCCTTCTTGGGGCTTTCCTCCTTAACCCTGATTAGAAATTAGTACTTTCCCCCAAGATACTGTGCCCAGTGGCACAGTATTTTAAAAATCCATCCTATATGATCCCCTCCACTCCCATGGCGTCAATTACCACCTCCATGGGGCTGACTGTCAAGTTCATTTCTCCATCTTAGCTTCTTCCTTGAACAAACCTCAGACTCAAATCCATTTCTAGCTGGTCAACCAAACCTGAATATATTACAGGCATTGCAAATTCAACATGCCTAAAACCAAACTTCTAATTTCCTACATCTACCCTCTAAGAGGGGAAAGTCAGCTTCTCCTCCTGTAAATTCTTTCTCGCTCACGCTAGGAACATGGGAGATTTGATTCCTTTCTCTCCCTCCATCCCACATCTCATCCCCATTCTACTTCCTGAAATACTTTTTCTGGTTGTTTTTCCCAAATAATATTCTATGGTTATGAGGTATTCCAGAAAAAAATGAATTTCATGGAAAAATAAATCTTGGTAAATGCTAGAAAACCACAAAAAAAAGGGGTCTTTACTCAAGAGAATGAGAAGACAAGCCACAGTCTGGGAGAAACTAGACACCTCTGAAAAAGGACTGTTATCTAAAATACAGAAATAACTTTTATAACTCAATACTAAGAAAACAACCTAATTTTTAAAATAAGCAAAGACCTCAACAGACACCTCACTAAGGAAGGTATACAGATGCAAAGTAAGCATCTGAAAAAACGTTCAACATATTTGAACTAGGGGACTGCACACTAAAACAATGACATACTACTATGCACTTATTAGAATGGCCAAAATTAAAAATACTGACAGCACTAGATGCTGACGAGGCTGCAGAGCAATAGGAACTCTCATTCATTGCTGATGGGAATGCAACATAGTTCAGCCACTTTGGAAAAGAGGTTGGCAGCTTCTTATAAAAGTAATCATACTCTTGATATATGATCCAGTGATCATACTCCATATTATTTACCCAAATGACTGGAAAAGTTGTGCCCACACAAAAACCTGCACTTGAATGTTTACACCAACTTTACAATTGCCAAAACTTGGAAGCAACCAAGATGTCTGTCAGTAATTGATAAAACATGGTATATCCAGACAATGAAATACTATTCATTGCTCCAAAGAAATGAGCTCTCAAACCACGAAGAGACATGGAAGAATCTTAAATGCATATTTCTTAGTGAAAGAAGCCAATCTGAAAATGCTACATATTTCATGACTCCAACTACATGACGTTCTGAAAAATCTATGGAGACAGTTAAAAAAACAAAACAAAATAAAGTGTGTGTGTGTGTGTGTGTGTGTGTGTGTGTGTTTGTGTATGTATCTCGGTGGTTGCCAGGGGCTAGAGAAGAGGGAGGGATGAGCAGGCAGAGCACAGAGGATTTGTACCACTGTGGCACAGAATACCAATAGTGAAGGAAGCTGTGGGAATGGGGAACAGGGGGCATATGGGAACTCTCTGTACTTTCCACTCCATTTTGCTGTGAGCCTAAAACTGCCTTAAATAAAATTTATTGTGTCTTTTTTTTTTTTTTTAAGTCTTTACCATGGGACTTTCCAGAGCCATTACTATGTGGATATTATATTCTAGATGCACAAGAGGTGATAGAACATGCAGTCTTTCCCACTTATTTCAACATTTTTGTGGAACGCCTTTTAGCATCTCCCATGCCTCATAAGCAGCTCAAAAGCCTGCTTTGAGCCACTCCATCCCTCCTCCCCCCACCTACCATGGCCCTAGTTCAACTTTTGTCATCTCACTGCTCCCCTAAGTCTGGGCTTGTTCCCTCAAACACACTGTTCGCCGCAATGCACGGGTGAGCTGCCTAAAACTCAACTCTGACCATGTCCCTCCACCATTCCTAACACTAAGGCCAAACTCCCTCCAAGGGTATAGGACACGCCCATGGTCTGGGCTGGCCACACCGCAGTCTCATCTCTCCCCATACCATCTCACGCCAGACCTTACAAACATTGCATTGCTTGCGCTTCCCCAAATGAGCTGTGCTCTTGTAGGTGTCTTGGTCTTTGTTCACAGAGTGCTACTGCCTGGAATGTTCTTCTCCCTATTCCCATCCAACCTGCTGGTTAACTACTACCTCTCCTTTGGGACTCAACTCAATGCCCTTATCCTTAGAGATTCCCCTGACTGGGCTAGAGGCCCCCTGGCTCCCATAATATGCCATCTAAGCAATTCTACGTCTGTTGCCCCATGAGACTGTGAGCTTCTTAAGAGCAGGAACTATGTCAGGTTCATTTTTCCTCAACTGTTCTTCCCAAATTCTAAAAGCTGATGGGCCCCCAAGGCAGAGTCCTCTTCTCTCTGCGCTTTCTCCTTAGGTATTTCATCTGATCTCATGGCTTTATATAGCATCCATACCCTGATGACTCCCAGATTGATTCCTCCAGCCAAACAATTTCCAGAGCAGACATTTACACTTGCTCTATTCTTTTTCCAGATCTCCACACAAGTGGCTGCTTAGTCAGGTCTCAGTTCAAATGTCACTTCCTGACTACTCCATCTTAGAGGTTCCACACCCACACTCTCCCCTTTACTCATCTTATCTTGTATCTAAAATTAAACAGTTTATTTACTTGTTTATTGTCTGTCCTACCCATACATCCCATGAAATTGGTAAGTATTGATTCACTGCTTTATTCCAGAGCCTATGACAGTGTTTGGCACACTGTAAAAACACTTATTAAATATCTGTTGAATGAATGCCCAACACAGGTCTGGCACGTGATACTTGTTAATAGTCGAATGCTAAGGGTCTGATACTGTGCAGAATGTACCACAGGAATTGCTTCATTTGACCTTAAATATGACCATTAGGCTCCATTTTACACTGAAACCCAAGGGTTCAGCAGCTTGCACAGAAAGGGACATGAATTTTGGCAGCCAGATCCAGAGCTTACTTCCTTTGCCACTGAGCTATCCTCTCATTTACCTCTGAAATATTTAAAAGGTGTACTCAAAGGAAAGAAGGCAGGGAGGGAGGAAAGGAAGTGGGTCTCAGCTTCTCTGTCTGGTGGGGGAGAAAAGGACTTCTAGTTTCGATGTTCTGTGGCTCTAGCAGGAGCAGATATCCACAGTTTCCTCAGCTTACAACTCCAGACACCACTGGGCAAAGGACAAAGGTCCCCTCTCTGACTCCTTGAGCCTGGGCCTGGTCCTTGGGCATTCCCAGTATAAAATTTTTTAAAATACAGGAAGTGGGGGAACTACGACTGGAAAGCAGGAAACCAAGATGCAACTCACCCTCCTCCATGAGTGACACACATTAACAGCCAAGCAAAGGGTCCTTCCCTGCAATATTTATTAAGGAATTTACACATACACAGGAGAAAGGCAACCAGGAATTGTGGTTCCCACAGGTGAAATCTCTTAAGCAAAGTTTTCTTGTTTTAATTTTCAAGTAGGGTGAACAATGACTGACAGGAAAGCTGTCCAGGCTCTCTGCCTCACACATCTGGAGGAGGTGGGGAAACAGAGAGGCCTGGGATACACAGGCATGAAAGGGTGATTGGCAGATCGGGAGGGTGGGGGAGGAGGAAGGGAGCTGTGCATGAGATTGCAATTTTTTTTTAAACTATACGAAAAAGTGGCAACAGTTTCAGGCTGTTGATAAATTAACTCCTCTCTGTGTAAACCTCAAACAAAAACAAAAACACCCAGAGCAGATGGGGAAAGAGTGGGAGGTGAAATACACACACACACACACACACACACACACACACACACAAGCAGTACACACGTTAAGCTCTGCATTCCCACTGGAGGGGCTGGTCCTCCAGCCATAGAGCCAGATCCCACTGCATGTAGGATAGAGGTGGGGCAGGGGTGTGTTCTTGTGTGGGACCTTTGTGAAGTCTTTGGTGCTAATAAAGGCTGACTGAAGCAATGAGTCCTGAAGCCTCAGATCCAGAAAGCAATTCAGGGCAAAGTAGAGTAATATTTTTGCTTATCCCCACAGAAGGGGGTTTGCCTCAGCCCAGGGCTAGGGCCAACGTGACCTAAGACCCAAGGAGTATTTAATTTGATTTCAGTACTTTCTTCACTCCCATAAATTATGGGAGCATGATATCTCCCTCTTCAACCAAAAATTCAAACGTGTAGAAACAGCCTAGCAACACATACATAAGTACCTCTAAACCCTCCCCTCTTTGCCTAAAAGACAACACCTCCAGACCTTTCTGAGAGTCTGATAGGAGGTTTAACCTCAGGGGAAAGGTATTCAAAGGTCTGCACCTTTCTCCCACAGTTTAAGTGCCTTCTGCCAACAATTCCTAAGGTGCTGGTGCCAGGAGAGGACTGGGGTTGAGGCTGCAGAGGAAGTCGGGATGGCGAGGGGACACATACAACATAAAGCAACAGAGAGGTCTGCGTGTCCGGGAAGTGGCTGGGCTGGGCAGAATGCCAAACCCCAAATGACAGATTGAGCAATTTCTAAACCAGAGAGGTAGGAAAAAGGGATGGGATGGGGGAGTTGGGGAAAGAGGAAAACCGGGAGGGAGAGGACTGAGGAGAGTGGTAGCCATACAGGTGTTTTGTTTTTATTTCCACATCTGAGGGCTGAGAGTCTGATTTGCTGCCTGTCCATTTCCGCCGCTCATCGACTGTCCATAGGTCAGCATGCCGTGGGCTCCACAGAAGTTCATCCCAGCCATCTGCTGGGTCATCTGAAAGGGAGAGAGGAGACTTTCAGACCCGGCTGTGGGCATGCAGCCAATTATTGCAAAAAGGCAGGGTAAGAGTCCTTCCGTCTGCAGGGAGGGGTTGAATGAGACAAAAGGAAATTGTTATGGTACAGATCTGCCCTGAACCTTAATAGACCATTTTGAGGGCTCCAGACCACGTAAATAAGGACTTCCCAGAAGGGAGATGCTGACAGAGATTAATGCTCAGAGAGGGAAAGCAGTCCTGGAGCTAGCCAACATAAAAGCAGCATGAGTCGTTATTCTCTTTTTCCTTTCTAGCCTCTCATCCTAAAAAGAAGGGGCCTATTGTAAACTTGCCAGCCCCAAGAGTATGCAGCCGAGCCCCCACAGCAGCGCTCCTGTCTTATCTCCAGCAGAGTCGTGACTGTCAGTGCCAGGGAAAGTGCTTGTGTGTGCTCAAGCCGAGAGAAAAGGAAAAAGCAACTGGACTGTTTAGAATGAACAAAGGCAGGCAAAAAAAAAAAAAAGAAAAGAAAGAAAGGAAAAAGAAAAGGCCAATGGGTCTTCAATGTGTGAGGGGGAAGTTGCTGGGAGAAAAGAACCAGTGGAATAAGGTCTGGGCGGGGCTAGGACCTCTTTATGAATGAGACTGAAAGACGGGCCTCTGGCAGTGGAGAGAGGAAACTATTTATCAAGAAAAATGCCTTAAATCTCCCAAGCCCGGTACATTTCTGTGTAAGTTCTTTTCTTGAGGAGAAGGGCTATTTTCCTGCCACCAACTTTAAAAAAAAAAACAAAACACCTCAAGTTTATAGAAAAGTTGAAAGAACAATATAATGGAACCCACATATCCTTCCTTAAATTCACAATTGTTAATACCTTGTTCTATTTTCTGAGATCTGCATATCTTGTATGGGACCTTTGTACATATATATATATATATATATATATGTACATTTTTAAAATTTTTTGTTTTAAAAAATTTTTTTAAAGATTTTTATTTATTTGAGAGAGAGAGAGCATGTGAGACAGGAGAAGGTCAAAGGAAGAAGCAGACTCCCCTTGGAGCTGGGAGTCTGATGCGGGACTTGATTCCGGGACTCCGGTATCATGACCTGAGCTGAAGGCAGTTGCTTAACCAACTAAGCCACCCAGGTGCCCTAAGTGAACATTTCTGATGAGCACTGAAAACAGCAGATGTCCTGACATTTCACCAATTAGTAAGTCAGGAGGCAGCTCATAAGAAAGAACACTTTCCTAAACCCGCAATACAAAAAATTTAATATGATCACAATACTCTAACACAGGTTACATTTCATTTTCATATCTCTGTAGTCTCCTTTAATATAGAACAGTTCCCCCACCACTTTTTCTTTCCTGACGTTGTTTTCGAAATCCAGGCCAGTTACTTTGCAGAAAATCCTTCAACTTGGTTTTACCTCACATTTTCTCATGATTGGATCCAAGTTAAACATTTTTGGCAAAAAATTCTATGGAAGTGATATCATGTCCTTCTCGGTACAAGACACCAAGAAGCACATGATATTCATTTGTCCCACTGTTGGTAATCTTACGTTTGAGCACTCTACTAGGGTACTATCCACCATGAGGTTTTTGGGGTTTTTTGTTGTTGTTGTAATTAGTAAGTAATCTAAAGGGTATTTCTTTGAGAATATGTGAATATCCCATTCTTTCTACAATTACTAGTTGCCATTCTTCTCTGTAAAGAAGGCTTTCCTTCCCTCTTTCCCACACCCATTTCAAAAAATATATCACTATAGATCCATGGATTTCTTTTCCTTTAATGTTATAATCCATCAGTGTCATTCCTTTTGATGTTCAAATTGTCCCATATTTGGACAGTTGGAACCTCTAGAAGTTGGTTCATGTGTCCTGACATATTCTCAACAGTTTCATAGCACTTCATTACTTATACAAATGAACATGAAGGACTGAAAATAGCGAATTAAAATCCCAACTATGAAAGCTAGAAAAAGAAGATCAGAGTAAGTCAAAAGGCAGCATATAAAAGGAAATAATAAAGATAAACCATAAATTGGAAGTCAAAAACAAGCAAAGAAAAAATTTAGACTAAATAAAACAAAATCCTGTGGATTTTTAAAATATATGTATATGTATAATTAACAAAATAGACCACTAGTTAGCCTAATAGAAATGGCAAGAGGGAAGGAAACCACAAACATACCAAATAAGACATGACAAGGGAGAAATAACCATTGAAAGAGGAAACTAAAAAAATCATGAAACAGACTGCTTGGCTTAACCTTTGATAAATGAATTTAAAACCCCAGGTGAGTTAGCTAATCTAGGTAAACAGAGTTTTCCAAAACTGACTTTCACAGAACAAAGAGAGAATGCTATTAAATTACTACACAAAGGTCCACACAATTGCATGTGGGAATTCTACCCAATCTCCAAAGACCTATATAAACGATTCCAGACTACAGAGAAAGGAAAACAAGAAAGTAGTTCTGATACAGCAGGTAAACATTGTCACCCAAACCTGAGAAAGACAGTGTGTGCACGCATACGTGTGGGCACACATGCTGCTCCAATAATACCTCTTTTGCCCATCTCTTTGTTTTCAGACTTTGAATCACTTTGTTTCAGTGGATATTTTTGTATCCAGTGCAAAATTAGGCATTGCTTTGTAAGCCAAACATCTTTTTCTTTTCATAAAAGAGCTACCTGTTGATATGACTGATGTTTGGTCTTGATTCTATCATGTTACATTTTTACTGTGTTTTGATGTACTTCATAGTCTACGTACTCCATTTTGTTGTAAAGTATTCCTCGGGTATTTATAAAGTTTCATTTTTTGTTCTAGTGGTTAACTTTATACTAATAACTTCTATCTTTTGCTTCCTTTATTCTGTACTCAAGCTTCTTCCATTTGACATGTCAGCTTATTACACCCTTCAACTTCCACCTATTTCCTATGCAAAATCAATTTATCCTACCTCCTCCTTTTTACCTTCTCCTCCTGTTACCATTGTTTGTTCTGAGTAAAACATATATTCACTATCAGTCCTCTTGCCAAAATGTCCCCACTCATCTCTTAGATGGATGAAGCTTATCTTCTGGTACATTCCACAGGAAAGACTTATACGTATGATATTCTCTGATTTCTTGCACATCAAGATTTTTTGAAAATAGCCTCAATCCTTGAAAGATTGCTTGTCTGGCTGTGAAATACTTGTCTGACATGTATGCATCTTGAAAATACTACTCCCATCATTGTCTTTTTTTTTTTTATGCTGCAGTTAGAAGTCTAATGTCTTCTGTCATTAAGTCTAATGTCAAGCTGAGTGTTCTTTTCATCTTTAAAAAATGGCAGATCTAAGGTCCTGAGTCAGTCTCATAAAAAATGGCAGATCTGGGGGGATGGGAGGTAAAGAGAGTGTTGGAGCCCTGAGAATTATTCTTGTTCCATAAAATCTGAAAGTTTACCGGCATATATGTTAGAGTTGACCATTCTGGGTCAACTTTTACACAGTGGGTTCTTTCAATATTATATTCTTTTATTTATAGGATGTTTTCTTGTATTATAGATTTAAATATATTAATTCTGCTCCACTATTTAGTTTTTCTTCTTTGGAGTCTCCAAATATATTTATGTTAGGCCTTCTTTGCTTAGTTTCTATTTTACCTCCTCTTAGATTTATTTTCCTGCTTCCTATATTTAGTTTCCTGTGTCTCTGACCTGTGTCATGCCTTTCTTCAATGCCAAGTATATTTTCAGTTGAATCTATTCTCCTTTGGTTAACTTGTAATTCAGACTTTATTTCTAAGATAATTGTGTCTCTTCAATTTCTTTCCTGAATTCTGGAAAGTTTCATTTCATAAATTCCAGTTTTTGTCCATTTTGGTTCTGAGTTTTTATATTTCTGATTCAAGCTGTTTTGTCTTCAAGTGTTAAAGGACATCTCATTCAGGCTGGTAGTTTGTGTTAACAGTTTTCTTCTGTTCATGGTTGTTTTGGGGGGAGAATTTTCATTTCTTGGTATGTTTTGATTTTCATTTTCTATTTTCTTCTAGTAAGTTTGTATAAATGTGACCTGCCACTTTCTATTTATTTTGTAGTGCCTTATTTTTCTGAAATCAGGAATAATAAATGGGTGTGAGTTCAGGGAGGCTTACTAGATTTCTTAGTTCAAGAGTGCCCTCTTCTGTTGGTATAGTGAAATTATTTGGAAGGAAGGAAGGAAGAGGATGGTTTATCTTCTCATTTTGTGATTCCCTTTTTCCACTTCTCATTTCTTAGTTTCCCTTCACTACCAGGTCCCCAAAGAGTGCCTCTCCCTTCTAAGTCACCCCCACAGGGGATTCCTGGGTGGCTCAGTCTGTTAAGCATCTAACTCTCAGTTTTGGCTCAGGTCATGATTTGAGGGTTGTGAGATCAAGCCCTGAGTGAGGCTCCACACTGGCTGGGCATGGAGCCTGCTTAAGATTCTAAGTCAACCCCATTACTTAGAAGAAATGCTTTTCCAGAGCTACTACCTTTAACCTTATATATTTCAAGACCCTCATTTTCGATTCTCCACATAACCAGAGTTCTAATTGGCAAGTCTCAGACCTCCTCTCATCACCCCTCTTATCTCATAAGTCTTCCTTCCAGGGGGTGATTTTGTCTATGTTCTGTCACCTCCAGCCCTCTGCTCCCTCCCCTCTTTCCATATAGTCTCTCTGATGCTGGCTCTGCTGGATTTGGGTGTTTATTGCCACATAATGTGAAGTTTGCAGTATACCATCTACTAGATGTGGCAGTCATAGGTTATGAGTGGTTTTATGTGCATTCCTTATTTACCTATATAGGTTTTTTAAAAATTCTTGTTTTGAGGAGTTGTGTGGAGAAATTAAGACTGAGGCAATTATCCTCATTCTACAGTAACCCAGAACTCCTCAGAAAGTCTGATGTTCGGTAGACCTTCTAGGAATAAAAAGGGTGGGGGAGGGTGGCAAACCTAAGAATGTCTCACATTATCTCATTCACGTTATAAGGGTTCAAAGGATAAGGAAGAGGTGACGTGAGACAGCCCTGAGGGAGGCTCCAAACTCTTGTCCCAAGGAAAATGGGGTAGCTTACCTGAGTAAGGTTCCACTGCAGCTGCTGAGCGGGCTGAACCCCATACATAGTCTGGGGCACAGCTGCCATGCCTGCCATGTAGCCAGCCTGCTGGGTGCTCATCATTCCATTTGGCACACCCATCATTGAAGCCTGCATGCCACCCATATAGCCTGCAGGCATGGCCATGGGGGCAACCATCCCAGAAGCTCCGGGCTGCGCTACCATGCCTACGGGTGGGGGCATCATGCTCCCCATGATGCTGCTAGGAGGGGTGACCCCAGGGAAGCTGGGGTAGGCTGTGGGATATGCCATCTGAGCCGGAGCCATGAACATTGCTGCCAAGAAAACATAAACAGAGAACCGTTTAAGAGGAAAGGACACCAAGTCAGTCCAAGCTCACTGGCTACTTACTCCTTGCCAGCTAAAATTTCTGAGTAGCATTTCTACTCAACTCAGAATGCTCTTTTACATAGCAGAACGGTGAGATTCCCTACAAGACGCGATGGCTTACCAGTGGACTGCTGACCTAGCCACTTTCCTTTCAGGGTCCAGGTCCAGACCCTGAGTCAGACTTTACAGCAGTGGGACTCCAGACCCCACAAAAGTATGGCTCTGAGTTACATTAATATCTACCTGCTGACACTTTGTAACCTCACAAGGAATGTCATGTTCAGACCTCTTTAGGGTATAATGTCCTGCGCCCCCAAGGCAACTACACCCTATTACAACAAATAATTCCTGTGTGTAAGTCCTCATGTCTCTGTCTGGCATAATGCTGTCATCCCCGTGAAATCTACCTTGGGCAGGCAGCTGAGGTGTCTGGGATCCATACAGTGAAAGGATGGAGTCTTTAGAGAGCTGTTTCTTGCCTGTTTCTTCTGATTTGCTCCCTGGCTCTGGAAACAGGTTCAGGTTTTCAGGAACAGAGCCGGCACTCCCTGCAGTTGGCATGGAACCTACAACCTTAGGGCAAAGAGGGCAGGGGGAGAGGGGAGAATTGGAATGGTCCTCACAGAAGTCTCGGTAAGGACCGCCCTCATTTCTCTGCTGCTTCTACATCTGCAATAAGAATTCATGGGCAAGTTAATAGCTTCCTAACGTTTCTACCACACAAATACTGAAAACGCCTGATAGTTAAGCTCTGGTGCAATTCTTTATTCTATAGTTGAACAAGTGATTCGGTGAAAAACAAACAAAAATCAACCTACAAATGACGCAGCCACGGAGAACTGAGTTTAGATCCCAGCGCAGCCACTTACTAGTTGCATAACGAGAGGCTAGTCATAAATTTTCTGAATTAATGTTTCCTCTTCTATAAAATACCCATTTTGCAGGGCTGTGGTAAATATTTTAAGTTATAAAAGAAATACGCAAACGGGTATACAAAATTACTTAGCACTGTGCCTGGTCATAAGCAGGTAGTCCACCAATGGTAGCCATTAACAGTTTCAAGTCTTTCACACGTACAAATTCTCTGGCAGTAACCCCCACGCTGGGGAGCTGACCTGAAGTATCAGCTTTTACAGTGAGACACACCTTCAACAGAAGCCCACTCAAAGGACCCACTTTTTTTGGGCAGGAGACAAAAGAGAATGAGTAGTAATCTTAGGCTGTAACAGAGATGACACAAGGTTTAAGGGAAGAATCAAGAATTAAGAAAGCTAATTAATTAATTAACTAATTAATTAAGTCCAACTCCACCAAAGAAGTATGACTTGGTTCCACTTTATCAAAATTATCCTTTTCAGAATGTTCTTTAATCCTAAGGCATCCACATGACTCACCTTTCTGGAAACTGAAGAAGAGGGTGATGGAACAGAAGCCAGAAGATCTAAGTCCTTCTCTAGGGTATTGCTGGTCTTACTATTTGCCATGGAGCAGGACACAGGAGCATCTGGTAAGAGATAGCAAAGCTCAACTATAGCACTGCTCATTACGCCCATGACTTCCTTCTACTCTAGACCCAAAGTGCACAGAGAAAACCTGTATGCTCCATCAGGGACCTGGAAATCTAGGGTTTGGACACCATCTAGCTTGGATGTAGCATTTCAAAAAAGGCCTCACCTTACCTTCCCTGGAGCATGCTGGAGAAGGGTGGAGCCCAGCTATCTGGGATGGGGCAGCAGAAACCCAGACCTGAAGGCTTTATCAGCCCCCTAGCAAAGGGGCTGGCTGGCTCCCTTCTGGCTATTTGAGGGGAACAGCTGCGTAGCTTTTCTCTCTTTTTCAGAGATAAATGGAAGGTATAGAAATTATAAACCTAAATAGCCCATAACCTAAATCAGCAGAAATGCACTGAAACCAAAGTACAGCCATGAGATGTGTGAAAGGTAAAGAATGGGTTCTATTTCTGAAGGGGGCAGACCACTAGCTCAGGGTTTCAAAGGTCTGGAGAAAAATAACCACAAGGTTAATAGGCCATCTCAGAAACACACTGCATCTGAAAGTGAGAGGGATGGGGGCATGGCTCGTGGGTGCTGGTTTAGTGAAACTTGCGAACGTTTACTGAAGACTTGGCTCGTGCCAGGCAAGGGGCGAAGAGCTTGAGAGGAACAATCTCACTGAATCCTCCCAACAACACTCTGAAACAGAGATGGTGATCATCCTCACGACACAGATTAGGCAATTAATGTTCAGAGGTTAAGTAAACTACCCAGGGTCACACATCTAGTAAGTGGCAGAGATGGGACTCCAACTCCAAACCACGACGCTACACTATTGCTCTGAAAAGTGTAAACATTTCTTAGAATGACTGCTGAGAGGTCAAACAACAGGAAAAACATGAAAGAACCATCTTAGCGATGAAGACACAAAATAAAGAATCCCATCGCTATCTATCTTCCCAGGGTGACAGAGAATTCATCATAATGTGTAAGAGTATGGGAGTGGGAAAGTCCGACTCTTACCAAGGCCCAACAAATCCATGACAGGGGCTGAGGATTTCGGGGAGCTTTTCCGAGGTAGCTGTGGATCTTCTTTTTTCTGTGGCTAAGGTGAAAATATGTTAAAGAAAGAAATAAGCAGGTGTTTTTGAACGCTTTTTTCCCTTCTCGTCACTGTAAAGCCACAGGTGTTCTTGTGGTACGGCTGCCGTTATTCAGAGTTCCAAAGAAAGCAAACTCAGGAAGTGTCAGGTGAAAGAATCAAGTCAGGAAGTGTAAGTGCATAAACCAAACCTAAAGTGAAAAAGATATCATCTGTGCTTGTCTGGCTTTCTGAAACCAAGACAACCACAGATCAGAAGATCCTACAAAAATAGCAGGTTTCGGTCCCAGAAAAAGCCAAGAATAAAGGTAGGTGTCTGAGGGTATAAAAGCCCAGAGCCAACAAATCTCCCAGTGATTAGAAAAACTTTAATACCAAAAGGGAGATCAGTTTAAAGATTACCTAATTCACTCTGCCCGTATCATTAATGACTGTGTTCTGCAGACAGTGCGATTCAGAATGACAATCAAAGACTCTTCCTTAAGCAAACAGTAAAAAGTCCTCTCTCCCAAGATTCCAAGCTTTTACATTAGAGTATCCACTACTATAGCCACAATGTCCTGTGAAAAAAAGAAAGGTGTCTACTTCAAGATGATAGAGCAAGAATACAGGAAGGATTAAAATGGATTGGTACAGCCCAGCTTCTGGACTGTTCTTAACCGCAACAGGAAAATGAGGTAGAGAGCGTCTAATGAGAGAGGATGCAGAGAGCATCTGCTCAGGAGGTATCACGCATTCTGGCATGGAACGTGCCTCTAGCTCAGATGGGGCAAGATGCCATTCCCAAACCCCTCACTGGCCCCAAAGAGAAGAGTCACAGAGCAGACTAGGCAACAAGGCAATGGGAAAGCATCAGAAGTGGCACCAGGCAATCTAATCTAAATGTGGAACCCTCTGGTCCCAAGTAAAATGGTGCAGTATGCTCTTAACTCCACCCCACCCACCAAAAGGCCTCCTTCCCCTCCCCTCCACATATACACAAACCCCAGGCCATCCCAGTGCGAAGACTTTCCCACTTACCATTTTAACTTTCTCAAAAACAACAGGTTCCATTTTTTTCTCTGGAGCTGGTTCACTTCCTCTTTTCCACTTGTCATCTTTTTCTTTCTGTAACGATTTAACAAAACAAGACAAAGAACACAGGCCCCATGGTGACCAACAGTTAGACAAATTATAATTCCAAATGTGCAAAAAGGACAGAAAAATTTCTGTTGAATCTGACGCAGGAGTCTGACAAACGTGGGGGTTTCTTTGCACCACAGTAGCCTCAATGCTGTAAGAGGCATCTTTCACATATTACTTAGTACCTCCTTGTTCTGTCTAACTCACCTATGACTCCTGAAATGCGAGTCCAGCTACCTACGGAAGTTAAAAACGTTTCACCAGTTTGCTGCCCCTTTGTGACCCAAGTTTAACTTGCTCATGCTTTGAGGGGTCCCCCTCATTTTGGTACACCAGTAAATAAATTCGTGTTCATCTTACCTGACATACATCCTTTGTGATTTTTTAAAAAAGATTTTATTTATTTGACAGAGAGAGACCAAGCAGGCAGAGAAGCAGGCAGAGAGAGAGAGGAGGAGGAAGCGGGCTCCCTGCCAAGCAGAGAGCCCAATGCAGGGCTCGATCCCAGGACCCTGAGATCATGACCTCAGCCGAAGGCGAGGCTTAACCCACTGAGCCACCCAGGTGCCCCATCCTTTGTGATTTTAAATTCAATCATAAATCCTCCCAATCTTCCTCTCCTCTTTTTAAAATCAGAAAATAAACTGTAATTTCAAGCTTAAATATTGGGAGGACAAAAATTTAAGGAAATAAGGCCAAAGGAAAAAAAAAAAGAGCAAAAGGATTAAAGTATCCCTTTTAGGGGGTCCTGAAAGAGTTGCCGGGAAAAAAAAAGAGCACATCAAAAATAAGAGCTTAGAAAGTCTCTCAGTTTTTGTTACTTCCAGAGGCAGTTTCATAATTCTTTCATAGATTATAATGTATTGGTCTCATTTTTAACATCAAATAAATACCTAAATGCAAAACAGAACCTCAGAGCAAACTTGAGAACATGGACTTAAAAGAGGAAGTACATTCAAAAAAATATTCAGGGCGCCTGGGTGGCTCAATGGGTTAAAGCCTCTCCCTTCAGCTCAGGTCATGATCCCAGGGTCCTGGGATCGAGCCCCGCATCGGGATCTCTGCTCAGCAGGGAGCCTGCCTCCCCGCCTCCCCCTGCCTGCCTCTCTGCCTACTTGTGATCTCTGTCAAATAAATAAATAAAATCTTAAAAAAATAATAATAAAATAAAATACTTTCTTGAGGGGAGAAAGATCTCAGTAATAATAGTGTTGATAGGGAACAAGTAAAACTAGCACTCTTCTACAATGCCTAGAAGACAGCATAAAACAATGCAACTTCTGGAAAGTATACTGGCAAAATTAAAAAGAGACAAATACTGAAGCCCTTTGACCTAGATAATACCATATCTTGTAATGTATCTTAAGAAAATAATCCAAAATGTGGAAATATAACCTTATGCACCAAGAAGTTCGTCCCAGAATTATTTATGCTGAAGAAACATTTAAACAACCTTTCTTGTCTTCTACATTGTCTGTGATATAGAATATACTGTGATCTAGTAACTCACTGAAGGATGTAACAATTAACTTATGAACATTATATAAGTAACATAAAAATATATAATATGCTACACTGAATGAAAATAGTAGACAATTTATGTAACTAGTATAATTGTGCCTCCTAAAAGTAACTACAAAAAAGAGGGAACACACCAAGGTGATCATCACTGGTAAAGATGATAAAGGAAGGCATGGATTTTCCACTTTAATTTTCTTATTATCTGTAATATGATATTATAATCACAAAGAACACATGTGGCTATGTCTGTTTCATACATGATATAGTGCTTTAATACAGAACACTTTATTTCTTGAAGTGAAAAATACTTTATCTGTCCATTTAAGAATAATACTCTAACAGAGTCACTTTTTTTCAATTTGATTATTACCTGCCTTCACTTACCAAATATTAATTCTTGGCATATAAATCTTCACAAGGAATATTTTCAAAAACTAAGTACATCAAATAAAAATTCTTGGAAGAACTTTTTGGTAAACAGAAGGTATTTCTTTCCTAAGTGAAAACATTCAGTGAGTAAAACAGGCTGTTTGCATAGGTACGGTACACCAGCAATGTAAGTCTGAATGAACACTATCTTCATATAGCAACTCTTCCCTCCTCCCCCATCGTCTGGATTATCTCAGATACTCATCTCTGACCTCATCTGATTTCATATCTTTCGGTACAATGAACAGCACTGAGCAGACAGACCAGTTTTCTACAAATCAAAGGAAATGTGTGTGCTTTGGTTCCAAACTCTTTTTGATGATGCCATCCAAGCTGCGGCTCTACACTGGGTTGATTCTTTCACGGAACAGTTATGACAGGTTCTGGATGACTATGAAGTAAGAGTCCCTCATACTAAGTTGAGAAGGAATTATCTTTACCTAACTAAATATATTACCCTGCACTTACTTGCCTACATTGAAACTCACCTGCTAGTTGATGCCCCTTTTCACAAAACCCAAAAGATCAATCTGGAGCAGATTCCAATTAGTTTGACTTTAAATTACCTGGAAGGGCTTAGAGTCCTGTATATCCTCCATTAAAATACAAAACTGGAAGATGATAGATTGGACTTATGTTAGAGCTGGAGAATCCCATACTCTATACTTCTGAAGCTAAAGAAATAGTCAATTATTCCTAAGCAAATTTACTATAGAATTTATCAAAGGCTTTTTAAGGTTGTCATACTGGTTCCTCTTTAGTTGTCACTAGTCAGGCACCTTTCCTTCTTCCAGAAACCTTTTGTATTTCACCTGTATGTTATTCTTGTCCTAGTTACACTGTGTTTCAGATTCTAACCAAATGCCTAGGATGGAAAGTGAGCTTGGCAACTGGTAGTCTCCTTCTTTTTTTTTTTTTTTTTTTTTTTTTTTTTAAGATGGTAGTCTCCTTCTAAAACGCTTTTTGGGAACAGGGTCCCACTGTGTCCATCAACACACTGGTAATACACACTGGTTAAACTGAAGAAAACTTTGGTGATTTAGTTAATTTTGTTGACTTCATTTACAGAAAAAAAAAAAACATATATACACAGACATGTATACACATAGATACACAGACATATTACTAGCATGTCCAACATCTCCATCTGAAGGAATAATTTGGAACTGGGAATCACTAACGCCTAAATACAGGTCAAGGCAAAGAACTCACTGATGGTTTGCCCTGTCTGCCCCTGACATGAAAGTCTGCTCCATGATATCTTGTGGCCTTGATTCAATAATTAGCTTTTTTCTTTCTTTCTTTCTTTTTTTTTTTTTATGATTTTGGAGTATTTCAGTAGCTCTTAAATTCTTCCCTGGCCTGATTTATAAGCAAATTACTTATTTTGAACAAAGCTTGAAAGATTGATAACCAACCCTAAAGGCATTGATGTCCAAACTTCGGTCCATGTATTTCTTCTTCTCGTATTTATCTCGAATAAATCCCTCGACAGCTCTGCAAAAGCTTATTAAGGATAAATCAAACAATCTTTCCCATAGGATGACTCTAACAGGTTGATCTGTATTCAGCAGAATGTTGTCTTCCTCTTTCCCTCCTGCCTCGTTTCTCCATATGGCTCCTGTTTCTTCACATGCAGTTTCCCTGACCACAACCTTAAAATGCTTCCTTCATGGTTACTGCAGGGAATCACCATTTCCTATGATTTTCCTTCAGGATAATGATAGCAGCAAATAGGATTAATCTTCATACTGACATCAGAGGAACCTGAGGCTCTTCTAGAATACAGGTAAAGCAGCCAATTATCCATTTTAAAGCCCCTGGGTCAAAGGCCTTATACAAAGGCACCTGGAGTGCCCCTTAAAACTATAAGCCCTTGTGCGCCACGACCAGATTCTGATCAGTGTCTCTTCTGAAGGGCCCCAAATCTGCATTTTAACAGGTTCCACCCACACCCAGCAAAAAGCAAACTCTAAAAAGAAAGTCTACAAACCACATTTTGAGAAGCACTGCCTTTATGACATTTGGTTTTGTGAGTAGGGTGCTACCCCCTGTTAAGGGGATGGGGGAAGAAAGTTATTGATTAACTGGTTACTAACAGTTCGTTCTTTCACAGAGGACACAGAAAAGGCATTAAGAATGAATGGTAGTTTTGCTGATTCAATACAGCACAGTAATCTATTCTTTTTGGCACACAATAGTTTCAAAGATTCAAAAACTATCAGAGATGTCACTTTATGGGAGAATTCACAGTGAGCCACTGCAGTCCTCATTCCCAAATGAGTCTTCCCCATGTGACAGCACCATTCCGATATTAGAAAGTATAAATATGCTTTTTGTATGTGTTGGTGGCAGGAGAGAAAAAAGCAACACTTTGACTACACCACATAGAGATGGCCCAGTCAGATCAAGGGGCTTGAGTCTTGTGTGACTCCCAAAACACCAAAATACCCGTCAGCCTTCTAAGTCGCTCCAGAAAAGATACGGGTCTATTTGAGGTCGCCGAAAAGTCTCAGGAAGGTAGGCTTCATAAAGTCGGTTTGCCTTTCCATTTCCCATCTCCTGCATGCACTGCAATCAAAAAGATGTAGAAACATGGAATGTCAGATGAGGAAAGACGTGAAAAACTTCTTGCCCAACTGCAGCATTTTACAACTGAAGAACCAACCCGATGGCAGCAGCACAAGATCCATGCGCGTACTCTGATTTCCCATCCACAATTCTCTCCACGCCAGTGCCGATCATTGGCCTCCATGACTGTCCATCACACACACACCCCTTCGTGCTTTTTATTGAAAAATTTGACAAGATATATTTAATTCAATAATAATTCAATACCCCATTTGAAATCTCAAGACACGCAACTACCAATTAAAATGTCTACTTGATAGGCAATAATCAGTATGTAATCAGGCAGGCAATAATTGAGTAATAACTAGAATTCTGAGTTTATACTGTTAATCTATTCAGCTTTATTACCAAGACATGTGCTTCCCATTAGGCCTTTTAAATAGATTCCTTAACACTTGTGAGGGACAAATCCCTGAATTTTTTATCTTCAAATTCCCAACTACCTCCATGGCATGTAATTTCCTTCATTAGATATAGTAAAGTGTAACTGAAAAATACAAATAATCTTTTAGACTTTGAGGACTCTATAAAAGCAGTCTAAAGTAATTTCTAAAGTCTTTTCTGGTTAAGAAAACCTCTTATTTCCACCACCAACTGTAGCAACTATTTTCTTTGGATCCTTTCTTCCCATTCCCACCCCTCTAAAAAAAGGAAAAAAGCTTTAATTACTTCTAAAAGTTTTGATGTGGGAAGAGAACAGATAAGAATAAAGCTACATAGAGCTGCAGGTCTTAAGCCAGCGAGACTCACCAACATAAGCGTCTTACTCCCAGCCCACCAACCTAACAGCAAGCAAGATTCACACACATATTTTAGCAACAAAATATGTCTGTAAGTTGGAGTATTTGTGTGTGTGTGTGTGCGTGTGCACGACTATCTAAAACTACAAATGTTAGATCTGCACATCCCAGGGGCCTTAGAAAATAATCCAAAGATCCCCCTTTATACCTTGGGGGCATATCCATGGGGTCCTATACCACAGACTTTGGGTTTTGAAGGAGGGAAAATATGGGTAGAATAACTTATATCTTAAATAGAAAGAGTAAGAATGTTCTCTTAAGGTATAAGAATCTGACGTGTTTCACAACTAAATTTTTCTTTATCTTCACCCTTGTGCCCCGTATGATTGAAATTCATATGGAACTACTCTTACATGGAAATATGGGAACAGCTGACTCACTGTTGGGCTATGTAAGTACCTGAATCTGTTCTTGAGTCCACTGGTCGAGGTTAACTGATTTTACCCTGGATATGTGCACCCCCAGATTCCTGTGGATTCCAGCACATCGAATGCAGATGAAGACACCAATGTTCCAGGAGGCCCATCGTGGCCCTGTGAAGGTCAGGAACAGGGCAATAAAACACATATTAAAACAACATTCAAGGCCCAAGTGGGAATACTTAGATTATCAGACAACATTTCTGCTAGAACATAAAGGAGGGAACCGTTACCACATTCACCTTTTTTAATGGTTTTGTTCACTCCTCCAAGGATCAGTGCCTTTTTTTTTTTTTAAGTTTAGTTTAAATTTAAAGATACAGTACTGTGGTTTTTTTAGTATATTCACACAGTTGTGCAACCATTACCACTATTTAACTGCAAAACATTTTCATCTCCCCCAAAAGAAATCACAAACCCATTAAAAGGCACCCCCTATTTCCTCTCAATTCCTCCCCACCAGACCCTGGCAACCACATATCTCTCTGTCTCTATAGATTTGCCAATTCTGGATATTTCATGTGAGTGGAATTATATAGTATGTGGGCATGTATGTATGGAGCAGCTTTTTACAGTATTTGATAATATGATTGCTAAAATGCGGATGTTATAACACTGTTACTCATATAAAAAAGTATCCCAGGAGAACAGTGCAAAGTCACATCACATTCCATTTAGTATCTTGCGTGAATAGCCTTCTCTCAAGAAACTTTTCAAAGATTGTCGGGCCTGGATTCAGTTTTCCTACCAGGAAAAAAGATACAGACATGCCATGCCAGCCCAAGTCTCAGCCTGAAATTTAAAACTTTGTTTATCTTCCCCTCCCCACTAGGCCTATAAAATATGCATCCTGATTAACTTAATAGGATCTTCTCCCCTTGAGCTGATGTCCCCACTTTACCCAACTACAGAACTCTCTCAATTCAAGACTGTCAAATAACAAAGATGCTTACTGCAATAAAAAAGAAATCTCAGTTATACATTTTAATAAAAAACTTATATAATTCCCACCCCTTGCCAACTTTGCTCATTCTATTAATCACTCTGGAAAATCATCAAACTCCTCTTCATAGTTTTTAAGCAGGAAAAAAACAACTTGCTTTTATATGATACCTGCCAAAAAATTACTGAGAAGTCACTAATGTTTCCTTCTCCATCATTCCACTAGGCAGAGGTTTACCATATAAAATAAGCATGATATCAAAGTTAGAGGTTGCAATAAAGAATGAAAAGACACCAAATGATTCTTTACAGAGATAAACAGGATCTGTTGGAAGAGCCAAGGGCACTGGACTTCAATTCTGCCAGACACAATTACTTGGTTAGTCTGCAGGTTCTGACAGCCACTTTAATGAAACAATGCTAGAAGTATGGCAAAAAATTATTCTTAGAAATCTGAACTCACAATTATAAATAAGAATGTAATTGTCTTAATATTCAGATACTATGGCAAGTACTATAAATACAGAAAGCTCCAATCCTCCCTATAACCACCAGGTGGTGTTCTCTGCCTGAAATTTTATCCCAGTACCTTCTTATTGCAACTATCTTGATAGGCTCAGATTTATCTTCTGAAAAGACCTTCAGCCGCTTGAAATCCCTAAATGGATTTGCACAGAGGGTCTGCCACACAGCTAATACACGCAAATGATGAATACATATCTTTCAGTGGTGGGGAACTATATAAAAACAAAATGAAAGGCCTCAACAGATAGAAATGAGGTTTCTCTGGGTTTGTGTGTCTACACTGGGCTACAGTTTTCATAAAGGAATATAGGTGTATGATTTAAGTTATAGGGGATTAATAATGGGACCAAAAGCTAATATTTCGTGTTTCTTTACCATTTTCTCTTTGCTCCAGATTCTAGAATGCGTAACGAGATAGTTAAAATATATTTGTTTGCTAACACAACCAGAAGCCACAACACTAACTAAAAGTTAGCTGTGGAATGTTAACGTTGTTTGCTTCCAGGCCCTAAGTCCACAGACGCTGATTCCCAATCCTCTAAGCCACTGTCACAGCTGTGGAATTTCTCCAGATCCCATTATAGAGTATGTAAAGTCTCTTTGCCTCTGAGGAACACAAGGCCAAGACCTGATACTATGGAGCCACTAACAAGGCCTCAGTACAGAAATGCAGGCAATACTATTTTCATGAAAAGTCAGACAGCCTCCTCTGATCCCCTCCCACATCTGTCCACAACCTTTTCCCAGTGGAATAGTGACAGTTGTAGCTCACTCAGCCTCCTTTAGTTTTAAGCCACTAGATTGATTAGTCAGTAACTACATGCACCGTAAAAGATTATGAAACTGGAGAAGAGGAAAACACAAAAGATGAAAGTTACTTTATACATCTGAAAATGCAGGAAAATGTTGTTATTAAAAGTACAATTTTGGGGGCACCTGGGTGGTTCAGTGGGTTGGGCCTCTGCCTTCAGCTCAGGTCATGATCTCAGGGTCCTGGGACCCAGCCCCTGCATCCGGCTCTCTGCTCAGTGAGGAGCCTACTTCCCCCCTCCCCCACCCCACTTCCTGCCTCTCTGCCTACTTGTGATCTCTCTCTGTCAAATAAATAAAATCTTTTTTTTTTTAAAGTACAATTTTTGCAGCCAGAAAAAGCTTAGGTTTAAATGATAGCTCCATTAATAATTAGCTGCATGACCTTCAGAGAGATACTTAAACTTGCTAAGCCTCAGTTTCATCATCTATAAAATGTGTACCTCACAGAATACAGAGGGATGATAATATAAGAGAGCTACATGTAATAACATGGTATAGAATGAGATTTCCAGTACCCATTTCCCATTCATCATCTTTCCTGTAAAGGCTGGTTAACTCATTAATATGCATATACCAACACTCTATGCAACACCACAGAACGCTTCTTTTTTAGACAGAAATAGGAGTTCTAGTCTTAAAATGTCAGAACCAAAACTGACTGACTAAACATCTGAAAGAAAAAATTTACCCTGGATCCAATTTCAAATATTCTACAAAACATGAAATTTTATAAGCAGATTCCTTTATCTCCCTGAAAATATTCCTTGAAAATATACTATCTAAACCTCCACCTATTCCCCTTCTCTGCTGTACTCGCCCACCCTGCCTTTGTGCCCACACATGTATTCACCACACATACAAAGGCCCCAAACTGTCAACCTGACAGACTTGGATTCCACAGTACCTGGGATTGCTGCAACAAGGCCAGCCTACTTAAATCTGGTAAACTTTCAAAGATAAAAACAATTGTTCAGTACACATTGGTCATGGCAACAAAGCAGGAAATAACAAAAGATACCCCTTTCCAAGTTGAAAATGGAAAGGGACTCTGAGAGGCAATATTATCAACCATTTTGAAAGCAAACAGGATAGAGAAGCGATATAAACTGGTAGTAGTTAGCACAACACAAGAACAAGGTCATGGCTAAGTGAACATATTCCACAGGCCCCAAAGAGCAGGTTCCAGAAGCGTTAAGTAGTAGTAAAACTAACATGTAGTCATGTTAGCAATCAGTGAAAAATTTAAAAGTATATGGATTTGGTTGATCTGTCAAGAATTTGACTGTGGTAAGCACCACCTCAGGATCAGGGAAATCTGGGCTTAAAATGAGTAGCTGCATATGTTCTGACAAGTCTTTTTAGGGCTTATGTTTCCATTTGTAAAATGGAAAGCATGTAAGTAAATCCTATTTACATTCAACTGCTGGACAGCTTCTACATACCAACTACTGCTTGCTGCTCTGCTATAAATTTCCTTTGCTGCTACAACTTCCCCCACCACCAGAGCTGCTAAGCTTTTAGAGGGTTCTGGGCTTGAGAAGTTAGCAGAGAGAGAGAAAAAAAAAACTACAGTTACAAATAGCTTGAAGCTAGTAGTATAATAATTACAGCTTGTTGATCTCTAATCGACAGAGTTCTAAACAAATAAATACTGAGCAAAAAAACACACACTGATACATCGATGGCTACACATACGGAGACTTCTAGCATCCTGGAGCAATTGAAAAGCTCTTCAACACCAAGGGCCAAGGAAGAAAAAAAATTTCTTCCATCTTTACATCCAAGCCCTGTTGAGCCTACCCTGGAAACTCCCAAGTCTATCAATCTCTACTTAAACCTATCAATCTCTACTTAAACCTATCTCACCTATAAGCACTTGTTCTTTGAACATTATTTACTGAGTACCTACTATATGCCAACACTGCCTGCTTAGGTACAGGGATACAAAGGCAGACACAGTACAGGTAAGATTCCCTAACTCAAAAAGCTCACAGGCTAACTGGTCTCTGGCCTCCAACCAGAATAATCTTTCTAAAACTCAAATCTGTACAGATCAGAACCCTGAAACAAACGTGACACAGGTCTCACATAGAAATGTGAAAATGTAAACTGGAGCGAATTTTCTGAATGGCATATTCCAAACTAAACTCTCAATCCCTTGCCACAAAACCTGTTCTTCCTCCATTCTTCTTAGGATCTTAGTGAATTATAATCCCATCCATTCAACTGTATCAGTCAGAAATGTACACCTTTCTCCCTCAATCCCCCATATCTACGCTATCACCAAGACCACAATATCTCTCAGCTCAGAATCCCTTCTCTCTGTTGGCAATGCTATTTCTCTAATATGAAGTCTCCAGATCTCCTGCACTAGTGCAATAACCTCCTGATGTCTCTCCACTTTTATTTTTATGTTCTCTTCCCCTCTAGCCCCAAACCAAAACCATTTTCCACAAAACAGCCAGCTTGAACTCTCAGAGAAGCAAAAGCAACCTTATCTTTCAGCTGTGTAAAACTGTTAAAGACTTTCTACTATCACTGTTGGATTAAAGAACAAAATACTTAACATGGTCTCCAAAGTCTATGTGATCTAGCCCATGCCCACTTCCCCAGCCTCCCAACTCTAATACCAGTCTTCTTTCATTTCCTCAAAAAACCAACATGCTCCTTATATAGGACTTTTGGCCTTTGTACACGTGGACCCTACTGCCTAAAAAGCTCTTTCCCTGACCCCTATCCACCACTTGTAGCCTGGTCAACTCCTATATATATCAAAGGTCATAGCTGTAAAGTTTCCTCTTCAAAGGAAACTTTCGTTGGCCCCGAATCTAAACCAGATGTTAATCTTTCTTCTGGCTTTAGCATTTTACTATAGAAAATTTCAAACACACAAAAGCAGAGTATAATTAACTACCACCTTCTGCAATTACAAACCTCTGGCCAATGGTTTTTCAGCTATACTCCCACACACTTTCCCTTTCTCCCAACCTTGGAACATTTTGAGGCAAATCTCAAATATCATACCATTTGATCTGTACATAATTTGGTGTACATCAGTAAGAGACAGGACTTTTTAAAGGTTACAAAATTTCATTTACTTTTGCTTTTTCCTAAGTCGTACCACACTTTATCATATTTTTATTTGTGTAATGGTTTAACACGTGTTCTCCACTAACCAAGTGCCACAAGAGCAGACAGCAGACCTGTGATGTTTGCTGTCATGTTCCCAGGACATACATGCCATAGTTCCTCAGAGAGCAAGAATTATTTAAAAGTAAATAAATTCTTTGACTCCCCCCTCCCAACGCATTCAATTCATCAGGAAAAGAACAGGTAAGAATTCATCAAGGAAACAATAGTCAAGAACACATATATTAAGAACGTTCATTAATATATTTAGAATTATTTAATAAAAATTAGAAATAACAAATTACATAAATGTTGTAACTCTCTCCCAGGACCCTGGGATCATGACCTAAGCTGAAAGCAGAGGCTTTAACCCACTGAGTCACCCAGATGCCCCATGTTACACTAATTTTTAAACAGACTTTATTTTTAAGTAATCTCTACATCCAACATGAGGCTCAAACCCACAACCCCCAGATCAAGGGTTGCATGCTCCATTGACTTAACCAGCCAGATGCCCCCCACAGTATACCAATCTTAAAATTGAGTTTCAAAACAGTATATGCAGAACAATTCCATTTTAGAGTGTGAATAAATATATGCATATGCACAGAAAAAATGTCTAGAAGAACATATGTAAAATATTAAAAGCTATTATTTCTGGGTAGTAGGGCTGTGAAACACCTATTTTCTTCTCTATATTTTTATGTACTCACTGAATTGTTTGCAATGAACTTCTACTACTTTGTAATCAGAAAAAACAGTACAGATATTTAGAAAACAACACAGCCATCCATGACTCCTTATTGGCTGCAGGAGAGGCTGAAACACCTTAATATGACATATAAAACCCTCCAGGAGCTTGTGCTTTACACATGCTGGGCAAATCATCATTCTGAAACTTGCCATGTACTCACACCTGTTTACCTATACCATTCTTCCTACCTGGAACGGCTTTCTCCCCATTTCCTGCTTCACAAACTTCAAAACCCAGTCCAACGTCACCTCCTCTCTGAGGCCCTCTAATGGAATAAACCTTGATCTTCTTCATGGTTAGTAGTCAGTGTATGCTTTGCTCTTCTAATACTTAATATCTTATTATACTTAATATCTTATTATACCTTATTATACTCGTAGTTACCTACGAGTCTCTCTTGCCCTAAATAGACTGGGAGCTCTAGAAGGCAAAGACCACACTCCATCATTTATCTCAAATATTTAGCTCAATGCTTACAAACAGTACATCCAAAATTAATATTTGTTAAGTGAAGTCATCAATAAAAGTATATATAATTTTTTCCTGTTTAGCAAAACGAATGTTTTCAAGCACCTTAAAGGTGAAGCTACCACACAGAAAAGGGATTGGTTACTTTGGTGAGGCTCCAAAGGCAGAACTAGCACCAGTGAGTAGAAGTTAATTTTAGCACACTCTGGGGAAGAAATCTGTAACAATTAAGGCTGTGTGAAAACAAATGCAGCCTATCCAGGAATGGTAGAACCCAGTTAAGTGCAGGTGTTCAAGCAAAGGCTGGATGAACATCTCTCAGGGACAGCAGAGAAACCTGCACGTGGATGGGCAAACCACGAGCCCCAAGGTGACTTCTCCACTGCAGTTCTACTAGCTGATTTGTAGGTAATTTGGGGGTCCCTTTCTGTTGACCTTCAATGGCTCTGAGAATGCAGCATGAGATAATCAATTTATGAAGATGTTAGGTCTTGATGAATCTAAGGAACTGAATCAAAGTCAGTTTGTGGAGCCTGTGACTGGCACTGAAAAATGGCCTGAATGTGACAGACACATGAGTAAGCTAAATCAACAAACTCTGCTTTGAAAACAGGGGTTACTTGACTTGGTCCGTCATTAAATCCCAACACAAAATTTAGGAGTCAGAGTGATAAAGAAGCAGTGATTATTTAAAGAACAATTCTAATGTTACCTCAATTCCACTCATCATGTCCCTTCACCCCCTGATTCACTACAAAGAATACGCAGAAACACCAGTCATCTTGGAGAAATTAAGGAAGGCTGCTGAAAGGTATGTTTACCAGCCAATTTTCATCTACACAAAAGAAAATTCACTTAGTTCCCTTTTCTAAAATAACAATAAGCAGTAACTTTGAATGTCTGTATGCATGAACATTTTAAGGAACCATCAGATCAAAATAAAGGCTTACTCAATCAACCTCTGCTCTCAGAATGTTCTGCAAGAGAAGTTCCTTTCCGTCCGGTCTGTCTTACAAAAATGCTGTTTCCTCTTACACAAAAGAGACACTGTCCACATTCACGTATTTGAGAAAAGCAGAAGTTAAGCTTTTTGAATCTTTGAGACAAAGCAAACTGAAACTTTTCTGAGACCGATTAGAGAATAAAGGTAAATACTACATGAAGGAATTTTAAATTGGGAAATCAGAGGTAGAAAGAACCTTAGCAGTCATTGAGTCTAATCCCTCACTGAATGCAGGCTATCCTTCTACAGGAGACCATCTGGGTCTTCCTTGAACAGCTCCAGTGCTAAGTGAGTTATGTACCATTTCAAAAGGTGGTTACACTCACTGTTAGATGACAATCACTATTAGAGATGCCTTTCTAATACTGAATCCCATTATTCTGCATTTTTATCTCCTGGTGCTTCTTCAAGACTCCTCCCATATTTATATAAAATAACAAGGTATGCAAGATAAAGATGGAACTTAAGATAGTGTCTACTCAGGGCCGCTTGGGTAGCTCAGTCGGTTAAGCATCCAACTCTTGGTTTCAGCTCAGGTCATGATTTCGGGGCCCTGAGATAGAGCCCCACATGGGGCTGCACACTTGGTGCAGAGTCTGCTTGTCCCTCTTCCTCCCCCTCTTCTTCTCCCCACTCTCTCTCCCTCTCCAATAAGTAAATAAAGTCTTAAAATAAAGAAAAAAAAAAAAAGATAGCAGCTACACATACACACAACCGAGGATGAAACAGATGAGCCAACTCAATCCAGGAGGTCAGTGATAGAACAGAGACAGCAACCAGATTGCTATGACATCAGTGGAGATGAAGCGAAGCAACATATCCTCCTACCAAGTAAACCAAAAAAAGGTTAGTGAAGTACAACGCTGCCAAGCACTCACTGATGAAATTATTAGTCAATCTACATCTAAACCTATTCCAGCAGTTAACTTAAAATGTCTTTTCTCTAAAGACATTAAAGCTCAGAAATCAACAGGGAAGCAGACATTCTTCATCTTTCTATAGGTGTTTGCAGGGCTTACAGACCTGGATTTGCCTTGACTTTGCTCAGCCCTTGGGTAAGGGAGAACCAAAAAATTAAATACAACTGAAAAGGGGCCTAAAGCAATCACTCCAAAATAATAACATAGCCAAAAGGCCAGGGGCCAAAACAAGGCACATGTCTACAGCTGCATGCAGCAGCTTTGCTCAGCAACTTTACACGGTGGCTTTTGACTTCCTTGATATCCCAGCAAAAACAGTGCTTGCTTTGAACTAGTCAGAAACATGCCCATACAGACCTCCTGATATTTACTTAGCCCCCGCTGCCACACCGTTAAGGACAGGGGTTATCTAAGCTGTGCCACTCATCAGCTGTTTGACTTCAGGCAAGTCAATTCACTTCTCCAAGAGTCAATTTCCTTGCCTAGATAAGATTATCTCTGAAACCTACCTCTTCTCAAAGGTAGTGACATCATCTCTAAAATTCATTGAGCTATTCTGAAAAGACTCAAGGGCAGTTAACTTTTAGTAAATTTAGGGCCTCACCAGTCTTACTGTCCTGGTTAATAGTAGGTGGGGATTCACTGTAGGTTAGGCTGTAACTATTCCTTCCTGTCTGTCCCAGCAGGGGATAACTAGTGCATACTTAGGTGATGTTTCTAGTAATAAAAAAAAAAAAAAAAAAAAAAAAAACCTACCCAATCAACCAACCTGTACCACTATTACTCAACTCTTCAGAACACTTCAGAAGGGGAAGGGCAGGTCCAGTATGGCCTTTTTTTTTTTTTTTTTTTTTTTTCCCCCAGTTCTGAAAAGGACATTCTAGCAAGGTATGTTCTGATGATGTTATCACCCCATTCAAAGACATGTAACTGGACCCCCATGGTTTAGTGAACTTCAAACTCCTAAGTGTGGCTTAAATTCTTGCCTGATCCATGCCCTTCTAGAATTAATTCTTATTACTCCTCTCTTCACCTCTATATACCAATAAAGACATCAATTCCCCCCTTAAAACTGTGTGTACAATACCAGCTGCTATGCTCCAGCTACAGAGAAATGTCTGAAGGTAAATCCTTCCCACAGACACCCAGAGGCCTTTTTCACATTCAGGAAAGGGGCATAGACAGAGGGACTCTTGGGCGAGGTGAGTCCCTGATTCCAACCACAGAGCCTCCAGCCAGTCCTGGAATGGCTGTGCAGTATTCTTGGTGGTGCTGTCTAAAAGCCTGAAACAAGGTCCAAGTCTCTTGGGGTTTCCCTGGGAAGTTCTGGTATGTGCTCCTATGATTGTTTTTACAGTAAAGAGCCAACATATTTTAAGGAGGGAAAAAGAGCTAGTCAAAAGATTTTCTGGCCAGGGTTGAAGAATCTCACAAAGTCAGTAAGAAGATTCAGCTGATTACACAAGCTGATTCCTCCAATGGAGGCCAGTCCTCTGATGTTATGAACATAGAATACCGCAAAAAATACAAATCTGATATGGCCACCTGTTCGTTTGAAGACACAATAGGCTTTCTTGAAAAAGAACAGAAAAGTGAGCCCCCTAAGCTTTCCTTTCATGCAGTGATGACGGCTTGTCTTCAAGGACGCACACATGGTCACTCAAAGAGACATCAATATCTCTCCTATTCCTACTGACTGGCGCCAAAAACACTAAAAGCATCTTGAAAGAATGTAGAACAACTTCAGAGGAAAAGAATGGATGGTATGGTTGAAAATACTTACCTTCAGGAAAGCCTAGAGCTGCTTTCCCAAGAAGCCGCAGGGTGGAAGCAAAGAGCGTGGGAACTGGACAGAAAAAAACGCTTGAAAATTCTAAGACACACATGAAATAGGCTGTAAATGATAAACGGACAGCCAGCTAAAAATCTCTGACTGAGACTGTGCTGGAGATGACATGCCTGCCTGCTCTCTTTAGAGATACATGACTGATGGCAATTGGGATTGTACAAAAAGAGTGGATCAGAAAATGGAGACCACCTAGACTATGAGTCCAAAGTCGACTGAAGAAACTCATCCATGACTTAAACATCTCCTTAAAAAGTCCCGAAGGGAAAAAGCTAGGAACATTTTAAAAATTATGTGAAGAAAATCTAATGAAAAAGTAGCTTACAGGTCCAATGAGAAATTTCCAAACTGAGCAAGTATCATTGCAGTTTGAAGATTCACAGCTTACAAGTGACATTCAAAAGCTTTAGCTGAAACTTTTAACACTGACCCAGCTACAGCAAGAACATATAAAGAAACGTGCAGAAAGCTAATCAACAAGGTAACGTACTGCTTAGAAATGAAGAAACTTCCCAAAGTGTACAAAAGCATCAGTGGTATACATCAGCAGTGCAGCTTCTATGGAGAGAGGGCCAAAGACCTAGAGAGAGAACTGGAAAGAAACACTTCCTCTGCCAAAGATGGATTATGTCCCATGAGAAAAAAGCTCAACAAAGTTGGTTGGCTTCCCTGTCGACTGAGAGGAAAGCTCAATGAGCTAAGAAAAGAAACTGGTCATAGCAGATAAAAATTGGCTAAAAAGAGAGTTTAAATTCCAACTTCCCCCCAGTGGCTATTCAACAAGTGGAGGCCTGAAAGGGCCAGGGCATCCCTCTCCTTCATCAGGTTCCCCAGGAAGGAGGAGGGTTAAACCATGAGGCCCGAGGGACCCAGGGGCACATGTAGGTTTGATTTAGCTTCTACAGCAGCTGCACCCTGAACATCCACATCCAACCATGGGACATTTGCCTATTTCTCTCTTTAAAAGTAATTTTGATTTATCTCTTTTTAGGAAATGGCTGTTATTTAATGGATGCTGCATTTGCTTTCATTGTAATTCCTAAGAAACTGCTTATGTCATTCTTAGGAACATGTTATTTCCAGTTCATGGGCTCTCCAGAATTGGACTGTACAACTATTGCACTTTGATGTAAATAAAATATTCACTATTACTTAAACCATTAATTGAAGTCTGACATGATTACATAGAGATATTTAAAACAATACAGGAAATGCTATGAGCTGTTAATTCAAAATTTACGAAAGTAACAACGTTTATCTCAATAAATTTTTATTAGTTTTAAAAACAATGCAACACAGGGGCACCCGGGTGGCTCAGTCAGTTAAGCATCTGACTCCTGATTTCGGCTCTGGTCATGATCTCAGGGTCGTGAGATCGAGCCCCATCTACTGGAGATTCTCTCTCCCTTTCCCTCTGACACCCCCCCAAAAAACAAATATACAAACAAAAATAATTCGACACAAACAAAAAGCAAATGACACCCCCAGCTAAACTTAGTAATATTTATATTCATTTAGCCCTAAATTCATAGATAAATTTAGCAGAATTAACATTTTGCAATTATTTCTTAATTTTTAAATTTCCTTTTAACCAGTGTTACTTCACTTAGAATGTGCTTTGCTATTTTAAAAAAATGTGCTTTGCTGTTTAACTGTTTTTAAATTTTAAGGCAGTCAAAATAAAAGTTTTCCCCTCTTAAAAAAAAAAAACAAAACAGTTCTTGTTAAATAAATGCTCCCATGAGAGAGCAGTATGCAAGTTGTAGTACATGCTGCTGGGCCTCCAAGTGGAAAGCCCCACTCTTTCTGGAGAACTTTCATTTCCACCTGGAGGATGAGGTCTCATTGTTTCAACCATCTCAGGAAGAGACCTGGATGCCTAACTACAGAGAAATGAGTAAAAAAGCCCTGTGTGAGCAGCAGCACTAAAAGGCTAATTTGGATTTTACCTCAGGTCAAGTTCTCTGGAGAGTAAACTTCTGGATGGTGGATCCTTAGATAGTACCTTTCTCATGGGAGAGAGCATGGTGCTCAGCAAAAAAAAAAAATCAAGCCAAGTAAGCAGGAAGCTACACTGGTCCCATAAAGCTAAGGCATGGAGACCTCAGGATCAGGAAGTAGAACAGGGACTAGGAACAAACCAAGGGAGGATCAGCAATTAAATTTTGAAAGGGTGATTATTTTTTAGTCCAAAAATAGTGGATTATTTTTTAGGGGTATATATTTCTTAATAAATTCCCTTTTTTGTTTTCCCTTTGTACTCAGAGTTCTGAACAGTCTTAACAGGGCTAAGGGGAAAGAATCAAAAGAAGTGATTTGTGTCTCTACGAGCCAGAGCTTTAGAACAGAGATGGCAACATGACGAAAGCGTTGATAATCCAGGAGAAGCAACCCCAAGTGAGAAAGAGAAGCAGGCAGGACACACTGGAGCTTCCTGGGCACCTATCATTTCTACTTTGGACACTCCTTCCTGAATTCGTATTTTGGAGGCTCTAAATTTTGGTCAATAAGGAAAACTGGACTACTTATACTTTCCTGATTAACTCTGGATTTCTCACAAATAGCTGTACCTGGGCTATTACTTCTATTTGCAAAACATCATTTTGTTAAAATCTTGCTCTATCCACTTTCCCAATCTCGCCTCTTCTTCCTGCCCTGATTCCCAGAGCATCTTGTTGTCCTGTGGCACTCATCTATGGCTATTTTGTTGTTGGATTTTATTTTTATCTTTGTTTGTATCTGTAAGCTCCTTTATGTAACAACTAATTTAGTATACTTTAAAAAAAAAATAGTATCTTTCTTATGTGGACTTGAGGTTTAAATTGCTTATTTACTCAGAAGATCACACAAAGATAATACATAACATCCTACATATAAAGTTAGGGAAAGGGTATCCTTAAGGATGCCCTTAATGCTCTTTGTCTCCTGGGTAGCCCATGATATTTTAGCTCTAGCCAATTTCCTCTGAACAAAGACTCTGCTTAAAGCATTTATGAATAAGATAGAAGAGTGTCGGGTGAGACATGGCATCTCCAAAAAGGGAGGGAGGAAATAAAAAAATAGCTGCTTTCATTGGGGGCAGGAAGGAGATTGTTTCATTAGGAGCTAAACACTGAGACTATCTCAGTACGAACAATTGTTTGGCTTGAAGGCTTTATGCGGGCAATTACTCCAGCAAAGGCTCAGCTGGGATGGAACACAGAGCCTGCCAGGATGGAGGGATAGGGACTGACACAGGCTTAAGTGTCTCAGTCATGGCCTTGGAATCCCAAAGCATCCCAGCAAGGATGCTCACAAAACGTACTCTACCCAGTTGACAAACAGTACCTAACCCAGTCAAGACTATGGATTTGCAAGAAATGAGGAAAAGATGGCATGGGGTGGGTGAAAAGTCATTCAACCTAAAATCAACATACTACAGCAAAAGTAACAAGTATTAAAAATAGATCTCATAAGAGAACTAGTACATTTCAATCACTACCTCAATGGCTAACAGCAGGCTGTGGAGAGGAGGTGTACAGGGAGGGATCACTGAGCTAAAAGCTAGGCAATCTTTTTTTTTTTAAGATTTTATTTATTTGATAGAGAGACACAGTGAGAGAGGGAACAGAAGCAGGGGGAGCGGGAGAGGGAGAAGCAGGCTTCCCACTGAGGAGGCAGCCCGTTATGGGGCTTGATTCCAGGACCCTGGGATCATGACCTGAGCTGAAGACAGACGCTTAACAACTGAGCCACCCAGGTGCCCCTAGGCAATCATTCCAAAGTTGGCCAAGTGGACCTGGTGTTTCAAAACTTGGTACTTTAATTGAAAGAATTTCCTATCACTCGTGACCTCATTTCAGGTAACAAAAGCTCATCTGATTCACCTGAAGTCATTGTCTTCACCCTCTAAGGACATTTACTTCTGTATATTTTTTAGGTTCTTTCAGGTTAAAGCCTTAATTTTCTCTTGGCAACAACCAGCATCTACTCATACTGTGAAAAAATACTGAAGATGCAAAGGGAGCCCATCCCGTTAGGAAAGGCGTATCTTGAAAAGAAGCCACTAAAGAAGAGTGATACAGCCCTTGACCAATGAGGTTGCTCTTCATTCTCCATCCCCAGGATCAGTAATAAGCAAAAGAGGAACAATATGAAAACACATATTAAAAATAGCCCACCTTCAAACAGTATCCCTCTTCTCTTCCTGGAGCAATGCAACTGAAGCAATTTCCCCCGAGGGGCAATGTCAATGTCTGGAGACATTTTTAATTATCACAACTGGCTGGGGGGTAGGAGCAGGGGCAAAGAATGCTACTGGCATCTAGTGGGCAAAGCCAGGGATGCTGGTAAACATCCTACCAGGCACAGGATAACCTCTCAACAAAGAAGCATCCAAAATATCAACAGCACTGAGGTTCAGAAATCCTTCTCTACAGGCATCATTTCTAGGCCATTTAGTTTGAAGCATGTGAGATGAAGAACTACCAATTCTGTGGAAGAGTCTCTTCTCTTGTTCTGTAACAGATAAACATTTAGATACAGAATTCCCAAACTGGCAAGAACCTTAAGGATTATCTAGTCAAGCACAGTTGGAGAAACTAAGGTCCAGAGAGGTCAAGTCATTTACCCAAGTTCATAGAAGAAATCAGCAGCTGGGCTGGAATTAGAATCATTTTTATACACCCCGACTATGGGTTATACACGGATGCTCAATGATGGTGGCTAAACTGATATCCTGTTCTTTAGGTGGTCTTTTCTATTGTGATATGCAATTCACTCTCTACCACTGGGAAGCCCAACATCTAAGATTGTATATGAAGGTTCGTTTACACCCCTTCCTACCCACATTCTTCTTCCTCAAAGGAAGCCCAGAAGTGGAGAAGATACTAGAGCTCAAGAACAAGTGGCCAGGGGGTGCCTGGGTGGCTCAGTGGGTTAAAGCCTCTGCCTTCAGCTCAGGTCATGATCCCAGGGTCCTGGAATCAAGGCCCGCATCGGGCTCTCTGCTCATCGGGGAGCCTGCTTCCCCCTCTGTCTCTCTGCCTGCCTCTCTACCTACTTGTGATCTCTGTCAAATAAATAAAATCTTAAAAAAAAAAAAAAAAGAACAAGTGGCCAGGCAGAATATGCTTTTCGATTATTTGAAGGGAGGCTCATGCCTTTCCAGCAAAAGGAAGTTTTACACAAAACCTGGGTCCACAAACAAAGCCTTGTGCAAGACCATGGGCACATGACGTTCTCTCCCCAATGGTGTGCAGCAGCTTTCCTAACACATCAGAGGAGCGTCAACCAATGGCAAACAGGTGGAAAATCAGTGCCAGTTTAACTGAATCACAACTGTATCCAAACAAGCTAGAGAACTTTCATTTCCAAACAAACAGCAGACAAGAAATTAATTCTGGGATCAAAGTACAAACGGTCAGTCCAGTGGCAAGCTAAATGTTAGTCATCAAAACAGCCCTGGTTTAAGGGAGGAGAACAAAGGGTGAAGATTTGGCCCTTTCAAAAAGAAAACACCACCATGTTTCAAAGCTAGATGTTTCAGAATTGGGTGTAATGAGATTCAGGTCAGGTGTGGTGCAAGGGGGTGGGGCAGATGTCAGCCTCATGTGGACAGAAAGATCCTGCGAAAAGAACATTGTATAGAAGAACCCAGGGCAGGTCTCTAGGAAAAAAAATCACAGCCTCAAAAGAGCTAAAGCAAGGTTCTTCAAATTAAACAAACCTGTTCCAGGGGATACAAGAAGAGCTTCTAAAACTGCTGCAAGGTTATTATTAATTTCTGCAGCACCTGAGAACAGTGTCTAAATATTTACTCCCATCCCACAAAAAGGCTAAAGGAGTGCTTTTCCAGCCTCCTGTTTCACACCCCATGCTACCGTTCTCCCAAGATGCAAGATGATGCATCACATCAAAACCTCCCACTGAGAGGGCAGAGTACTAGCTTCGTGACTGGCTCCAGCTTTCAATGCGGCATGGATGCCAAAAGCACAAAAAAGAAATGGCACAAAGAAGTAACTACAACAAAGCAGCCATGAAATTCACCTGCTCAGGTTCCTGGAATGTCGCAGATCTTCAAATATCTGAGTTAACAGCATGAGGCTGACTTTCAGAAGACAAAACAGAAAAAGAATATGATCCGAACACACCTTAGTAGAATGAGAGAGCTCACAATGGAGGCACAGACCCTGTGTGTCTGATGCTGCATCAGACATACGTATATACACGGGACACAGTCCCTGTCCTGACGGAATTTCTAGTCCTAGGAAAGCTCTGATTAAAAAAAAAAAACAAAAAACAGAGGTGCCTGGGTGGCTTAGTCGGTTAAACGCCCGACTCCTGGAGATCTCAGGGTCCTGAGACTGAGCCCCACACCGGGCTCAGCACTCAAGTGCTGAATCTGCTTAAGACTTCCTCTCCTTCACCCTCTTTCCCTGCTCTCTCTCTCTCAAATAAATAAATCTTAAAAAAAAAAAAGAAAAAAAGAACAAACAAACAAACAAACAAAAACGTGGTAGTGTTAACCCCCTTCTACCAATGTAGGACCTCTACTCCACCTTCCCAGTGCCCTGGTTAAGTGAAGGAGGACTGTATGAACAACACAAGATGCTGATCAAAACCCAACAATATCTTCATGTATTAAGCATATAATGTGGAGGACGGTGCATGAGATAAGAATATATCTTGGGGGGCGCCTGGGTGGCTCAGTGGGTTAAGCCTCTGCCTTCAGCTCAGGTCATGATCCCAGGGTCCTGGGATCGAGCCCCACATCAGGATCTCTGCTCAGCAGGGATCTGCTTCCCCTGCCCTCTCTGTGTGCTGCTCTGCCTACTTGTGATCTCTCTCTGTGTGTCAAAGAAATAAATAAAATCTTAAAAAAAAAAAAAAAGAATTTATCTTGGCCCATCTCTCTGTGATCATGTTCCATAAATCTGTTCCTTATGGTCAAGTCAGGATTCTCTGCAGCTCTCCACTCCTTGCCTCAACAGATGTCCACTACAGTGAAGCAGTTCAGAATGACGACCCCACAGCAGGGCTGTCTCTGCATGGGCTCAGCCCAGGGGACGTCCTGAAACTTTTTTTAAAATTAGAGGGGCCCCGTGACCACTCACCTCTGAACACATAAATAATCCATTAGTCTAACAGCAACAGAAAAATTTACATTGTAACATTATTTATAATACTGAAAATCTAAAAATTCAAATGTCTAACAATTGGGCAGGAGTTAAGTGAGTAATGATATATTCAAATGATAGAACATAATAAAGGTATTTAAATGTTTTTAATGTCATGAAAAATGCTTATGATAAATGTTAAGCAAAATAATAACGACATAAAATTATTATGGAATAAGTGCAAGTAAAAAAAAAATGGATGATAGGGATTATGTGAAATATCTTCTCCATCATTATATTTTTTCACATCCCAAAGATTTTCTCCCCAAATCTTTTCACAAAGATTGTTTTCACAAAAAGTGTGCACTTTTTAAAAAGATTTTATTTATCTATTTATTTATGAGAGAGCGCTCGGGGGTGGGGGGAGGTGATAGGGACAAGCAGATTCTGCTGAGCACTGTGCACAGGGCCCGAAGGGGTGATGGGGTGGGGTGAGGGGGTGAGGGGTGTTTGATCCCAAGCCTGAGATCATGACATGAGCCAAAATCAAGAGTCAGCTGCCCAACCTACCGAGCCACCCAAGCGCCACAAAGTCCTTTTTTTTTTTTTTTTTTTAAAGATTTTATTTATTTATTTGACAGACAGAGAGAACACAAGCAGGGGGAGCGAGAGAGGGAGAAGCAGGCTTCCGGCCAAGTAGGGAGCCCGAGGCAGGGTTTGATGTGGGACTCGATCCCAGGACACTGGGATCATGACCTGAGCTAAAGGCAGATGCTTAACTGACTGAGCCACCTAGGCACACCCCGAAGTGTTATTTAAAGAAATAGCATTTAATAACGTTTAGCTAATAAATGTATGGACGCTCACACCTCCCCACTCACCAATATCCCACAAGACAAAAAAAATAACTGGTCTATGGTAATGAATCTTTTCTCTTCCTTCAATGCATTAAGAAGCCTAATGAAACTGAGCCCTATTTTTACTCTGCCCACAACATGGTCCCTTGATCTGAGTCACTTGTGTCAGACTCCTGTCCAGAAACTAGGCTCAGAACAAAGTCAGAAAGCTCAGAGGAACTGCTTTGGAATCTTCCTTCCAGTGCTTCTTTAATAATTCTTCCCTTCTATCACCTACAAAAGCTGGATGTTAACACAGCACTCGCACTTCAGGAAAGAGTTTTTCCCACAATTTTCCTCACTCTGAAACAGCTCCTCTAACCAAACTCCTCAGGCCTACCTTCAGAGAGACAGGGTCTCCAGTTCCAAATAGCTATTCTTTCAACACAGCAGAAGTGCCTGAATCTTTTCACTTTTTCTTTCTCAAATCAGCTGTCACACTTAAATTTCTTTCCGTTAACTGTGCTGTTCATTGCAATTTTGAATAATAGCATCATGGTAAGAACAGGGGATTTCCTTCCTATTTCTCACTGAAGGGCTTGTGCCGGTTATGACCCAAGTGGTAAAGTATCCATAAGAAGAAGACAGCACCCTCTCCTCTCCGAGCTTCACACTGCAGCCTAAGATGTTACCGGCTCACACAGGAAATTCTGTAAGAAATTATTTTTTGAAAGCATAAGAAGGAAAGCAACCATCTAAACAATATTAAGACAAAATGTTAACTCAAGGCTTGAAACACCAGAGAACTCATTTCTAAATCTACACATGGGGGGACTTCCAGTAAGGCAAGGAAAGAGGAAGAAGTTGAACAACAAAATGTACTTTCAGTGCACTTCAGGAAGTAACGCTGTAGGATTAATATCAGTAAACCCCAGTCTAAAGATGTAAGCTCTGTGGTAGAGGCTTGGGGATTATACGGTCTTCCCAACACTAGCTGTGAAAGACAGCATGTTAGTTTGGAGAAAAAAAAGAAAAGGTGCTCTATTTTCTCAAATCACGCTAGGCCAGGCTTATCGACTATAGTTGAGAAGAGGTCTTACTCCTATATCTGCTTTATTCTTTTCGACACATCATAAAATGAGAACATTACACATTTATTTTTTGGGTGAGGAGAAAGGACATGGAGCCTGAGGGATCCAATTCTCATTGTTTCAGATTAAGAAATTTCTTTTTGAAAGTCCTGACTTGAAATTTTTGAAAAATCAACATTCTCCAGTTGGGCTTATGAAATCCAAAACTTCCTAAATAAACTGTATCCTACATGCATTTAAAAGCACCCAGAACACACACAAGAAATATGCAGACTTGGAGGCGGGGCAGGGCTATGGTCAACAAAAATGGTCAGAGAACTACTTAACATTACTTGAAGATGAAAAGCAGCAGCAATATTAAAATCTTATTACTACCCACTGATATGTTACAAAGGTGGGATTCCAGAGGAAGTTTCGGCCACACATGAGGGAGGGTGGGGGGAAGGCGTGGGGCAGAGGAGTATTGGACAAACTGAACAACCGCCTGGGCAACCTTACACTGATAGATGGCCACAGCTGAAGGCAGATTTGGCTCATCTCTGGGGTTTTCCACTGGGAAGGGGCCAGCAGTTCAGCCATCAATGGACCAGCATCCACAACGCCTGTGGGGAAATACAGGAGCCAGAAAAGTGGGGTAGGGAAGGAGAAAGTTTGGAAAACGGAAGAGTCAAATACAGTAGCAAAATGTTGTAATTATTAAACATGAGGCATCAAAAATGCAGATGTACCTCTTAAATTGAAATGAACTGGCTGAAAAGAACTGGTACTCTGGGAAGCAGTCTGATATGTTTTTTAGAACCAAATTACTTTCTAATTACATCTGTGACTTATACCTGCCAAGAAGAAATTAATTTTTGGAGGAAAGAGAAAAACAACGAAACCTATGCAATTTTTACAGACGGTAACTTTACTCAGAGTCCCCTACCCATGGCCTCTGTGGAAAATAACAGCCTAAGAAGAAACATACTCACACTCCACTAAAAACCTTCGCTGGCCTAGTTCCCCCAATTCCATTAATGTAGCAGGGGCCCAAAGGCAGGTGACCTGATTGACAAAAAAAATGCCCTTCGAGAAAGTGCCAAACTTCTATCACGTAACTCATTAAACACTTTATAATCAAAAAGAAAAACTACCAGCAATAACTTGGAAAGCTTGGCCTTTAAATGGAGCAGCAGCAACCTTCCTTATAAAACAAAAAATACTTTTCAGGTCCAGAAGAAAGTTATCAGTGGTCTCAACTCCCTCCCCTAGTGCTAACCTCTCTGAAGCCGTGGGGGAAAAACCCCAGACAAACCAATAAGACCAGTTAAAATGATATGTGGCATAAGGAAAATTAGCTCTACTGTTATTTCCAGAACTGTCAAGGAAAGTCTAATCTGTACCATGAGGCTACAATCCTCAAAACTCTCTTTGTACATCTTACGTGTTGATTCAAGTCTTTCAGTTGTAGATGGGACAAGCTCAATGTATGCATGTACATACACATATGTACACATGTACACACACACACACACACACACACACACACACACAATCATGCCCAAGGCATCCCAGGATCAACAGGGTGGGAAACTTATTTCCTGAGAAACCAAATTGATAAACTGCTCCTGGAAGATTCAACAGAAGCCAATTTTCCTAGACACACATCCTAATTATTTAGGCAATGACTGAGTCGTTACATTACTTCCTCGGACTAATTATTACTTCAGCAACAGTTAAGATTCTTTAGAAGCACAAAGGTTGTATCTGCCTAAAAACCCTTATCTCTCATTCAAAATAACTCAACCATTTACCTACAAGGAAGAAGAATTACATCTTGGGAGATTTTTTTAAGTGCCTTTGTGCCTCAGCCTGTTTCCACTTGGATCCTACCTTGTTCCATTCCATCAGTGGGAGCTACAACTCCCAGGCTCTCTTGCCAACCGATTTTTGGGTAAGTTCCATCAACAGAAGGTAACAGATAAGGATAAGATAGAGGAGGAGGAGGAAAAGGGAAGCCAGGGTAATGCTCTCTTAACAGAGTCACAGCTCCTGCTGCCACCAGCTTTTCTTTCTATGCTTCTAGCTCATACCAGATAGCTCAGACTTCTGGCCTTTGGTGACATCAGCACCTTCTAATTTCCTTAAAAACACACTAGCTCCCAGGTGTTGCTAATCTCTGGGTTGCCTCACCAGCCCATTTACCTTCTAAGTTCTTACATCATCCATGAAACCTAGTCTGTATATTAAATCCCTCTGCTTGGGGCCCCTGGGTGGCTCAGTCAGTTAAGCATCTGCCTTCAGCTCAGGTCATGATCCCAGGTTCTGGGAAGGAGCCCCACATCAGGCTCCCTGTTCAGTGGGGAGCCTGCTTCTCCCTCTCCTCCCCACTCCTGCTTGCGTGCTCTCTCTCTTTCTTTCAAATAAATAAATAAACAAAATCTTTTTTTAAAAAATTCCCTCTGTTTGTACTATCTACAGTGGGGTTTGTTTCTCGGCTAGGTCCCTGACTTTAAAATATGTTTTAAAACTTGGGTTTCTTAAGAATTAAACAAATATTCAGATAACCTGTTTAAGATTTCTTCTTATAAAAAACAAACGATTTATAGATGACAAGGTCAATTCATTCATTCAAACACATATTTACTAAGAGCTCCATCTATACCAAGCACTACTCTTAAGTGTTGGGAATACTTCGGTGAATTAAAACAGGCACAATCACCCTAACCTCATGGAGCTTACATTCTAGTAGACATGTTAACAGTGGCACAGTATAATTTTTCAAAAGTTTATCGATATAGGAATATTTCTTTAACAATAGAGGAATTTGGTAAAAGTGAATTAACCTTAAGGTGTTCTACTCTACATAGATTTGGTTCCTACCTTTTCAGTGTGGTAAGCTGAACTGTCACATTCCAGAGGCCAATACAGAACTTCTTCAAAATTAGTATCTACTTAAACTGGCCACCTGCTCAAACAGAAGTACAACTGTGATAAGGATTTAAGCAGACACAATAACAGAAGTTAGGCACTGTATGCTTAGAATGTAAAACATATGTGTGTTCTATGCAGATTACTGCCTAGCATCTTTTCTACGGGGATATTTGGAGGAGTTGAGTCTGAGTCCATTTAACAAGTCAGTTTGTCCCTTGGCTGTGGCATAGGTGGCGTCCATCAACATAACATACAGAGCCAGCTGCAATGTGCATAATGAGTAAAGTGCAGCAGTCACTAATTGCATGACATCATTTCCAAGATGGAATTTTCAGGCAGAAGAATAGAAACAGACAATGACTCATATGGTGAACAGTTAGTTATATAGACAACTGTGCCCAAGAAAGCTGCCACCTACATGTCATAATGACATCAGATGAAAAATGCAGAAAGTAGTTTTCTGATTTATTGGAAAGCAATAGGTTTGCTGAAAAGGATACCGAGAGATCAGGTTGCAGCTACCTGCTTACACTTCCTGAGCACCAAGCAACCAAGAGCACACATCAGGTATTCAGCACTCTTAGACCACTAGAGTATATAAGCGCGCTCAGCCTCAAAAAACTCAGTGTCAACTCAGAAATGACATAATATCTACTGCTGGCATTTCACTAGACTTTTGTAAGATAATTTCATGTACTCATGTACACTTCCATGTTGGTCTTGTGGGCAAAATACTGAGATCTTTCTTCTACTCATCAGTTAGGAAACATTTCATGTCTGCAATGGTTATAATTTCATTTGAGTAGCAGGTAGACTTCGAATGGTATGGGGTTCTTACACAACATAGAGTCTAAAGCATATTCATAATCTCAGTAATACACAGGAAATGAACTACAGGGCTAGGATTTTAACCTTATTGGCCCCTGCCTACCTTTATCCCTTGCCATGCCCCAAGATGTAGTTAAAATACATGAGAGAATCCCACCCCCCAACACACACATTCAATACCTTAGAGGCTTTGCACATTCTGTTTCCTCTGCTTAGAAAGCCAAGTTCCCTAAATTTACCTGGCAAAGTCATGCTTATCATTCAAGACAGCCTACTTGTCTCTTTGAAGCCATAACTTCCTGAGGCAGACTTGTTTGCTTTCTCCAGAGCTTTCAATTCTCCCTGCACACAATGCCATCATGATAATACCACGTTGCATCATTTATCAGTTTACACATCTGCTTCCCCATTCAACTGTATGATCCTTTGGACCAAAGACAGGGTCCTTGAATCTACTACATATCCTCATACGGTGTCTGACACAAAGTAAGTGCTTAATATTTTCAGAATGAATATATATATATAGTGTGGGATTGCAGGCTTGCAGAGTTCCCCCTAGATGATAAGGCATTTTTTATTCTCTATTCCACTGCCACAAAATGATATTTAAAGGACAAGGAGAACAAACAGGAAGGTATCTCCCAGGGAACAGGCTTAACAAGTTGATATTAAAAGACAATCTAATGAGGACTTTGATAAATTACTTTCAGTGTAACTGTGTCAACCTAACCATGACTGTTCAAGTTAAGGTGCATTAGCTGTAAAAACCCAGAAAAGCGATTTAATCTTCGCTGGAGAAGGGTGTTTAACAACTAGAGATGGACACAAAACTTCTGTTGTCCAAATCTGATGGAATTTTTTATTTAACCTCTCAAAAGGTGCCACAGATAGAGGTAAAATAATTAAAAATTGACAGGAAAGTTCATGTTCTAAGGAATACTATTTAACAAGCAATGACTTAGCTATCTATCAACACAAAACAAATATAAAGCAAAGCTAGAGATTAATTTACTGGAGTTAAAATTTAGACTACTGTAGAAAATTTCTACACAAATATTCCCTGGTCTAATCTTTCATACAAGTTTAAAGACTGAGGAAGCATCCAGAGCCCATCCTCAAGGGTACTATGAAGTCCATCTGCAAAAATGCCAGAACCCCCATATGTATGAGATGGTTTTGGCTTAAAGACTAGGGAATTATTGGTTGAGTCATTCTAACCATGGCTTCCAGTAACCAGAGTATTTAAGGGAATAGAGTCAGAAAGTGAAACAAAAAAAACCAAGACAGAATAAATAAGACCAGCAATGGTGGTAATAAGCAATGCTTACATGTGTGTAACACTTTAGTTCCCAGGCGTTTTCATTTTTCAAATGAGGAAAATTTAACTGAGAAAGTTCAGTGCGGGGCTGAAGGTCACAAAGCTAAAATAAACAGAGTGAAGGAGTTTAACTGGATGTTTCAACATCAAGTCGACGGCCCCTTCCATTATTTTGCTTCTTTGCCACCTCAAAGGTGGGTTCATATGAGCTATGGATAAGCCTAGGACACTAAGATGCCTTCAACAAGAGCAGATGCTTCCAAATCACTTCGGCATATCTTTCAACTTAATCAAGATAACCTAGATAGAGCCTTAGAAAATCCCTTGAAAGAATGAAGAAAGCTCAACATACATGGGGAGAGCACTTTCATGCTTTCCACATTATACCGCTGATTGAAAAATGCAAGGTGCCATGGACTGTGAATAATACACTACGACTTGCATAAAAGCACTGCAAAAGAATATATTTAAATGTAGTTGTTTGCCTGCACATATATTCTTTCTTAAAAGTCCCCTAAGAAATTACCAAAAGTGGTTACTTCTAGGAAGGGAAAATGGTGGCTAAGGGATCAGGAGTAAGAACACAACTTTTCATTGTACATATTTACCTCGGGACCTTTTATATTTTTTTTCAAAGATTTTAATTATTCATCTGACAGACAGAGATCACAAGTAGGCAGATAGGCAGGCAGAGAGAGAGGGGGAAGCACAGGCTCCCTGCCAAGCAGACAGCCTGATATGGGGCTTGATCCCAGGACCCTGAGATCATGACCTGAGCCGAAGGCAGCGGCTTAACCCACTGAGACAGCCAGGTGCCCCGACCTTTTATATTTTGAACACATGAAAGTGCTACCTTTTCCAAAAAGCAAATTTAAATCTTAGAGTATATAATGGAAACTGGAACAGAGGCAATGGTTTGGTAATTCAAGGTAAAACATTTCAGAGATAGGATGCAGCAGAAGGGAAAAGTACAAAAAATATTACAAAGCTTCTGCCAAGCTCCAGAATTCCAGGTGGGGTTTCACAGACCAAAGTAAATATTCCACAAGACCATCAAATCTCTTCTATTTTAATTCTTTGCTTGTTAAAAAGCTCTCAATTTTTTTTTTTTTTTTTTACCAACTTTGGTAGTGAGAAAGTAATATCCCAGTAGTGGACACAGGGAACTCGGGTCAGCAGGAAGATAGATCCTTACATGGTAAATAAGAGTGCCTAGTTTAAACCGGTCTCTGAAGAGGCTGATTAGGAGTTATTCCAGGCACACTGATAGAATATGCAACCGCAGAGCTAATGATTAAGCCTTGAACTAGTACAGCCTCACCAGGGTCTATCTAAAAATGGGACCCAGTCTAAACTAGGTAGAGTTACCACTTGACGTATCCAGAATTTTTAGTATGTTTGTCCTTTGTTCTATCATACTTAAGTCAGTTCAAAAATTTACCCTAAAGGTCACAGTGTCTTTGAGTGATGAGGAAACCGTATCTTTGGGCCTAAAAGTAAATCAAAGCACTTTTTCAAGGCAGTATCTAAGCAGCTTTCTTTGCCACACAGGAGTTATTTCAATGCCTTAGGGGTCCCAGAAACTGGTGTGTCTTACGCTCAAAAGAGTTAAAAATCCCAGAATCAACAAAACGCATACTATGTAAAGACATGTGCTTGTTCTCTACTCTTGATGTTCACATTACATACTCAAATATAGTAAGATCCTTAAACAAGTATAAGATTTTAAAAGAAGAGCCACTGTCAAAGGGTTATTTTAGAACATCAGAAAAGTACTGCTCATATAGTCTGTGGTCCAGGGCCTTATCATCTGATTTAATATTAATAGATTAGCAATCACTCACCAAGTCCTGTATGATTAGCTCTTAATTTTCAAAGAAACAACATGAAACAGGGATAAACTCAGATCCAAATCTCATTTTCCAAACCCAATAGTTTTTAAATACATTCTCCCACTACATGTATTTTTTACCAGAGCTAATAGGTAACTTAATCTGATACGAGTGTCTTTTCCTTCTGTATGATCCAGTAGTTGTCTGTGTGATCATCGCGACGACCAAAATTAGGGAAAAGGAGGAGGAAAATTAGTGAGAAGGGCTGAAAGTGTGGAAGGAGCTAGATAATATACAAACTGGATAAACTGAGGCCTAAACAACATGTTATTTAACTGAACTGAAAGATGACTGACACCTTATCATTTCATGTTTAATACAATGGCCAATTCACTGAAGCCACCAAGCCAAAATGTAAAACTAATTTTTGAAAAATCGTTTCAGGAACCAGGATTCTACCATTGATAGGGGTTAACAAAGTTTACAACCCAACAGTTACTAGTTCTCATCAAGAACTAACTAATATTTCATTATCTGATCCCCACTAATGCTATTGATAAAGAGCAACGGAAAATTTGGGGGAAGAAGTCATGAATCAAGCTCTTTCTTCCATATGCTATATTTCACTGGACTATGAGTAAGTATGAGTGGTAAGAGAAACAGAGAGTTGGGGGTAGTACTAATCATCAAAATGGCATCTGACTCCCCAAATGTAGCAATGTTCACTCTGGTGGGATGCTTCACTGTGACTCATGATCTGTCAACTGAGGTCAAAGGGAATTTGAGTAAAGCCAGGAAATATACTCCTAAACTTTAAACTAAATCTTCCAAAAAGTCTAGGATGAGATTTAATAAGACTCAACTATAAGAAATTAAACCTACTTGGGGCGCCTGGGTGGCTCAGTGGATTAAAGCCTCTGCCTTTGGCTCAGGTCATGATCCCAGGGTCCTGGGATCGAGCCCCACATCGGGCTCTCTGCTCAGCGGGGAGCCTGCTTTCTCCTCTCTCCCTCTGCCTGCCTCTCTGCCTACTTGTGATCTCTGTCTGTCAAATGAATAAATAAAATCTTTAAAAAAAAAAAAAGAAAGAAATTAAACCTACTCAACATAAATGGATTCTAAAATACTTTTTAAAGCAATTTCTCACTAAGGCAAAAATGCAGGAAAGAAGTCTGGAGACATGCTTTCCTAAAAGTACATGCCATTTATTTATTGGCAGAGGACATTAAAATATACTACTAGATGTTTAAGCCAATGTATCATTCCCCTGTTCTCCTTACATAATCTTTTTTTTCCAAAATAAAAGGTAATTACCCAAAGGCATCAATTAGACATGTACTTCTTTTCCCAATATTGATAAACACAAATACATTTGAATCTTTGGTGTATACTATGCACCCAACATGGTACATGGCAAACGACTGTGGCAAATCCACTGCATTATGAACATAAACAAATTAACAATAGCTCCCAAAATATAACTCTCCCCTTCTCTCCAAAGGGAAAAGAATTTTCCCAACTTCTCCAATTACATTCCAAAGAATTCAGAAAGAAAATAAGGAGACAAAATATTTACAGAAGTTTGTGTCTATAAATTTTGAGTGCTAATAACCAAGCTTTCGCTTATAACCCAGCTTTCCTATACTACTGATTTTTAATCAGATCAAATACTGCATCTTGGAGGACACAGCAAACAAAGACTAAATGGTTCTAACAATATACAGTGATCATTTTTCACCTTTGGAAGGGTAATGACCACGGAAACAACAAATTTGATGCATCCCCTGCTTCCTTCTCTCCACTGATTAAACGAATCCTGCACTACAGCCACGATCTGCTAATTTCTGCCACCGCACAAGCGCGCGCGCGCACACACACACACACACACACACACACAGGGCCTCCAACGCACTCCACGGCCAGGGCTAGGCTGTCTAGAAATCCGCACTGTGTCACTGCATAAGGCAGGTTCCCACTTCACACATCCAGGAAGAAGAAAGCCACCTATGCACTCTGTCAGATCTCAGCAAGACTGTAAAATGACAGAGGGAGCTGCTAAGCAGATAGCGGGCAGCAACAATCACCACCTCAAAAAATTATTTAAGCGGTTTTCCTGCCGTCATCTCACTTCCCTTCTCCCCCTCCCTCCTTCTCTTCCTCCCCCTCTCTCAGCCTCTTCCCGCGACCCCCCCCCCGCCTACCCCCCCCCCCCCCCCCCCGTTTTGCAAATGTAAGGCGGTGAGCTCTGGGCTGCCTCGGGAAAGACAATCCGCCCGGAACTCATTCGGAGCCCTAACATACAGACATTCTCACCTACACACACCACGCCACTGCCACCCCCACCACCACCGCTCTCCCGCCCCCACCCCTCCCGCCAAGCACTCACACACGCCCTCGCAGCCTCTCTCCACACCGATCCCGGCGCCGCAGAACACCCAGCAGCCTCCTCAGTCAGAGGAGCACGCCTTACCATTTACCAGGATTCGGGAGGCCTAAGCTCCAGAAACCCCCTTCCCACACAGGTCACCTCCCAGACGCGGCGGGAGGCTGGACCCCTCGCCCGCCGGAAGGGATGCGCTACCTTTGGACTGGCAGTCCGCGCAGAACTTGTTATCCTCCTCCAGCAGCAGGTTGGCCAGGACCGCCTGGTACCGATCCACGTCCTTCACCGACTTGCCCGTCATGGCCAGGGTGCCGGCGGGGGCAGAGGGCGATGCGCCCTGCCCGCCCCCAGGAACCTCTGCCTCAGACGGGAGGTGAGGACTCCCGGTCCCCCGCCCAGGGGCACCTCCGGAGCCGGGCGGGAAACCCCTCCTCTCGGGCCCGGCCCCGCGCCCCTTCTCTCGTCAGCCGCGCTCGCCCCCCACTCTGCAGCCCCTCAGTGCGGCGCCCCCTGGCGGGCTTAGGGAAAGGCCCGAGTCGAGAGGAGGGTGCCGGACTAGAGACCCTCAGCCCAGGCAAACGGAGCGCGCAGGGACGACACCCCCCGCCGGCCTGTCTGCGGGCCGTGCGTCCCGCGCCTCGGTTTCCCTGGCAGCTGCCGCCGGCTCAGCCACCACCTCGGCCGCCTACTTCCGGCAGCTCTTCCTCTCCACCTCCACCCAGCCCAGTCCGCGCATGCGCCCCGCCCCTACCGCGTCGCACAGGGCTCTTTCCTCGGTTCCGCCTCTCAGCAGCCAATCCGGGCAGAAGTGAGGGGCGGAGCTTGGGGTGGGCGGAGGGAGGAGTGGGCACGCCTCCTGCGTGTCCTTGGAAAAGAATGAATGGAGTGGAGGAAAGTGAAGGAAAACAACAATTAACATTCGCTGAGTTCTTACTAGGTGCCAGGCTCTGTGTTAAGCGCTTTATTAGAATTATCCCAATATAATCCTCAAAATGTCTCTATGAGTTAAATATTTATCGTTCTTATGCAACCTGAGGGTTGCAGCTACTCCAAAGTCATCCGTTTATTCTTTTTTTCAACAGCCAAATGCAAGGCCAAACCCCCTAATCCAGGATAAGGGGGACAGCACGTCCTCTCCAAGTTTTCAGAGGATTCTGGTTACCTCTTGCTGCTCCCACTGAATTCTGGGTTCCTCTGTTCATTAGATTTCCTGCCGTCTTTGGACATTGTTTACCTGGTGCCTGGATACTTTCTTTCATTTCTTAAATCCTCCCCAAACAGTGCAGTTTTGTGCAGCAGACTTTCACTGAAGTTTATTTGGAGGGTTGTGGTGAAGAGGAAGGGTGATTACAGCAAAACACACAATAGAGGGGCACCTGGATGGCTCTGTGGGTTAAGCCTCTGCCTTTGGCTCAGGTCATGATCTCGGGGTCCTGGTATCAAGCCCCACATCGGGCTCCCTGCTCAGCGGGGAGCCTGCTTCCCCCTCTCTCTCTGCCTGCCTCTCTGCCTACTTGTGATCTCTGTCTGCCAAATAAATAAATAAAATCTTAAAAAAAAAAAAAAAACCACCACACAATAGAGAACTACTTAATTGACTAACATCAGTGTTCAGGCACCCCTGGCTGGCTCAGTCAGTTAAGTGGCTGCCTTCGTTTAGGTCATGATCCCAGGATTCCGGGATCGAGTCTGGCATGGGACTCCTTGCTCAGTGGGGAAACTGCTTCCCCTCTGCCTTCTGCTCCCCCTGCTTGTGCACTCTCTCTCTCCTAAATAAATGAATAAATCTTTAAAAAAAATAAAACTAAAAAATATCAACATCCCCAAACCACCCTCACTACACAGAACTCCTCCACAGAAGTCCTTTTCTTGGGGCACCTGGGTGGCTCAGTTGCTTAAGTAGCTAACTCTTGATTTCAGCTCAGGTCATGATCTCAAGAGTCCTGAGATCAGCCCAACATGGGGCTCTGTGCTCAGCAGGGAGTCTGCCTGATGTTTCTTTTTCTGCCCTTGCCCTCATTCACCCCCTCTCACTCTCTTTCTCTAAAATAAATAAATCTTAAAAAAAAAAAAAAAAGTCCTTTTCTTTGGGGATTTACCTGCTCCCTGGCAAATGTTTTCATTCATTAATTCACTCAACAAATTGTTACTGAGAAACTCCTAAGTCTCAGGCACTGGGCTAGGGGAAAGGGAACAACATAATCTAATTAATGGTTTTAAAAAGCTTACTCTGGCTGCCAGGGGAAGAATGGATCAGGGAAACTGATTAAGACCAGATGCTCATAGTTCTCTCCAGTGAAACCTTCCCCTCCATCTTTACTTTTTCCCAAGCCCAGGTTTCCCTCAAAACTTTCATCACACCAGGGGAAAACCAAAATTTTCTATTACTTTATTAATCAAAATTATTTAATTCTCTGGTCTAAATCTCTTCCCTTCTTGTCATGCCTCAGAGACTTGACTTTCGTAAACACATAAGTTCATTAAGCTATTTTTCCTAAACAAAATCTCGGTTATTTTTCTAGAAGGAATTCTGCATTTCTCTTGAGCTAATCTCAACCTGCAACCAGTTTGTAATCATTTTTCTTACTTTAACTTATTTAACGTTTCTGACTTAAACACGTGTTTTATAAATGAACAAACTGAAACTTAAACTAATGATCTAGTGAGTAGTAAAGCTGGGATTTTTAACTCAGATGTCTGTAATTCCAGAGCCATAGAACTGTCAGGTTTTGCTTATGTTATATTTATAATCCTCAGAAAAACCCACTAAGATAGGTATTACCGTAATCATCTTTCAAGAAATGATGAAACGGAGGCTCAAGCTGATGGAATAGAGGCTCAAGATTACTCAGTTAATTGTAGTAAATGTGCCTTAGTTTAATCCTCCTCCTCTCCATCCCTTCACTATGCAAATAGACTTCCTGCCTTAGTTTAACCCTAGTTCAATTCGATTTTTCACCCTACTCTCTGGAGAGAGCTTTCTCAGTAGCAAATCTGATTAAATCATACCTTCCTGTTTAAAAATCCTTTAGTGACTCTCCATCACCTCTGACTGTGCCTCTCAAATTTTCCCATCTAGTGACAGACTCCATAGTCCTGTTACAGGACCAGAATGACTGGGTTTAAATATTCATTCAGCTTCACCTTTTTTGTCTGTGTGACTTTGATCAAGTTACTTAACCTCTCTGTACCTCAGTTATTTCATCTATAAAAGGGGATGATGATGATATAAATGGGACCTATTTCATAGAATTGTTATGAGGCTTAACTGAGTTAATGCCTGTAATATATTTAGAACAGCTCTTGCTGCAAAGTGAGTGATAGGCTATTAATTCTCTTCAGTAAATATTACTGACTTTCTGCCTTCTGGTCACATGGTAGGATTTTATTTCTTGGCCCTCTTATGTGGTCAATGAGTTTAAGCAGAAAGGACATGTGTCGCTTCACACCCAAATCACTTATTTGCTACTTTGAGACTCCCCTGATTCTCTTTCCCTCTGTCATGGCAACCATCAACATTCAAAATGGTGGTTTTTCTTAGTTCAGAATGCCATAACGATAGACTCGGTGGGTTATAAGCAACAGAATATATTTCTCACAATTCTAGAGACTGGAAGTCCAAGATCAATATAGCAAATGATTTCATGTCTGGTGAAAGCCCACTTCCTAGTGCATAGGCTGTCAATGTCCATAGCCTGACACTCTTGGAAGAGCCTTAATTTTCCATTGCTGATGGAGCCCACTATGAGAAAGCTGGTGTCTATGTCAACAGTGCTATTTCTTAATGTTCATAACACCAGGACTCTTCCGGATTCCAGGTAATCCCTTGCCAAGGATTGAATGGCCTCTCTCCAACTCTGTGTCACACATTGTCATTTGGGTCCTAAATGACTTGTGTGCCATCTCACAGTCTTTGTTAAAGACAGCTTGGCTGGCTTTTGAACCTCTCCCTCTAATCTAGGGCCTCAGGCCCTACACCAGGGACCAGAGGAGCCTGATGGGAACAGACTTCAGACCATACCAACCTATCACTTTCTTCAAAAGAGTTTGTGCCCCCTACTCCTACTACTCCTACCAAATATCTCCCTCTTCCCTCCTCACCCTTAGTTTTACAATATTATCGCCCATTACCCTCAACCAGCACAGATTCTGGGAGAGGGAGGAGGCAGAGTTGTCTATAGTAGTGCCCGAATGCCAGCCTCACTCCCTACCATGGCAATCTTGCTGTATTGTCCACAGGTGCCTAATAATGACCAGACATCACACATGAGCAGTTACATTGCAGCTATGTACTGATGCAGGAGAGTGGGCACCTACATCTATATTTCTGGCCTTTTCAGGGCCTTCAAGGGACTGAGGAAGTGTACCTGATCTGGGCCTACTCTGGGGACCCTGTTGTATAATGAGAGAAACTCACCCCTCACCACATTGGAGAATGCTGGGGAAAAGACAAGATCTTAAGTTTCCAGGAAGGCAAAAACAAGTCACATGAAAAGTATCAGGAATCAGAATAGCACAGAGTTCTCAACAGCCACTCTGGAAGCCAGGAGACAATGGAACATTGCCTTTAAAATTCTGAGGAAAACAAGAGACACCAACCCAGAATTCCACACGAGCCACAGCATTTCTCTAGAGACAGTGTGATGAGTAGAGACAGTTTTAGATACACTAGATTTCAAACTTTTACCTCCTGTGCTGGCTGTGCTCTGTTGCCCCTCTACTTCCATTCCACTCTCCTGGAAGCTCTGTGCCCCCAGAGGCAACCTCTGGGTAATACATCCACTGGACTCTTGCTGGCTTCTGATTTGGCTTCAGCCAATGGGAGGCATGACTGGGAAGTCAGAGGCAGAGGTGGGGAGAGGTAGAGCTATTTTCTCTGCTCCCTCCCTGCTGGCAGAAACATCACATCCCTAAATGACAGCTAGAGTCCTGTGAGTGTGGCGTTTTCCTACAGCCGAGGCTGTTCTGGGAATACCCTCTCCTCTCACCCTTTCAGGCTTTGGGGATAACAGCTTTTTTGCTGTTGCTAGCCCCAATGTACATCATGCTGTTTGCTGGTGTTTTTAACCTTGCCCATACTTTTTAAAATGGTCCTTTCTTTAGGGGCACCTGAGTGGCTCTGTCAGTTAAGTATCTGACTCTTGATTTCAGCTTAGGTCTTGGTCTCAGAGCCATGAATTCAAGCCCTGCATTGGGCTCCATACTGGGCATGGAGACTACTTAAAAAAAGAAAAAATCCTGGGGCCCCTGGGTGGTTCAGATGGTTAAGCATCTGCCTTAGGCTCAGGTCATGATCCTAGGGTCCTGGGATCCAGCCCCACATCAGGCTCCCTGCTCAGCTCCCTCTGGCTCTGCCCTCTCTCCCTGCATGTGCTCTCTCCCTCTCTCTGTCAAATAAATAATAAGATCTTAAAAAAAAAAAAAAGCCCTTTCTGTAAACTCTTCAATTTCCTCTTTAGTATCAAGCTACATGCTTCCTCTTGGAACTCTAACCAGGTCACCTCCCCTGCGTATCAGAGTAAACAACAACAACAACAAAAAGTAAAACATAAAATCAGAAAACAGAGCACTTAACACAGGAAAAGACAAAGGTCATTCCCAGTGTGCTGGTGAGGGGAGGTTCCTGGGTGATGGTTCTGCAGAATGCCTATTCCTGCTTGGAGCTACAAGACAGAAACTTTAAAACAGATGGCGCCAAGAAAATTGAAACATATAGATGAGCCGATATGCTGGAACTAAAAGGAAGGTCTCCTCTTGTCAGAGGATACGTGGATGAATTCATCAGAGATTCATAAAAATGAAGCGAATAAAAAAAATGGGGTGATTATTGACAAGACTAACCAAAAAAGAGGTGTAATTAAGTTCATCTGCCAATACTATTTAGTCATAATGTCACAGACCTCAAGCGTTAATGTAACAAAATGTTGTTACCTAACATTGGGAAAATGTGGGAGAGGACGTTTATGGCACGGAAAGAGGGGAGGATATACAAAAAGAAATCTGAATTCTTATCTTCCAGAGCAGAAAGTGAATAAACAAAGACAAAAAGGTATGGAATGGTAGTATAAGCATGTCATTTAGGTAAATCTGTAAATTCCAGAAGAAGCATTACAAAAGTTGAGAATGGCTGCCTTGGAGGAGTAGGCATCAGGATTGGTTAAGTATGGGGCAGGGCATTATCATGTGTCATTATAAACCTTGTATAACTGCTTGACTTTTTAGCTATGTACAAGTTTTACTTTGACTTAAAAAATTTTAATTGGCCCTAGCATTTTTAAAACCCCACAATCTTACCTTTATCAAAGCTCAGTGTTGCTAAGAGATGTTTCAAACTATTTCCTGTTGAGGCAGTTTTGACTCTATGCTAAGTTAGCCCAGGATGAGTGTTCCTCTAGATTTTTCTCTCCTTTTGCCTGCTCCACAGTGCACAGCTCCCTGAAAGTTCAGAATGCTTTTGAATGTACATCATAAGAAACCCAACTAACCACAGCTTAAATAAATGGTGACTTTTGGGGGCACCTGGGTGGCTCAGTGGGTTAAACCTCTGCCTTTGGCTCAGGTCATGATCTCAGGGTCCTGGGATGGAGTCCCACATCAGGCTCTCTGGTTGGCGGGGAGCCTGCTTCCTTCTCTCTCTCTCTCTCTCTCTCTCTGACTGCCTCTCTGTCTACTTGTGATCTCTGTGTGTCAAATAAATAAATAAAATATTTTTAAAATAATAATAATAAATAGTGACTTTTTGACAGAACAAGAAATCCAGAAGCAGGCTTTTGTTTTGTTTTGTTTTACATTTATTCAGCTTCCTGACAAGGCCATCAGCATCCAGACTCTATTATCCTGTTTTGCCATCATCAGCCTGTGGAATTTTCATCCACATGTTCAGGGGATCTCAAAGTGTGTTCCCAGCCTAACAGCAGCAGCATCACCTGGAAATTTGTTAGAAATGCTCATTCCCAGGCCTACTCTAGACCTAGAAACCAGAAACTCTGGGGGTGAGGCATAGCAGTCTATATATTAAGAAGCCCTCTGGATGATACTGATGCACACTCAGGTTTGAGAACCACTTCTCATGCAAATCGCCTTATGGTCACAAAATAGTTGCCACAGCTCCAAACATCACAACATCTTTGAAGGCAGGAAGAAGGGAAAAGGGATGTCTCCAATCTGGATGTTCCTTTTATCAGGAAAGTAAAATTTCTCCTAAAAATTCTTAGGACTCCTGGGCCAGAACTAGGTTTCATGGTTCAATACGTAACTACAGAGGCAACCAGGAAAGCATGTATCTAGCTTTCCAGCCCCTCCAGTGGGAGGCAGCAGGAGAGAAAGAGCTGGGAATGGCTGTGGCCAGCCAGAAGATAACGTCTGCCACAGGGCCTGTGGCAGTCAGAGCCACAGATAACCTCATTCCTGACTTTCACCTGGGAAAGCAGCCAAAGATCTTAACACTGATCTGCAAGAATAGGCTTAGAACTTCCAAATTCTTCAGATAGGAGAATCGAAGGCAGAAATCTCATTCTTACTGATGCTATCAGACTCTCATAGAATAGTGGTTCTGGTCATAATTCATTTTGTCGAAAGGCTCCCTTTCCATCAGAAATGACCAGGGGAGAGAACGATGGAGAAGACAGGACAGAAAAACCTGTCCTGCCACATTGGCTTAAAGAAAAACTTCTTACATTCTAACATGGAGATTTGACGTTGTGGTTACTTTGCTATCATTGGCCAAATGGCCCATCAAAATGCCCTGTTTTCATACCCATCACACAAAAAAAGAAGTGCTTAACTCTTCCTTAATAGAGTTAATCACAGTTTCCAGGCAATCAGGGAGAACATGTCAGCAGGGAAATTAGCATGCATGAAAGTGCAGAAGTGAGAAAGGAGAATTGCAAATTGTTAGAGAGGATGTATTTGACAGGCATCAGGAGAAGCTGGAGAAGGATCAGAGGTCAGATCACAAAGGGCCTTGTGTGCTGTGCTGAGGAGGTTGGACTCCACACTCTTCCTAGTATCTTTAAGGGTCAGAGAGTATCTTTATCTGGGTCCACAAATGGACTTTGGCACTTTGTCAATGCTCTGCAATCATATGACAAGTTTCTTGGCTGTGTGGGTATGTGTACTTTTCTGAGGAGTGGGTGCTAGATTTGCAAAGACATGTGTAACTCAGACTAATTTAGGAATCACTTCTTTAAGAAGTCAAAGAATTAGTCATTTTTTTTTATCACCAGAATAAATTCAGACTCTAGATTCTAGATCCAGGTTAACTAGAAAAGGACAGACCTCACACTAGAACCAGGATTCCATTTTCCCATCCAGAGCCCTTTCTTTGCAATTTCTGCAATGGACAATTTCCAACAAGTGTCAAGAGAGGGACAGGTTCTCCTCCATAATGGGAGAAATGCTTGCCAGGTCACAGAGTTCCTCCTCTCTCAGTCCTGTCACTGTCACCATACCCATACAACGAGAAATGAAGGAATGGGACACCTGTGAAAAAGATCTACCAGCTTTCCTTCATAGCTGGGACACTCCAGAATGGCACCCCAGGAAGGCACCAGAAAATGGAACCGGAGTACCTTTTTCCAAGGGGAGTGGGATGAGTGCAAGAGAATCTGTCCATGATTTGCCCTTGTGGTTCCTGGTAAAGTGTGGGATCATTGGGTCTGCTCCCAACCTTGAGTCTTCAGAAGTCTCAACTCTGGAGGCTTGCAATCATTTTTCGTAATGAGTGGGCAATCATGGTGGATGGGGCAGAATATTATCACTTAGTTTTCTTAACTGGGAAAGAAATTTCTTTACAAAAATCACAATGAACAACAGAACTTTAAAAACATTTGTTTCAGAAGAGAACACAGAAATGTCCCTCACATGGCTAAGCCTGCTCAGCAATGATGTTATTTGGGTTCTTTGGGATTAATTCCCGAGTTTTATGTTCTTAGCCCTTTGGGTACCACACATTGGAAATATCCATCCAAGTAGACTCAAAAGACCTCAACAATTAGTGCCCTTGATTAGGTAAGAACTTCCCTCGACCCAGCTAGTCGGGGCCCCACTTACCCAAACATATGATCCAACTAGTGCCTAAACAGGAAGTGGCCCAGATTCGCAAACTATTGCAAAGATTCAGTTTTGCACCAAGAATACCATCTTCCTCTTGGTTTTGTCTCTTACCAGAAAGAGACAAGTCAGCCCACTTTTCTCTATTCCCAAAGTCCTCACTGGTTCCTGGGTCTCTTCTGGTCATGATCTTACGGTGTCATGGGGCAGGGACCTCAGGTTTGCTCACTGCCCTTTGTTCCCTTTGCTAATCTCCAACATGGTGTGATGGGTCTGATCTGAGTCCCGTGTATCTGGCGCTGATGCACCCTGAGGCACAGCTGGTTCTGTTTGGGTACCTTGCTGATCCCTGCTGAAGGTCATGGCTGAGGAAACCACTGATTTCTTTGCTGGGTCAACTGGCCTGGTCTCTGGTACTAATGATGTGTAGCTATTGGCTTCATCCTGTGGCTCATTCAGTAAATTCAGAGCACCTAGCTAGGCTACCATTTCATGGCTTTTTGAGACTGGGATCTCATGGACACATACCTGCTTGTCTTCACTAGAGCAAGATTCACCCCCTAACACATAGACTCTTAGAGGGCTGGAGAGTCCACTCCACCAACCTCAACTCTGTGGAATGGTTGGAGACAACACTTGTCTTCTTTATGACTTACCAGCCCTCTGCTTTCCAACAGTTCCCCACAAGCTACCATGTTGGGAAATGTTCTCCTGTAAGTGACTTGAGAATGGACGGGGGGAAAGTGCTTGAACTGCACAGAAAAGAACATGAGGATTAGAAACCATAAAGTGCCCTCCACTTACTCGCTGTGTTACCTCAGACAAGATATTTAACCTCTGTGTGCCTCAGTGTCCTCTTCCTTAACATGGGATTAAGGGAGTGGTTACAAAAATTTGAAAGAATGTATGAGATGGATCTGGGATATTGTGAGTGTTTAACAAATGATGCCTTAACTATGAACACTGGGCTATTTTGACCTCCACTTTATCACTGAAGTCATAAAAGCTTATGCATTAAATAACATAGCAGCAACATCAACAACGAAAAGCAGAAATACTGATCTCAGAAAAAGTCATAGAAATGCAATTGTGAGAAAATTTTATAAATTAAAAGTCCCAATAGAAAAACAGGCTAGGGGATATGAGCAGGCACTTTGATGAAAGAAAAACAAAATGACGGGGCGCCTGGGTGGCTCAGTTGTTAGGCGTCTACCTTCAGCTGAGGTCATGATCCTGGGCTTCTGGGATTCAGCCCCGCTTTGGGCTCCATGCTTAGCAGGAAGCCTGCTTCTCCCTCTCCCACTCCCCCTGCTTGTGTTCCCTCTCTCACTACCCTGTCAAATAAATAAATAAAATCTTTAAAAAAAAAAAAAAGAAGAGGAAAGAAAGAAAAGAAAAACAAAATGATCAATAAATAAAAATTTTGCTCTTACTAGAAAGAAATACAAATTAATGGAATAATAAAATCAGTTTCATCTGTCATTTTGGCAAAGGTTTTAAAATTATAATATCCTCTTATGGGCTGGAAAGTAGAAAACCAGTAATCTTGTATATTGCTGGAGGCAGGGGCATGTGACTTTTTTTTTTTAAAGATTTTATTTATTTGACAGACAGAGATCACAAGTAGACAGAGAGGCAGGCAGAGAGAGGAGGAAGCAGGCTCCCCGCTGAGCAGGGGGCCCGATGAGATGCGGGGCTCGATGCGGGGCTCAACCCCAGGACCCTGGGGTCATGACCTGAGCCAAAGGCAGAGAGGCTTTAACCCACTGAGCCACCCAGGAGCCCCAGGGGCATGTGACTTATTAACCCAATTCTGGGGAACAATTCAGGAATATATGTTAGATATCTTAGAATAATGCATATCCATGATGATTCTGGTTTCAGGAATTTATCCTAAAGCAGTAAATACAGCTAAATGCAAGGATACTCTTTAAGCACTATTTATAATACTGAAAAATTGGAAACACACCAAAATCAATTTTTAAAAGGTGACTATCTGGAGGTTACCACCACAGTTTCCTAAAGATAAAAACTATTGTAGAATTCACATTGCCAAAAGAATGAAATCTGTATGTTAAAAAACCAAAAAGTATGTTTAAAAGCAAGCAACAAGATTGTTTTTGAATATGCACCACAAAATTGGCAAAATAAGGTCCTACCACTACAAATAAAAAAGCCTCCAATAGAAAAAAGACAAAGAGTTAGTTATCTGAAGGCAATTTACAGAAAAAGTATAAGTGGTTAATAAACATAAGAAAAATATTTAGCTTTATTAAGAGAAATGCACCAAGTCAGCAAAAGAAGTTTAATTATAATACCCAGTGTTGTTAAGGTATATAGGGAACTATATATTTTCCACTAACTATTGTTGGAAGTTTAAACTGGTTTAAAATTTTTTTCTGGAAAACCTCCAGCAGTATATTAAATAGCTTTAAAAAAAAAACACCCCTTGGGCAAATAATACATTATATGTTAATTAAAATTAATTAATTAAAAATAAAGTAAAAAAATAAACATGTAATATTAAAGATTAAAATTGTTGCCCAGCAATTCCACTCCTAAGTATATCATTAAGAAAATGAAAATATAAAAAACAGATCAGACCCTGTGCTCTAATTCTAGCACTATATGAAGGAAACGATCCCCCAAATCCATTAATAATTATGTATTATAACTTTCTTCACAGCATTATTCACAGTTTTGCGAATGTAGAGGCTAGTTAAGTAATGTGTTTCTGTAGGGGTGGAGGAAGAGGGCAAGGAGACCAGTTGTATTGATCTCATCTAGTTCCTCATGCATATTCTAGTGGATACCACAGATAGATATAAAAATGATTTGAGGATAGCCTATGTGGCTCAGTCATTAAGCATCCTTCAGCTTGGGTCATGATCTCTGGGTCCTCGGATTGAGCCCCATGTCAGGCTCCCTACTCAGTGGGGAGCCTGCTTCTCCCTCTGCCTACCTCTGTCCTACTCGTACTCTCTCTCACTCTCAAATAAATGCATAAAATCTTTTAAAAAATGATTCAAAAAGTATGACATATAGTGTGAAGACTACTTTTCTTTTTAAAAATATTTTAAAAGATTGTATTTCTTTATTTGACAGAAAAAGAGCACAAGCAGGGGAAGCAGCAAGCAGAGGGAGAAGCAGGCTCCCACTGAGCAGGGAGCCCATGGGCCTGATCCCAGTACCCTGCAATCATGACCTGAGCCAACAGCAAATGCTTAACAACTGAGCCACCCAGGCACCCCTGAAGACTATTTTTCTAATAGGATATATAAGAGGAGGGAAAAACTGACTTCACACTTTTCCCTACCTCTGCCCTCCAGCCAGATGCAATTTCGGTTCTTCTAAGGGTCAGGATTCTCCTTCCCTATGGGCTTCCATTTGCTGTTCCTCCTGCCTGGATACCATACCTTACTTCACACCCCTCATCCCTACCTCATCTCTCCTCTTCCCTTGGCCAGCTCCCATGCAGATCTAGACCCCAAATAATAAGCAGAAACCCTGGAAACATAAATACTGGTTGTATTAAAAAAGGAAAAAAAAGTCAAACTCCTTTCAAGAGAACTGTGTGTAACTGTTGGGTGTGCATGTAGGGCTTGAGACTCCAAGACTTTGCTCAAGGAACCACTGAAGGTGATGCAAACACACACACAAAAGATTTTATTTATTTAAGAGAGAGAGAGCAAATAAGCATGGGCAAGGCAAGTGGCAGAGGAAGAGGAGAAGTAGAGTCCCCACTGAGCAGAGAGCCTGATGTGGGGCTCCATCCTAGGACTCAGAGATCGTGATCTAAGCTGAAAGAAGACACTTAACCAAATGATCTACCCAGGCACCCCAAAGCCAACTTCTAAAGAAGATGGGTGAGGGGCTCCTGGGTGGCTGTCAGTTAAATGTCTGCCTTTGGCTCCGGTCATGATCCCAGGGTCCTGGGGTCAAGCCCTGCATCAGCCTTCCTGCTTGGCCGGGAGCCTCCTGCTCCTTCTCCCACTCCCCCTACTTGTGTGTTCTCCCTCTCCCTCTCTCACAAATAAATAAATAAAATCTTTAAAAAAAAGATAAAGAGGGTGGGTGAGTCTAGTCAGTTGCAGAACATTTGTTTTGCAAGTTTGGGGCCAGAGCTGAATTACTTAGTATATAATAAGAGAGAAAGAGAATACTTCCCCCAAAGATCTTCTTCTCCAACCTTTTTTTTTTATAGTATTCATCCTCTCTGCTAAATAAATTTAGAATAAATATTTAAAAACGATTGGCTTAGGTGGTGCCAAATTAATATCCTGCTCCAGACACTCAAGGAAATGTCCATCATATTTCTGCTTATCTGCACAGTACTGCCAAAACATCACTTTCATTGTTGCAGGCTCAGTACTGAGCACTCTAAAAAAAGCTTAAAGAATGAATAAGTAATGGTATGCAGTCAAATGGAGACATGACTGTTTCTTTCAGAGAGATTTAATAGGAAACTTGGGACCTGAAAAAGAAGACTGTGACATAAGCTTATTTTGTAAACTGGAGTGTTCCACTCTCAGCCAGCTGCTTCCTGCTGGGGGTGGGGATGGTCATCATGACCTGGTAGAAATAGCCTAGAGCTGAGTGAGATTCAAGAAAGCGGATTTCTTTCTTTTAAAATTTAATTCCAGTATAGTTTACTGGAATTACTGTTAAATTAAACTGTTAATTAAGCTGTTAAATTGAACAGTTAAAAAGACTGTTAAATTGGTTTCAGGTGTACAGTATAGTGATTCAACAATTCCATACATTATGCTCATCACGATAAGTGTCCTCTTCATTCCCTTAGCCTATTTCACCCATCTCCCCCACCCACCCCTCCTCTGGTAACCTTCGGTTTGCTCCCTCTAGTTAAGAGTCTTGTTTTTTGGTTCATCTCTTTTTTCTTTTGTTCATGTGTTTTGTTTCTTAAATTCCATGTGCGAATGAAATCATACAGTATTTGTCTTTCTCTGACTTATTTCACTTAGCATAATACCCTCTAGATTCATTCATGTCATTGCAAATGGCAAGATTTCATTCTTTTGATGGATGAGTAATATTCCATTGTGTGTGTCTGTGTGTCTGCATGTTTGTGTGTCTGCATGTATACACACACATACATACCACATCTTCTTTATCCATTCAATTATCAGTGGACACTTGGGTTGTCTCCGTATGTTGGCTATTGTAAATAATGCTGCAATAACATAGGAGTGCATATATCTTTTTAAATTAGTGTTTTCATATTCTTTGGGTAAATAGCCAGTAGTAGAATTACTGGATCAAATGGTAGTTCTATTGTTAATTTTTTGAGGCATCGCCATACTGTTTTCCACAGTGTCTGTACCAGTTTACATTCCCACCGAAGGGTTCCTTTTTCTCCATAGATGCACCAATTCTTGTTGTTTCTTATGTTGTTGATTTCAGCCATTCTGACAGGTGTGAGGTGATACCTCACTGTGGTTTTGATTTGCATTTCCCCGATGATGAGTGATGTTGAGCATCTTTTCATGTGTCTGTTGGCCATCTGTATGTCTTATTTTTTTAAAAGATTTTATTTATTCATTTATTTGACAGAGAGAGAGAGAGAGAGATCACAAGTAGCAGAGAGGCAGAGAGAGGGATGGGGAAGCAGGCTCCCTGCTGAGCAGAGAGCCCAATGCGGGGCCTGATCCCAGGACCCTGAGATCATGACCAGAGCCGAAGACAGACACTCAACACACTGAGCCACCCAGGCGTCCCCATCTGTATGTCTTATCTGGAAAAATATCTGTTCATGTCTTCTGCCCATTTTTTAATTGGATTATTTGGGGGTTTTGGTGTTGAGTTGTATAAGTTTTTCATATATTTTGGGTACTAACACTTTACCTGATATGCCATTTGCAAATATCTTTTCCCGTTCAGTAAGTTGTCTTTTCGTTTTATTCGTTATTTCCTTTACTCTACAGAAGCTTTTCATTTTGGCGTGGCTCCAATAGTTTATTTTTGCTTTTGCTTCCCTTGCCTCGGGAGGCATATCTAGAAAAATGTTGCTACAGCCAATGTCAGAGAAATTACTGCCTGTGCTCTCTTCTAGGATTTTTATAGTTTCAGGTTTCACATTTAGGTCTTTAATCCATGTTGAGTTTATTTTTGTGTATGGTGTAAGAAAGTGGTCCAGTTCCATTCTTTTGCATATAGCTATCCAGTTTCCCCAACACAATTTAAAGAGACCTTCTTTTTTTTAAGATTTTATTTATTTATTTAGCAGACAGAGACCACAAGTAGGCAGTGATGCAGGTGGGGGTGGGGGCAGGGGAGGCAGGCTCCCTGCTGAGCAGAGAGCCCGATGTGGGGCTCAATCCCAGGACCCTGGGATCATGACCTGAGCTGAAGGCAGAGGCTTTAACTTACTGAGCCACCCAGGTGCCCCAAAATACCTTCTTTTTCCCATTACATATTCTTGCCTCCTTTGTCATAGATAAACTGGCCATATGATCATGGGCTTACTTATTGTCCTTGCTTTTCTATTGATCTATGTGTCTATCTTTGTGCCTATATCATCCTGTTCTGATTTCTACAGCTTTGTAGCATATCTCACAATCTAGGATTGTGGTAACTCCAGTTTTGTTCTTTTTCAAGGTTGCCTTGGCTATTTGGGGTCTTTTGTGGTTTCATACAAATTTTAGGATTATTTGTCCTGGTCTTGTGAAAAATGTTATTGGTATTTTGATAGGGATTGCATTAAATGTATAGATTGCTGGAGCCCTGGGTGGCTCAGTCTGTTAGGCAGCTGACTCTTGATTTTGGCTCAGGTCACAATGTCAGGGTTGTGAGATGGAGCCAAGGCCCTCATCAGTCTCCACACTCAGCGTGGAGTCTGCTTGTCCCTCTCCCTCCACTCCTCCCCCACTCATGCTTTCTCAATCTCTAGAACAAATAAAATCTTTTTTTTTAAATGTGTAAATTACTTTGGGTAGTACAGACATTTTAACAATATTTGTTTTCCCAATCCATGATCGTGGAATGTCTTCCCATTTCTGTGTATCATCTTCAAAGCCCCTTCATTGGGGCTTTATGGTTTTCAGAGTTTAGGTCTTTTACCTCTTTGGTCAAGTTTATCAAGAAAGCTGAGAGGGGACATTTTTAAGAGGTGGGAATCTGAATGCTATTCACTATTTTGTTTTTTTACTAACAACAACACAAAGTAAAGCAAATAAGCACCAACCTTTCAAGTCCCTTTCCAGCAACAGAAAGGAAACTCCTCCTTGACTAATCTGGAGTGTGACAGCAGCAGGTCACCGTGTTGTCTCCTGAGCTGGGAATGAGCTGAAACCGGCACCGTCATTAGTGAGTGGTCTGGCCCGCCACTCAGCCTTCTCACTTCTGCCACTCCCATTCACAGCTCATGATGATTGCCTTCAACACCTCTGCCAAAGTCCTCGAGCAATGAGATTTTTGTCCTGCCATGAGACCTCACAGAACGGAAAGCGTGAGCTGGGAGGAATCCTGCCCGTTAATGTCTCAAAGCAAACACTCATGAAGAGCCTCTCTCATAGTGGACCTGGGTTGGGCTCCGAGGATGTAGCAAAGAAGCAGACACAGTCCTGCCCTCATGGCATTTGCGGTCTACCAGAGGAGGCTGAGAAGTTCATGGTCATGCCAATGCCATACAGTACACCCTGATGGGGAAAGTGCTAGAGCACGTTGCAGAGGAGAGAGGGGGTGGGAGGGGGGTCACACAACCCAGGGAAGGCTTCTGGAAGAGGATGAAGACTAAACTCAACCCGAAGAACAATAAGAGTGAGGTAGCTGAATCATGACCTTGATGGCATCGTGGAAATTGTGAGGCTGCCAGCAGGCAGTGTGGCTGCGATGCAGGGTGCTTGAGGCGGGAGGGAGGGAAAGATGAGAGGCAGTGTTTAACAGCAAGAACAACCAGATCACAAAAGTTGCTCTAGATCAGCCGAGGTAGAAATTTGGTCTGTATCCCGAAGTCCATGGGGAGCCATTACAAGTTTTAAAACAGGAGACAAATATGACCGAGTCTGTTCAGTGAGATCACACTGGCTAACATTTGGAGGGTGCAGTGGGCAGAACAGTGCTCCATCAGATGTCCACATCCCAATCCCTGGAACCAGTGAATATGTTCCATGACAAGACAGAAGGGGCTTTGCAGGGGTGATTACATTAAGGCTCTTGAGAAGAGGAAACTGCCTTAGATCAACGAGCTGGGCTCAATGTAACCACAAGCATCGCAACAGGGGAGGAGGGAGGAAGAAGAGAGAGGCAGAGGAGATTTTGTGATGGAAGACAAAGATGTATGGTTGCTGGCTTTGGAGATGGCAAAAGGGGGCCACAAGCCAAGGGATGTGGGAAGACTTTAGAGGCTAGAAAGAGAAAGGAAATAGACTCCCCCTAGAGTCTTCAGAAAGGAAGGCAGACCTGCTCACATTTTGATTTTATCCCAGTTTGAAAGAACTATGGATGTTAAAGGATGTTAAGGCGCTGCCCATAAGAGCTAAGAAGGAAATGAGGAACATGTTATTGGAAATCCATTTCACGGTAGCAAGAAGCCTTGAATTGCATGTCTGCTGTCATGTGGAAAGCAGAATTTATGGACAACGAACTTGGGTATTTTGCTGAGAAGATTCCAAACAAAGCCTTTATGAGTGTGGCCTGGTTTCTTGAGGCTGGCAGTAAGCGGGAGGGGACAGAGGTACACTGAGAAAAGAACCATCAGACAAAAACAAACCGGGGCTTGGTGCTCTGGGGGAATTCGCAGCCTATCTAGATCACAAATTATATTAATATGAAGAGAATCACTGTCAGGAAAAGGGTATTCTAGAGAAAAAGCTGAGGGTGTGCCTGGGCCACCTTTTGTTAGCATCTCTGAAAGATGTGAAGGTCCAAGTAGGTGGTCACGTAAAAAGGCTTTTTGAAGAGCTTTAGCGTGTGACTCATAGATCACATCAGCTGTCTCAGTGGAAGCCAAAAGCAGAAATGGAATCATCCAGAGAGCATCTTGTGAAGGAGCCTCTGGTGTGAGGGAGCGATTCCCTGAGACACACATGAGAGACCCACAGGGTTCTTGAGACTTTTACACTGGGTGAAACTGGGGGCACCTGGACTGAAAGGGACGGAGAGAGTCTGAAATAAAAGAAGGCAGCAGGACTTCCAAAATTCTGCAGGCAGAAGACAGGTTGATAAAACAGTCCAGCTGAAAGCAGGTGCTGTCTTTCATGAGAAAGAAAAAAAAAATGACTCAGAGAGCTGAGCCTTAAACTACAGATAATTATCTTAGGACTTGAAGCCTAACAGAGCTTGACCAACCTAATTTTGAAATTACATGAGACCCAGGACTCCTTTATTTCTTCCATTTGCTCTCTGTTGGCACAGGAATGTCTCTGACTCTGACCATATGCAGGTCCTGACATTCTATTCTGGGAAAGAGAAGTTGTTTCTAGTTTCTTGGGTCCACACAGAGAGAGGACCTCTACCTCAGCATAGACCACACTGAGTCTCACTGTATACCTAATAGAGATGATATTGATCTCTATTAGGGAAAGAGAGCTGATGAGGTTGGTTTTGGACTTTGAGTTGATGCTTTAATGGGCTGAGACTTTGAGACAATTTTGGGAACTCTTTGGAGTGAGTTAAGTGTATTTTGCATGCAAGAGAGACATGAATATTTGGGGGTCAGAGAGAAGACTGTGGTAGGAGAATAGGAGCCCTCCAAGGATGTCCACACCTTAATCCCCAGAACCGTGAATTTGTTAGATTACACGGCAAGGGGGTCTTTGTAGATATAATTAAGTTAAGGATCTTGTGAGGGAGAGATTACACTAGATTAAATGAGTGGGTCCAGTGCAAACACAAGAGTCCTTAAAAGTGGGAGAAGAAAGCAGAAAAGTAGAGGGAGCTCCAACCAGGGGAGAATGATAAGAGAGGTGTAACTTTTTTGCCTTTAAAAGATAGAGGAAGGGAGTCATAAATCAAGGAATGTGGGAAGCCTCTAAAAGATAACAGTGTTAGGAAATGGACTCTCTCCTAGAGTTTCCAGAAGGGAACACAAGAAGCAAAGAAGCCTACAGTCAAATTCAGAGGCAGCTGCAATGAGCAAAAGAGGATGGTGTCCAGGCTGAGGCAGAGGCAGGGGGAGAGAGAAGTGGAAGAATTAGATAAACATACATGAGTAAAGTGAGTGGAGCACGGTGATAAAGCCGGGGGAGGAAAGAGGGTAGAGTCAAGGCTGACACCCATATTTTTGACGTAAGCAATAGGGCAGAGAAACCATTGGCTGTGTAGGCCAGACAGGAAGAAGAATGGGTCTGGGAGCCAACAGATAATTTCATTTTGAACGTATCAACTGCCTATGGTACATCCAAGAGGCTGTTGGATAAGCGGGTCTGAGGCTCTGCAGAAGACACAGAAGTGATAGTAAAAGTCAGAGGAGGGGGTAAGATGGCCCAGGAAGAACATGGGGAATAAGAGAAGGACAGGACAGGATGCTTCGAAGTGGTAAGTGAGGGTGTGCAGAGAAAGGAAAGCCACAAAGGAACATCAGAAGGAACAGCCAGAGAGGTAGGAGGAAAACCAGGAGAAAATAGCTCATGGGAGCCAGCACGACAGTCTGTCAGTGTTGCACCAGCACTGGGAGAGAATCAGATGGAACAAATAGGGGCAGGTGGAACCAGGAGCAGGGTTGGGCAGCTTAGAGGAGTTTGGAGGAGCTCTGCTCCAGTGCAAGAAGGGAATACAGAGGTTGGCACTTTCTGCCCAGGCATATGACAGCAGCTGGAGTCCAGAGTGAGCAAACCTACCTAGGACTGGATCTCAGCCTAGAATGGGCACCTGGTCCCCTTCCAGGAAAGGATTCTAGCAGGGAAGGGAGGGATCAAGTCACCTACCCTGTGTTCTAAACACTAGCCCTGTACCCTGCCTTTGCTTACAAAGTTCCTTCTGCCTAAAGTAAATATCCAAAGCTTGCTTGGCACTGTGCTAAGCGTTTCCCGGACATCAAGAGGCATTGGTGTTTTCCCCCATCTTGCCAGTGAGGAAAAACGGAGGACTCAAAGAAGTGAAGGGACTAGCCCAAGGTCACACAATTCGTATGCAGTCGAATCAGGACCCAAGTCTAGCCGAATACAAACTCTAAGCTCTAATTCCCCAAAAGCTATGATCGCTCCCTCCTTGAGTTTCCACCGTGTTTTATTTTCTTCTCTCCCCATTTCATGTCCCCGCGAATTTTTCTCCCTGAGAAAGAGGCTTTTTTTCAACTTGTCAAGTTGTCGGCACTGTGTGCTGCAGCAGAGAACCACTAGGTGGCGCCAAAGTATCAGGTAGCCTGATTTCCTGCTGGCCAGGAGTTGGACTACCTGAAGAACCGGAACCGCGATCGGGGCGAGGGGGGATGGTAAAGGGGGGACGGGGCGGTGGACAAGGGAGCCAGGCCTTTTCTTCGTACTCTCCACGCCCACCCCTCCTCCCCATCAGAGCTGGGGAGAAAAGAGCAGGAAATCCGAAGGTTAGAGATTAGAGGTCTGAGGATCGTACACTGGAGTGGCCCAATTGAAGACCAGCAAATCAATCGAGGACCAGCAAAATAAAAGCTTGTAGCAAGCTTTGGCTGGGGCTGGATTTCAGCCCCACTCTCGTCTCTGTCATCCGTTTTTGCGCAGAGCCCAAATTGCTGTGATCATTGGGGGGAAGTGGGGGAAGGGAGGAAAAGCACATAATTGGTACTTACCATGAGCCAGAAATGGTGGAAATACAACTGGATGCCCTTGGGAAAACCATTTGTTCCTCTAAGCCTTAGACTTTACATAAAATGGGGATAGTCACGAGACCTACTTCACTGAGTGTTGTGAGGACTTAGCAACAAAACCCACAGAACGGACTAGTACAATGTCCTATAACAGGTGCTCAATAAGTATGATTATAATAATAATATTATTATAATAATAATTTATAATAATAATAATTATAATCATATAACTATGCAGATGATACATTTTATTAGCAGTAATTAGTAGTTCCGAAGGGCACCTGGCTGTCTCAGTCTGTGGAGCATGGACTTTTGATCTCGGAGTTGCAAGTTCAAGTCCCACATTGAGCGTAGAGCTTACTTAAAAATAAATGAATAAATAAAATCTTTGCAATAATTAGTAGCTCCTAGCTACACTTTTTATGATTATGTCAATCATTTAATCATTTCCTCACACTATAGGTCTGATACATAGCAGGTCCTTGGGAAATATTAGTGGAATAAAACATTTTAAAAATGAATTTCAATCCCGTTCTCTGGGCTGTAAAGTTTGTATAGTCTGGAAAGGCTTTCTGGAGGTGGAGTCCTTAAGGACTAGCTAAGGATGATCACAACTTTGGACTACAGGACAGTGCCTAGGGACAGACAGAAAAAAAGACAGGGAATGAGGAAGGAAGGAAAGAAAGAAATGAGGGAGAAAGAGAGAAAGGAAAGAGAAGAATGAAAGAAAAGCTCAAGGAGGTTTTGAGTTTCACTAAGGATCTCTGAGAAGGGGCTGCAAACAGGATCCCTAGCAAAATGCTTAGTAGAGAGTTGGTATCAATATATTCTAGGTCCCCACAGTCCTCCAGATTTCCCCAAATACAGACCTCAGCACACTTCTTTCTTACTTGAGCCCCTGTCTCCCAGTGTGAGTGCTGTCAAGGCAGAAACTGTGTCTATATTACTCAAAAGTATGCATAACTTGTACAAAGCAGATGTTCACTAAATAGTTGTTTAACTATTAAACAGGGCTGAATTCCAGTTCTGGTCATGGTGCAGTGAATTGTCAAAATATGTAACAAAAAACTGTAAAGTGACCAAAAGGAACCATGAACTGGAGGAGGATTAAGCATTTAAAAGAAGAGAACCACATTAGATATGGTCCACATTTATATGGATTTTCTGCCAAGGGGATCCCTTAGTCTTTACAGAACAGACAAGCTAAAAATCAAGTAAAAAGCTAGGATTCTATGGGTTTGATGAATCAGAAAACAGAGTTCAGGGCTGCCACAGTGGATAAAAGATCGAGGGAAAAACCCCAGATACAAAAAAGCCACAAGGAGAGATGGCCAAAAATCTGTCCATCAGCTAACTCCCTTTGAATTCATGGCTAACCTCTGAGCGGCACATGCACAGACAAGATTCCAAATAACCCATGTGGAAATCAGTGATTGGAAGGATAAAGAAACTGAGCCAAGATTTCAGCTACTGCCTAATGCAAGGAAGACAGTTTGGAGCTTAAGTTATGCCAATGTAGAAGTGCTTGGTAAACACCCAGGGCATTCTGTTAAAGTCCCAGAAGGGTGATACCTTAGGAGAAAATTCTATATCATGTAACTAAAAGATATACCCAAGGATTAGGAGCAAAGCCAAAAGTAGAATTACCCTAAAAATGAGTAAAATTCAGCATACACAAGTTCAAGATAATCCACCAGTAAATTGACTGTTGGCTGAAAAAAAATTGGACACTCTCCAGAGGGCTATAACACAATTCAGGGTTTCTACAACACATCATTTGTGCCCAATATACAATAAAAACTAAGAGACTTGCTAAATGAGCAAACAAAAAACCAGGAAAATATGAGGTCAAATACAAAAGTATGTCAATAGAAACAGAGCCATAGACAACCCCCAGATATTGGGATTAGCAGCCAAGGACTTAAAAATAACCAGAAAAATATGGTTAAGAGTCTATTAAAAAGCTCCCACCATACAACCTAGAAGAAGAGCAAAATTCAAAGCAAGAACAATGAAGTAATCAACAAAGATAACAAGAGAAATAAAATTGAAAACAGAAAACAATAGAGAAAATCAAGGAAATTAGAAACTAATCTTTTGCATGAACAGACATTTCTGCAAAGAAGACAACCAGATGGCCAACAGACACATGAAAAAGTGTTCAACATCACTCGGCATCAGGGAAATACAAATCAAAACCACAATGAGATACCACCTCACACCAGTCAGAATGGCTAAAATTAACAAGTCAGGAAATGACAGATGTTGGCAAGGATGCGGAGAAAGGGGAACCTACCTATACTGTTGGTGGGAATGCAAGCTGGTGCAGCCACTCTGGAAAACAGTATGGAGATTCCTCAAAAAGTTGAAAATAGAGCTACCCTGTGACCAGCAATCGCACTACTGAGTATTTATCCTGAAGATACAAATGTAAAAAAAAGGGGGAGGGGAACCTGGGTGGCTCAGTGGGTTGAAGCCTCTGCCTTCGGCTCAGATCATGATCTCAGGGTCCTGGGATCGAGCCCCGCATTGGGCTCTCTGCTCAGCTGGGAGCCTGCTTCCCCCTCTTTCTCTACCTGCCTCTCTGCCTACTTGTGATCTCTCTTTCTCTGTGTCAAATAAATAAATAAAAATCTTAAAAAAAAAAAAGATACTAACGTAGTGATCTGAAGGGGCACATTCACCTAAGCGTTCATAGCAGCAATATCCACTATAGCCAAACTATGGAAAGAGCCTAGATGTCCATCAATGGATGAATGGATAAAGAAGAGGTGATATTGTGTATATGTATATATATATATATATATATATATATATATATATATACACACACACACACAATGAAATACTATGCAGCCATAAAAAAAACCCAAGTCTTGCCATTTGCAAGGACATGGATGAACTAGAGGGTATTATGTTAAGTGAAATAAGTTCAATCAGAGAAAGACAATTTTCATATGATCTCTCTGATATGAGGAATTTAAGAAGCAGGGCGGGGGATCATAGGGAGTAGGGAGGGAAAATATGTAACAAGATGGGATTGGGAGGGAGACAAACCATAAGAGATTCTTAATCTCAGGAAACAAACTGAGGGTTGCTGGGGGGTGGGGCGGGAGGGATGGGGTGGCTGGGTTATGGACATTGGGGAGGGTACGTGCTTTGGCGAGTGCTGTGAATTGTGTAAGACTGATGATTCACAGACCTGTACTCCTCAGGCAAACAATACATTACATGCTAATAAAAAAAATACAATACCACACACAATCACATAGAAATTGTATATTTATAACAAAACTACAGAACTACTACCTGAACCCATGCAGTACATGTTTGCTGGAAATCACGATGCGTGGGGATCGTGCTGTTACCTCCTGATTTGGTTATTGCTCTATAGTTATGTAAGACGCTATGACTGAGAGAAACTGGGTACAGGGAACATGCAACCTTTCTGTACTATTTTTGAGGTTCCCTGTGAGTTTATAATTCTTCAAAATAAAAAAGGTTATAACATCTTTAAAAAGAAAACCTCACAATTTTTTGCATTAGGAATTAGGATTTAAATGGGCAATTCTTCTGTCCCCTGCGGTCTTTGCTCAGGCCCTCAGGGGCACTTAGCAGGTGATCAGTCGGGTCCGGAAGGTTCAAAATGTCTGGTGGTTTGGTGTGGACAGCTGGAAGGCTGGAATCAGCTGGGCCTCTCTCTCCATGTAGTCTCCCCAGCAGGATGGTCAGACTTCTTACACTGCAACTCAGGGATCCCAGCATTGATTGATTTTAATATCTCACAGATGAGGCACTTCTAAATGAGACCAAAGCCCCAGGGATGGCCTTGAGAATATGGCTGACATGCAGTAGAGGAGACAATCACTAGAAAAGAGGTGGTTAGGGGCCCCTGGGTGGCTCAGTCAGCTCAGTGCCCGACTCCTGGTTTTGGCTCAGGTCATGATCTCAGTGTTGTGAACTGAGCCTCATGTTGGTCTCCGGGCTGGGCGTGGAGCCTGCTTGGGATTCTCTCTCTCTCTCTCTCTCCCCCTTTGCCTCTACCCGCGCTGTCTCTCTCTCTCTCTCCCTCTCAAGAAAGAAAGAAAGAGAAGAAGAGAGGGAAAGAAAGAAAAGAAGGAGGTGGTTAAGGCACTGGGAATCCAAGGTGTTGGAGTCATTTGAGAAAATAATGAAGGACCCCAAATGGCAGGACTCTGAGAGGAGGGGAAGGTGTGACCCAAGTGCCCGAATCATTAGTGAGTGAGGAAAAGTGACCCACAACCTTAATACTGAGAGTCGCGCTCTCCACCAACTGAGCCAGCCAGGCCCCCCTAGATTTTCTAACTTTACAGCATCCTTACTTTCCTGCTATGAAACCAACTTGGTCATAATGTATCTTTCAATAGATTGCTATACTCAGTCTTCTAATACTTTACATGACTTTTCCATCTGTGTTCATAAGACAGATTGGCCACTAATATCCTTTTTTGTACTTCCCATTACTGGTTTGAAAATCAAAGTTATGTTAGCCCCACAAAATGAGTTTGAGTGTTGTATTCTTTCATTCTCTAAAAGCTTGTAGGAGATTCAAATTAGATATTCCATTAAATGTTTGCTGGAGGTATGCCTGGGTGGCTCAGTCAGTTAAGTGTCTGCCTTCACCTCAGGTCATGATCTCGGGGTCTTGGGATCGAGCCCTGGCTCCTCGCTTAGCCCAGAGCCTTCTTCTCCCTCTTCCTCTGCCCCTCCACCCTGCTTGTGCTCTCTCTCTCTCTGTCTCGCTCTAACTCAAATAAATAAATAAAATCTTTAAAAAAAATAAATGTTTGCTAGAGCTTGCCCTGTTGACTTGTAAGACTTCTTTGTAAGCCATCCATATTAATTCTTTGTCTGGTAATATATATTATAAATATTTCCTTTCTGTCTTTTAATTTTCCCCATACATATTTATTATAAAGACATATTTAAAGGTTATGGAGTCAAACTTGAGCATCCTTTCATGGTTTTGTGTATTGCTCAGGAAAGTTTTCCCTACCACAAATTTGTTTTTATTGACTTATTTTACTACAAAACTTAAAAAAAAAAAACACTTTCCTCCAGGTTTTTATAGTTTGTTATCATTATATTTAGATCCCTAATTAATTTATCCAGGAATATATTTTTGTATACTAATATAGAAATTTAACTTGAAAATTTTTTTAAAGATTTTATTTATTTATTTGATAGACGGAGATCACAAGTAGGCAGAGAGGCAGGCAGAGAGAGATGGAGAAGCAGGCTCCCTGCTGAGCAGAGAGCCCGATGCGGGACTCGATTCCAGGACCCCGGGATCATGACCTGAGCTGAAGGCAAAGGCTTTAACCCACTGAGCCACCCAGGAACACTTAACTTGAATTTTTAAAAAATCTTCTATTTATTTATTTGACAGAGAGAGAGCATGAGTACAAGGAGAGGGAGAGGGAGAAGCAGACTCCCCACTGAGAGGGAGCCTGACCTGGGGCTTGATCCCAGGACTCTGGGATCATGACCTGAGCCAAAGGCGGATGCTTACTTCACTGACTGAGACACCCAGGTGTCCCATAACTTGAATTCTTTTCTGACTATGTATCCACTTTTAAGTAAGCTCCATGCCCAGTGTAGAGCCCAAAATGGGGCTTAAACTCACAATCCTGAGATCAAGACCTGAGCTGAGATCACGAGTCATAGGCTTGGGGCACCTGGGTGGCTCAGTGGGTTAAGCCTCTGCCTGTGGCTCAGGTCATGATCTCAGGGTCCTGGGATCCAGCCCCGCATCGCATCGGGCTCTCTGCTCAGCAGGGAGCCTGCTTCCCCTCCTCTCTCTCTGCTTGCCTCTCTGCCTACTTGTGATCTCTCTCTCTCTGTGTCAAATCAATAAATAAAATCTAAAAGAAAAAAAAAAGTCATAGGCTTAACTGACTGAGCCACCTAAGTTCCCCTCCTCAATGACTTCAAATTTAACCTTTATCATAAACTAAATATATACACCTTTCTCATAAATTAAACATGATAAATGTGTGTGTGTGGTCTTTCTCTCTTTTTTTTTTTTAAGAAAAAAATCTATTCTTGGGCTGATAAAACACTATTTGGATCACTCCCTTATAGTATGCTTTGATCTGTGGTGGGGAAAGACATTTCTCTTTTGCTTCTTCAAATTTTCTTGACTATTTCATGTCGTTTCTCTCCTAGAATATCTACCCAACATGGGGTTTGAACTCACAACCCCGAGATCAAAAGTTGCGTGCTCCACCAACTGAGCCAGCCAGGTGCCCCTAGGTTAATCTGACATCTTTGCAACATTGAGTCTTCCTATCCAGGAATGTGGGTATATAACTTTCCATTTATTCAGGTTCTCCCTGCTCCTTAAGAGCTATATATGACTGGCCCAACCTCTAGTCCATGATTTGTGGGTCCAAAGCCCTCTCTACAATTTCTCTTGATCAGCCCCTGCTTTGAGTTTCACTTTCCACTGAAATGGTTCAGGTTCTAAGCCCAAGTGTGATAGGTTACATTATCCAATGGTGGCTGCACCGGTATATGTTCTATCCCACTCCCCCACACACATATACTCCACGCTCCTCTTGAGATGTTTTTACATTTTAAAAAAAAATATTTTATTTGATAGAGAGAGTGCGCGTGTGTGCAGGAGACCCAGGGAGAGAAAGAGAGAGAGAGAGAGAGCACACAAGCAGGGGGAGTGGCAGGCAGAGAGAGAAGGAGAAGCAGCCACCCCACTGAGCAGGGAGCTGGATGTGATGTGGGACTCCATCCCAGGACCCTGGGATCATGACCTGAGTCGAAGGTAGATGCCTAGACACCTAACTGACTCAGCCACCCAGGTGCCCCGAAATGTTTTTATGTTAATACTGGTTCATCAGGAGGTAGAGTCTCTGTTGCCTCTCCTTGAAACTGGGCAACCCCTTGAAATGGCCTGGACCAAAAGAATGTGGTAACATTGATGCTGTGTGACTTCAGTCCTCAGAAGCAATTCTGCTGCGGTCTGGTGTTTCCCTCTCTCTTTGAGCTGCTGTGTTGGAAGTTCGGCTACCTTGACGCTGCCATGCGGGAGAGACCCTATGGAAAGCCCACAAACAGATAAAGAAGAGAGCATCCCAAGAAATCCCAGCTGTTCCAGCTCCAGCTGTTGGAGGCTTCCTAGTCCAGACATCAGACACATGAGTGAAGAAGCCTTCTAGACGAGCCAAGCCCAGCCACCATCTGGCTGCAACCTCATAACAGACCTTGATCAACAGAGACGCTCCTGAATTCCTGCTCCAAGAAATTGCTGCTTTGAGCCACTATGCTTTTCAGAGTTCCTCCTATGTAGCAATAGACAACTAATACACTCATGTGTGCTATCCAGATGTAAGGAGCATCCCCTTTCCATAATTTACACACACAGAGAAGAAAACCTACTCCCATGAGGCCTTCGTGCGTTTAGCCCACAAAGAGATGAAGAAATGAACAACATAAAAATCAACAACTTTGGCCACCCTATTTCAGAGAAGTTCCTTCCACCTGTTACCCTCCCACGTGGGACAACACCCACCATCGCTCCCCACCTCCTCTCATCTTACTTCCTATAAACTCCAAATTCCTCCTCACTCCGTTAAGCAGAGCAATCAAGTTCTCTCAAGCCCCCCTTTTTCCCAGCTCAGCTCCAGGAACTCCTCTCAAAGCCCAGCGGTCTCTGTTCACGTGCTGTGTGGGACTGTACTTTCCTAGGTTCCTGAGAGTTTTCTCCTTGTCTATTTTGGCTTTCTCCCCCACATTGGGTACAGGGCTGGTAAACACAGTGTCCTCCATAAATCATAATGAAAGTGGGGCGCCTGGGTGGCTCAGTCTGTTAAGCATCTGCCTTCAGCTCAGGTTGTGATCCCAGAGTCCTAGGATCGAGCCCCCCCATCAGCTTCCTGCTCAGCGGGAAGCCTGGTTCTCCCTCTCCCACTTACCTTGCTTGTGTTCCCGCTCTCGCTGTGTGTCTCTGTCAAATAAATAAAATCTTTTTAAAAAATCATAAGGAAAGCTAAAATTTATGGAACACCTACTATGTGCTTCAGCAAAGCTAACTACTTCATAAGGCATGATCTCATCCAATCTTCACAAAAACCCTGTAAGGTGAGGACTATCATTATCCCTTTTTACAGAGGAGGAAACAGAGACACTATCCAGTTTTAGGTGCCTGCGGTTTTAGTGACTAAAGTGCTTTGACATTCCAAAGCGCTTTACCAATATCGCTTAAGTGAATGAAAAGGAATCTAAGAGACTGGGAGAGAGGAGATGCTGGACAGGTGGGTTTTGGAAACTCTGAATAGGGAGATGGTGGTTTCATGAAGGTCACACACACACCCCGACACCCCCCCCTCCCCGAGAGAAAACCAGGCCCTAGAGACTCCCGGGCCTAAAGAAGCTGCAGTGAAGCAACAGGAGAAGGAGGAGGGCTGGACCGTGGGGGCCTGGGCAGGGAGGGCTTCACGGAGAGAATGGCCAAGGGCAGTTCCAAGAGCAACGAAAACACAGTGCTTCAGGGGGCACTGAAGAGGGGCTGGGCCTCACCGGTGGCCTCCAAGAAGACTGATGTCCTAGCCTGGGGGAAGCAGGGAGGAGAGAGGGAGATGAGGGAGTTTGGAGGTAGGGCACAGACAACTCCACTATGGAGTTGGCGGTGAAGCAAGAAGGAAGAGGAGGATGGGGGTGTTCCCGGGATGGCTGATCCAGGAAGGGCTTGCGAGGGTTTTCACACGGAAGAGGCATGATGGTCTGTGGAATTGGGCGAGGTGGGTGGAGGCCTCTGCTCCAAGGTCTGCAGGACCTAAGACTTGCTCTCGGCGGCCTGGGCCCTGGAGGAGAGAGGACGGACCCAGGCCGGGGCTCTCGGGCAGAAGTGGCTGAAGACGGCTCAAGCGATCGGGCGCGGGCTGCGGGTCAGGGGGAAGGTGCCGGGCCCTGGAGGTCAGGCTGGAGGAGGACGGCCCTGCGCCTCCTCCCAGAGAAACGGACCACGGTCTCAGTCCCGCGCCCCGGCGGCTCCTCCGACCGCAGAGGGTGGGCGCCGGCGGCGGGAGGGAGCGGGGCGGAGCTGGGCGCAGGGCGCCGGCCGCCCACCCCCGGCCCTCCTCCCCTGGCGCTCTCAGGTGACAGACCCCGCGGCCCCCGCCCCGCCCCGCCCCGCCCCGCCGCATATTCCCGCCGCCCCGCCTGCCCCGCCGGAGAGCAGCTAGCGCCGCCGCGCCCGGAGCCTCTGCGGGCCGGTACGAGCGTGGACCTGGGCACCCGTCCTCCGCGACCCTGCTGCCCGCCATGTCCGCCGCGGCCGCCCCCCGCAGCCTCCTGCTGCTCCTCCAGGTGCTCGGGCTCGCCCTGGCGCAGATGGTAAGTCCCGCGGCCGTCCCTGCGCGGGGGCCGGGGTGCGGGGAGTGGGGTTTAGGGTGAGTGACCCAGGAAGGCTGGTGAAGGGCTCGGCCTGTCTCCCCGCTCGCCTGGCAGGCACCCCCCGGCCCCGGCTAGGCGCAGCCCCGAGGCGCCCGTCCCCTCCCTGGGTGCGTATGCAGGGCGCGCCCCGGTGCCGCGAAAAGAGACAGACGAGCCGGGGAGCCGGAGGAACCCTGTCCGCAGACGCTCGGCCCAGCCTGGGACACGCAGCGTGGCCAGGAGCTGGCGCCCGGTCCTGGCAGCCCCGAGAGCCCAGGTGGCTGGGGAGACAATGGTGCCCATTCACGGGGCTCCGGAGCCTCCGCCCCGCCTCCTCTCGGGGGGCCCCGGCTCCAGCCAGACGCCGCTTGAGCCCGTCTGCTGCCGCTCGGCCCCGCTCCGGCTCCTGCGCCCCCGTCGCGCTGCCGAGGGTCGCCGGAGGATTGGGGGGGCCTAATGGGCCGGGGGCACGACGGGGCTGGGCGCGGGCTCCAGGCTGGCACTTCTCGCCCGGGAGGGCGAGGGCACCTGGCGGGCGCGGGCCCCCTGCCTGGGTCGGGCTGGCCCCCGTTTGAGGACAATCCAGGGGAGGGCGGAGGAACGGTGCTGGGAGAGGGGTGCTCTGAGGGGAAGAGAGAACACACTTCCCTTCCCTACGTCCCCTCTCGCTGCGCCTCCCCCACTTTCCTTTCGGGTTTACCCGCACTGGAGGGTGGGGGGTTACCTGTTGTTCACCTAAAAATAATAACACGAGCAACCGTTGATTGGAGCCAACCGTCTGCTGGGCACCGCCTCCCCTGCCAGCCGTGACTCCTTGCGCCATCAGCATCTCCATCTCTTCCCCACCGCGACGGCGCGAGGGCAGCCGTGGTCCCGTGGAAGGAGGCGGGCGGCCCTAACCCGGAGTCCCGGCTCCACCGCTTACTCTCCGCGATCATTCCTAATCTTTCTGAGCCTGTGTCCTCAACTGCAAACTGGGGCTCGTCCTAGTATCCGCCCCCCCCCCCCCCGGTTCTGAGCATTCCGTAAGATGAATATACCTCGGGGTGCACAGTGCGGGACACAGCAGGTTCTCAGTACAAAGAAGGACGCAGTTTTTTCCCGGGGAGGCTCACGGCTGGGACGCACGGCTCCCTGCACAGTCTGAGGGCTGCACCCCTGTGTGTGTTTTCAGAGAGGTCCGCCGGGAGAACCGGGGCCCCCGGGCCCCCCAGGGCCGCCGGGAGTGCCTGGATCTGACGGCATCGACGTGAGTCTCTAACCTGGGATGGGAGGGGGAGGGAAGCTGCGGACAAAGGGGAACTTTGTGAGCCCCGGTGTGGGGGTGGAGGTGGGGGGCTGGAAGCCCCGGCGGTGGGGTCGGTGCCTGCAGATGCAGCGCCCCCTGTGGTGAGTAGGCGGCGCCGGCGTGCGCCACAAGGAGCCCGTTTGTTCTTGGAAAACCTCAAACCAGCCCTGAGATGGGGAGCCCGGAGCCCGTTATAGCCGCCCGCGGACAAGGAGCTGCTGTTACCGTCTACCCGCCGGAGCTCCCAGCGATCCCTTATCCCCCACCCCTACTCTCCCGTCTTTTTTGGGGTGGGAGACGCCTTAACATCTCGCTGTGCCCCCTGGCACATCCGGGTGCTTCTTCAGGTTGGCTTGGAAGCCTTGGTCAGACCGCTGACCAGCCGAAGCTAGACTCCTGTCTCTCCCTTTGCATTTTTTCTCCCCGATTTAGAACCAGCAGGCCTTGTTCCCTGCTCTCCCTAGCCTGGGGAGGGTTAAATGCCTCATTCAGGAGGCTCCCCCAGGAGGCCAGCTCCATGTTTACCCGTCTGGACAGACTTCTATTTAACCTGGTGCCCCGCCCCCCAAACACAGGGCGCTGGGTCCCCGCCAGGCTCTCTGGCTGTTGCAGGCCCTGGACGGCTAGAAGGCCTCTCTGCGGTGGACTGGGACTCCACAGGCCATGTCTCTCTGCCACCATGAGTCCTTTGTGGCTGGGGGAGGACATCCTGCCTGCCTTGGGAACAGACTGAATCGGCCCCCTTCGCAGGCCCTCTCGGTCCTTGTCCTTTTCTTTTCCTGACCCCAATCCAAAAAAAGAGGAGCTGCCCACCCAGCTCTCCTCCCCTTCATGTTTTTCTGAAAGTCCCAAATTTCTTCCACCCTCGCCCAAATCCAAGAGGCACCCACTCTCTGAGGTAACTTGGAGCCAGCAGCCCTCTCTGCAGGCCTGTCACTGGCACCTCAGCGACACCTGTGTGCCTGTAACCTGCAAGCCTGTGGACAACCTCCTCTCCGGCCTGGCTGCAGGTGGTCTCAATCCACCTAGGTTTGGGGGTTTTTTAGTTTTGTTTGTTTTTTTGTTTTTGTTTTGAGGGAAAGGAAGGTATTAAAGATTTTAAAAATTAAAAAAAAAAAAAAAAAGCAAGGCTGAGGGGACCCGGGCAGAAGAAAAGAGGGTGAGGAGATCAGCATGTGGGATCAGCCAGGGCCTACATGTGACCATTTGCTCTAGCATGAGCCACAGGGGGCTGCCTGACCAACTCGTATCTTTCAGGGTGACAAGGGGCCCCCGGGGAAAGCTGGCCCTCCGGTGAGTGCTTTTTCACCTTTGATCTTTGACCCTTCCAGTTCTTGCCCTCCTCTGGCTAATATTTGGCCCACCTCTGTCTTTAAGGGACCTAAGGGAGAGCCTGGCAAAGCAGGGCCAGATGGGCCCGACGGGAAGCCTGGGATTGATGTGAGTACCTGAGTGTCGGCTAAAGTAGGTTTGGGGGGGGGGCCTGGGTGGCTCAGTGGGTTAAAGCCTCTGCCTTTGGCTCCGGGTCATGATCTCGTGCTCCTGGGATCGAGCCCCACATCAGGCTCCCTGCTCAGTGGGGTGCCTGCTTCCCCCACCCCCTCTCTGCCTGCCTCTCTGCCTACTTGTGATCTCTATCAAATAAATAAATAAAACTTTTAATAAATAAATAAAGAAAGAAAGAAAGCAAGCAAGCAGGTTTGGGCTCCACTCACTGACTTCCAGAGCCCCATTCAGGCATCTTCCCTGCTCTTTTGTTCAGAGCAGGACAGCAGAGACTGTAGAGCTATGAGTTCCCTTCACCTTCATATGACCCATGACCTCATGGCTGCCCCAGAAGCATGAGTCATGGGCACATGGGGGCCCAAAGAGGGGTTCTGTTCACCTGCAGCCGATTTAGTCTCACTTTTCTCACAATTTCTGGCCTCCAAGTATCAGATTGAATCCTATAGATGGAGCTGGCCTTTCTTTCCCCCATCCCTGCCTTACCCTGCCCCCTCGCAGCCCCAGGAGCAACTCAGGAAAGGAGGATTATCCGCTGATACCACAGAATTCCCAGGGGCTCCAAGGTCATGAGCTTCTGGACACAGCCAGGACCGTTGGGACAGTCATCTGATTGAGGAATACACTTGGGTCAATCACTAAAAGATGGGAGGGAAAAGAGATCCCATGAAGTGCCTTTGTCCTGCTGCCTCAAGAGGGGTCACAGGAGCTATGAGCAGCCCCATGGCCTCTCCAGATTTTCCCCACCCTGCAAAAATTAAAAAGTACATAGCCTTGGGCGTCTGGGTGGTTCAGTGGGTTAAGCCTCTGCCTTCGGCTCAGGTCATGATCTCGTGGTCCTAGGATCGAGCCCTGCATGGGGCTCTCTGCTCAGCAGGGAGCCTGCTTCCCCCTCTCTCTGCCTGCCTCTCTGCCTACTTGTGACCTCTCTACCTCTGTCAAATAAATAAATAAAATCTTAAAAAAAAAGAAAACAAAAACCATGGCCTTCCACTAGCACAATGGTTCTCACATGTATGCAGAGAGGTAAACATGATTAACCCATTCTGCAGATGTGAACAATAAGGTTCAGGAAACGTTGCCAAGGGCAGACGTCAAGAAATGGCCCATCCCGGGGCGCCTGGGTGGCTCAGTGGGTAAAGCCGCTGCCTTCTGCTCAGGTCATGATCTCAGGGTCCTGGAATCGAGTCCCGCATTGGGCTCTCTGCTCAGCGGGGAGCCTGCTTCCCTCTCTCTCTCTGCCTGCCTCTCTGTCTACTTGTGATCTCTCTCTGTCAAATAAATAAATAAAATATTAAAAAAAAATAAAAGACAAGAAATGGCCCATCCAGACCTACATCTAGGTCTTCCAAGCTCCTAAACTGGGAGGTGTGAAGCCTATGCAGATAAATCTTCGGGCCTTGGTTTCTCATCTTTTGAAAGAGGGTAATCGTTCTGCCTGCTTGCCTCCCAGGGTTGCTGTGGGAACTGGGGGAAGAGAAAACAAGGTGTTGGGGCCCCTCGTCCTTCATGGAGTGGGGTAAAAGGCAGCTTGGTCCCACCCAGGAGTGACCTCAGGCCCTAGCTTGTCCCATGTTTCAGGGATCAGGTTTGCCCTTCACTGATCTACCTTCTTCTTCTTCCTCAGGGTCTAACTGGAGCCAAGGGGGAGCCTGGCCCTATGGGGATCCCTGGAGTCAAGGTCAGTGGCCTGCTGGGGGCTTGGCTTGGGCAGTCTTAGGGAGGGTCTATAGTAAGAGGAGCGGGGACACAGGAGACCCCAGCCTCTCCCATTGCTCTTTCAGGGCCAGCCCGGTCTCCCAGGTCCCCCTGGTCTGCCAGTGAGTGTAATCTGCAAGGGTTTCAAGGAACCCTTTGGGGGGCGGCGGGCAGGGGGACTTGCAAAAGGAGCCATGAACCCAATCTCCTTTCCTTCTGTTCCAGGGCCCTGGCTTTGCTGGACCTCCTGTAAGTCCTCTTGGATGGGGCAGGGCCCCTGGGACTCTTGGGGAAGGAAACAGAAGGGCTTTTAGGGGACTGGCTATCCAGGGGAGGGGCCAGCACACTGTGATGGTGTTAGGAATGAGCAGACGTGCCAGAGAACTCTGGGCCAGACACACAGGGCCTGTCGGCAGGCCCTGGGATTCTCTGGGCTTGGTTGCAAAGTAAAAGTGGGGAAGGGGCTTATCTTTGTGTCAGGGTGGGCTAACCCTCCGAGGCAGCCTGGCCAGTGATGCCTCTGCTCTTAGGGGCCACCCGGACCTGTTGGCCTCCCAGGCGAGATTGGAGTCACAGGCCCCAAGGTGAGCCCCAGCCACCCCTCTGCTCACTCCGCCTCCTGCCCTTTACCTCCAAGCTGGCAAGCTGGGGAGTCTCGCCAGTAGCTCCTGGGCCTCCTTCTGGCCAGCAGAGGGGTCTTCTAGGTTTGGGGCAGAACCCCCTTGTGCTGAGCCCACTCACCTCTAGGTCTTTCAGGGAAACCAAGGGCTGGGGCCATCCCAGATCACAGAAAGTGACCTGGAGGACAGGGTCGGCTGGGCAGTAGCAGGGACCTGGGGGTGGGGGGTGGGGGAAGATGGGGAAGGGAGAATGGGGGAATGGCAGAGCCAGGTGGGAATATGATTTGGCCCCTCTTGCTTCCAGGGGGATCCTGGACCAGAGGGGCCATCGGGGCCCCCGGGGCCACCCGGCAAACCGGTAAGTGTCCTCATACTTCCCACGTGGGTAAGAACAAGGGTCTCTGGCACAAACCTGGGGTGGAAAGTTTCGGGTCAGGCTCCATCTTCATACATCTCCTCTCAGGGCCGACCTGGAACCATCCAGGGCCTGGAAGGCAGCGCAGAATTCTTGGTGAGGAGGCCATGGGGCGGGGCTAATGGGAGCAAGGGGTGGGTCCTCTTCAGAGGTAGAGTCAGGGCTCTGGGGAGGGGCTGTGGCACAGAGGTTCAACCAAGTGGGGTGAGAGGAGGATTTGGGAGTTGGCAAGCTGGGGCAGCACTGCCCAGCTGACCTGAGCAGGCCGGTGAGCACAGAACCCGGTGGGATTTTCTTTCCAGTGTCCAACCAACTGTCCAGCGGGGGTGAAAGGCCCCCCAGGGCTGCAGGGAGTGAAGGTAAGCTACTGGCACAAGTCTTTGTGGGGGGCAGAGCAGGTGTTTGGGAGGGGACCCCACATGGAGTTCCCTCTTCCCTCCAGGGGCATCCTGGCAAACGTGGGGTTCTGGGAGATCCTGGCCGCCAGGGGAAGCCGGTGAGTGTGTAGGAAGAAGGCCTAACAAGAGCCTTCCCTTCTTCATCCCTTCTCCTTCCCCTGTGGGTCTCTGGGGACTGAGCTTTGAGCTGAGAGGCAGGGGGCCTATGTTCCAGGTCATTTTGCCCAGGCAAATGTCCCATCTGTCACGAAGGACTACATGGGTTCTAGGGTCCTTCCTGTCTGCTTTTTCTGGGAAGGGGACAGTATCTTTGGTTTTCTGTATGTTTGTCTCTCCATCTGCCTGCCTGTCTAATCACTCATTCCTGCCCCATAGGGTCCCAAAGGAGATGTGGGTGCCTCTGGAGAGCAAGGCATCCCTGGACCACCGGTAAGGAACACTTCCCCCTGGCCCTCCCCTCCCCATCCCAGGAAATCTTAGTGGAGCCATTCCCAGGGTTTGGCCTCCAACCTGTAGAAGAAACACCTGTGTCCAGTTGGCATGTCTCTGGGTGGGGAGAGAGCAGCTGAGGCTGTCAGAAAGTGGGGGACAGGGACTAAGGCTTTCAGCCAGAAGACCCAGCCAAGGCCCTAGCTTTACCACTGTCCCCCAAGTGACCCTGGTGAGCCCCTCCCCCATTGCTGAGCCTCAGCGTCCCCTCTCTGAGATAAGGACTATGCTGCCTGCCTCCTAGGGGCATTGTGAAGATCAGGGGTGGGGATCAAAGAAGATATGATGAAGTGGGCCTTTAAACTGACATTGCTGTCATTCTTCTGTCTTGACAGGGTCCCCAGGGCATCAGGGGCTACCCAGGCATGGAGGGACCCAAAGGAGAGACGGTAAGTAAGTAGGGCATGGAATGCAAGGGTTGTCATGACCAGCGCTCTGGCCTCTGGGGTCAAGCCTGGACTGACTGTAACTCTTTCCTCTCCCCAGGGTCCTCGTGGGTACAAAGGCATGGTGGGCTCCATTGGTGCCTCTGGGTCACCAGTAAGTATCCTCTTGCTCCTGTACACATACCTCCTCCTGCTGGAGCTCCTAGGGCTGCAAAGGGAATGTGGCTCCCCGGAGCCCATGTGATCTAAATTCGTTTGTCCTTCTTGCCAGGGTGAGGAAGGTCCACGGGGGCCACCAGGCCGAGCAGGGGAGAAGGGCGATGTGGTGAGTACTCAGCAACCCCTTGTCCAGTCAGGGGTCCTGGAGAGTACTGGGAGAGGCTCAGCTTCCCGCCAGGGCTCCTGTGTGAGCGGGTGTGTGCATTAGCCTGTGTGTCTTTGAGGCTGCATGTGTGCGAGTGTGTGCTACTCTGTGTCTGTGTGGCTGCATGAGTGTGTGTGCGAGCATTACTCTGTGAGTCTCTGCAGGTGAGTGACCAGTGTGGGGCAGGAGCCTCTGTGCTAGGGGCCCAGTCACCCCACCAGCCCCCACTCCTGCAAGCCCAGCCTGTGCTGATCAAATTCAATTTGGGAGAAGCCATGGGATCCAGTCCCAGGCTCGTTGCGACCAGACAATGAAATTCCAGCAAATCAGCCATGGGGCTAATGGGATTTGGTCCACATCCCAATTCTCTTAACTTTTTTTTTTTTAATTAATATACTTCATTCCTGAGCAGTTTTGAGTTTATAGAAAAATTGAGCAGAAAGTAGCCTTTTTATTTATTATGGAACTTTTTAACATACATAAAAGTAGAGACTTATATAATGAACCTCCATATCCTTGTCTCCCCAAATTGACATTTTGCCACCGCTGTTGCTCATATTTTTAAGCAAATCCCTTAATATCATGTCATTTATCCCTAAATACTTCTGTATGCCTCTCTTAAAAAGGACTTTTTCTCTTTTAATCCCAGTATCTTTATTATCATACCAACAACATTATCAATGATTCCTTAATATCAGCAAATAACCAGTCTGTGTCCCGTGTTTCCCAGGTACCTCAAAAATGTCTCCTCACGGTTCTTGTTCAAATCAAAACCCAAACAAAGTCCACACATTGTATTTAGTTGTTGTGTTTCTTCAGTAAATGGTGCTCAGAGCGCAGGTGAGAGAGGTCTCAGTGAGCACTGGATCCTTCCCCTGCACTGCCCAGCCTGGCCCAGGCCCAGGCCCATCAGCTCAGCGCTGACCTTGACTCCTTCCCAGGCCTTTCTCCTCCAGCCCCTGCACAGTGTGGGCTATTCCAAGGGGGATCCTGGGACCTGGAGGTCACTCTTCTCAGCTGCTTCCCTCTCTGAACAGGCAGACGGGGCTATAGCTTCCTGAAGGTGACCTCATTTCTATCTACTTTGCAGGGCAGCCAAGGTATTCAAGGACCCCAGGGAATAACAGGCCCAAAGGGAGCAACCGTAAGTGGCCTGGGCCTACCCAGACAGAGAGCAGGGTCAGCTCTGTCCAAGCTCTTAGAGGATGAGGAGCCTGGGATTCTAGACTGAACTCTTTTGCAGGCGGGCTGCTCTATGACCTTGGCAAATGTTCTCTTGCTGTGCCTTAGTTCTTTCACCTGTAAATAGGGCATGTGGTGATGTAGTAGAGATTTGGGGAAGCTTGTGGCCATCTGGAACACCTATCACCCACACAGAGGAAGGACTGTGGTCCATTCCCCAAAATCCTCTTCCCATTTCTGCTCCCTTCTCCCAGTTGGCTGGTGGGGGTTCTCGAGATAACCAGACCCACTTCTGACCTGCACACAGCAGCTGTCACAGAGGGATATGGCTGGGCAGCCTGACCCCAGGCATCTTCTCACTGTGAGTCTCCCTTCAACTTTTCTTCTGAGCAGGGCCCTCCAGGCATCGACGGCAAGGACGGGACCCCAGGCACACCTGGCATGAAGGTAGGTGCAGAGACTGCTGGTTGGTTGTGGAGGGTCAGGGCCCCTCCCAGCTCAGGCCCTGAGTCTCATCACACTGATCCCAGAGGCCTAGGACACTGAGATCCTCAAGTGTGTCACTGACACATCCCTCCTCACCTTTGGGCCTCAGTTTCCCTACTTGCACTTGGGTTGAAGCCATGGACTCTCTAGCTGGAGCTTTCACTTGTGCCTCTGGTTCTCTGTCTCTCCCAGGGCAGAGCAGGACAGGCGGGGCGGCCAGGAAACCAAGGCCACCAGGGCCTAGCGGTGAGTGTGGGGTGGAGCACCGGGGGCTGCCCCATGGGCAACTTGCTTCTCCTCCTCCATGTTGCCCACTTCCCCATGGTGGGATGAGTGGCTGATGAGGCGGAAATCCACAAATCCAGGGTCCTTGCTGTAGTCCCTTGTCCCTACCCAGCCCAGGCCTCATCACCACCTCTGTGGCCTCTGGCCTCGCTTAGGCCTCTTCATTTGAACAGTTGCTCCAGCCTTCTCCTGGACCCTTCTAGTTGTCCATGTTGGCTGCTTCCTGCTTCAGCACCTTCCATGGCCGTCTTTGCCTCCAGGAGAGTCATTCCATCCAGTCATCCAAGAAGTAGTTATTGAGTCCCCAAACCACAATGCTTGTCCTCACAGCTCATCTTCACATTCAAGGACCACCACAATCTGACCCCACCCTATCCTTCCATCCTCATCAGCCACTGTGCCTCTGTGTCCTCTCCTTTCTCCACACGGCCTTGCCTTTTCTACCCCCACACCTTCAGGCCTTTGCAGGTGCCTCTGCCTGGAATGCCCTTCCCCATCTCTCTCGGCCTTCCACCTCCATTGCACACCTTCTGGGAGCCCAGTCCATGGGACCCCCCCTTCCTGCTGGGGGTACTGAGGCCAAAGCCAGATATCACGCCCAGGTGCAGACCATGTTCCCATATCGCATGTGCCTGTGAGCGCAGGGTGTTCCTCTTCTCCCCATAGACTATAGGCTCCTGTGTACACAGGGCTCAGGGCATGGTCAAGTTTGTGATGCCATGGCTGGGCCTTCTGCTGTTCGGCTCGAACAGGCCAGTGCTGAAGAAGGGAGGGAATCTGGATTGGGGGTGGGAGGTAAAGCAGCAGGTGCCTGGGGCTCCCCAATGCCAGGGGAGAAACTGATATCAACTTCTTTCTCCAGGGTGTGCCGGGCCAGCCCGGGACAAAAGGAAGTCCAGGAGACAAGGTAAGGTGACTCCAAGCTGGGGACGGATTTGGCTTCATGCAGGCAGGGTCCAGGGGTAATGGCTAAAAGACTGCAAGACCCAGGCCTCACCCCAGGTTCAAAGAAATGGCCTGGACACAAATCCCTTGGACCTAACCACCTCCCTCCTGCCGCTTCCCCCAACCCCTGTGGAGACAAGATGGCATGGACCTGACCAAGAACACTTTCTACCCAAGTCATGTGGTTCTAGATTCTGTTTAGTGTTCACCAGGCTTCTCCAAGGTCAAGGGCTTGACTGTCCCTGCTCCCTCCCCCAGACTCACCTTAAACCTGTGTTTTCCTGCAGGGTGAACCAGGCCAGCAGGGCCTCCCTGGATTCTCTGGTCCTCCTGGGAAGGAGGTAAGTGCCCTTCCCCTGACACAGGGCTCTTGCTTTGGTCCCCCTCCCAGGCCTGAAGACCCTGCACTCAGTATGGGGGCCTGGGTGAGAGTGTGGGGTGAAGCCCTAGTTTTGGGGGTGATCAGGAAGCTAGTCTGGGTTGTGCCACTGACCCACTGATCCACCGACCCAGGCACACTCCCTTTCCCTCTCCGGGTCTTTGTTTCTCTATGTACAATGCAGTGATGGTGGGGATTGCTTCTGTCCCATATGGGCATGATCTGTTCAGACAGCCAAGCTGACTGGGGTGAAGAATCCAGCAGAGTCATTCATTCACTCATTCATTCATTCATTCATTCCATAAACATTCACCAAATCCCTGCAACATGTTAGATGCTGAGATAGTCTCCTACTCAGACAAAGCTTTCAGTTTGGTGAAAAAGATCTTAAATATATGATCACATGATGACTGACTACAACTGTGTGGGGTCCTACTGAAGGAAAAGTACGGGGACCCTAAGAACAGGGGATAAGGGAGGGCTTCCTTGAGGAAGTGAGTTAGCTGAGACCCAGGTTGGATACGGGGTTAGCCTGCCGTGGAACCCAGCAGGTTCCACGTGGTGGTGGTGGGGAGCCCACCAGGCCTATTGCTCACTCCCAATTTCTGTCCCCCAGGGAGAGCCAGGACCTCAAGGAGAAATTGGACCCCGAGGCGTCATAGGGCAGAAGGTAACAGTGGTTCCCCCTCCCCCAAGGGCCTTTGCAGCAGTTAGCACTACTGGACCCAGGATCTGGGTCCCATCAATGGCTCCAGCACCTGCCTAGTCCTGCCCAGCCTTTTGAGGCCTTCCCACAAGGGCCCCAGTCTGCTGGTCTGTGAAGTGGAGCAAGGGACCTCCATGCTGGGAGGACGGGAATGGAGGGCATCCTGGCCAGCAGGGGCTGGGGGCTGGAGAGGGGGCTGAGGAGGGGGGTGCCCCTGCTGAAAGTCCTCGGGTCATCCTTTTCTTTCTGTTTCAGGGTGACCAGGGTGAGAGAGGGCCTGTGGGGCAGCCAGGCCCTCAAGGACGGCAGGTTAGTGGAGGCCAGCTGTGAGGGGCAGTGGGGAGCAGGTCTGGGCACCTCATTTGATTTCCTGCTCTGGATTCTTTTCTCCTCAGGGACCCAAAGGGGAGCAAGGCCCCCCCGGAATTCCAGGGCCCCAAGGCTTGCCAGGCATCAAGGGAGACAAGGTACCAAATGGGGTTGGAAAATACCTGAAAAGAGGCCCCAAGTCCTGCGAGGGGGGCCGGGGGATGGGGGAGGGAGGGCATGGGGCTGGTAGGTACTCCTGAGCCTTCCAAGCCTAGGGCTGGTCCTGCGCAGCCCTGCGGGGGCGACGCGGAGCTGCAGAGGGGTGTGGCCAGGACCGGGGTTTGCGGGAACCCCAGTGGACAGCGGTCCGGGGAGAGGGGAACTCAGCAAGTCCGTGACTCCCCGCTTGCTGCAGGGCTCCCCAGGGAAGACCGGACCCCGCGGCAGCGTGGTGAGTACCAGCGCCTCCCTTACCCACGTCCCGGGAGGAGTGCGGGGCGGCGGCGCTGGGCAGGGGTCCCCGGTACCCTGACTCGCTGTGCTTCCTTTGCAGGGCGACCCGGGGGTGGCCGGCCTCCGGGGAGAGAAAGGCGAGAAGGTGAGCGGGCTGCGCCGGGGCGGGCGGCGGGACGGGGGCAGGGGGCGGGCCCCAGGGCTTCCGCGAGTAGTGACCGAGCTGCCTTGTACCTGCAGGGCGAGTCTGGCGAGCCGGGGCCCAAGGGACAGGTGAGTCCAGCCCCTGTCCCGCCTCCTCTCCTTACCCCCGCCGTCCCCCACCAGCTCCCCTCCTCGCCAACCCCCACCAGCTTCCCTCCCCGCCACCCCCCACTTCCCCGCACCGGTGAAGTCTCATCCCCTCTCTGCACCCCCGCCCCCCGCTTCCGCAGCAAGGAGTCCGCGGAGAACCCGGCTACCCGGGCCCCAACGGGGATGCGGGCGCCCCGGGGGTGCAGGGCTACCCCGGGCCCCCCGGCCCTCGAGGACTGGTTGGAGACCGAGGCCTGCCCGGACTGCCCGGGAGACAGGGAGTGGCGGTGAGTGGGCCAGGCGGAGCGGGGAGCCCGTGGGGAAATCCCTTTGCGGGTCCTGCTGATCCCGCAAAGGCCGGGAGTTCCTGGAGCCAGCTGGCTTCCCCGAGGCCGGTTCCAGGCCCCAAAACGGGCAGGCAGGGGGTGGGTGCGGCAGAAGGGATTTCAGTCCGATGCTGCATGGACTTCCGGTGGGAGCATGGGGGGCCAGCCAGGGGCTTCTTCCTGGAAGGCCTTGTCCGCCTGCAGGGTCGAGATGCCAGCGACCAGCACATAGTGACCGTGATGATGAAGATGATGCAAGGTGAGAGCGGCGCGGCAACCCCTCCTCTTCCCAGTCCAAGTCTGGTCGGTGCCACCCTTCAGCAGCTTCTCCGAGTGGCCTTGCCCAAGGGGCTGCAGGCCCGGGTACTCATTCCAGCTCTGCTTCGGAGAGGCTGGGAACCTCTGTACATCTCTGGCCTCCCTGGGTCTTTCCGCAGACCGCGGAGGAAGGGGTGATGAAACACATAGCTTTTGCCTCTGCACGTCCAGGGGCCGGGCCTAGGGACGCTGTTTCACTGAACTGACCCCATGCCACAGACCTCTCATCTCCCTCCCCTCCTCCAGAGCAACTGGCAGAGGTCGCTGTGAGTGCCAAGCGGGAGGCCCTGGGTGCAGTCGGAATGGTGGGTCCTCCAGGACCCCCTGGGCCTCCTGGGTATCCAGGCAAGCAGGGACCCCATGGGCACCCTGGCCCTCGGGGTGTCCCTGGCATCGTTGGAGCCGTGGGTCAGATTGGCAACACAGGGCCCAAGGGTGAGTGCTGTTTTGTGGTGGGAATGGGGGCTGGGTGGTGTGGACTTGGCCAAGGCCGGGCGGGTTGGGTTATGGGTTATGTGGACGGATGGCTCAGCCTCTTGTTTTCTCTTTCATCATCTCCGCTCTCAGGATGAGGTACACTTTCCCCTATTCCCACAGCAAAGTTTTCCAGAAGTCCTATGTGACTCCTGGGCTTGCTTTCTCAGTAGCAAATTGAAGGAAATGAATGTATTGTTTTATAACTTGGGGTTTTTTTGGAGGAGGGGTGTTGTTTTGTTACAGATCTGCTTAGTGGTGCCCCATAAACATCTTTCTGTGCCTCTGGAAGCCCAGAGGCAGGTCAGCAATGTAGTAAAGCAAGCAAACTCGAGTCACAAGACAGCTGTCTGTCTCGACTCTACTACTTTGTCCTTGTAGACTTGGACAATTTACCTGATAATCTCCCTGGACCTTAGATTTATCATCTGTAAAATGGGGGATTTAATAACAACCACCTCATAGCATTGTCCTGAGGATTACATGTGGGGGTAATTTATGTATGTAGAGTTGGCACATAGTTAATGCTATGGTTATTGTTAGTTGCTTTCCTGTAATGAACTTGATTGGCTATCGCCTTCCATCCTACCTGGACCTTCCTTTATTTAACCAGTTCTGCAGACATTTCCAACTTTCCCCTAGTATAAACTAGCACAAACCAGGAATAATTGCTATATGAAATAGAAATGAAAAGCAACCAAAGTAGAAAAAAAAACATTCTCCAGTTCTGAAAAATGACCGCTTCTTTCTTTACAGGAAAACGCGGAGAGAAGGGTGACCAGGGAGAGATGGGACGCGGGCACCCTGGGATGCCAGGGCCCCCGGGGATCCCAGGTAAGACCTTGACCCTGCCTAGCAGCCCTGGCCCTCAGCTCTGGGATTCCTGACCCGCAGACACCTGGGTCTCTGCCATTGAGGCCTCCTGCTTGGCCATCTCAGTCCCATGCCTCTAGCTTTGGCGTTCCTTTGAGGCACCCAGGAGCACTGGGTGGGGTCTGTCTGGGAACTGGACCACTGAGATGCTGAGGAATTCCTGGCTTGCACCAAAATCTGCTTCATGGAGGAAAATGAGGAGGCATTTGCTCCCCAAACTCACTGAATGGGAGTTGGGAGTGATGGACAATGTCATGCGACTCTCAGACCCTGTGTCTAGGCCTCAATCTCAATCTCATCCGGTCCCCACCTCTCTGAAAAACGGGACTTGAAATCCTATGGCTGAGACAGGAGAAGGCCCTGATGTCTTGGTCTTCTCCCTTTCACAGGACTCCCTGGCCAGCCCGGCCAGGCAATCAACGGCAAGGATGGAGCACGAGGGTCCCCAGGGGCCGCGGGAGAAGCAGGCCGGCCAGGCCTGCCAGGCCCCGTGGGGCTGCCAGGCTTCTGTGAGCCTGCAGCCTGCCTTGGAGCCTCAGCCTATGCCTCCGCACGCCTCACGGAGCCTGGATCCATCAAAGGGCCGTGAGCGCAAGGCCAGGATAGAGCCTGGCGGGCATCCTGGGGGGAAAGGACTGGGTTCCCTCTGGGTGGACATGCATCCCAGCCCTCAGACCAGGAAGCCAGCCTCCCCAGGACCTTCCATCTTGGACCCTGGAGTTCGGAGAAAAAGGAAATTCTAAAATATGGGGGAAGGAGAGGGCGGGCATTGGAATGAGAAGGTGAGGCCAACAGACAGGGCAAGTGTCACTGGAGAGTCCCAGCTCCAAAGAGATGGGTGACTTTCCTTCCCAGAGCCCAACTCAGAAGTTACCAAAACAAATGTCTCCTTAATCTTGCCATCCTCCAGTGGCCATCCTCTTTGGGGTGGGTTTACTAAGGTCTCTGATGGTCCCTGATCCCACCTCCTTCCCCTGGACTTGCTGGGTGACTGCTGGTGGGTGACTACCCTGAGGTTGCTGTCCTGAAGCCAGCCCCACTACTTCCTCCCTGCCTCCCTCCCATCTGAGTATTTAAACACCCATCCCCCTTCTCTTCCTGGCATGACCCCCTCCTACCCACCCACCCTGAGATCCATCCCGGCCTTTCTGTAAATAAAAGCCCCTGACTTGGGTACAAACTAGGATGGGAGTTGCTGGGCTTCAATCCTGGTGGACCCAGGGTGGTGGGCTGTCACTGGGCCACCACTGTCTGGGCAGGATGGTCAGGGGCTCCTCAAGGGGAGGCATGCACCTTCCTCTGGGCACACCCTGAATTGCGAGTGTAAGGACAGCATGCTGCCTTTGAGGAAGGTCTGTGGGAAGGACCTGGGCTGGAGTCAGGATGTGACCTGCTGTGTAACTTTGGGCAGATGCCTTCACGGCCTTGGTATGGCTACCGCAGGGACTCAGCCGTGTCCAGCAGGACACACCCGGGGTCTTGCCAGGGCCCAGCACACAGAAGGTCCTCCTGAGACCCAGCATGCACCATATGCTGGCCCTGGGGAGGAGCTGGTCGTGCAAGACTGAAAGACTTGGTTTTTGCCTTAAGGGTTCCCAGGTCTGTGGGACCTGGATGATAGCAGAAGTGATATGCATTCACGCCACTCTCACTCAGGACGTCTAGGGGAGACTGGCTTAGATCTGATGGGTACCCCTGCACACACTCCCAGCCTCATAGCTTTGTAGGCCAGCAAAGCTGCTCAGAGCAGCAGGAGGGGCAGGCAAGGGCAGGACGGGCACCTCAGACTCATGCAAGGATGGAAACTTTTCATATTCAGGGAGTAACCAACCCTCATGCTCCTATTACTGATTTGGGCATTTGTTCCCAAAGAAAGCATTCTGCAGGCCTCAGCCCCTCCTGAAGGCATAGGACTCCAGTCTAAGATCCAACCATTTGATGGAGTCCGGGCTCTCCTACACCTCACCTTAAACTTGGCACTAGGTCCCCACCCAAGCTGGGACACCCTTCTCCGAACAGCAGGGCAAAGAACTCCTCTCACTAACCCACCCCCAGTTGTCCCTCCCCTGCCCCCCACACCCACACAAACACATGTGACGTCTCAGTCCCCTTATCCCAACTGAGGGACAAACAGGAAAGATAAGCAGAGGCAGCCCTGCAGGACAGAGGTGGCCTCAGCCTCAATGCTTGGAGAAATCCTATATTACAGCATCCCAGCCCGCCCTCCACGTCCCCCAGGAGGCCCCACTTCCACCGTGGCTACTGGAGCAGGCTCAGGGGAGGAAGGGAGGAGTGTGGGAGCAGCAGGGAGGCGATTTGTACCTGGTGGGGAGGAGGGACCCCCCTCCTAGGCGGAGTCACGACGCTGCAGGAAGCCTTGGGCTTAGCCTTGAGGTGTCCTCAAGTGCTGGCCCTGGGCTTTCCGTGGGTTTCTCTGCAACTTTCCAGAAATCAAGTCAACTGGAGGATTTCAGTTACCACTGGAGGATTTGATTTTGAATCTTAGGCAGAGTTACACCTCATTCCTACGACTCGGGCATCTAAAAGGGCTGAAAGTGGCTGATGATTCCTAGGCACCAGTGCCTGATAGCCTTTCTAAGACTTCCTGGAGGCTGAATTTCACCAAGGAAAATTCCATGTCCTTAGTCTGATGCACAAGACTCTCCTAAGCCTCTCTGACCTCATGTCTACACTGCACTCCAGCCATGCCAGCGCCCGGGGGGCTCCCCACACAGGTCGCGCCCCTGCTGGGATTGCTTTTCCCCACAATCCCATCCCTGCCAGTGTCCTCACTGCAGGTCTTTACTCTGGAGTGACCTTCTCATCCCCACCCTGATAACCCAGATTCCCTTCCTGGGCTTTATTCTCTCCCCTTTGTACTTGTCACTATTCAACAACATCATGTAAGCTCCATAGGGCAGCAACTTTGGTCCCTCGTTTGCTGCTCCATTCCCCAGCACCTAAAACAGTGCCTGGTGTGAGGAGCTAATCCCATGGTGACTACAGCAGGGAACCATGTATGGTATAATTAAAACTTGCTAAGAACTTAAGGGTACACACACACACACACACACACACACACACACACACACACGGAAAAAGCACCTGTAAAGAAATAAAGTTTCAAACCAAAACCAAACAAAAAAGATGCCTGGCACATAGCAAGCATTCAATACATAGGAAGGAAGACCCCACCCATCATCACACCAGGAAGGGATTTGGTCTCAGCTTGTGTGGGCCTGAGGCATGTTCCAAGATGGAACTTCTTTCACCATCGAGAAGGAATCTCCCCAACTGACCCAAGAGACAAAGTCTAGTGTAACAAAAATGAAGTAGGAACTCAACTCCCCTGTTTGCAATTAGGAAAAGGGGGATTTGGGACGCCTAACAGAGCATTGCATCAAGTCAGCCCAGTTCCCTCCAAAGGTTCAGCAGCTTCTCCTCCATCATGTAGCCTGTGAGGACTCAAGGTCCCAAACTTGCCCCTGGCAGAGCTCCAGGAGCCTGGAAGTTGGGATTTTGTTTCAAGTAACTTAGTAAATCACTAATCTTCCAACCCGAATGGCCAGCATCCAACCCACGCTGCTAAAATCAACAGTGTCCAGGGCTTTCAGCCAGAGCTCTGGTGTTTTACTGACACACAGGGTCTCGAGGTGGCTGCTGGGTATTTTGGCACTTTCTGAAGTGGGCATCGATCTGGTGGACCCCGGTGGGCTCGGAAGCAGACGAGGTCCTCTGCCAGGTAAAGCACTGCATGAGAACAGCAGAGCAGCAGAGAGGCTGTGCTTAACCAGAGGTTATGCTTAAGTGTCTGGAGAAGGGCAGAGATACTCCCAGGATAAATGGTGACCTTGTTTCTCATCCACAGGACAAGGACCCACACAGCCAGTTGCTTTGGTTTCTGGGCCTGTCATGTCGCCTATGAGGTCACAAAATCTAGTGGGTCTAGCTCTAGGTGGATGAGGAGAAATCTGTCCTATGTCCCTTTGCCTACCCTATCTGATAAAGACCTCATATGCAACCTGTCCCAAACCGAAGACTTTCTCCTGCCACCAAACCGCTTCTTCACCATACCCTATCTCAGTAACTAGTTCTACCATCTACCAGGTGCCCAGACCTGAAACCTGGGTCATCTTTAACTCCTTTGGCTTTCACCCCATCACTAATTCATCGCCAACCAGGTCGATTTCTCCTTTTCACTCATTTGTTCAGCAAATACCCCTTCATTCCACAAATACTGCTGTCTCCCCAGCTTGAACGTAAGCTCTATGAAGACAGGGTGTTCTTGTCTGTTTTGCTCACTGCTGGATTGCTGGATCCTCTGGGCCTTCAACAATATACAGTATTTAGCAGGAACTTAATACCTATTAAATGAGTATTATTCGGGAAAATATCTGCTTTATTATGGCACACATACCCCTTGGGCCTGGCCCATCTTCCTCTGCAGGCTCATTTCGCCTAACTTCTTGCAATTCCTAAAATGCCCCACGTTCTGATGTTTTTACAACTGCTGTTCCCTGGAATACCACTTCTGCCCTTCTTTAGTGGATTCCTACTCCTCTTTCAAAACTTGGATCATGTCCTTTGGTGATACTCTCCTCCTTCCCAACTGCCAGCTCAGATAGGCACTTTTTTGTTACTTGTGATTATTTGCATCATAGCAATTACGGTAAATTATTAACAGTAACTATTACTATTAACCACTTAGCTTTTATGATCAGATATCGTGCTAAGCACCCTGCCAACGTGATCTCATTCTGCCCTCACAGCAACCCTGTGACACAGGTGTTATCCCCACCCATCGTGTTAAAAAACACAGTAACTCTCTCAACCCCACTTCTACCTACTGCTATCATCCCATAGTTTTGCTCTCTTTTATGGGAACAGAGTGTTGTCTGATTTGGCTACTAGCTTTCCACACTGTCCTTCTCAGACTGCTTTGCTGACTTCTCATCTTCCCTGTACACGAAGGTCAGAAGGCTACATGGCTTGTCCTTGGACTCCTGTTCTCTCACTCCTCTTGTGATCTCCTTCAGTTTCATGGCTTTAAATTCCATCCCTACGTCCCTGACCCAGACTTCACCTCTTAAATCAATCCATTTCTCCAAGTGCCTCCTCAACATCTCCCCTGAGAAGTCTGGTAGGCAAATCAAACTTAAGCGGTGTGCAGTGTGTGTCCCCACCTGCCCCTCCAGAATGCCCATCTCCTTCCTCCTTCCCTATCTGTAACTGGCAATTCCGTGCTTTCAGTTACTGAGGCTAAGTACACCGGAATCATCCTCTATTTTTTTTTTCTCACGCCCCATATCTGCTCCATCAGCAAATCCTGTTGGCTCAGCCTTGAAGATACATCCAGAATCCGACCACTTCTCACCACCTCCCTGACTACCACCCAGGCACCATTTTTAGTGCTTGCCAGAAGTATTGCAGAGAGCCTCTTAAGTAGTCCTCTGGTGGCACCCTCGTCCCTCAACAGACCAAGCGTAGTGATCCTGTTAAAACAGAGATTAGATCATATCACTTCTTGGCCCCAAGCCCTCTGATCCCTTCCTCTGCACTCTAAGAAAAGCCGGAATTCTTTTTTTTTTTTTTTAAAGATTTTGTTTATTTATTTGACAGACAGAGATCACAAGTAGGCAGAGGCAGGCAGAGAGAGAGAGAGAGAGGGAGGGAAGCAGGCTCCCCGCTGAGCAGAGAGCCCGATGCGGGGCTCGATCCCAGGACCCTGGGATCATGACCTGAGCCGAAGGCAGAGGCTTTAACCCACTGAGCCACCCAGGCGCCCAAGCCGGAATTCTTACAATGGCCTACAAGACCTTGTAAAATTTGCCTTATCCCTACCTCTGATTGTATCTCCCACTATTTCTGTCTAGTACATTCCATCCCAGCCGCTCTGGCCTTCTGGGGTTTCTCAAACACACCAGACTCACTCTCACATCAAGCCTTTATACTTACTATTCCCTCTTCCTGGAATGTTCTTTCCTAAAACACCTGCTTCCTGCAAATCACCTACTCACTTCCATCAGGTCTTCTTTGTTTGGACATTATCTCTAGCAACATCTTATGAGCACTGTATTTTAAATCGCAACTCCTGGTGTGCCAGGGGGGCTCGGGTGGTTAAGCATCCGATTCTTGGTTTCAGCTCAGGTCATGATCTCAGGGTTGTCAGATCGAGCTCCACATTGTGCTGTACGCTGACTGTGGAGTCTGCTTGAAATTCTTTCTGTCCCTTCCTCTGCCTGCATGCACATGCGTGCTCTCTCCAAAATACTATTATAAAAAAATCTTTAGAACATTTTTAAATAAATTCTTTAAAAAAATAATTGCAACTCCCACTCCTCACACATATGCACACCTGTTAAAGGCTCTCCTTTTCCTCCAAAACATGTATCACTGTTTAGTATCTATTATATACATATTCTATTGCCTATCTCCTCCACACTAGAATGTAAACTCCATGAGGGAGCAATTCTTCTACCATCTATTTACTAGCACATCCCCCAGCACCGAGAGAACACACCTTGGTACAGAGCAGGGACTCGGTATTTGCTAAGCGACATGTGGAGAACTGAAGGCTCAGTCGTGTTTTCTTTGCACAGCACCTAGGACAGAACGTAAGGCTCTCAGGTAGTACTTAGTAAGCTTCCTGCTAGTGATGAGAAAACACTCAAAACAGTCAAAGCAACTTAGTGCATATACGTGCAGAAGAATCCAAAGGACTGATGAAGAAGACCAAGCGGAAAAAGGCTTCCTGGGGGAGGGGAATGCCACACAAAGGATTAAGGATGACAGTGAGACTATAAAGGCCAAGGGCAAGCTGGCACCATCAGTGGAACTAAAATTATTGACTTAATCCTAGGAACTCTACTCCTATCCTAAATAGAGGTAAGGTTTACTAGAAGCTCTCAGACTTCCGCAAAGGGCCAAGTTAGACAAAAGCAGCGTATACTCTACCTTTGATTTGGAGATCAACACGCTGAGGTCGTACCATTTTACCTGAGGCCTGGATCTGCTTTGTCCTGCCCCTGCACATCCAGCGAGTATCAGGGTACAGAAGGCCTCCTACTTCCTTGGCTGGCCTCTCTCCTCCTGCCCGATTGGATAATACCTCGGGAACCCACCGGTACCGTCCGCCATCCCTATGCCTGTGCCATCCATAAACTGGAGGGAACTAGGTCAAAACAATCACCTATTAACTAGCTAGTGACGGCTGCCCCAGGTAAAGGAGCCCAAGGAGGCAGGTGGAGCAGACCAGATAGGCCCAGGACCCTCTGAGCTAACGGAAATGGAGGAGGGGTTCCAGACGAAGCTTCTGAGGAAACATCAAGAACCAGCGGCGCTCTGGAACAGAGCGGGAGGAAGGCACTGAGGAGGACCAGAGCGGCTGTGGCACGGGTGGCGCTAACGTCACTCAGCGGCGGGGCTGCTGCTTCCTACTCTTCACGACTCTTCCGGGGTAATAAACATATATCTAGGTCACAAATGACACACAATTTTGTCAAATCAAAGACAAAGTCCATCAATCTGCATTGGCAATTTTTAATGTTTCACTTGTGCAGAACGGAAATTTGTATTTAAAGGCACAGAAGGAAGGAAAGGCAGTTATCACAGCATGAATTCATGGACAGAGGATGCTGGAGAAAAGCAAAGGACTGCTCCTCTTTAGCCTTAGGAAAATAAATAATGCAATACTAAACTAGACCTTTATTTTTATTGTATTTCCATGTAAAGACATTACCTAGTATGAGCTGACTAAAAGACTTTCTGGCCAGATACCAAAGGTGCAGTTGATTCCACTTTGGAATAAACGCCCAGAAGGGAAACACTACCAGAGAGTGGGAGCTCTAGGCAAAGTCAGTTCTCATTCAGAAAATGGACAGAGATTTGAAGCAGTCAAACACACAGCTCTGAAAACTGAAACTCTTTCATGATACTTGTTTTGAAAATAAAAATTAGCTGCATATCAAGAACTGTAATTTTCAAAAATGGAATCAGGCCTGATTAAATAGTACTTATGACCTCCTGATAAAAATTACAAAAATAAAAACCAAATCTCTTCTGTCCTTGAAAGAGATATAAAACTATATTTTTTCCTGAAATACCTTAAGAGAAACATCAGTATTTCACCCTTATGTCTCTTAACATTTCCTTTCTTCTTTCCACATTCTGGCACTTTAAAAATAGCAAAACCTGTTCAATAGGGCAATTTCTGCTAAGTGAAAGGATGTACTGTTTTTGAATAAAAGAGTATAAATGAGGAAAAAGCTGAAGGTTCTGAAAAATACTAGTTTACCCCTAATGGGATCATATCCACCATGTAGAAATAAAGATAAAGACTGATATTTTCCTAAAAACAAAAACAAAACCCAGTGATTTAAAACATTCTAAACATAATTTATAATTTCAAAGTAGTATTAGAAGCTCCTGATCAGTGTGAAGCAAGAGACGGAACCCAGAAATTTGGTAGAACAGTAGAACGTATTCCTCACTGCTTTCATTTAATTAACACCAGCCTTACCGATTATTTGCTTCCTTATTTAAAACATCGATTGGCCACGTTAGATCACAATAGCATGAAAGCAAAAAGAAATCTCAACTTAAGTATGAACACAATGATTTGGGACCACTGTCTCTGCCTCACACAGAGGATGCTGAGGGGGTGTTCCTCTTTTCAACATATGCCGCTAAACACATTATATGCAGATTCCATCTAAATGTGAAAATAAAACAAGTTTTGTATTTTCTCAAGTAATTTTAAAAGTCGATGGTAAATTAGATGCTAAAGATAAAACCATGCCTTTTAAAAACATTAAGCCTCAAAATTTCTTCTGGTGTTTTTTTTTTTTTAAGAAATGGATTATTAAAATCATTTTTTGACATGAGATATTAAATGTATTTAAATCTGGGTTTTTCTGTACTTAATAATTTTCCTTTAAAAAAAAAAAGTTTAAAAACATCAAGAGCTGGAACATGCTGCCAGGACAGAAATAATCAGAAATGTCTTCAGCCACAGACCCTGGGCACCTCAGTCTTGTTTTGAGTTTTCCAAAGCTTGAAGCCTTTCCAGTAGTGGAGGGTGAGAGTAATGCCACATTGAAAACAGCCAGTCCGAAACAGGGAATCCCAAGTTATCTTTGTTTAGTTTGATTAAAGCAGAATATAAGTCTTTAGCTTTCCCAAGTTTCTTGGCAAATGCATCAGCTTGAAACTCAAATCTGCGGCTTAGGACGGTTAGGCAGAAAGAGAGAACCTGAAAAAGTAAACAGAAGAGTTTTAACCACTGCCCCCGATGGCTGCATGAGCAAGGCTGCAGGGGAGGTCAGCTCAGGATAAGCAGAGCAGCAGGCCCAAAGAAAGATCACTCATATTTAGGGAATCTGAGGTGGGGAATTACTAACTGAGTTCCCCCCCGCCATCACACACACAAGCAAACAGACCAGTAACAGATCTATATCCCAATGAATGTGATTCTGACAAACAAACACATGAATTTTTTTAAGAATCTGCCATGTGCCAGCCACTGAGGGAGGCACTGGACATATTCCCCAACAATCCCACTTGGTAATTACTCTTAACTGCTGTTTCACAGATGAGGAAGGTGACATTCAGAGGAGTGAAGTAACTTAGTGGAAGTCACAGAGCTAGAAGGTGCTGGCACTGAGAATCTCGGTGGCTCCCCCGACCACGCACACCACCTTCCTCAGTGTCAGCGTTAAGTCGTGGTGATTTCCATTCAGACTCTTTCTTTCTCTATGAAAACTATATTTTTGCTCACTAATTCCACATAAGAGGCTACAGCCTCTAATGACAATCTCAAAATTGAATTTTCTACAGTGTCCTGAGCTATGGCAGCATTGCCAGAATATGTATCCAGTCACTGAAGATGAATGACCATTACAAAGGAGTAAAATTTCATTTGAAAATACAAATTTCTAGGGAAAAAACAATTTCTTCGTACACCGAAGAACTTCAGGATGAATGACGTGAATTCTAGTTCTTACCTTGAAATACTTCAGCATTAAAACAAAAAATAAGTCTCTTATTTGTACCTCTCACTGTTACTAGCAGATAGAGAGTTTCAAAATAAAGTCTGGGAGTTCCTGATACCTTCTTAAACATATATAAAGCTATTATCTGAATCTGCCTGCAATTTCTACATCTTGAATAGTTTTTTAGGACAGGATCATTATGTGGTTGGTCCCTATCGGCCTATCTGAATCTCTTATTAAACACGTAAGTAAAAACATAAGAAGATACTACACCTGCATCTTCCTGCTTTGCTGTAGGCTTCCAGACTCTTAATAGGGCAATTTTCTCAACTTTCTCAGGAAAACAGCTCTTTCCTATCATGCCTCTTTTTCTTTCTTTTAAAGAAAGAATGTCATATTGGGTTCTTTTTAAAAATTTTATTTATTTATTTGTCGGGGTGGGGGCGCAGGCAGGGGGAGTGGAGGCCCAGGGAGAAGTGGGTTCCTTGCTCAGTAAGGAGCCCAATGCAGGACTCAATCCCAGGCCCCTGGGATCATGGACTGAGCCACCCAGGCGTCCCTCCCATCATGCTTTCTTAAACACTGACGTTAAGCATAAGTTTTTTTGTTTAAGTATCTAGTCCTTTTGAGACAAATCTTCTGGGCTAAGATTTTTTAAGCAGTTGCTAGCATCTCTGCAAATTAATCACACTTCCAATTACTCTAATACCCAACATTTATTTAGGTGGTTTTGGAAGTGAACTCAACCACTCAATATAAGGAAGCAAACAAGCAAACAAAAACCCTCTGCACAGCTGCATTAGCTGCCACAAAGGATAACCACTAACTCTGTGCGTGCCTCTACTTCGAATAGGACCCTTCAAATCAGGCCAGATCTAGTAACTGCTACTTCATGAGTCTGATGATCTGGTTTTCCCATCTACGGTAGGTTAAGGATGAAAACTAGAAAAGGATAACATTAAGGCAAAGTCACATTGACAGTAGTGGATTATCAGCCTGACAGTAAGGAAGAGACAAAAAAAGTTAAATAAACAGCATAACTGCTTAAAAAGCAAAGTAGTGGGGGGTCATTTAGTATACATAGCTCACTGTCCCTAAGGCATGCCTGAACTATAACAGAAGACAGAAATGGTAGTATCATTAAAAAGTGTTCTCTTGGGGCGCCTGCCTGGCTCACTCGGTGTAGCATGCAACTCTTGATCTCGGGGTTGTGAGCTCAAGCCCCACATTGGGTATAGAGGTCACTTAAAAATAAAATCTTTAAAAAAAAATGTGTCTCTAACCTCTTTAAGCAGTAGCAAACTGCATGAGGAATTTTTATAAATATTTTCAGTAAAAAAAAAAAAGATTTTAAAGGTAGTAAGTCTCATCACTCTGGAAAACTTTTAAAATTTAAAATTTAGTTTATGTGGACAATGCTACGCAAATATGATCTATTCCTCTCTATTTTTCTTTCCAAACTTTTCCCCCTCTATAATGGAGAAACAGGATACATTTGGTTTATCTCAAAATCTTTATAACCTGTCTCAAAGAAAGAATCGTTCTGAATGGAGACATCTCAAAATCCCCAATATTATTTCTTGGCTTAATGATTTCTTGGCTTAATTTGGCTTAATTTATCAAATATCATACATGTCACTATCAGATTTGTTAATACACAGTCCCATCAATCCATGCCTTACCACCGGCATGGAGTCCCCCTACTGAGCAATCTGAGTAGTGGTTCTTAAAATTTACCTACCATAATACACCCAGTTTTGATTTAAAGGGCCTGTGGTGGGACCCCCAAGGCTGTTCTGAAGTGGGCAGTCAGAGAACAGACCAGAGGAACAGTGTCACACAGCCTCCCACATCTAGCCGTATATATACTCAACTATCACTGTTCCATTCCCTCACACGCAGAACATGCTCCGCCAAGCACTGGGGAATATGTGATTGAGGGCATAGCATTCCAATAGTTAATCTCCATCTACCAAGTCTCGGAGATATATGTTAGATCAAGGTTTCTACCACCAAAGTCTAGTCCTCCACCCCCCTCCTCCCCCACTAATAGTATGCAGCATTTGCTCATTTGGGCTTGGCTTTTTCTGCTACTTTCTTAGATGCACCAGTCAATCAAGGGACTAAAACACTTTGTTTCATCTACTTGTTAAAACTAAAGCTTTCTTTATTTCTTTCACTATCCTATAGGTACTAGATTTGAAATGCAGGGGCATATATGAGATAATTTTAACGATTATACGTTACCTCATTATAAGGTGAAAAGATAAACTGGAAGATGATCAATAATCCAATGAGAGTGGGTTGGCTGGTATGAAAACCAAACGCAGCAAAAAGCTCCTTTCGACCAATTAATACGGCAAACAAGAAGAAACACAGGAAAGAATTCATCTAGAAAGACACAAAATTTCTAACTACATAATAAGGTAATTTCACTGTGGGATCAGAAGCATGGAAAAACTAGAATCAGACATCAGGGTGTGATTCTAAGAATGGTGTTAGTGTAATCACAGAAAAAGTAATTCTAGAAAGAAAAGTAAAACTTCCCCAAATGTCTAAGCTGTATAGTTTTCTATAAGAACAGGCTTAAGTGGAGCCTCCTATGACTGAGGGTTTGAAGTGGCCAATAGCAACGGAGTATCTTCTTTCTGTAGAAAATTGAAGGGCTAGAATGGATTCTGGCTTTGTTTGCACTAAATCATAATCAGACACAAGGCCTTCCACCTCACCTTGATATGGAAGCTCCAAAAAAACAAGATTCCCTTGAATACTCTTTTTTAATTTTTAAAGATTTTATTTATTTGTTAGAGAGAGAGCACAAGCAGGGAGAGCAGCAGGCAGAGCAGGCAGAGGGAGAAGCAGGTTCCCCACTGAGCAGGGAGCCCGATGTGGGACTTGAACCTGGGATCATGACCTGAACCGAAGGCAGACGCTTAACTGACTGAGCCACCCAGGCGTCCCGCCCTGAATACTCTTTTAGGACCACTGGAGCTGTACAGAGCAGTTAGGTCCAAGAAAAAAGTAGCCGTATCTTTAACGATAAATGAGAGGGGAAAAAAAAATCAAAAGTCTGCACCAAAATATTAGTAAAGGGGTAGTGGAGTAAGGCTGGAGAACAAATACCATTCTTCCCCTTGGCAAGTCAGGATCTTGGAGGCCAGAGGTACCATATGTGAATGTGCTGCTCCAAACCATTCGCCCGTTGACCCCAAAGCTATCAGCTAAGAGTAAGGCTAGGCACAAGGTTCGCCAGCTGGCCCAGGAAGGGGTGCAAGCAGCTCTGCCATTCAGTCCTGGTAACTCAGTGGAGCCAACATGACAAGCTCCAACAAAAAACTTCACGTACAGGGAATGCCCCTACAATTATAAGCTGTGTGCCAGTTATGTCAAGTAACTACTTGCCTTTTGAAAAACAACTTTGCTTTAATACTGGGCCCATCCAGAGACTGATTCCTGACCATCGGACACTAGGATCCTGCATTCTGAGCTGCCCCTCCTAAACTGACCCACCTATAGCCAGGAAACTGTTCCACCCCAAAGCACTCCAACATCAGGCTAAGTGGCGTACACGCAAGTGGGAATGAAGGATGTCACAAAGAGAAAAGTTAAATGAGCAAGTGGCTCATACTCCCAGTATCCCAACTCCTGCCACTCTGCACCCCTCAATCAACCCTTACTCACGGGGAGCTCCCTATGATCATTAATTGAGGATAAAAAATTTGAGCACATTTTACAAATAATACAATATGCTGGCACTGGCTAAAAGAGGACTGCTGTGGCATTACAGAATCACTTGGGGCTGTGTCTGGAAAACAGCGGTGAAGGAAATACTCTCAGTGAGGGAAACTTTAGGTAGTATATCTAAATTTTAGGTAGTCTGGAAGGATAGAAGGTCTGAGCTAAGACTATATAATCGCTGGCAAATAATGGTATGGCTGAATGATCAAGGCCTTGGAATGAACTCCAGGATGGCTAAAAGATCTGGAAAAGAGGTACGTGGAAAAAGTTCCAAAATTATCCCAGAGTACGATAATACTTTGGCCCAATGTGGAAGTTCACTAAAAGAATCCACAGTAGGGGCGCCTGGGTGGCTCAGTGGGTTAAAGCCTCCGCCTTCAGCTCAGGTCATGATCCCGGGGTCCTGGGATCAAGCCCCACATCAGGCTCTCTGCTCAGAAGGGAGCCTGCTTCCCCCCTCTCTCTCTGCCTACTTGTGATCTCTGTCAAATAAATATACAAAATCTTAAAAAAAAAAAAAAAAAAAAAAGAATCCACAGTAAAGGAGACTGTCAATAAGGTAGAGAAGATACCTGCTCTGTGGATGTTAGTCGGCTTCTCTCCCCAGCCACTCTAGGACTTGGTCAAGGAGCTCTTGAACAAAGTGGCCAAGGTGCCAGGGCTGGAGTCAGTGCATTAGTCAACAACCCACACATCTCCCCACTGGCTTTCGCTGAGTGCACAGTCTATTAGAAGGGGCAGTGAACTCCACCGTGGATCAGGCATCACACACCACAGACCAGCCCACTACCTCTAGGTAGCCTGATTCCACTGCACCCCTTCCTTTGTGAAAACAGCACTGATTTTCCTCTTTAGACCAAGTACTTAAACTCGGATTTAGACTTATTTACTGTCTTACTTATTGCTATCTATCCACACAACTAGCCTCAAGCCACAGATTCATTTTCTACTGAAAGACGCAAGGCAACAGAAGGGCCCACAGAGGCTCACAAGCCTTCTCATGCAGACTGTCACCAGAACCGGTGGGCCTTTAGAAAGGTACAAAGACCCACTTCTGATCCTTATATAGTTCCTCAGTATGGTGATTGGATGGTTACGCTATTGTGTGATATCAGCCTCCCTCAAATCTTGTTACCCTGGCACATTACCCCTCTGACAGGAAAACAAAACAAAAACAAACACCCAGGGCGCCTGGGTGGCTCAGTGGGTTAAGCCGCTGCCTTTGGCTCAGGTCATGATCTCAGGGTCCTGGGATCGAGTCCCGCATCGGGCTCTCTGCTCAGCGGGGAGCCTGCTTCCCTCTCACTCTCTCTGCCTGCCTCTCTGCCTACTTGTGATCGCTCTCTGTCAAATAAATAAATAAAATCTTAAAAAAAAAAACAAAAACAAAACACCCACTTCAGACTGGGTTTAAGGCCACATCTGCTCAGAAGCAGTCAACAGGATATAGTGCTATATTGCCCAAAGCCTGACAACTGTGATAACTGCTGCTTTACAGCTGATTTAGACCCCAGAGGAGGAATGTTATAGGAACTGTTACTTTCTTCTCTATAGCCACTACAGGTCTCTTCAATAGTGGCTTGTAAATGAGAAAGAAAGTTTAAAAAGAAAGCATTTTAATTAATGTCCACCTTATCAAGGCACACGGCTTTTGATCTTTGCAGTTCCTAGAGCTGAGTGACTCCGGAGGTGGCCACAATGGTGGCAACAGCAATAAACACTGACACGGTCCTTACCGCTTCCACACACTACTCCAAACTCTTTACATGCCTTAGTTCATTTATTCTCAAATCAGTCAAGATGTAAGACTGGGACAGAGACAGAGAGAGCTTAAGGAACTTGCCTGAGGTCACAGGTAGTAAGTTAGGGAGCTGTGAGATGAAGCCATCTCTCCACCAGACCACCTCTCCTGCCTGCCATACTTCCCTTTCGTTGACTATCATGCCATAAAAAGAGAACTGTCACTCCCACTTACCTGGCTGATAATGATATTTTTGACTGTGTGTCCCAACTTCCAGTGCCCCAGTTCATGGCCAAGTACAGCAAGCACCTCCTCATTTTTACATCCTTGTTTCTTATTCTAAATCAAAGAACGCATTGAAAATAAATTAACAACCTTCAAAAAGTTTATGCTTTTTAACCCAGTAAGAGGCCTTCTTAGATTCTAGCTAACTTAAGAAAACAATCAGACCTTTATACAAAACTTCTCATCCACTTAATAAAACATTCTCTGAATCACTCCATGGTAGACACTGGGTTAAACATTGGAGAAAGAATCATGAACAAGACAGATATTCCCTGACTTCATGAAGCTTACAGTCTAATTTGGATTAGGAAAAAAGAATGTTAAAAAATAAGTATCAATAGACAATATTTAAATAAATCATGACAAAGTTATATGACAGCCATATTGTTTCCAAAATTATGTTCTGACATGGGGAAATGGTTTATTAGGTGAAGAAAGCATGATACAAAACTAAAAATAATGACTCCAATTAAAACTAAAAATAATGATTCTAATTATGAAAAAGTGAAATGTAAAATAAAAACACAAATACAGAAAACAAGCTGGATGTATATCAAATGTTAACAGCAGCTTTTTCTATATGATACAATTATACTGATGTTTAACTGTTCTGTATCTTTCCTATATTCCAAATTACTTACAAATAAGCACGTATCACTTATGATAACCCCCCCAATACACCATGAATTGCCTTTAAAATATCGAGACTTCCAAGTTAAGATGGCAGAAAGAACATTCACAATTCACAACTAATGTGACTCCTTCCAAAATCTGCAATAAAACTACAGTCAAGGGAACTTTTTTAAAAGATATAAACCCGCATGGATGGGGAAAACATAAAAGGTGACTACAGCAACATTCTGAAAGCAGGAAAGCAGATGGGCATATGAACAGACTTAGCAGATAAAGAAAGCTGACTCACAAGGCAGCAGTAGACCAAACAGAACCAGCCTGATTTACACCACACAGTCTACAAAGGGCTTGCGAACTAACAATACTAGGTACTTCTGGAACTGGGAGAAAAGGGGAAGGCCCTACAAAAGTGGTTAAAGCTCCAGATTCCTTCTTCAACTCCACACCAAAAGGCAACTGCTCCTCCCTCATTTGTGGCAAGAGCCCGAACATTTATTTTCTCTGGACAGGGCAAAAGAAGAGAACCTTCCAAACAAGGGTTGGGGATAGTGGAGGGCTAGAGTGCGCTGGCAACAGACTATGTATCTGGTCAGCCGTAGGTAGGGTATGCTGAATACTGACAACCCTCTCTCCTGACCCAGTCTTCTCCCTGCACCTGGCTCCCAGAACATTACCCTCCAGGCAGAGAAGATCAAAAGAGTACTCCCTGGGAACTCTGACGACTCCACCAGGAAAGGCTGGAGGATACTAACACCAGGTGTTGTCCGGCCAAGAAGCCCACCCAGGCCAGCCTATAGCGAAGCCCAAAGTGAACACGCCTTATCGACAGTCTCAGAGATTCCAATCAAGTTTTTAATCCCATTCTCCTACTAAGGAGTAGACAACCAAGAATTACCAGATATATGAGGGAAGTTGTTAAGATGGGAGATCCAGAAAAAGAGCAGTATGGAAGAAATAGACATTATATAAGGAGAAAATTTTAATTTTTTCGAAACCCTTCAAGACATATGAAGACTGGGCCAGGAAAGGTGAAAAAATAAGTACGAAAATCGCTAACATTTATTAAACAATGACTACATAGACCCTCTGTGCTAAATACTTAATTATCTCATTTATACACCACAACCGCCATATGACACAATTCTTATTATTTCCACTTTATGGTTGAGAAAATCTAAGCACAGAGAAGTTAACTAATTTCCCTCTGGCCACACAGCCAAACTCTGGCATCTGAAGCCAGGCAGTCTGGTGCCAGAGACCTGTGCTTTCACTTCTACACAACTATGGATGTAAAAGTAAATTATTCAACATTCATCAGTCAAATAAAATAATTTTAGTTGACACATGTGTAGCCACTTGCATATTATTACAGTACCGGAAAATAATTAAACATAAATGGCAAATGGTCATATCAATGATGAAATACGTTTACTAAGCCACAAAATATTGTTTATAAACTTCCCAGATTCAAAGTAAATAGTGCCAATACACAATGAACAATGTAATCTTATACACACTCACACATGTACACACACATATTCACTTATCAACACAAACAAACATACACACACACCCACCACTAGATGCTAGCTTCTGGCAATGTTACTAACTAAATAGTCTGAAAAACTCTCAGATATCTAAAAATGCTTATTAACAGGTTACAAATATCCCTTTAAAAAAATTTTAAAAGATTTTATTTATTCATTTATTGGAGAGAAAGAGAAAGTGCGCACACAAGTGGGGAGGGGGCAGAGGGAAAGGTAGAAACAGGTTCCCAGCTGAGTAGAGAGCCCCGCATGGGGCTTGATCTCAGGACTCTGAGACCATGACCTAGCCAAAATCAGCCACTTAACTATCTGAGCCACCCAGTAGCACCATAAATATCCTTTCAGACATATAGTTTAGTTCATTAGAAAGTAAGGGAAAGTCAAAGGTGAGGAGTTGAAATTGAGATCCTTTGCATAAATCCATGAAGAACTACACTCTGAGTCAGATCACGTGAGCTAGAAAAAAATACAGTGGCAAAATCACCCAAACGTGTCAAGTCTTACCTAAAATGGGGGGAAAAAAGAGCCTCTGATTAAAAATCATGGGGCACCTGGGTGGCTCAGTGGGTTAAAGCCTCTGCCTTCGGCTCAGTCATGATCCCAGAGTCCTGGGATTGAGCCCTGCATTGGGCTCTCTGCTCAGCGGGGAGCCTGCTTCCCTTCCCCTCTCTCTGCCTGCCTCTCTGCCTACTTGAGATCTCTGTCTGTCAAATAAATAAATAAAATATTTTTTAAAAAATCAAAATCAAAATCAAAATCAAAATCACGGGGTGCCTGGGTGGCTCAGAGGGTTAAGCCTCTGCCTTTGGCTCAGGTCATGGTCTCAGGGTCCTGGAATAGAGCCCCGCATCGGGCTCCCTGCTTGGCAGGGAGCCTGCTTCCCCCTCTCTCTCTGCCTGCCTCTCTGCCTACTTGTAATCTCTCTCTCTGTGTCAAATAAATAAATAAAATCTTAAAAAAAATCAAATCAAATCAAAATCAAAGTCATGATTGGTATGGTCCAGAAAAATCCCAAGCTGACAGATTAAAGTACTTCCAGTTTGGTAGTATTGGGGACAAATGACAGAAGCAAATGCAAATCCTCTAAATGAGCCGTGCACTCTAAACTCAGACCCCTCAGGATTCCTAAAGATTAAAATCAGTGATGCATTTTGAGCTCACAATAAAAATTGCCAAAGACTTCAAAAAATGATGGAACAATGATTAAGAGCAGAAAAAATAAAGAGCATCATTAGCTCCAAGGACTTTAGATAATGCAACTATTGGATACAAAATACTTTTAAAAGCATACTCTACACAAAAAAGAGATCTAAGAACATGAAGAATAGGAGATATCCATAAACAACCAAACTGATTTGAAAAAGAAACAGAGCTTTAAAATTAAAACGCAATGGGCTGGTTAAAGAATGGAATAAATATACCCAGAGAAAGAATCAGTGCACTGGAATGTAGAGACCAAAAGACAGAAAATATAAAAGAGTGATGACCACTTGTGGAAGACAGAATGAGCTATGTATGTATCATTCATGTAAATGGATATGGATGTAACATTCACCTAACTGGAATTCCAGAAAGATAGACTGGTGAGAATGGGAAAGAGGCAACACTTAAATGTGTAATTGGCTAAGAATTCTCAAAACTTCAGGAAAGATATAAGTTGTTCGACATAGGAACAACAATACATCCCAAGTAGGACTGAGATAAAGAAGTCTGTACCTACAGAACATGAAAATCAAAGAGAAATCTTAAGAACAACCACACAGAGCTATAAAGAAATGACAGTAAGCCTAGAGCAGATGTTTTCAACAGGAACAAAGTAAGCTACAATGTAATGGAATGGCATCCTTTTTTTTTTTTTTTTTTTTTTTTTAAATTTATTTGAGAAAGAGAGTGAGCACAAGCAGGGGAAGGCCAGAGAGAAGAAAGAAGTGGACTGATGTGGGGCTCTCTGCTCAGCTGGGAGTCTGCTTCTCCCTCTCCTTTTTCCCCTCCCCTTGATTTGTGTTCTCTCTCACTCTCTCTCTCTCTCTCTAATAAATATTTAAAAATAAAAATAAAGTGCTAAATAAGAGAGTCTTGAATTGACATTCAAGAATGAGAATGAAATAAAAACAAAACCCAGAAATGTCCAAATGTCCAAAAACAAAACCCAGAAATGTTTTAGCAACGTATACTTCTAGAAGAAGTAAAGTTATGTCTAAAAGGATGGTGTAAGATGAATAAGGAATGGTAAGCAAAGAAACAGGTAAGCATAGGGATAAGTCTAAATAATGACTGTATAAAATAATAATGCTAATTTATGGGGTAAAAATTAAACAAAACTAAAACACAAGATGAAAGGAATAATTGGGTTAAAGTGTGTATAGTCCCTGGATTGGGTAGGAAGCAGTGAAGATACTGGATATTTTAAGATTTTAAGTTATATATTTTAAGATATTTAAATTGTAAATTAAGTTAAGCTTAATTTTTAACAGCAGTCATTGAAAGAACAATCATACAAGAACCTTCCAACCTGAATAACAACTCAAATATAATTTTTTTTAAAAACCCTGATACAGCTCTAAAAAAAGAAAAGGAAGGTGTACGTGTGTATGTTTGGGATTAGGGTGGGGGTATGGAAAGGACAGAAGAAAAGGGCATAAAATAATATGGTAGAAATAATCCCAAATATATCAGTAATTACAACATATATAAATAAACTAAGATTAAAAAAAAAAAGATAGTGACTTAGTTTGGATTTAAAAACAACCATAAGGGGTGCCCGGGTGGCTCAGTCGGTTAAGCGTCTGACTTTGGCTCAGGTCATCTCAGGGTCCTGGGATAGACAGAGTCCGTGTGGGGCTCCCCAATCAGCAGGGAGTCTGCTTGTCCCTCTCCCTCTGCCCTTCCCCACACTCATGCTCTGTCTCTCTGATAAATAAATAAAATCTTCAAAAGATAAATAAATAAAAATTTAAAAAACCGTAAAAACAAAACCTACGTATATGCCCTGTATATGGCATCTAAGACAGAGGACGGTAAGGTGGGAAGTAAAAGGATGAATGAGATTATGGTGGATGGCTGTACAACATGACGAATATACTAAAAACCACTGCACTGTACATTTAAAAATAGTAAGTTTTAGCTCAATATTTTTTTTAAAAAGTAAATGGATGACATCTAGCAAACTTTAGCCAAAAGAAGATTGGTGTAGCTATATTAACATCAGACAAAATCAACTTAAAAGGCGACTCAAGGGGTGCCTGGCTGGCTCAGTTGGTGGAGCATGGGACTCTTGATCTTGGGGTGGTAAGTTCAAGCCCAACATTGGGAGTAGAAATTACTTAAAAATAAAATTGTAAAAAAAAAAAAAAAAGATGACTTAACAGCATTATTAAAGAAGGTCACTACAGAATGGTCAAAAGTTCAATTTACCAGGAAGATGCATTAATTCTAAATTTATATGTACCTAATACGATTTCTTTGGAATATATCAGTTCTGACAAATCTATTAATAGAGGATATTAACATACCTCTCTCAATAACTGAAACGTAAAGCAAATAAAGTATCAAAGAGATATAAAGATTGGAACCAAATAATAAACAAACCTGATCTACTGACATACACAGTATGTTGCAACAAAGAATTGGAGAATATGCATCCTAGCAAAGTGAAGGCTAAGGGTTTTGAAATAAACTGCAGCTACTTAAAAGGATGAAGTACAAAAAAACCAGATGAATATGGAACTGATTTTGTTTTATACAATTCAGAAAATGTAACCTAATGGGAACACAAATGGCCACATTTATTCTACCACTTTCCCCCTTCCTCCCCAATTCCTCTGGGTAGATACATGAGAAAGAGGATAAACAGATTTGCAAGATAGTATTGACATTTATTATCTCTTTTCTTTTCAAATATTAGAATTTAGGTCAGAGCACATCTGGTAGGCGAAGAAAAGAATGAGAAAACTGACCTAGTTCTTTAAAAGGCAGAGAGACACATGTGTACCTGTACCTTCAGGGCTGTTAAGCAAGAGTACCAATTTTAAGCACCAATTAACAGACATCTATTCTAAGGGGGAAATAAAGAGTGAAAATTCACGTATGAAGATATTCACAACAAGAATATTTTTAACAGCAAAAAACTGGAAACAATCCATACCTCCAATAGGAGAATGATGAAAAAAATGATAATTTATAAAGATGAGAAACACATAGTAAGATACTTATGGTCAGCTGAATTATTCATGTTTTCTAACTTTTCTATTGCTTTCATAATAAGCAAAAATGTGCCTGTTTGGTTTAATAGTAATAATAATGGTAATAGCTCCCATTCCGTAATGGCCTATGTGGCAGACACTGGATGTATTAGGCATTTTATATGCAGTTCACTATTCTCCGCTACAATAAGGCAGCTATCAGTAGATAAGGTAACGTGGTCCTCAGACTTTGTTTTCACTAGCTGCCAGCTTCCCGATATGAACTATGAATTCTCTCATAGAAGCAGCTCTCTGCTAGATAGCACAGGCCTCTGTGTCCTAGCATGAGGCTGGTTTTAGGACACTATTAGAAAGTACACAGAGTTACAAAGATTTGGAATGACGACAGCTTAATAAACAAGGGTCACTTCCCACACAAAGAAGACTTACTTCCTTGTGATAGATTCTTGGACAAAATTAGATTTCCTTTACTTCCCAAACTAACTTCAAGTAAAGGAATAAAGAGAACTATCACACATCTTCTACTTTTCTATATCACTTTCTTTTTTACAAGATTTATCCACTGACTTGTTTGATCCCAATACCACCAAACTGGGCGGAGGGGGGGGATTATTTTCATTTTAGAGATGAAGAAAAGGAAGCTGACAAATTAAAAATGTCTTGCTTCAGATCATCTTGCTAGTGAGTAGTGGGTAAATCCCGACCCCACATCTCTGAGACCTGTGCCCTTTCTATTACTCTTATTAACTGGGAAGACTTACACATAACCCTAGCACTTGCTTGGACATACTTCTTTTCTTCCCCCAAAGGGCAGCTTTTCTGTAGTTTTATTTTCCCTTTTACTCAAACTACTTTCGAGACAGGTTGTTCCAAACATTGTCTGTCTCCAGAAGGATAAAATGTCAGAGTTAAGTTTCCTCCACATCTTTTAAAATGTTAGTAACCAATACAGAACCATTCACCAAAATGTTACTAGCTCTGAGCTGAGAGGAGGGATTTCAGATCACTTAGTTTTCCTTCTTTAGACTTCAGTTAAAAATGAAATGCTGGGACGCTTGGGTGGCTCAGTCAGTTGAGCAGCTGCCTTCGGCTCAGGTCATGATCCCAGTGTCCTGGGATCAAGTCCCACATGGGGCTCCTTGCTCAGCGGGGAACCTGATTCTCCCTCTGCCTCTGCCTGCCTGTGCTCTGACAAATAAATAAATAAATAAAATCTTAAAAAAAAAATGCTTCCTTTTCTCTCCATCATCCAGATTGAAAACCATCTTTGCAGCCCCCCACCCCACTGCACTGTACACAGTAGGCGTTCAGGAGCAGGTGACTAAACCACTGTTTCCTAAACTTCTGCTACATCTGTGTGCTCTCTGTGTGATTATTTACTCAATAGCTTTCTTTAAACCAATTCACTTTTTTAAAACTTAGCCTTGTCCTAAATGGCCATATTCATGAAATCGCTGTATGCTAGTTCTATCTCTGTCCTAATGTACCTTAATAAATATACAGCTATTCAAATTTAAAATACTGCTATGCTACCTAAAACAGTGGTATGGCACATACACTGGAAAGCACTACAGTTAATGAGTGTTGAGTCAAATTTGTTGTTGTTGTTTTTATGAACTTTTTAATTTTAATTCCAGTATAGTTAGCATACAGTGTTATGTTAGTTTGTGTACAATATAGTGATTCGACACTTCCATACAACACCGTATACTCACCACAAGTGTGTCCCTTAATCCCCATCACCTACTTCACCCATCCCCCTCCCCACCTCCCCTCTGGCAACCATGAGTTTGTTCTCTATGGTTAAGCGTTGGCTTCTTGCTTTGCCTTTTTTTTTTTCTTCCTTGCTTGTTTTGTTTGTTAAATGCCACATATGAGCAAAATCATATGCTATGTCTTTCTCTGTGTTGAGTCAGTCTTTGACTTCCTTCACTCTCCATAACAGCAATCACCAGGTACTTTAAATCCATCTTTTACCATGACTCTTGCACTTATTCTGATTCTCACTCTAGTGCAGACCCTCATTATCTTGGTTACCTTAATGCAATAGGCCCCTAGAAGTCACCCTGCCTCCAGTCTGCTCATCCCGTATGCTGCCACTAAACTGTAATCTTCCTAAAGCAAGCTTTGGCTCCTACCCAAATCAATCTAACCCTTCCAGGACACTGGAAACCACTCGATGTCTTCAGGAAGAATTTTACAAACTGATCCCAGTCTACCTTTCTATCTCCATCTATAAAAATCCACATAATTATTAGTCTTAGGATAGCCAACATGTAGTTTTGTTTTGTTTTAAATCTCTATAGTTTTATTCATTCCATACCTTCAACCTGAAAAGCCCCATTCCCAGTCAAAATTCTACTTAGGTCAGGTATCTTCTAAGAAAACTGTCTATTAGAATTCTCAGTAATTTCTTAACTACTAAAGGCCACACTATTACAGCCACTTTTACCACACCCTGCTTTCATTTATGGGCTATTTGTATTCATGGCTAGTTTCCTCTACTACAGGTTCTTCAGGGCAGGACTATGTCTAATGTATCTTTGTTATGTAACCTATACCTAGATGCTAAAAATTTGTAGTTATCAATGAAATTAAGCTTTTTAAGTCAGCAAAATAACTCAAACTCTACTCAACACATTTCTAAAGACTATCTAATCTTTTGTAGGATTTAAGCCAAAAAATAATGTTCCCCTAAACACTAAAAGGTCAGTAATTTCATTACATTGTTTGAAATGGACCACTACCTAACGTCATTGTTTGGCTATGATGTTATCTGCCCCCCATCCACACACCCCTGAATGTGGTTACCTCTTAAGCAGCCTGACTTGCTCAACTTACATGATTCCGCCGTGCTGCCTCTGGGTTACCCTTTCTGGACTTCAGTTTTCCTACTGATAAGATGACCTTAAGATCTCTTCCTAGCTTAAAATCCGGATGCTTATTCAGACCAAAGTGACTTTTATTCCGTCATCCTAACTGGCAGGATAACCCCACTTCAAAAACAAGCAAAATCAAAGCAGTTAGCCCTCTCCCAATGCTACTTAATCCCTTCACAGACTCTTGCTTCATGTACATACATATGATAGGCTAGGCACTTTACTTGACTAGCTTTTTTAGCATCAAAATAGATGTTCAAAAGATAATAGTTATTTTCTGGTAGTTAAAATGTATAAAATGGAGTACAAGGTATTTCCCCTATACTGTTTCATTTACCTCCCAACCCTAAAAGGCAGGCATCTATAGTCCAGTATTTCTCAACCAGGAATGACCTTGCCCCACAAACCCTACCCTATCCCCCACCAGGGCCATCTGGCAATGTCTGGAGATATTTTTGGTTGTAACAATTGTCGGGGGTAGGGAAGGTTGATACTGGCATGTAGTGGGGAAAGACCAGGGATATTGCTAAACATCCCTATGATGCACAAGATACTCTCCCACAACAAAATTTACCTGGCCCGAAATGTCAATAGTGCCAAGGTGAGAAACCCTGCTAGTATCACCCTTTAGTTAAGAAATCCAGAACAGGGACGCCTGGGTGGCTCAGTTGGTTAAGCAGCTGCCTTCGGCTCAGGTCATGATCCCAGCGTCCTGGGATCGAGTCCCGCATCGGCCTCCTTGCTCATCAGGGAGCCTGCTTCTCCCTCTGCCTCTGCCTGCCATTCTGTCTGCCTGTGCTCGCTCTCTCTCCCTCTCTCTCTCTGACAAATAAATAAATAAAAATCTTAAAAAAAAAAAAAAAAAAAGAAAGAAAGAAATCCAGAACAGAGCTTAACTTACTTACCCAGAGTTACGTAAACTCAAAATCATCTCTGAATGACACCAAAGCCAATAGCACATTCCCATATATATACAAATACTGACGGCTGTCTCTGATTAAATCTGGGTTGTTTCTTATCACTAGTCCTTCTCCCCCATTTAGTCTTGGTACTTGAGATCTTGCTTATCAGCCTCAGCTCACCTCATCCAGGGAAGAATTCAGAAAAAGTTTCTGAGTCTTAAGTCAGATTTAAGAAATGTCTTCTCAAAAAAAAAAAAAAAGTCTTCTCTTGTGCTCCCACTGCATCTGGGATACACAGCTTCACTATTAAAATTATCATATTGTACTGGGCTTCTTCTCTTTAGACCATAAGCTCCTCAAGAGCCAAGTTTCCCTCTTATTCTTACACTTCCAGTGCCAAGCAAAGTGTCTCAGCACAAAATGTGTTTCATAAATATTTGTCAAACAAACAAAAGAAAACTGACCACACTGTACAGTGTACCCAAGGACACACAGCTACTAAATGACAGAACCAGGATTCAAATCCAAGTCTCTCCAGTGCCGAAGCCTATCACTAGCGTGTCTCAATGAGCTAAAAATCAGATGTTTACCTTCTCTTTATCCTGCCTGGGAGAATTCTCTGAACATAAACATATAAGGAATATATAGAATGTCCCTGTTTTAAAGATAGATTATAGTCATAAGAATTTTCCTATCTTAAGCTTCCAAGTTTCATGTGTATGTTCTGCAAAAGCTTGCAAGGTAGTTAGCATATAATAATAGTGATAATCTCTCCCAAATACCAGAATTATAAAGGGGCCATGGGATTCTTATCTGACAGTCTCCTTGAATTTACAGCTCACTACATAGAAACTGATGTTATTTTGAGTTGTCATAGGAACTGTTTATAAAAACGAAGCCAGGGTCTCTTAGGAAAAGAAGAACTCACTTTAACTTTAGCTTTTATTTCTTCACTGTCCCCTTCTCCATCTTTGCGGGGTTCCATGCCAGACTCCTCCAGGATGTCTTTGTTTAGTACAGAATACTCTTCTAGTAGAGTGTCAAACAAAACTATTCGCTTGTTCTTGAAGAAGCCATAAAAATAAGCATTGCTGTGGGAAGAGCGTTTAGATCCTAAGGAAAAGACAGTTCAAAGCATGGAAAATAATTAAAAAGTTTGGGGTTCTTTGGAGAGACTCCTAGAAATTGCATTACTGGAAAGGACATTAACATTTTCAAACTGTTTAATACCTGAAGAAAACTGTTATCAACATAAATCACCACCTGCAGTGGAGAGCGTCTGCTTCCCTAAAGTTTTGCCAACAAATACTTGTGCTTGTCGCAGCTTTATAGCAATAAGTAAATAAGTCTAAATATCCAATAGTAGTGGAATGATTAAATTATGGTAGAGCTGTGAAATGGAATTTTAACCAGCCAGAAAAAAAGCAATACTTCTGAAGAATCTTAACAAGACAGGAAAAAGCTCACCAATATACTGTGGAGGATATAAAACATATATATACATAGTTTTATAATTGTCATGGAAAAAAAGTATATGTAAATAGAAAAGCATAGAACAGGCCTATAAAGACATATTTCAAAATACTGAAGTGTTTACCACTGGCTTCTAGAACTATGGATTTTGTTCCCTCCTTTATACTTTTCAAGGCTTTTTAAAATACGTATACTTACTTCTATTATCAGAAAAAGTTAAAGCTATTTTTAAAGAGACTGGGGAAAAAAACATACCTAACAGTATACAGCTAACGAGAGCTGAACTATGGTTAATTTTTTAATTTGCTTCTTTATATTTTTCTTTATTTTCTAAATGTTCTACACTGTGCAGGAACCTGTGTGGTTAAGAGCAGACTTTGGGTTCAAATCTTGGCTCTGCCATGTAGTAGTTGTGTAAATGTAAGAAATTTCCTTAACTTCCTTTAGCTTTTTTTACCAGTTTATGACATGAGGCTAATCTCTACCTGACTGAGCTGGATTAAAGATTACATGATAAATTCTAAGCGAATCAACCCATATGCTGCCTGATCCATAAACTATTACTATTACTTATACACATTTTTTAAAAGAAATGATAAAACATTCGTTTCTCTTGAGAACTTGAGCTATCTCAGAAAATATATATTCTATATCTACTCATACTTCTAATATAAATTATGGTTAACAGTAGGTTTAGGATATAGTATATTCTACATATATAGCAGTATGCTTGGAGTATGTCTAGAATTTAGGAAGGCTTTAATAAGTTGTAGCTTATTTATTTTATTATTTTCTCATTTTTTGGTTTCATTGCCTAGAAAAGCCAAACATGTGGTCCAATTCTGACAGTGGTATAGGACCTCAGTATCTGGAGTATCATGTATCAGTCAGAGGTCTTACAGTTCTCTCTCATTTCTGTCTTCTCCGATTCTAATTTTTAAGTACAAGTATTTCTTAAAAGCTGCCTTAAGTTATTTATGGAAACAGGCAAACTGTATACTTATAAACAAAATAAAGTTAATGTCTTAATATCTCCCACTGGTCCAAATTTCTCAAAGTGTAGCCCAAGGAATACCTACACCAGAATTATCTAGGGACACTTGTTAAAAGTAGATACTAAAACACCTGGGAATGGAGCCCAAGAATCTGTCTTTGAACAAACTTACAGTCACTAAAGCTTATAGGAGTCCCGGCCCTAGACCATAAGCATTTTGTATCACTGTGCTGGCATATAATATATATTCAATGAGCGTTTACAGAATGGGTTGATGAGGCCACTTGAAGTAATATACTTAAGAACTCTGAAAACCAATGTAAGGCATTGCCATCTGTGTCTTTCTGTTTAATGATGTCTTACCTTCACCTTTCAGCAGCATTTGACACAGCTGACCGCTCCCGCCTCGAAAGACTTTCTTCTCCTATCTCAAAAGAAATACCACTTTCTCCTGGACTTCCTACCTCCATGGTCTCTCCTCCTCAGCCTCCATTACTGGCTCTTCCTCTCCTGCTGACTCCAACCTGAAGCCCCTTCTCTTCTCTAAATGCCCCCATCCATGGCATTAAACAGCATCTGTGTCAGATGCTTTCCTATCAATATTCTGTCCCCGACCTCTCCCTAGAACTCCAGGTTCATATATCCAGCTGCCTATCTGCCATCCTTACATCTCCACAGGGATGTCTGTAATGCAGATTTGTTGTTTATATTCCTGTGTGTGTATGCCTGTGTGTGCGCTTTTCCCCTGCCCAGTGTCGAATTCTCCTTTCAGTGTTGAGGGACTTTCTCACCATGTAAGTGTTGTGGGAGACTCCTGGCACCTGGCCCACACCCTGGCTCAGTCAATCAGATACACCCACCCACTGGGGACTCTGAAGATTGAGCTAATTACGCAAAGAAGCAAGGCAGCGAGGAATTAATGCCATGGGTGCTAGTGGCAGGATGTTAAGAGAGCAAACTGCCAATTTCAATAGCAGGGTTGTCAGCAGACTGGTTCTACAGTGAGATTCTGAGCTCCTCCTCTCCCTGGGAATAGCCCATTTTCCAAGCTTGTAAACTTAACCTTCCTGATGATTTTGTGAGCTATCAAAGACTGTCTCGATAAGAAATCTTCCTGTTTCAATCAGCCATAGTTGGCTCACTGCTTACTCGGAGCTAACCACTGCTTAAGGAACTCTAATACAGTGTTCAACAGATACCTCAACATGTAACAGAACTTAATCCCCCCACCCCCACATCTGCTCTTCACTCAGTTTCCCCATCTCTGTAAACCACCATTTATCCAGCTGCTCAGGTCAAAAATCTAGGTCATTACCCTTAATGCCTCTGTTTCCCCAATTCCTTCACAGGTAATCTGTGAGTAAATTTCTTCAACTCTCCTTCTGAACCAGATCCCCAGTGCATCTACTTCTCTGCATAGATTACTACTGTAATATCCTAATCTAAGCCGCCTGATCTCTGCCCTGACCACGGCCACGGCCACAGCCTCTGAACAGCTCGCCGGCTGCCACTCTTGCCCTCCCACTATAATCTCTTCTCCAGAGAGCAACCCACAGTATTTAAAAACTACAAACCAGACCATGTCACTAAAACCTTCAATGGCTTTTCCCCCCGAACTTTCAATAAGACCCAAGCTCTTCTCCTGATTCACCAAGGCCTATGTAGTCTGACTCCCGCCTGTGTCTCACACTTCGTTTCCTCACATCCTCCTGCTGTGCTGTAGCCACACTGGGCTTTCTTTTGTTTCCTGCCGACACAAAGCTCTAGAAGGTCTTCCCACTGATCTCAGCATGGATGGCTTCTTCCTTTAGGCGTCAGCTCAAATTCATTTGTTCAGAGAGCTCTTGCCTGATGACCCAATCTAAAGTTATCTATCTACTCAGTCATCCTTGATCACATCACACTAGTTTCGTTCTCTGCACAACACTTGCTCTCTGATAATTTTTTAGAACACAATATTGGTTTTTCACTACAATATCCCTATCAACTTACAGATCCATAATGTATGTTGTTGTTATTAGTAATAACAATCATTCAAAATATTTCTAAGCATTATTACTATTATTTTAAAAATTACATTACAGACCAGTAAACTTATGTTTAGCAAAGGTAAGCTGCCAAAGTCACAACAGGTAACTTGTGATAAAACCGGGATGAAAGCCTATTGACCCCACAATCTCACCTCTGAAATGCTACCTTCCACCTACTCAATTTTTTTTTTTTTTTTTTAAAGAAAAAACAAGCTCTGGCCAGTTTTACTAAAGAAAAAGCCTTGTATGACTCACTTTTCACCAGTCTGTCCTGGCATGCTTCTAATGATAGGAGAATGACTTCGAGCAATGAGAGGCAGGGTGCATACTCCACGGTACTCCCATTTTCTATGCCCAATTCAGTAGCACTACTGCCACTGTAGCGATGGACAACAGTTCTGCCAACATGGCATAATATTCTATGTGAGGTTTCCTCAAGGCTGGCGGTTTCACTTTGCCATGTCTGATCACTATCAGAGTCTGCTTGCACCCCAGCATATACTTTCCACTCTTCATATTGATTTGGAGCACAAAGATCAACTCCAGTGGCTTTTTTGTCTTCCTGCCTTAAGTGTGGGCTTGCCCTGAAAGATGGTCGGGGAGCGACGAATAAAAGGCTAAATCCTGATATTCCATAAAGTACCAGCTCATGTTATAATTCTCCATAAAGCCTTCCCTATTTCATCTAAAACCACATGGTACTGACAGTAAATATTACACATTCTTATCAATTACCTCTATTGTGATATCATTAGCTGTCATTTCATATTATCTGATTATCCCTTAAGTGATAAGCAACTTAGGTTGCCCCATCAGTAAAAGTCCCTAAAAGACAGTCCTACTGTACTGATTGATAGACTTCTCGTTTACTATTAACTAAGAGCAGTGACCTCAGGGCCTAAAAAGTAGTAGGAATTGTCATTCTACCATTTCTGCCAGAGATGTCCCAACTGTGCCATTAGCTGGGCTGTTACCTCAGAACCACTAGATGTCTGAGACTTCTATACTCTTCTAGTCACTGTTAATTCATTCTTTCCCATTGTGGCCATCTCTATTCTCCCCAATCCCATGATTACTTCTCAGTTTCTACTCCTTCATCCAATGCAGCTGTTTCTCTGGTGATTTTTTTTTTTTTTTTTTAAGTTTAGAGAGGGGATGGGCAAACTATTGTTTGCAGGCCAAATCTACTCTGCCACTTATTTTTATAAATGAAGTCTTATTAGAACACAGCCATGTTCATTTGTTTATATATTATCTGTGACTGTTTCTGTGCTCTAAAGGAAGGGTTGAACAGTTGTGACGAGACAGACCATGTGGTCCACAAAGTCTGAAATATTTATTGACTAGTCCTTTACAGAAAATGTTTGCCAAACCACGGTTTAGGGGAAGCAAAACTGAAACCTGGGTGGGGGATGAAGGGATTCATTAAAGATCCCACAGGTGCTAAGTGGCAGAGGCAGAACCAGTCTCACGCATTTATGTGGATTTTAATTTATGGATTCTGAAAGTCATGGTATCATACAACAGTTTACATCTTTTTGGGCTTGAGACTTTAGTAGTCTTATGTAAGCTAACATATAGCTTAACTCTCAAAAGCAATTATCATAAAAGCCAAGCACCTGTTTTCAATTATCATAAAAGCAGAGAATAACTGATCTGAAGTCCAATGGTACTACATTTTCGGTAATGTGCAAGTGAAATCAGACACCTCCAGAACACTGGAAGTTTTGTTGGATGAGACAAAGCCAGTAACACTGGTTTTCTTTATAAGCCCCCAAACTAGTGCTAAATGGAACTTGACTATGCAAAAGTCCAGCTCAATTACCTGAGGGAGCCAGGCAGGTAACGTAAGTTCATAAATCAGTCCAATATACAAGATATAAGAAGGAGTGAAGGCGGCCTTGGCCAAACAACATTGTAAAGCCAACCAAACACAGCTGTAGGTAAGAGCAGGATTGGTATTAGGCTACCAATTTCTATCCCTGAAGTATGTCACCAATTCCTAGAAATCTGGCTTTTTAAAGCCCAAATATAAAACCCTAACAAATCAAATCACTTGAATAAAACTTCCTTACCCCCGGGTAGCCTTACCTTCAACAACATACACCTTAGTCAAAGGGAAGTCAATACTCTTTGCCATTACTTCAATTTCTTGTTTAAGCTTTCCCTCAGGCAGAGGTGTGAATTTGTCAAATAAAGGGGCAATATAATCAGCATAAATTGTTACAAGCACCTGAAAAATAAATGTCAGAACAACCTATGAATATGTTCTTAAAGAAAAACTGCTATTTATATAGATTATATTAAAACAACTATGTGATCCAGCCTTGAGAACATGGATTTTTTCTTATTTGCTCTGGTATTCCCAGCCCCAAATAATACCAGATAGCAAGTGCTCAAAATCTGTTTGTTAAATCAAATCAAAATGAGTAGTCTCTATGTGGTAATAACTCAAAAGTCAAATGGTCCATTCAAAACTATCTTGGGAATTTCTGACACTTCATAAGCCCATCATAACTTAGAATTCTGCCTTTGAGAGTAATCATGAGAGACCTGCAGTCTTTGCTAGAAAATAATTACTAGAGCTTTACTGTGTGCTGTTATTTGGTTGGTCTGCTAAAATTAATTACCTGCAGTGCACAACTATCCATTGTGTTTGAAGCAGCACTTCCTTAAGCATTTCTGGAGCATTTCCTCTGTTCTCTTTCCTCTTACTTCATTTGCCATATACAGATGTGTATAAATCCAACTAGCACCTGTTTTCAGAGCTCAATCCCACCAGTGGAAAGTGAAGCAGTGAGTATCACGGCAATTCAGACTAAAGTAAACCCCATGATCAGGAGCTGAAGAGCTAAGAGATGCTATTTTCTGGAGGCTGTGAACAGACCATTTTCATCGTGTCGTAGTGTGTGTTGTGAAGTGGTTTATAATATGGTAGAGAGAAGAAGCAAAGATGTGAGGAAGGGAAGATGGGGAGTGAGGCGACAAGGGAGAGAGAAGGGAGAGAGAAGGGAGAGAGGGAAGGAGAGAAAAGAGAGAGAGGAAGGAGGAGGAAGGGAGAAGGGAACAGAGAAGAAGGGGTAAAGAAGGAACAAAGGAGGAGAGAAAAGGCAGGGGCAAGAGGGCAGAAAAAAATCAGGTAAGTTTATAGTTTCTTTTTCTCATCCCTCTTAAATCTAGTCTCTTCAGAACATCCACAATGTTTAGGCACGGGAGCTCAGTAAAGAGTCATTACATGATCAAACTCAGTCAGCCATTCTAGTGACAACTCACAAATGCACAGCCCAAAACTGCCTGACAACTGGACCATTAACAATAACTAACAACCAGCTTCTAGGATCTGAGTCAGCATAAGAAGAAGAAAATCTATGGTCAGAGTCAGCTCTCCTAGTTCTATACCCAAAAGCAGAAACCAAGAGGGAAATTTATATGACCGCTTATTTATATTTCATTTGCTTCCTAAGAACTGTTCACATGCTAATGAAGATTAAATCAGCGTTATCTCACCAAGGAAATTTTGTAAAAGAAAACAAAACAAAGATTTTACTCACCAGAGAAACAACTAATGTGAATAGCCAGGCATATATAAAAAAATAGTCGCCCCCAATTTTAATAATGTAAAGTAGAAGTGAAGACACAGGCAATAAAATGCACTGAGTCACAATAAATTTCTTGACTGCATCTTTCATGAAGAATCCCAAAGTCTGAAAAAAGAAAAGATCACAAGAAACTGAGAAAAGAAAACCTGAAAAATAAAGTGTATGCAAAGGATACATTATTAAAGCAATTTTAAAAGTTAAAAGGTAGTGAGTCTATATAATATGACACTAGGGGTAGCCTAAGACCATAAGTAAATGTCTGTCAGAGTTGGGTTTTGGAGGGGAGAAGGAGAGGGGAATGGGTGAGCCTGGTGTTGAGTATTAAGGAGGGCACGTACTGCATGAAGCACTGGGTGTGGTGAATAAACAATGATCTTAGAACACTTAAAAAAATAATAAAATTAAGATGTTAAAAAAAAAAAGCAAGTGTCTGGCATTTTACAGTTCAAAATACACCATTTCAACATTAGCAGAAAAACACTAGACTTTAGTACTAGAAGAGCTTATGGCAAGACTTCAAGCTATCATCTTTACCATATTTGCAGTTCCCTTTCCCTCAGTTAATTCTTGCTCCAAAATAGCAAATTATGGGGGCACCTGGGTTGCTCTTGATTTCAGCTCAGGTTATAATCTCAGGGTCGTGGGATGGAGTCCCAAGTCGGAATCTGCACTCAGTGATGGGTCTGCTTGGGATTCTCTCTCTCCCTCCCTCTTCCTCTGCCCCTCTCCCTCCTCTCTCAAATAAATAAATAAATCCTTAAAAAAATAAAATAGCAAATTATGTTTCAATTATCACCAGGAGAGGGAAAAATGCACAAAAAAGTCTTTATGTTTAAAAGAGAACATATGCATTCTCTAGTTTACCTGCTGATTGAAACCATGTTTTTCTTCTATCACAAAGGTATTATAAAGACTCCATGGCAAACCAGTCAATGCACTGAAAAGTGTAGCCAACAGGAGAAACACCAAGGACTGAGTGATCTAAACACAGGAAGAAATAAATGGCAGTTTTTATAGTGTAATACTAATTCATTCTTCAAATGAATAATTAGTGAACAAATGAAAAATACATCTCAAGCCATGTGCTTGATTCTATGGGTAATACAAGGTCTGACAACATCATCTCTACTCTCCAAGTTGACTTGCGAGAGAAGGAAGCAATAAAACAATGTCTCTTTTATTATACAGGCACTATGTGAAAGTTACCTAAAGCTACACAGACAAAGAACTAAAAAATGAGAGACAATCACATACACTGGTGAATTCAAGCAAGGCTTACTAAGCTAAGAAGACTCGGGATGCCACTGTGAAGAAAGAGGTAAATTAATGGGACAGGAGAGACAAGGAAAGGAGGAGAAATGTGTTCCAATTTGCGAAATAAGCACCCTATAAAAGGAAGAGGACACGATGACAGGCTTTGGGACAAGGCTGGGATAAGGCAGAAAAATTTATCCCGGAGCATCAAAAAAAGGCTGCACTGGGGCAGTTGGGGTGGGGTGTCCTAAAGTTTTCACAAAAAACCAAAGACCAATAGAGAAAATTACCATCAAGAACTACTTCAAGTGCCTTCACGATACATCCTCAGGAAATCAAAAGCCAAGAACTGCCTCATTTCTCTTTCTAAACTTTTCCTAGGATAGTAGAGGAAATGGGATACTTAGTATTAAGGGAGCTGGGGGAGGGAGAAAGAGGGATGAGGTAAACAGAATCCTTGCTCTCTCCCTCTCACCAGATGGTGTAAAATGGAATTCTTTTAAGATAAATGTGAATATACTACACACCACCAAAACACATTTGATTTGGTAACAAAGATGCAGCAAATGTAAGTTTCTAACCAGAGGAAGAAGGGAGAGGGGATGAGAAAGGAAGATTTGTCTGGTTATAACATGCAGGGTGGTTCATTTCAGCACTGTTCCCAAACAGGAAATGGGGAAAAAAATTTAAAAAGAGATTCTAGGACCTTCCTCAAAACTACTGAATCAGAATTCCATCCTCCAAAAATGCAATCATTATGACTTTGTGAATACTTGTTTTCTCACATAACATTTCATAAAAATTTTCCATATCAATATATAGTTATTTCTTCCTTATTAACAGCTCTAGAATATTCCATTGTGTAAGTGGACACCTAGGCTACTTCCATGACAGTAGTCATTCTAATGCTACACTGAACACTTTATACATGTGTCTGTGCATTCATTCTTCATGAATTCAAAAAAGTTAAATACCTGGTATCAAACTTTTTGAAGGCACTGGTGACACAGCAGTAAAGAAAATATATAGGGTCTCTGTCACCTTAGAGCTTAAAATTCTTAATAAAAAATAAATAAACAAGGCATTTACGTGTAAATTAAAAAAATAAGGTAACTGCAGAGAGTGTTGAGTACTTTTATATAGAAAATAACGTGATGTGTGTCACTGAAGAGTGACAGCAGAATTGTTACTCTAGATGGAGTGGTCAGGGAGGGCCTCTCTGAGAAAGAGACATTTAAGAAGAGAAATGCATAAGGAGTCAGTCATGATGTTTACATGAAACCACCTTAAATAATTTCTGAAACAATGGGGTGCCTGGCTGGCTCTATCAGTAGAGCATCTGACTCCTGATCTCAGGGTTGTGAGTACGAGTCCCACACTAGGGGTAGAGATTACTTTAAAAAAATAAAATCTTTACAAATTTCTGAAACAGGGCAGAGAATATGTAAGTCAACCACAATGCCACATAGAACAGACCAGGACAAGAGTCAATGAAGATACAGATATATCCCAGGAAGAAGAGGACTTCAAAGGATTTGGCTGCTTTAGAAAAAGGTATATGGAAACGGGACACAGGATGAGTTGAATTAAACCCAAAATACCCTATACATGTAGAAAAGAGCCATCGTTTAAAGTAAATAACTAGGAAAGAGGGAAGAGACTTGTCAATTTCCAAGAAAAAGTCGGGAGACAGTATCCTATCATCCACCACAGGTGGGGAGTCTCACACTTAATGCTTTGCCCAGTAAATGGAGCTTCTGTAAGACTGGGTAGTCACCTCAACCGGCTCCATGGAAATTCTGAAGTTACACTCTCTGTCCTTGTATGAAGTTATCGCTAAGTGATTATGGTACAGAGTATCTGCTTAGTGGGTTCAACAAAATTCAGGCTTCTCCTTTCACTGCAAGGAGCTGCCCCTGAGAAATGGCTACCTAACCGGGGACCACCATTTCTCAGTTCTCTTCCATCTGAGACTAAATGACTGGTTCGCCAACAAAATGTGAATGCAAAGGATACTTCAGAGACAAGGGAGTTAAGAAGAGGATGTACTTTCCCCACCCCCTCATTCCATCTGCCTGCTGGATGCAGAGAACTGTGGGGCACTCAAGGGATTGCAGGGTTATAAGATGAAAAGAGACCAGGTCCCTGGCTTCCCACATAGAAGAATGTCACCTGCTGACCAAAAAATACTCACACTAGGCTATTATGTGATTGAGAAATAAACTATTATGATAAGCCACTGGAATTCTGGAGTTTGCTACAATAAGCAGCATTATCCTAACACAGTATGTGTGGACACGGACTATACAAACAGAGAAGCAAGCCTAAAGTCAGAGCCAAAAAATTAACTTTCACATAAAGCTGGCCAAGCAAAAAGACTCTAAAAAAATATATGCTAATGAATCACATACCTCATATTCTGGTCCAAAGCCAGCATAGCCACAGAACCGTCCAGAAAGTCTCCAGAGATAAGGAATTCCTCCAAAAAGAAGAATAAGCTATAAAACAAGACATACTTTGATTACATTTGAACAGAATAGAATCTATGAGATGAGAGCATTTTATAAAGAAAATGAGGACAAAATAATTATCTCTACAGAAAAAAAGAGATCTATCTTATTTAGGATAAACTATGCATTTAGATGAATACAAACCAACAGAGATACTACGTTTAGACCTGTAATGATTTTTGCCTGTACATTTTATTTTATATTTTTAAAGACTTATTTATAGGGGCATCTAGGTGGCTGAGTCATTAAGCGTCTGCCTTCGGCTCAGGTCATGATCTCAAGGTTCTGGGATTAAGCCCCAAGTCTAGCTCCCTGCTCAGTGGGGAGCCTGCTTCTCCCTCTCCCTCTGCCCTGCTTGTATTCCTTCTCTCACAGTCTCTCTCTCTCTTTCTCTCTGTGTCAAATAAATAAATAAAATCTTTGGAAAAAAAAAAAAGATTTTATTTATTTATTTGAGAGAGAGAGAGCATGAGTGTGGGGGGGGGGTGCAGAGGAAGAGAAAGAATCTCAAGCAGACTCCCCACTGATCATGGAGCCGGACCTCATGACCCTGAGATCATGACCTGAGCCGAAACCAACAGTCAGACACCCAACCAACAGTCAGACACCCAACCAACTGTGCCACCCAGGTGCCCCTTGCCTGTACATTTTATATGGATAAATTATGGCATGTGAATTATATCTCTATAAAGCTGCAAGGAAAAAAAAAAAAAAAACTTGCCAAAGACCATAACAAAGGCCTTCTGAATGAGGAAAGAGGCTTAGAGAAAAGGTAAGCAATTTTTCCAGAATGCCACACCTGATGAGTAACATAAATGGGATGTGAACCAGTCTATGTGGCTACCTAAGTGGCTTTTCCTTGAAAGGAAATAGTCCCCATCAATCAGGACAAAGTATTCATATCAGTGTAAGTGGACACTCAGGTCCATTTACCAAACTGAGAGACAGAAAGGGGTATCTGTGCTTTCCCCGGGTAATGAAAAGTGAATCCTGAGGTAGGAATCAGGAATTCATAGGAGGAGACCCCCTTTTTGGCACCACCCTTTGTCTTGGGCAGATAAAGTGAATAAAGACATTCACCAAATCATCGTGTCATTCAGGGCACCTGGGTGGCTCAGTGGGTTAAAGCCTCTGCCTTTGGCTCAAGTCATGATCCCAGGGTCCTGGGATCGAGCCCTGCATCGGGCTCTCTGCTCAGGGGGGAGCCTGCTTCCTCCTCTCTCACTCTCTGCCTGCCTCTCTGCCTACTTGTGATCTCTCTCTGTCAAGTAAATGAATAAAATCTTAAAAAAAAAAAATCACATCATTCGAATGAGTGAGCTGGTCTTAAAATTTGAAGAGAATACATGCTTATAAAATAAAACTTCCCCCAACAGATATTAAATTTATGGAACTCAAAAGGAATCAATTTATTCTTCCTTTCTGTGGAGCCTTAGGAACACAACGATCAATCACACTCCTTGGTTAAAAGCACAGTTTTCTCACTGGTTCACACATGGTTCCTTGTGGTTTTTGAGGAGTTCTGGCACTTATTATATATCTCATGGGTAGGCGTCCAATGTACTTTCCATTTTTATGTATGTATCCATAAATACTATGGTGGTTTATATATGCTTTTTAAGACTATATATAAATGACATCATATTGTATTTATCATTCTACAACTTGCTTTTTATACTCTACAAATTTTTAGATCCAGGCATGGTGATCTGTAACTTTATTCAGTATATATACATTTTTTGTTTGTTTGTTTGTTTGTTTGACAGAGAGAGACAGAGCGAGAGAGGGAACACAAGCAGGAGGAGCAGGAGAGAGAGAAGCAGGGTTCCCACAGGGCAGGGAGCCTGACACTTAACAACTAACCCACCCAGGCGCCCCCTTTATTCAGTATATTATCAGCCTGTTCTTTCTCTACAGTGTTTATACCAAATTACACTCTCATCAGCAGTACCTGATGGTTCCTGTTCCCCATAATCTCAAACATCTTTTAGATGTTTTCCTGTATGCTGGCCTGGTTTAATACCATGGGTCTTAAATATGGTCTCTGAGAAGCAGCAGCAGCATCATCTGGGAATGCGTCAGAAATGCAAATACTCAGGCTCCACCCCAGAACCACCAAATAGAAAATGAAGTGGAGCCCAGCAGTCTCTAGGTAAAATGATGTACACCGAAGTCTGAAAATCATTGGTTTAATAAATTGCTGTCTTAAAGGCTTCCTTAACTCTATGTCCAGCTGTTTCCACTTTTCTTCACCCAACTCAATCTTGGATATAAACCCTGTTTTCCCAAAAGACATGCTTTGGCACCACTGTATGGTATAAGCTCCACTTGTTGAACTAATTGACTTGAGATGACACTTCTTTCGTCCTATTCTCAAAACTAATAAATAATGCAAAATTAAGGATTTATAAATCTCCCGGTGAAAGGCTGAAACGCCTATTATTAAAAGTCCAGCTTTTAAGTATGCATCAAGGGGAGCTTTATGAACTGTGTGTGCATCTGTGAATGCTTTTGGAAACTGCTGTTGCAAGCCTTGTTCAGTGTGCTTTGGGGAATGAAATATAAAGCCCAGTGAACGGTAAACTTTCTTCCTATTGATAATCTCACTGAGCGCGCTGCTGGGGCTGTCTTGGAACAGAACCAATGAACCCAACAAAAACAAGTCCAGTAAAAGCAGGCATGGCATACAGCCGTCTCTACTTTCTAGAAGAGGCAACTGAAACTCAGGGAGGTTAAAGTCACTGCTATGTACTGAGCACTGTACTAACTGCTTCATTTACATTGTCTCACTCATCTAGTCCTGGCCACAAATCATGTGAGATACGGTTTAAGGTGGATCAACTTTTCATCTTTTTTTTTTTTTTTTTTTAAGATTTTATTTGACAGAGAAAGAGCACAAGCGGGGAACAGCAGAGGGACAGGGGGAAGCAGGCTCCCCACTGAACAAGGAGCCCAATGTGGGGTTCAAGCCCAGGACTCTGGGATCATGAATAGAACCAAAAGCAGACGCTTAACAGACTGAGCCACCCAGGTGCCCCTCACCTTCTCATGTTAAAGAGGGAAAAAATGAATTTCAAAAAGTCTAAGGTGCTCACTCAAAAATGTGTAGAAATTGGAGAAGCAACAATTTGAACTTTTCTACACTGCTCTCCCTGACTGCCCGGCCGTTCCGCTTCCTGACAGGTCTTCACTGACATCTGTGAGGTATCAGGAAAAGTCTATCTCAGAAAGGCTGGCCATCCTCTCTGTGGGTGCTCTGGCACATTTGTGTGAACAGCGGCACCTGTAATTGGTCACAGAAGCCCTCTGCTTATATCCTCTCAGGTAGAAAAAAGGAGGCAACAAGAACAAAAAAAGTCTAAATTAATCTTTGCACTTGTTCTTTGTGACCAAAAGATAAAAACCTATTGGTTTCAATCAATACAAAACAGGAATTAATGGACCTCCTTTCAAACAGAACAGGATTTCAAAGTAACACAAAATGCTTCCTGTCAAATGACAAATATAGCTATGAATTCCCCAAGAATAAATGTAGCACATTTAGGATGTGGTCCCTGGAGTTTTAATAGTTTCTCCAGGGCACCTGAGTGGCTCAGTCGGTTAAGCATCCAACTCTTGGTTTCAGCTCAGCTCATGATCTCAGAGTTGTGGGCTCAGCAGGGAGTCAGCTTGAGGATTCTCTCCCTCTCTCTCTGCCCCTCCCACAGCTCTCTCTCTAAAATAAATAAATTTTAAAAGAAGAACGGTTTCTTCAATGCAATTTTAAAGACTCAGAAGAGGAAAGTTTGAAAACCAGTTCTCCCACTTATTAATGTCACTTGGCCAGTAAATGGACCAGCCATTTAATTTCTGAGTCTCTGCTTTCTCGTCCGTAAAAAGGGACTAACAATGCCTACACTTTCTACCTCCAAGCACTCTTGTAATATCAAACAAAACAATAAATATAAAAACAATATATGAAGTGAAAATCACTACTACCCATACGATGGTGATGATGGTGACAATAACTGTCCCCAGCTTTAGCCCAGTGCTAAACCAGTACTGCTTCTGGTTTGAGCCACAGAACGCTCAAATGAAGCTCTCATTCTATATGTGTTCTTCCTGCTTCTGTCCTCTCTTAGAACAAACTAAGTCATACCCATGCTCACTAACCAAGCCACTGACCATCTTTCCTGGAACTGTTTACTAGTGACAACCAAGGAGACTGACAAAATATTTTGTCTTTTTTTCTTATAATGAACCTGTGAGGGGTAAGACAAAGAATTTCACAAAATCAAACATTAGTGAAGAAAGAGGATGATGTCTAAATTCATCACATCTACTTCTATGTCTCTCCAAAGGCTGATTATCTACTTGGACCCTAACAGAAGAAATGCTTCAGATAAATTAACCGAAGCCAAATATAATCCACAATAAAGCTACCTTTCCTGGCTTGGTTGGAAAACATCAGGTTTCAATGCCAATCTTTCAATGTCTCAGTAACTAAACCAGGCTTGTACTAGTAAAAATATAATTAAAAAATCAATATTGGGGGAAAAAATCAACACTGAAAAGATTAATTACTAGCAATTGCTATGTATGCCAAAAACCAAAGCAATTTTTTTAGATCATTTACTAATTTTCCTAAAATACCAAGGTTCAACTCTACTTCTTAACTCTTTGCTACTTTTCATCACCCTGAGGAAATGGGAAAGTCTTCTAATATTTGGTCCTAACCATACTAGTTCATAACTGTCAGAAAATTTTGTAACTAGCTAGATAATATTTTCATCACTTAACAAAGCCATGAACAGCTGGTTTCTTCTCTTTAACTGATGAAACAGTCGTGATAGCCGATCTCAGCTATTTTCAATAGGAGTCTTTCTCTTAGTGCTACTGGGAGATCTAAGAGAGTTCTGGAGGAAAAGTGATGATAATCATGATCCTGATGATAAAAATAATAATACCCAACATTTACAGACCAGTTACAATGATCAGGCACTGTTCTAATCATCTTACATATATTAACTCATTTAATCCTCTCAACAACACTATGAATGAGGAATTATTACCACACAATTTTTTTAAAGATTTTATTTATTTATTTGTCAGAGAGAGAGAGAGAGAGCACAAGCAGGGGGGAGTGGCAGGCAGAGGGAGAGGCAGGCTTCCTGCCAAGCAAGGGACCTTGGAATCATGACCTGAGCTGAAGGCAGACCACCCAGGGGCCCCATGACCACACAAATTTAACAGATGAGAAAAGTGAGGCACAGAAGTGGTGACTTGCTTGAGGTCCCATAGCTGATGCGATAGAACTGAGATTCAAACTCAAGCCACCTGAATTCAGAGTCTGCTCTTAACCTCCACACCATGCGCTTTCAATTCTTCTTAGAGATGGAAAACCAAGAACTGGCTTTTGGGAATGGAAAAAAATCTTACTCATTTTATTCATAAAGCACAAATACACATACATATAGCTCAGAAACAGATACACAATATATCTGTGGTATCAAAATTTCATGGAGGGATGATTAAGAAAAAAATGTCCTAAGGTACCTGGCTGGCTCAGCTGGTAGAGAGCATCCAACCCTCAATCTCAGGGTTGTGACTTTGTTAAGTCCGATGTTGGGCATGGAGCCTACTTAAAGAAAAAAAAGTCTAAAAATATACAGGGCCAGGGGCCAGAGTTGATCATGAAAAAAAAAAAACCGAGAACACTGCTCTACACTACAGAACTTTTCTTCTTTTACCATGGGGATAAGACCAGGTCTGTTTTACTAAGTAAAAATGAACGGTCACTCATTTCACTCAATAAATATGGATTATATGCTTATTTTCTGCCAGGCACTAGGTACCAAAAGATTACAAAATCTTAAAGCATCCTTTCTTTAAGGAACTCCCAGCCTATCAACTGAACAGGAAAATTCAATACGATGTGGTAAGTACTCTGATAGGAATAATGATAGGATGCTATCTTATTCAGTCCTGAGGGACAGGGGAAGTTTCAAACTGTTTCTTAGAAGAGATACATCTCAGCTGGAACCTAATGGGAAGAGTGGGGATTAATCAGCTTCTAGTGAGAGTAGACTTAAAGATGCTGGAAGATACCAGCATGTGAAAAGACTTAAAGTCACAGGAAACCAAGCTGGGTTTGAGATGGACAAAATAAAAAGATGAAGCTGAAGTAAGCAATGGCCAGGTCAAAAAGGACCTCAAAAATCCATACGAATAAATATGGGCTTCACCCTGAAGGAAACAGTGATAGCTTTAATATAAGAGAATAAGATGATCAGAAAACTGTGCTTCAGAATTCCTTTGGCTGCAATGTGGAGGACAGTTAAGAGTTAAGATAGAGGCAGGAAGGGTCGCCCTTCTCAACGGGGAGTTGGCTTCTCCCTCTCCCTCTGACCCCCCCACCCCCCCTTGTGCTTATGCACATACTCTCTCTCTCAAATAATAAAAAAAATCTTAAAAAAAAAAAAAAAGAAAAGAAAGAAACTATTCTGAGGGGCATCTGACAGGCTCAGTTGATGATCAAGTGACATTTGATCTTGAGGTAGTGAGTTTGAGCTCCATGATGGATGAAGAGCTTACTTAAACAAATATATATTTTTTTAAGAAGAGAGACAGAAACAGGAGGAAGGGCTGCTACTTTAAAAAAAGAGAAAAATAAAAAAAGAGAAAAATAAAAAAATTAAAAAGTTAAGCACCCGCCTTTGCCTTGGGTTATGATCCCAGGGTCCTGAGATCAAGCCCCGCACTGGGCTCCTTGCTCAGCAGGGAGCCTGCTTCTCCCTCTCCCTCTGCCTCTCTCTCTCAAATAAATAAAGTGAATCTTAGAGAAAAAAAAAAAAAAAAAGGCAGCAGGAAGGCAAGGAGGGACTGCTACAAGAATAACTTAACCAGGGATGCCTGGGTGGCTCAGCTTTTTGAGAAACTACCTTCTGCTCAGGTCATGATCCTGGAGCACCAGGATTGAGTGCCTCTCCCTCGGCTGCTCCCCCTGCTTGTGCTCTCTGTCAAATAAATAAATAAAATCTTAAAAAAAAGAAAAAGGATAACTTAACAATATCAGGTCGTTTTTCACGCCTGATCTATGACAGTTATCACACACCACAGTTTTCAGCTCCCTTACAATTACGTTTCAGCCTCTTTTGCTCTACACCCATTACTATTGATAACAAAGATTAAGAAAGCATTCTGGGATTTATAGGTACAGTACCCTCTTTTGTGTCACAAAAATACAAGATGGAAACAAACATTACAAAGTATTAAACAATACAATAGATTGTCTCTCCAAGAAGTAAATTACTCACAGTGCCTTCAATCTCTGAATAGAGTCCTGACCAGAAGCTGAAAGTACTTTTATCCAGCTGATACAGTCGGGATTTCTCAAAGGTTTCTGAATCCATGATCTGTCCTAACTCCGGTGGTACATGAGTTGTTGTTTTGTATATCCGTCTCTGAAATATTTTGAAGACAACACTCTGAGACAGTCAAATCAACTCATTTTTTATCACAGCAGTCATTTATGATAAAATACTGAGTGGTTTATAGCATTTATTGTCACTGAAGCCTACTGAATTTGCTCTATATACACAAAAAATATTTCATTTAATCGAGTGCACTGACCACTAAAACAACTGACTCAGGAAAGTAAAAGCAGAATGAGAAGTTGAGGCTAGCTGATTAGGTAAAATTAAAATCAGGGTTGTCATTACCCTTCAGTATGCATATGTGAACCAGAACGGTACAGGGCAAAGGGTTCCACTCACTCCAAGCAAAACACGCCTCCTATATAATTTGGAAAACAAATTCATGGAAAGGAGAAGGAAGCAAATATGCCAGCCATAAGTATTAACAGATATTATAACTAGTTATTAAACATGGTCCTAGAAACCAAATTAAGGGAAATTTGAGGAATGACAAATAGAAACAGACCAGCTCTTCAAGAAAGACAAACTTTGTAATTACACCAAATTCTAGACAGTAATTTCAGCCCATGGGACATAATACAGGGCACAGAAACTAAGCAATATAATGGATAGCATCTCCCGCAATGGTTTCATGACACATGGCTTCTCTATATATTATTGGGCACTTTTACCAAACCCTCAATAAAAGGGATTACATTAAAGCATAACAGAGTAAAGGAGACATTCATGAAAAGTAGTTACTGTAATTGGGCTTATCATTAACGTAAGACAGAAGTTCAATAACCCATCCCCAATTCCGACAGTATATACGTGTGTTTACTTTACGCAAAGGATCTTCTTAGGCCCTCAAGATTCTGGACTAATGAATTAGCCAATCGTATCTGTGTCAGAGAATCTAGTGCTATACTCTTGGGCGAGGGGCACCTGGCTGGCTCAGCTGATAGAGCATGTGACTCTTGATCCTTGGGTCCTGAGTTCCATCCTGATGTTGGGCACAGAGATCAATTTTAAAAAGACAAACAAAATGACTCAAAATATTATCTAAAAATAAATAAATAAAGATTCTGGCCTAAAAGAAGAGATCAAGATACAGCTCTTGATGAAGAACTAAAAATTTCAATTTAAAGACTCACACAGAATGTAATCCGAGAAGAAATTTGCAGAGGAAAATGGCTGTAATGCTCAAGAAAAAGAGTTCCAGAAGTTAAAAAGAGAAAGGCTCTCATAAAATAACCATCACAGTTGACACAATTCAATGACAACACAGAAGAGTGTAGATAAAGGACATCAGCAGTGAGATTGCAATAAAGCAAACTTAAAATCTCATTTAGAAGTTCAGATCTCTAATCCAGCGAGCAGCTCATTGTGATTATCTCCAGAAAATTATTAAGTAACATTCACTTCCTGCTTTACAGTTCTAATCGCTTAAACAATGATAAAGACGTTTTAAGTAAAACAAGAAAACACTGCTCTTTGGGCAAAACAACATACTGTATCCTTTTTTTTTTTTTTTTTTTTTAAAGAAAAAAAGTTCCGGAAAGGCTGTGAAGTCTTTATATTTTCAGAAAATGGTTTCCTAACCCCGTGGTTGAGCATGGTTACACGAATGTCATGGGGAAGTTGTGATTCTAAAAATTTTGCCTCTTCCTTTTGAAGGCACATGGGTCGCTGCCAAAGTTAAAGGAGGTTAAGTCCGGGCCCGAGGGCCCTAAGAAAGCTGTGGGCCAGGCACAGCCCAACTCTGACCAGGCGTCAGCCCTGCCTTCCCTTTCATCGGGCCCCAGGCGGCCTGGGTCCCAGGATCACGTTGAGGAAAACCTCCCAGAGGCACAAGATACCCTCAAGGCCAAGCCTGCCTTCGGGCCAAGTCAGGAGGCCTCGCAGGGACCCACCGGGTCGAAGCGGGCGCTGGGGCCGCAGCAATCCCCCAAGGACCTGGGGTCGAGATCGACGCTGGCCCGGGCTGCCCAGGTGTCGGGGTCGGGTGGGCCCTGTCTAGGCTCACCTGCCGCTGTGCTAGGAAGCTTTCCCAAAGATACACTGTCCAGGAGAAGAGCAGCACGGCCCCGAAGATACGCTTCTCAGCCGGCATCTCCCACATCGCGTCCAGCGACGCCCACATCCCCATGGCCACCCGGTTCCGCCGGCTCCTTCAGCGTGCACCAGTGCCACACCGTCACCAGTCCCCTCAGAGCGTCCCCGCAGTGCCACAGCGATATCCGTCCCTTCCGAGCGCCCCTACACCGACACCCGCCTCCATCCCACCCCCTCGGCGCACCCCGCAGTGTTACACCAACACTCTTCCCCGTGGCGACGCCCCCAGGGCCTCCTACTTTCGGCCGGAAAAGGACAATCGCGTCTTCCCCACTTCCGGTCCGAGGCCGGCCGGAGTCCTTGTGCCGAGTTCCGGCCTCAGCCAGTGCCGGCTCGGCGGCGTGCTGCGATCGCGCTGAGCTGCGTTACACCAGCTTTCTTCCCCTGCCCTCCTCTGCACTCCCGGTGCCCGCCAAGGCGGTTCCGGCCTTCTTCCTGGGGCCGGCAGGGCGGTGGAGTTCTCGTTTTCTCCCGGGCGGCAGGCGCATCCTTCGGGCGGGGGCTCGCCCTGGCTTAGCCCGCCAAGGCGAGCCCGCTGGTAGGCCGGACTCGGCGGGGGCTGACACAGACTGGGCCGCCGCTCCGGCCCTGACGCGGCCGGAAAGCACGATCCGTGCCCACGCCCGGGAGACCTGAGGGCCAAAGGGATACCCAACGGCGGGAGTAGGGACTAAAGGGGCAGGATTTTGGACCCCATTGGGGTGTTTCGAGTGCAGGCCTGTTGGAAAGTGTGCGGTAGTGATCAGATGTTCATTTAAAGGCGTCGCCTTTGCTCCCCCCCAACCCCAGGTGAAGTGGGGGTGGCATTTTGCCTGAGAGTGTGTTCTGGAGCAAACCAGGAAAACGTAGGTTAAAAACACCTAAACTGAAAGGGCCTTGCTTTCTCTAAGGACAAACTCATGTTAAAGCCCAGGGCCCTGTTTATCTTGGAATTGAAAAGTGAAATGGGGTGACGGGAACACCTGTTAACACATTTATTTGACTTGAAAAGGGAAACATTTTCTCACCAAAGAAAAGTCTAATTTGGTTAATTGGTTTGTCGAAGAGACTGGCGTTGCTAATTTGCATAATTATTATTTGCAATAAACTGAGCTAAATCTGCAGCTGCAACTAAAATATATTTAAATTACAGTAATATTGTAATGCTAAAGATGGTTGAAATTAACATGTCCAACTTCCCGACTCTTCCTAAATGCCTCTAAGAGAAAGTAATCAGTATAATTAAAAATCACTTGAGAAAATGAAGGACTCTAATGACAGGATAACATTATTTTTCTAGACAGATTGTTTCCGTTTTGGTTTTTGGTTTTTTGCCTTCAACGGAATTAGTAGTAGACCTAATTGACCTGTCAGCGAAGGAAGGAGAGCTATTTGACTTTTGGCTTACCACTCAGAAGGAAACCAAAGAATTGATTGGCATTTCTATAACAAAATTACCAGCATTCCCATTTACTTATGTGAGTAGTATTTCTTGGCACTGTGTCTATGGAAAGAGAAAACTGAAACTGAACCCTGTTAATCTAACCGTAAGATATAGTCATTTAGATACATTCATTAATTGGTGGGGAAGCCCCATCCATCTCACTGAGAGAGCATTTCCAGTAGAACTTTACCTTTTATATTTGTGTATTATCAAAACATAATTGTGCCATTTTGAGCAGCTGTATATTAAAGATAATAGTAATGACTACTCAATTCGCAAGAATTCTGATACTCAGAGCTATACAATGACAGGAAAAATTTTTAAATTCCCTTAATACATATTTTTATCACAAATAAGTAATCAATAAAAGGTCTTTGAAACATATAAATTATTACCTTTGGATAACATGGGGGAGTAGAAAATAAATATAACTTAGAGATGATGAAAGAATGATACAGAATTACCAAATGTGAAAGAGTTCATTTGTGTAATTTTATTTTTTTTTAAAGATTTTATTTATTTATTTGAAAGAAAGGCAGTGAGAGAGAGCATGAGTGAGGAGAAGGTCAGAGGGAGAAGCAGACTCCCCGTGGAGCTGGGAGCCCAACGCGGGACTCGATCCCGGGACTCCGAGATCATGACCTGAGCTGAAAGCAGTCGTCCAACCAACTGAGCCACCCAGGCGTCCCCATTTGTGTAATTTTAAATGGATGCTGATGGTCGTTGTTATGTAGAGTCTGTTTTCTACATTATAAAAAGTGATTTAAAAGTTTTATCTCAAATTGTCATTATTTACAGTTTGCCAGAGTTTACATTTATTACAACTATTTAAATTTACGATGGGGCACCTGGGTGGCTCAGTGGGTTAAAGCCTCTGCCTTCAGCTCTGGTCATGATCCCAGGGTCCGGGGATCGAGCCCCACATCCGGCTCTCTGTTCAGCAGGAAGCCTGCTTCCCTCTCTCTCTCTGCCTGCCTCTCTGCCTACTTGTGATCTTTGTCAAATAAATAAAATCTTTTTTAAAAAAATAAAATAAATTTACGATGAAAACATTTTTTTTTTAATTTGTAGAGAGGGAAAGAGTGCACACACATGTGCGAGTGTGCATGAGTGGGAGTGCCAGGGTTGGGGAGAAGAGGGAGAGAGAGAAGCCCAAGCAGGCTCCGTGCCCAGCGGGGCTCCATGCTCACAACCCTGAGGTCATGACCTGAGCTGAAAGCAAGAGTTGGAGGCTTAACCCACTGAGCCACCCAGCTGCCCCTATGATGAAAATTTTTAAATATCAACGTAAAAGTATGAGGGGATAAACATTTTTTCAAAACTCTCTCTCCCTAGTGTGTCATTGCCATGCCCTCTTTGGTCTTCTTGTCTTCATCTGTCTGGGTTCCTCCAGCTCCATCCTGCTACAGTTTATCCAAAAGCCTCAGAGAAACTCCTGCCAACCAAACTGTGGCTAAGAGCACAGATTTAGAATGAGGCTGGTTGAGTGCCTTTTTTTTTTTTTAGAAACTATTTTATTTTTTTATTAATTTTTTTTAATTTTTTTATTTTTTATAAACATATATTTTTATCCCCAGGGGTACATACAGGTCTGTGAATCGCCAAGTTTACACACTTCACAGCACTCACCATAGCACATACCCTCCCCAATGTCCATAACCCCAGCCCCCCTCTCCCGACCCCCTTTCCCCCAGCAACCCTCAATTTGTTTTGTGAGATTAAGAGTCACTCATGGTTTGTCTCCCTCCCAATCCCATCTTGTTTCATTTATTCTTCTCCTACCCGCTTAACCCCCCATGTTGCATCTCCACTTCCTCATATCAGGGAGGTCAGGTCATGATCCCAGGGTCCTGGGATCGAGCCCTACATCAGGCTCTCTGCTCAGCAGGGAGCTTGCTTCCTCCTCTCTCTTTCTCTCTGCCTGTCTCTCTGCCTGCTTGTGATCTCTGTCAAATAAATAAATAAAATATTTTAAAAAATAGTCAAGGAAGACCTCTCAGATTGACATTGGAGCATAAACCCAAAGAAAGAAAAGAAGCCACATGGGTGTGTGGGCAAATTGTGCCACGGAAAATAGCAAATAAAGGCCCTAAGGCCAGACAAGGTTAGCATATTTGAGGAGTAAGAGGGTGTGGAAAAAGGAGAGTAAGAAGGAGGGGGAGGGCAGATCATGTCAATATGCACAATCCTTCAGTTAAGAGCTTGACTTTTACTCAGAGTGAAATAAGAAGCCATTGGAAGGTTTTGAGCAGAAAAGTAACATCTCTTTGCCCACTGAGTGGAGAATAAATTGAATGGGGACAGAGATGGAAGCAGGGAGTCCAATTAAGGGGCCATTTTGAGAATCCGGTTGAGAAATGAGGGGGGCTTAGCCTAAGGTGGTATCAGTGGAAGGAGAAGTAAAGTAGGGAGAGTGATCATTTGTTCCCCTGTGCAGAAAGATAGTGTTTGGGGGTGCCTGGGTGGCTCAGTGGGTTAAAGCCTCTGCCTTCAGCTCAGGTCATGATTCCAGGATCCTGGGATCGAGCCTCACATCGGGCTCTCTGCTCAGCAGGGAGCCTGCTTCCCCCTCTCTCTGCCTGCCTCTCTGCCTACTTGTGATCTCTGTCAAATAAATAAAATCTTTATAATAATAATTAAAAAAAGAAAGATAGTGTTTGTAAATAGAGCGACTGATGTGTGTGAAGATCGAAATGGGAGCCTCAAAACAGGTTATTGGCAGGGCTTTGCGAAAGGAGACAGACTGAATTTGGAGGATAAAGATTCTCCTCTCTAGAGTGGTAGACAATGGTGTAGGATAGTTCATCTACCCCATCTAACCTGAAGGATAAAGTAGCTCTCAAGCCCTTTCTCCATTTTGCCTTAATTCTCTGCTTACCACGCGTCCGAGTTTCCTTAACTGATGCCCTGTACCTAAGTGCTTTGGTCTTAAGAATGACCCACCCCCACGCTGGGAATGAATACTCGGTGTCAATTTCTTGTGATTGTGGTGTGAATTACACACCCTTTCTGGGGAGCTGAGAACCAGAAACAAGGTGGCTCCCTCAGTTTCTACCACACAGTGCCTCCTCAGAGAAGCAGCCAGCCTGTTCTATCTACATCTAGCTCATTCTGTTCTGTCTCCCACACAGAATACCGTATCTATGTTACTCCCCTGTGTAAAAACCTACAGTGATCCATTTCCAACAATATGGTATGACCTTTAAGTGCCTTCATTATCTGACATCAGTCTATCGTCTAGGCCCTTCTTCTGATACTTCCCTTTGAAATACCCCAGAGACGTAACTAAGACAAGATGACTGGAACTATAAGGGAAGACACTGAAATGTAGACAATGCAAAAAGTGAGACATTGACTTCGACTTGTCCAAATTTATTTTAATTTTTTTCAAAGGAATCTCTACACCCAACGTGGGGCTCAAACTCATGACCCTGAGATCAAGAATCACATGTGCCACCGACTAAGCCAGCCAGGCGCCCTGAGAAACTGACTTAAAAGATTGCACGTGGCGGGACGCCTGGGTGGCTCAGTTGGTTAAGCGGCTGCCTTCGCCTCAGGTCATGATCCCAGCGTCCTGGGATCGAGTCCCACATCGGGCTCCTTGCACAGCAGGGAGCCTGCTTCTCCCTCTGCCTCTGCCTGCCATTCTATCTGCCTGTGCTCACTCTTGCTCTCTCTCTCTGACAAATAAATAAAATCTTAAAAAAAAAAAAATCTTTAAAAGATTGCGTGGCACTCCTTCAGCGGCAGAGTTCACAAACTTCTCACCTACACTCCAGATAACGCACATTGTTTGTAACTTCCATCTGTTCTGTTCACCACATCATGAATTAGAGCTGATTGGAGGATAAGATCAGTGTCTTACCCTGAAGCCAAAATTCTTTGTTGTGGTTTAGGAAATAGCCAGGGCTTCAGCCACCCTGAAATTCTCCTGTTCTCCAGCCAAGCCATCCTCTTTTTTATATGTCTCCAAGGTAATTCCTGAAGCACGAATGCCTTCCATTTCATTGTCTGCCCATGTAATCCTTTATGGGACTACTTCGCGTCACATCCTGGGCGAAGCCTTTCCTGGCCCTACCCTGTATTCACTGACCTTTGTTTACACTGAGTACACTATAGTACACAGAGGTTGCATTTTGATACTAGTATACTGGACAAAAATTATGATCAAAATTACCCTCATAATCCCTTAGGAAGATGCCACCAGGGAGATTGTTATATTGTCTCCTGTTGGATTGCATAGTCACTTTTTCTTCAGCATGGCAATAAATCACTGCTTCTTTCTTTGCACAAATGAAATATTTCATTTGGCTGTCAGATAGTTACAAAGTATTTCAATGACTGTATAATCACATTTACTGTGGCAAAAATGCACACAGTATAAGGCTTGTGGACTCTGAGACGCACCCACTGAGGGCATGGTCTATGGCCATCCTCCCCGCCCCTTGCCCTGCCCCATCAGAGTACACATTCATCAAGTGAAATGACAGGTAGGTACTTCCCCAAGCTGGGATTCACAAAGGAGAATTCAGCTAAATTCAAGATGATGTGATCCCACTGTATTATATATAACTCCTTGTTCTGAAAATACCTGCCCAACCAGCCAAACTGGGTGTTCCTGAAGCACAAAGGCCAGATTCCCAAGGACTATCATAATGCTTAGCCCAGAGTAAGTATCAATAAAAGTTGGATAAAAGTAAAGTGGCCCTTAGGTCCACCCCATCCTTGTCTAACTCTGGATAATTAATGCAGACAGACTCATAGGCCACATACTTCCCCTTAGGCTGAAGGCCAGCACAAAACTGGCCTACCTCTACAGGACAGTACACAGCATCGCCCTTCAACAGCACTATTTTGCTGTTTTTATTATATCTAATCCAACCTCTTCAGCATGGAGCTCAAGGCCATATTCTCTGCCCACTTTCCCTTTTTTCCCCATGGATTCCAGTTTGGCTCTCCTTTTCCATATGGCTGTTTATGGCCTCCAGCCTACCGAGTGGCATCATTATCTCTGAGACTTTTTTTTTTAAAGATTTTATTTATTTGACAGACAGAGATCACAAGTAGGCAGAGAGGCAGGCAGAGAAAGAGGGGGAAGCAGACTCCCTGATGAGCAGAGAGCCCGATGCGGGTCTCAATCCCAGGACCTTGAGATCATGACCTGAGCCGAAGGCCAGAGGCTTTAACCCCCTGAGCAACCCAGGCACCGCTGAGACTTTTTTTTTTTTAATGATAACAAATGTTCCTCTTTATTTTTTTTAAAGATTTTATTTATTTGACAAAGAGAGATCACAAGTAGGCAGAGAGGCAGGCAGAAAGTGCAGGGGAGGAGGCTCCCTGCTGAGCAGAGAGCCTGATGCAGGACTCAATCCTAGGACCCTGAGATCATGACCCAAGCTGAAGGCAGAAGGGTTAACCCACTGAGCCACCCAGGCGCCCCTCTCTGAGACATTTTTAAGATTGTATTTATTTGAGAGACAGAGTGAGCGAGAGAGAGAGAACACAAGATGGAGGAGGGCCAGAGGGAGAAGCAGACTCCCCACCGAGCAGGGAGCCGGATGTGGGACTTGATCCCTGGACTCTGGGATCATGACCTGAGCCCAAGGGAGAAGCTTAACCAATTGAGCCACCCAGGCATCCCTGAGACATTTTTGACAAGTAGTACACCCTACATTACCCCACCACACACATAAGTAGAAGCTGAATCCTATCAAAGAGAGAGCCAGTCCTTGAAGGGTAATTTCAATATAGTTCTCTATCTTTATTGACACACCACCACACATATGAGGGAAAAACAGTGCTTTTCTGGGAAAGATTGGAGTCCATCACATTTCAGATGTAGAAGTAAACCCCGATGTGGGCAAGGGGCTCTGGCAGTCAGAGCAGCTGCAGTAAGGCTCCGAGGAGCAATCCCTCTTCGTGGCAGTTTTGTGGGAAATGATCATTCCCTCCAGGTCCTTCACTTTGTTTTCCACTGCCTGAAGTTTTTTCAAAATTCTCTCTTGCAGGCCCAAGGACAGGAAGAGATTATTGTCTTGAACTGGAAGATTCCCTTCTGGGCTGACCAGCAAAGTCTGAAAAAAATCTGAGCCCTTCTTGTAAAGTTTGTAGAGGGTGATTACAAACAACAGTATTTTCTAAAACAAAACAACAGAAGTTGAGTGTTACTTGTTTATTCGTAGGAATGCCTCAGATTCAAAACAAAACAAAAACCTAATAGTAATGATAATCCCTCATTCCTATGCCAAGCGTCTGTTTCACAAAACATCTTCACATCTATTTTGTCTTTTGATCTTTCTCACAAAACAGAGTGATAGGCAGGTCAAGGGTTGTTATTTGCATTTAATTAATAAAGATGATAATAATAGATACCATTTGCTAAAAATTTGCCACATGCAGGGCTCTGTGCTAGGAGGTTGTTTTGCCCACGAGTGACATATTTACGTAGAAACAGCCCAGAACTGGTAGCCATTTAAACATCTTCCAGTTTGGACATTGTCCAAGGTCATATACTTGGAATGACAGAGCCAGGACTGAAATCCAGGAATTCTGACTTCCATGTTAAGTTCCCTCAGGACACAGTGGTCGGAAAAACTAGATTTGCTGGTCGTGGGGGAAAACTTTTTTTTTTTTTTTTTTTAAGGACCTAGGACAGATTCCTGTCAGGAGACAAATTAAAAACCAATCATCTTTTTTCCTTATTATGGTAACTGGTACTGCTTATTGAGTATTCATCATATGCTGAGATTCTATACACACAGTATCTCCTTTAACCCTCATGACCACCCTAAGGGAGGCACTATTGACAAACCCATCTTACAGATGAGGAAAGTGGGGTTTTTGGAGGCTGGTTGCTCTCCATTCACACAGCAAGTAATAGGACCAAGGTTTGAGACCCAGAAGTCCAACTCCAGAGCTCATGCTATTAACCACTTATTATACTACCGCTCTCTTGGCTGAGGTGTCTGGAGGGCTGCAAATTCAGCTAACTGAATTGAACATTAACCAAACAAGAGCAGAACCCAGAATTATAGATAATAGTGTGGGGTTTTTATTTTTTTTTACCTTATTCTATTAGCTAATTGAAATGTGTATATACCCACATATCCTTGTTGGGTATTTAGGTTAGTTGGGTTATAGTAAATAAGATTTTGGAGAAGATTTGAATTTGGAATCCTAAAAATTAGGTTCAAATCTCAGATTTGCCAGTTTTTACCGTCGACTTGGTTCAGTGATAACTAAGCTCCCTCGCCCACAAGACAGACATGATACTCCCTACCTTGCCTACTATGCAGGGTTTTGAAAGGTTAAGAGAATGCATGTGACCGTGATTCCTCGACAGTAGTGATATATGAAAAAAGTGAATGCTACAAAATGATCCAGTAATAACTTCTCTCAGCATTTACTAAATAAACCTTAAGAAAGTCCTTTTAAAATTCTGCCCCCTTAAGATTTCCACTGAAACTCAATGGACCTCAGTTTACTTGTTTGTCATATGAAAATAACCTCTATCCAACTCACAAAATTGTTGGGATTCTAAAAGCATTTTGACTATATTGTAAATATAGCTATTTTGCTGGTGATTAAACTATTATTATTATTGGTGATTAGAAGTATGGAAAATCCTAAATGTTTCTTACAATCCCAGCCAATTATACTTCTAGTCCCCAAAAGAACTTCAGTATATATATTGAGCCTGCTATTGTTAAAAGAAGGAAATAATGAAAATATTGTGATGCCTAAATGAATATACATGCCCTGGCATCAGTTACAGAACAATGTCACAGAATAGAAAGGCCATACCCAAGTCCCAATTATATTTGCAATGCCTATTCTTTTAAAAGGTACCCCTCATGGTCTCTGGCACATAGTAGGAAATCAAAGATGAATATGTGATCAAATAAACTTGGGGTTAGGCTGTCTTCTCAGTTTGTGAATTTTTTTGATCTATTTTATTCTAAAACAAGCCAAAGACCACTGTGAGAAAGAGCATTCTATGCTCAAAACCTAATTGGCAAAAGTTTTTAAGGTTAACCTGGTTTCAACCAATTTCAGAGACTAAGGTTCACCTTTTCTCATCCGCATGGTCTTAAAATTGGGTAACAGCAATACAGACAGGAGCGAGCTAACCAAATTTCAATTTAGAACTATTTAAATTCCTCTGTAACAAAAGAGTATGACCTGAATTGACTGAACACTTCGTTTCCATAAGGCATATACTCCTATTGCCAACAAAAGCAAAAAGAAAATCCCCAGGATAACTTGCACAGTTGGAGCAAGATTATCTAGTAGACCCAAATTTGTTTGCTGAGGTGGACTAGTGTCTCCCAGAAGACTTGCTTGCAGCCAATTCCATATTGAGCTCAAAGAAAGATAATCTACGATGTTGTTCCAGACAGGTGAAGATGAAGGAGATGTCGTCGACATTTTAATAAGAAAGCAGCTCCAGGAACTACATGTGCAGAGGCTTCAGGAACCTAGATATGAGTTAGTGAGAGCAACCTGGGAGCCCAGGTGTTCTAGAGCCATTGTGAACTGTGCATTATGATGTCACTGTTCTAAAGGTCAGCTTGCTTCCCACTCACCCGGTGAACTTTCTCACTCAAAACCAACCAGACAGTGGCTTGGATTTTCAGTTCTGTCATATTGCTTTCCTTGATTTTTGACAAGTTCTAGCTATAGCACAGCACTGTCCAATAGAACTTTCTGCAATGATGGAAATATTCTGTATCTGCTCTGTCCAGTATGGTAGCCACTAGTAACTTGGAATGTAAATAGTGTGGCTGAGGAATTGAATTTTACATTTTATTTAATTTTAATTACATTCAAGTAGCCAATGTGGCTAGTGGTTACCTTCTTGAAGAGTGTAGTTATAGAACATTTCTGATGATGCATGGAAGGGACAGCAATTATTTTCACATGGCAAATGAGAAAACAGGTTAAGTGGAGATTTGAGGAGAGAGCTTAAAGAAAGCTTTCCTAAAGAGTTAATAGTTTACTCAGTAAATATGGAGGGAGGTTATTCCTGGATTATTTTGCAGCATCCCTTTTTTCACATGTCACTATTGCTTAGAAATTGTGATCTTTGGGGAGACTATTTAAATATATTTGAGTCTCATTTTGCTTGTCTGTTTACAGACGGGGATTCCACATCCTTTGCAAAGCTTATATTAGAAACAGATGGTATAATTTTCTAAACACTTTGGAAACTATAGTGTGCTATACAATAACTTATATGGCATGTTATCAAATCAATTATTTACTGACTAGTACCTATCTACATTCAGCAAGCAGGTATGAAAACATAGTATGTATGGTCCGCACCCAAAACACTTATGAGAAGAGTTCATACACATTTATATTCTAAATTGAGATCAACTGTGAAGACAGCAAGAATCCAAATGAGGATTTGCACCAATAGGAGGGGGAGAGGCAAAAAGGAAGAGGAGAAAGGGTCAGTTAGGACAATTTTTAGAAAAATACTGTCTGATGCTATTCCGATTTGTTCATTCTGGTCGAAATAACAGTAATAGGGGGGCTTGGTTAGGAGGAATAGTTGTTCTGTTTTTGCAGGAAGGGGTGGTATGGCAAATTGCTTGGGGTGTTAGAGATACATCCAGAAAACAGAGTCTAATGTGCTGTTGGAAATGTAGTTATTATGACAGCTTGAAATAACGTACTGATTTACAAGTGACTGCTACTGATGCTGAACCCATAGACTGCTAGTGAATGTCAACAGTCAGAATCCTCTATAGGAAGGCATAACAGTGACTCAGATAAGACTTTGGATTTGGCTATTACAGGTTAAACATAGGTCAGGAACTATTAAAAAATGGTAACCAGAAACTTTGGAGAAAGATAGGGCTGTGACAATTAAATCATTACTTGAGACTCTCAATACTAGAGAAGAGCTCCCTATTACATGGCACCTCGCACTTCACTTTTAAAGCACTTAACACAATTATAGTTATTTGTGCAATTTTTGGCTTAACATCTGTCTTCCCTGACTGTTGTAAACCTAAGGAACACAGGGACTATGTCCCTTTTACTGACTACTATAACTCTATGGTTTGGCACAGAGCAGACATTAAATATTCGGTGAATACAAAGTCCCTTGGAAGAATTCTAAATATCGTTATGGCCTAATCTGTTCATTCATCAAGTGCCTATTACTGTATTTGTATACTTGTTCAGATAGAATCTTTATCGAGTAGCTGTTAAGAGGAGAGGCCTTTGGGAGTGCAATGGATCTGGGTTAAAAATTTTGGCTCTCCTATTCACTAACCTTGTTACCTTAAGCAAATTATACATAACCTGAGTCCTAATATCTTCACTTGTGAATTGGGAGTAATTCCTACCTTGTAGGTCTGTAATGAGAATTTGGTAATTTGTATAAAAGAACAAGCTACCAATACAGGTAAGTTGCAACTATTATCTGTAGTGACATCCATGACCAAATACAAGGTATTATAAATCTCAGTAGTGTAAAGTTCCTTAAAAGAAGCTAGTCCGAAAAGCCCATTTATAGTTTGACTGCCTTCTTATAGACCTGAAAACCTCCAGTGAAGAATTACCACATGCAAGGCATCTCAGCCCACCTTTGGTCAGAGCCACCCATCCATCTATCCAGCCAGCAGTCATCCAGACTACTTCCACCCAATAGTCTTCCACATCAGACTGTCTCAGGACTTGGCGTACACTGCAGCTTAATGACTCGTGCAATGCCTACTTTCATACTTTCAGAAGGTTCTTCATTGCCTTTCAAACAGAATTCAAAATGTAGAAGCTGGTTACATGACACTAAACTACCTGGTTGCTGTTGACCTACCCAGCCTCCTCTCCTTTCTCTTTCCCATCTTTACTCTCAACACTAGCTATAGCAGACTTCTCAGTGTCATGAAAACACCACAAAGCATTAGCGCACAATAGGATTACCTTGGTAGCTAATTCCTACTGGTTCTTCAGGTTTCAGTTCAAACATCACTTCCTCAAGGAAGTTTTTTCCTGGCCTTTTTTGAGGTCCCATCGCAGCCACAGCACTTTTGATTGTCTATCTTCTTTAGATAGAAGACGACTATCGATCTTCTTTAGGAGACTCTAACCTCCACAATGCAGGAAACCTACTGTGTCAATGTTCAACACCCAGGAGCTAGTAGATGTCACGGGCTTAAGTGACTATTTGGATATATCTTTGCTGCACTTCCAGTCTTCTCTATTTTCCAACCTGTCAAATACAGGTTGACAGGTTTTTAAATCTCCTATCCTGGTTACCTTTCTCAAAGTGGTTCAGACCTCCAAATGCAGTCCGTCACAGAATCTATTCCTGCAGGTGTAGATGAAGCAAGTCAGATTACAGTGTGGGCACTCTTTCCAGACTCACCTCTGCCTAACAGAAGGTTTTGCCCCTCAGTCAGCAGGATAAAGCAATGAGGTATCACAGTCTGTTGTAGGGGTGGGAGGTGGGGAGAAGGGCCTGAGCAACTTTTCTGACTTTTACAAGTTTCTCAGAAATGAAAGTTTTCCTCTTTCCTCAAATGAGGAAATGTCAATAATTGATGTGTGATTGGAACTGGATTTGCATGACCTGGCTTTTAATTACACTTCAAACTTTATCTCCCATTATTCACTTCCGTAAACAATATGCTCAGTTTAATTAAAGAACTGTGGTTTTTTTTGTACTTTAAATGCCACTTGCAACTTTCCAATGTTCTTCCTTCACATGAAGTTCCCCTGATACCCTTCCAGTTGAAAGAAATTGGGAGACAAGTCTCCATCCATACCCAGCTTTTATCAGCTAGACAAAACACTTCACCCTTTTTATCTGTCAAATGAGGGTAAAAGTACCAATACAGAAGTTATGAAAATTCAGTAAGAAAATCTATGGCTCAATCAGTTAGGCATCTGCCTTCAGCTCAGGTTATGATCCCGGGGTCCTGGGACTGAGTCTACATCAGGCTCCCTGTTGAGCTGGGCTCTCCTTCTCCCTTTCTCTCTGCCCCTCCCCCCCCCATTTGTGCTCTCTCACTCTAACAACAAAAAAAGTGTAATTATAATTACCGTTATTATCCTGAATTTTCACAGTACTTTCCACTTTGTTCTAGTCATTGCTTTACAAATTTTTCCATGCCTATGAATATCTATAGAGATTTTACTAAAATCCAGATTTGGGGCCAGAAGGTCTGGAGTGGGGTCTGGCCTGACCGTCAACATTTCTAACAAGCTCCAAGGTGATGCCCATGCTGCTGGTCCACTATCACACCAGGATTAACAATGTTTAAGCCACCCCAGCCCTCACATGAAAGCTTCACACTGGAAGATGCTTTGACAAATTTACTTTGGTATTTTTATCACCCAAACCATCTGAAATAGTCTCTAAATACAGGTGCACTTAAATATTTGGTTAATGACTAATTCCATCTTCCAGTGTTGGCAATGCAGGTCAGAAGTAGGCAACCTGGGACAAAGAAGAGAGGATAGATTTGGGATGGAACCTCTAGAATACTAATCAAAAACCTTCTTCTCTATCATTCCCCACCCTCTCTTTCACATGTGTTCATGAACATGGGGAAACACTGAAACAGGGAATTCTGGGTAAAAAGATAGAATAAAAGTGTTGGGCACTCCCAACTTATACCTATCATTTAGGGGGCATTCTTGAATTTTTAAAATTCAAGCCTTTTTAAGGCTCTGAGGGGCACTTGGGTGACGCAGTCAATTAAGCCTCCAACTCTTGATTTCAGCTCACGTCGTTATCTCAGGGTCATGGGCCCTGCATGGGCTCTGGGCTCAGTGCGGAGTTTGTTTTTTCTGTTCCCTCTGTTCCTCCCCCATTCTCTAATAAATAAATTAAAATCTTTAAATAAAAAAGGCTTTAAAAACGAAGCCAATGCTTCCAGATTTGTACCAGCATGGGGACAAATCCCAAAGATACATCAAGTAAAAATGAGTACTAAAAGCTACAAGAATTAACTCTCTGACCGTCTGTATTATCATAGAACTGCACATGCTACATTTGATATAAAAGTTTTTAATAAAAATCAAATAAAGCAAGATGCTCCAGCGGGAACAGAAAGTAATCTTATGATGAACCACTTTGGCTTGCACTTGAAGCAAACTTTCAAGAGTTCTGAAAAATAGGGTTTGGTTCCACCACAAACAGACTCACTTGGTCCTTTCAGGGGATAGAAATTAGGGGCAGCTGAGTAGATGTAGTTCAGTCTTAAGCAAATTAGCAACTTTCTCTTGTTCTGGGCTCAAAATCTCTAGTATAAGGAATTTTAAGAATGAAGCCACCAGATGTTTCTCATACTCAGATCACAGAGTGACTTTTTCAAGAGGCTATCCTGTATCTCCTCACAGATGAGTAAACAAGCCAACAGAAATTAGCTAAAGGTCCCAAGGAGTCAGTAGTAGCCTTAGCCTCTAAGATGTTCCACGGTTTCTGCCACTTTTCCTTGCAAAAGATTATTTGAGAGCCCTCTGTTACCTTCTGGAATCTGAACCAAGAAACTACAGGGCAGGGGTGTGCTTTAGACTTAGAGTAAGAGGCAGAGAAAAGATCTTAAAATCCTAACCACGGACATGGAAAGGGATGTTAGGAGTGTCTGAATCACTTCACTGCTAGCTAATGAAAGTGACTGAGAATCTCACAAGAACAGAGAATAAAGCTGCCGTTATTTGTAAGAACACACTACTTTCTTTGTCATCAGACATACATGGCTCACAATCCACTGAGGCTCAACACATCTAAAGACCAAGCTCATCTTGGCTTTCCATCCTCTTCCCCAAATTCATTTCCACCTTCTGAATTTCCTCCTCAATTGGATGCATCACTACCAAATCGTTGTCTTCCTCAAAATATTTTTTTCACCTTCCAAGGCCTAGCAACCCTTTCTTTAAATTTCTCAGTTTCATCTCCTCTTTCTTGTTCTGCAGCTGTCAGTATAAAGCCTCATCACATTTGCCTCTCATACTTCAACAGTCTTAGTATCGGTTTCCATTCTCAGCCCCTCAAATCATGCTCGTGATCTACAAATTATTAATTTAACATTATTAAAGTTAATATTATGTTATTTTGTTCAAATCCTTCAAAGGCTCTCAGCTGCCTGTGGACTCAAGTCCAAACACCTTAGCATTCATGGTGGGCTAGCTCTGTAATAATCTCATCACCTCAGTGCTCCCCTTTCACTGCAGCCTACCAAATTCTTTGTAGTTCCCTGGAAACATGATTGCATCCATCTATGCCCATCATGTTATGCTTTCTACCCAGACAACTTTTCTTCTACCTGAACAACTCCTGGACATCCTCTTTTGGGAGTTACCTTGACTCTCAGAGCTAATTCCTCAATTTCAGAATTTTCTTTGCACAAAAAATTTTAAGACAAGTCATTCAGAAAGAAGCTTGATCTAAGTGGTTTGGTTAATAAAAACAAAAAACTAGTGGGGCAAAATACTAGTGCACGTTCCAGAAAATACAAGTGCAGTTTATGTATGGCATGAAAACTCATTATGAGTAAACAAGAAATGGGTGAAAAATTGTAATTTATTGAAACTCAACTCAAAAAATATAAGATGCTGTAGTGTACAATATATTACACAAAGCACCCTCAGGTGCACATTCAAGTCAAGTAAGAACTCCATATCCCTTTCCCTAGCCCTCCCACCCTGGGATCTTAGTATTTGTTCCATATACAATCATGCACACGTAATTTGAAAAAGGAAGCCCCAATATATTTTGATGTATTAATTAGCACCAAACAAGAGTACAGTTCCATTTTTTTAATAAACAAACAAACAAACAAAAACCCCAATCAATAAACCAACTGGAGAGCTAATGGACTCAGCCAATACTGCTGACATAGATATTATACATTCATGTAAATACACAGCCTATTCTACCCTAAACAATGGTGTGGCTGGTTCTCAGCCTTTGTTCAAGTTGGCAATTGTCCCCATGTTGCAGTGTTGGAGCCAGTCTGTTTCTAAAACAAAATTGCTATTTAGGAACTTCCTACACAAAGCTCATCTGTCTTTTTTGTTGGAAACAAGTCTAAAATTGGTGTGGAAAACTTAGATCTTTCAAGGACAACCACTGGCCGAAGATAATGAAGCTGTTTTAAGGCAAGCTCTCCACAGTCTGTTAATGCTTTGTCCAATACAACCCTCAGGTTTTCCAAGGAAGGAACTGCTGCTGTCTCCGCTACTATCAAAGGTGGGATTGCAGTCAGGTTCTCATGAATTGCAGAGTCATTGGAAGAATGAGGTATGTCAACTTCAGGGTCATTGTCATTCACCATATTATTTGCCATAACACTCCCTGTTAAGTCATTACTGGGTTGTGAAGAATTACTTAATGTTAAGTGCTCCGAAGGCTCCCAATCATCAAAATCGTCTTCCTTCTCTTCACTTTCCTGAATAAATTTCAGAAATGAAGATTCAAATCCCATAGGTTTATAAGTCTTCAAATCAAATGACCTGGGCTGTGGATGCTTCCTAAAATTCTCTTTTGGGACATGGGTTGAATTTTTTACAGTGTTTTCTTGCCCTGAACTTTGCTGCCCAGTTTCAGAGTCTTTGATCCTTGGTAAAGGCAGCTGGAAACTTGTGAAGTAAGTCCCACTTTCAGTCCCACTAGGATTAGGTATGGAATTTTCTATTTTACAAGGAGGAGACTGAACTATATTACATTGTTCCAAAGAAGTGGTTTCTGAACTATGGTTACATTTCAAAGTTCCTCTGTAGAGCAGATTATCTGCATCAAACACTGGTTTGCTTTCTGTACATCCTTTCTGACCTCCTTCCCTTTCACCTGGATGAAGGGAATCCGTGCTCTGGGCAGGCACGCTACTGTCACCTGGGGAATGGCTGTGCTTTGTGTGCTCGGATTCACAGCTATTTTCTTCTTTCTTTATATAGGGCTCTGCTTCAGAAGGGGGCTCCTCCTTAATTTTGGTACCATACTTAACACAGACGACAAGATTTTCCATCTGTTGCTCTAAATAGGCACTACTCATCTGATGGGTACGTTTATAATGCCTCACTATGCTGCTCTCCAGCTTCACCACAGATAAGCATCCTTGAACCATGCAGGGATACTGTGTGTGCTCAGACTGCTCCACACACATATGAAGGGCTTCAGCTCTTGTTTTAAAACTAATTGGTGCCTTCTTTTCTTTGATTAAACTACACTTTTTAGCCTTAGCATTAAACGATCTCCTGGTAGTCTGATGTCCATGCCCTTGAGCGAGCGCCGTCGGACACACCTTTTCACTCCTTAGTAGCCTTTCATTTGCCACTTTCTGGCTTCTAAACAGATCATCGTAATAGTCCTTATGTCGGTAATATACGTGTTGAGAATAATTACTGCGATGGGTGAAAATCTGACCACAGCCATTAAGATCACAATGTATTTCATAATCTGAATGTATTTCTCCTTCAATATTATGCTGTTCCATCAAGTGGTGCTTCAACTTGCTGAACGTGTAAAAAACTGCAGGGCACTGAGGCTGGTTACAGGAAAACCTTGCTGCAGATTCAGCTTCGGAAAGCACTTTAGGCTCTTCGATATGGTCTAGGTTATGAGAGTCACTACAGTGCTTCGCAAGAGCTTTGGAACATAGGAAGCGTTTGTTACATTCCTTGTATTTGCAAGCAAATATCTTTTTACATTTGACAAGTTCCCTTTTGGTTCTTGCTTTGTCTTTCTCTAAACATAATTGTTCTTTGTTGTACTGATGTACAGTTCTGTAATGACGAATCAAGCCTTTTAGATTGGTGAATGAGGAATTGCAAGTTTTATGGATACAATGGAATGGTTTGTGGTATTTATTCAAAATATAGCAGAGATTTCCTTTAGCAACAGTTCTCCTGCTACCTCGTCCCTCTCGTCCTTCTCGTTCTTCTCTATGGCCACCTATTGGTGATGAAATATCAGAGGTCTTACTTTCTGTTTCTTCACAAGATGACTCCAAATCTGTTTCTGAACTGCATTCATCCTTTTTAGAGTGACAGTGTGGCTTCTCAGAGTTAGTGCTGGGATCACCGCCAAGTTCTGTGGAGCAATCACCTTTCAATCTATCTACTGAGCATGGGCCTTCATGATCACATTTTTCATTATCTAATAGTTTGTGAGTTACTCTGTCACTGCCAATTTGATGTTTATTTTTATAATGAATCCTAAGGTGTGTTTTTCTTGTAAATGACCTTTGGCAAATATGACACTGGAATGGGGAATACCGATGTTGAAACATGGTTAACTGAAGGACTTTTTCTTTTGAATAATTGTGTTTTTTAAGATAATGCATTAACAAAGCCTCTCTGGTCACAAATTCATATTTGCATCCTTGAAGCTCACAGAAAAAAGGCTTAGCTGCCAACTGTGCAAGGTACTGACTTGGCATATTCTCATCTTGATTCTGAAAGTTAAGGTCTGAGATAGTAGGTGAAACTGATTGAAGAGACTTAGCACCACTGGATGGGTACCCCTGCAATGACCCTGAGAAAGATCCATGTGTTATTGAGTTTTTCAAGCTTAAATGTTTCAAGCGTAACAAGAGTTCCAACATGGTATCCTCTGTACATGGCCTTTTAGAAGCACAAATGGAAGGTTCTGAGGAATAACCTTGATATTCTCGTTTGCATTTAGTATGGATATTATGATCAAGACCTTCATCTGGAGAGTCACTATTTGTATCTGAGCTGGGTTTAGGTTCTGCATCAAACTTTTCAGTTGTTTGATTATGTTCATTACCCAAACAGGGAAAGAGATCTTTTGTCTTTATCTTTTTGGGTTTGAAATGGTATGGATGAACCTTCCGTAGATGCTTCTGCATCCCTCTTGCATTTTTGTACGTGGACCCACAGCCATCAAAACCACAGGTAAACTTAGTCCCATCAAAACAAACTGCCACATTGGAACATTTTTCTTTTAAACTGGAGGGCATGAAGACTTTCTCATGAGATAATAATATATCCTGCATGGTTTCGGAGTGATCCAGTGTATCAATTAACTCTTCGTTCATGGAAGCTGAAGAGCTATGACTTAACTGATCACTAGAATTACTGTCACTGTTTTCTTTCAGATTTTCTGTACTTTCTATTTGAGAACTAGCTGATCCTGCACAGAAAAGATCCTCCGGTAAATGCGATTTATCAGTTTGGTCAAGTATATGGGGCTGATCAATACAATCTTGCTTTTCACCTGGTGCAGCCTCCTCAAGTTTCACCGATTTCTTCACATCTCCATTTGAACTTTCAACATTATGCATCGAGAGGTGATCCTGGTATTCAATTTTGGAATAATAGAACTTTTTACAGCCAACAAAGTTGCATGTGTAAGATGCATCCCGAAAGTGTTGTGCTTCATGGTGGTAAAGCTGTCCCAAGTCACTGAAAACAATATTACAGCCATTTAATTCACATTTATAACGCAGATCATCATGTTTTTGTTTATGGTTAAGTAGTTCATTCACTGATCCAAACCTTGCATAGCAATCTATAGATACACACATATAAGGTTGAGGACCACAATGCACTTGTTCATGCTCCCGCAGGTGAAAAGCAGACATGAAATGTCGTCGACAGTAAGTACACTTCTCTCTTCTGTTTTTCATATCCAAGTAGTGCTTGGCATTTTCATCATTATTTTGGTGTTCAGCTTTAAGATGCACACTTAAGTATTTAAATTGCTTAAATACACGGGAACAGTCTGTGCCAGGACATGGGTACAAATCTCTGTCTTGCAGGTGGCAATCTTCTAATTTGCTGAATGTGACATATTCATGAGACTCTCCTTTGGCTTGTTCATCTAACGACTGGTTTTGCTCCAGGGTTGCAGAGGGGCTCTTGGGACAAATTCCTTTTTGAGAGCTTTTCAACAGTAATTTCTTTCTAGAGCGGTCCCTTCTGCTTGGTGGCATTTTAACATGTTCCATCACATGAGGAACAAATATTTCTTTTCTCTTGAATTTTTTAATACAAACTGGACAGGTATAAATTCCATCTTCCATATGCATCTTAGAATGATGAAGAATCCTGGCCTCTATACATTCCCGCTTACATAACAAACAAAAAAATTTATACTGAAGCCACCTCTGGTATCTTTCAGAAGAACCAATGGGTTTTTTATCTCTTTTCTCCTTATGCTGATCTGTCAAATCTCTTCTTCTATACTGTTTGTCTTCTTTACCTTCCTCATAGTCACTGAGAAATGACTCTAAAACATCTGTGTCATTAATTGATATTTCATAGCCACTTAGATCATCATCAGAATCGGAGGCTTCTTGTCCGAGCAGTTGGTGGCAGTGTCGTTTTAAAGTTTTCCAGTCCCAAAATTCAGGATCAAAAGGCCAGTGGGCTTTTAAAGCTAGTAAGAGCTCACATCGGAGAGAATTTGGAACTGGTGCATTTTCTTCATCAAATTTTTGATCTGGCTGCAAATACAGTTCTTCCAACATATTGAATCCATCCAAACTGGGTTCAATTAAGAATTCTGTAAGCTGACAGGCTCGTCTGACTTCTAAATCTTCCGGTAAAAGACAAGCAATTGTTTTACAAACTGATGCCTTCATTTCTTCATCCTCACTTGATCTGAGTTGAAGAGCTCTGACACATAGTAAAATTGACACCCCAAGACCAGCATCTTGTGCCTATAAGAAAAACAGGGGGAGGGGAGAGGGGAGTTATTATTCTTTTTCATTATGGAAATATTGCATAACTTTCACTGGTAAGACATATACATCTCAAAACTTTTAGAATTCTTAAATTTATCTTTAATCTTTCTTCCTGCAAGTTACATTTAGATCCTTCCCTGTCTCAACATGCAAAGGACTGGATTAAATGTTACAACCATGAACAGTTACAATGTACATTTATAGAACGTCCAACTTTATAAGACACTGCATACCAAAGCAATCTCTAACCCTTAAGGAATATATGTCAAATGTATAAACAATAAAGTACACGAACTCAAAGGAATTCAGGATAAATAAAGTCACTGAAGGATTCAAAAAAGAACTGTCTTAAGCTGGTTAGGAAGGACAGGGCTTAAATAAATGGGTATAAGAGGAAATGCCTGTATAAAAGTGAGTTTAGGAATCAATTTGATTGAAGAAACATATGTGTCATGAACAGCTGGGTATTTTCAAAATCTTAAGGCTAAAATAAATGATTCTCCCAATTTCCTCCCCCACTTTTTTTTTTTTTTTTTTTAAAGAGAGGGGGAAGGAGCACAGCGAGGGAGAGAATCTTAAGCAGGTTCCATGCCCAGCATCCAGCCCAACATGGGGCTGGGTCTCACAAACCCTGAGATCATAACCTGAGCTGAAATCAAGAGCCCAATGTTTGACTGAGCCACCCAAGGGTTCCTCTGCATTTTCTCCTAAAGGAATTAGTACTTTAGTCCTAATTAGCTATAGGTGTAATGTATTTCAGCTTCCCATGGGAAAAACAACAGAAATTTAAAAATCTCTCTATAGCAACAGGTTCTCAGAACCAATCAAAAATCAGGAAAAAGATCTGGTCATGTGATAAAACGTTAGTGCATACTAACAACTTATGTGAGAGGCTGAAATGGAATGTGAAAATATTATAAACAAAGACAAGTGGAATTATATGGCTGAGTGGCTTAAAATACGTACTTAGGAGCATAACAAAGTTTTTAAAAAAGTAACCTCAAACAAACAAACAAACAAACAAGGAATCTCTATGCCTAAAGTGGCGGTCAAATGCACAACCGTGAGATCGAGACTCGCATGCTCTACCAACTGAGCCAGCCAGGTGCCCCGAGAGCATAGAATTTTCAGTCAGACTTTGAAGGCCTTTGAACCCCAGCTTCACTGCAGTGATGAGTTCTTAACTCCCAGGCTGTTGCTGCCTCATCTATAAAATGCTAACAGCAGTGATAATATCAGATTTTCCTCCTAACATTATTCTAAAAATGAAGTAAGATAACATAATTACTACATTGTTAGCACATCTTAAGTATTCATCAGAATACCATGTAAAATAACTGAGGGTAAGTTCTACTGTTCAAATTGGTCATCAATTTGTTAAGCAATTATTCTGTGTTGGGCACCATTCCAAATTCTAGGAACACAAAGAAACAACTATCATCAATTTACAGAACCCTTACTACATTCTAGGTACTATTCCAAATACTTTTTTTCATATATTATCCCCATTTTATAGATGAAGAAATCATGGCTCATCATGTTAACTGCCCAAAATCACCAAGTAGTGAGCAGAGGAAAAAGGATTTAAACTTAAAGCAATCTTTGTGCGTAACTTCAGTTCTTAACCACTTTATAGCCAGTAAGAATTCTAAAGGTTATCTAACATGGCTATAATCTATGTGCTCTGGATATAATATGCCATACCACTCTTGTTCAGCTATGTGGCTTAAAATCAATTTAGCCATGTCCATCAATGCCTTCAAAATTCAGCTCCACATTCCATATCCTAATTCTAATTTATTCACCACTCTTTTAACAAGTAACTTCTTGTTATAGCTATTCAGAATGTATAACAGTGTTTTTAGACTGTTTTTTGAAAAGTGCTTAGCGATTTCATAGATTTTACCATTTCAAACAAATTTGGCTATTTAAGAAAGAATGGGCATTCTTTGCTGTTTATCTTTGTCTTCCAAAAAGGAGTTAAATAATAATAATTTGTTGAGAACCTATGAGTTATTTTAAAACTTAACAGACCCTCCAAGTCCCCTGTGCTCTGATTTAGAAGTGATAATCTTCTATCACATTATACAATTTGTCCAAAGACCTATGGCTAGTCTTCACTATGCTACAAACTAGGTTTATGATCCTCACAAGTCACACACCTCCAATTTTCAACCTCTTCATTACTAAAGAGAAAGAATTAAACTAGACAAAGTCTTGTTTTGCAAACAGTAAGCACCGCATGTTCCACCAAAAAGGGCCATATGGCCAAATAAACTGGATTCAAAATGATCCCTCTTCTTGTTACTTTCATTTCAAAATATAACCTCATCTACATCCATTCTGTCATACTATTTTTAAAATCTAACAACTCCAAGCACCTTTTGTTTTGTTTTTAAAGTAGGCTCCATGCCTAGTGTGGAGCCCAACTCGGGGCCTGAACTCACGACTTTGAGGTTAAGACCTAAGCTGAGATCAAGAGTCAGATGCTTAACCAACTGAGCCACCCAGGTGCCCCAACTCTAAGCACCTTTATGATGATCTGGTATAAGCTCTTTATAGAAAATGGAAGCCCAGAAAATAAAGAGGTACTATTATAAAGCCCTCGCCATTATACACTCACAGTTGCCTCCTCCAAGAGGCCTAAACTCCACACAACCTTTTTAGCATCATTAACCTATTCCATTCCAAGGGCTACGTCACTGGTTACTAGTTGTCTCCTAATATCCTCTCCCCTCTTTTACTACAAAAACAAAATGCCTGATTTCTATCTGGTTACAAAATAACCTGAAATAATGAACATATCTCCTCTCCCTTGCAGCTACATATGGCCATGTGTGTGTATTGGAGTGAGGAAAAGATGTATCATAGTGTGGTTTGTGTGGTTTACCCCTCTCTCCTCATCCCCTGCCACCTTGCTATCTAGAATGGAGACATGATACCTAGGATTAGAATATATAGGTCTTAGAATGAGATGGAAACTGTGTTGATGGCAGACAGACAAAAAAACCCCTGGTTTTCTGGTATGTGGAGCCATTAAAAGCAACCTTGGCCTGTCTGCCTACATTATCTACCTATATGAGAGGGGTAGAAACTTCCATCTTCTTTAGACCACTACTATTGTGGGATATCTACCATTCATTACAGAACTAGATCTTAATTGCAATAGGTTAGATCATCTCTACAAACCTAGAGGCGAGTTTCTCAATTTGAAAGTAATTCTACACTCACTCCCCTTCCACCTACCAGTCCACATCTTTTCTACCATTCAGGCTAGTTACCATGAATGATTATAGTGGAAAGTACCCTAAGACTAGCATTAAAGAGAAATGGGTTCTGGTTATGCAAGTAGATAGCAAATTCCTTAGCCTGTGTCAGAAACCCATTTTCCCTAGTCCTCAAGTAGCTTTCCCATTCTCTGTGGTTCTTCATGGTAAGCAGAATTCTAAGATGACCCCAAGTAACCCCTCACCTTTGAATGATCTCCTCAAGTTTAAGTGGATTCCTATGATTATGTCATATGGCAAAAAGGACCATGCAGTGTAATTAAGGTCCCAAGTGGGTTGATCTTTAAAACAGGTGCATTACTTAGGGGGGCCTGACCTAAACATTTAAGGTCTTTAAATCTAGGCCTGGAAGTCAGATTTAGAGAAGGTCAGATTCAAATTAGAATTCCTTATACCTCTGTTGGCTTAAAATGCAGGGAGGCTTCTAGTAGCTGAAAACAATGTGGCTGACAGCCAGCAAAAAAGTGAGGACCTTAGTCCTACAATCAAAAGGAACTGAATTCTGTCAGCAGTAAGAATGAAGTTAGAAGCGGATTTTCCACAAAGCTTCTAGGTAAGAAAACAATCTGGCCAACACCCTAATTTCACCTTTGTGATACTCTGAGCAGCAAACCTTGCCACACCGTGCTACACTGTGTCATACAAAACTGCGGCTAACAATTGTGTGTGGTCTTAAGTACTAAGTTTGTGGTAATTTCTTAAGCAGCAATAAAAAAACTAATACTTTCCTTAAAGATTATAAAACTTTTTAAACACCAGTTCTAAAACTAATTTTTAAAATATAATTACTTGTACATGTTGTTTCTGTGATAGGAGATACAACTGCATTCACAGTGATTAGAAATAGTTGCCACCTAACTTATCTGACCACGAACTTGCTCTTAATAAAATGTTTTACCTTTTCCTGTCTTCACTGGAGAAGACCAGAACAACATATTTCAAATAAAGTATAGGATACAGATGTTTACAACATTAAAGAAGACAGGATGTATCAAAGTAGAACTGTGCCTTGACTTTAGTATAAATAATCCTTGGATGTTGTCAAAGAAGTAACCCATAAAACATATCCATCAGCCATTACAGATATGGGCATACTGAGAGCTCAGCCATGAGCAGATACTACATAAAAATAGGGCACAGGATAAGATCCATCCTGAATCTCCAGGCTGGTAGTCTTACTACAATACACACACAGGGCTGACCTCAAAACACAAGGCTTTATATATGGCACTTTATTTCTCTTCAGGAAATAAATATTTGCTTTTTATTTAAACCAAAGTTTATAATTTGTACAAAATTAATTCTGGAACTGTTCTATTATTTTAAAAGTTAGAAAATGTATCACTCCATTCTTAAGGAAAATACTAAAAATCCAACTGTATTTTCATTTATAAAAAATTATTTTAATATGCAAACATGCCTGCATAAAAAATAGAAAACTGTCCTAGTAAAAGTAGATATAGGGTAGTTGAGGTGACAGCCCCAAAACATAACCTTCCTTTCCTACAATGGTCTGTCACCTCAAATCACTATTTTCCATTAAGAACAGCTGTGGATTCCAGAAGATCAATCTGCAGAAATGGCTAGATATGTCCAATTCCAAATCTTATTAAAGTCCATTATTTCTCATTTTCCCTCATCTAAGAGGAGTTGCCTGAGAAGTTATCTCCCCACTCATTTCTTCATTTCAGGACAATCATAAAAAAGCAAAATTACTCACTTCAGTTTGTATAACTCTAATCAGGCAAAATAAATGCTGCTGTGTTTTAGCTATGACACCAAATTGACGACAGCGCTCCAAAAAAGTGTCTAAAGAAGGGTCAATTCTTCTTTGCAGTTTACTCCAAAAGAGAGTCAATTCCCTATAAAAAGAAAGATTAAGGTAAAACATTTAAAGTAACTGGTATTTGCTGTCCACCTCCCCACCCCATTTTGGTGTTTTGTTTATTTGTAAAAATAAGTTAATAGCAATCAAAAACTAAGTGGGGGGCGGGGGGAGGAAGCTATCTATATTCCCTACTGTGTCCTCTCAAACTGGTAAAATTGCTGAGAATCCTCCCTGAAAATTCCACCACTTCTTTCTTCTTTGTTGTGGGGAAAAGTAAAAACAACAAAGACTACTCCCTTTATGTTGACATTTTTTTTTTTTAAGTGGGCTCCACACTAGGCTAGGTGTGGAGCCCAACAAGGGGCCCAAACTTACAATCCTGAGGTCAAGACCTGAGCTGAGACAAAGAGTCAGAAACTCAACCAACTGAGCCATGCAAGCGCCCCTTTATGTTGACATTTTAAAACACTTAGATCCCACTGTGTTCTAAAAGATTTTACCCCTTACATTGGTAATTATATTGACTGAATTAAACCTTATCCTAATGGGCAGGGATCATCAGATATCCCTACACTGCTAACAAAATATACACAACTAATAAATATCCTAACAGTACACTTCTCCACACTAATCTCTTGCCCCTTTCCAGCTCTAAAATGTTATGATGCTAGGTATGTACTTGGGGATGTTTAAATATTACTAATACAGTTAGTAAAATTGCATTCTTGGAAATGGCTAAAATACAAGAATCCTACAAATATTCATTATGGAAACAAAAGGTTGGAAAGATTAAGTTAATTAAAAGCACTGAATGGGTTAAGAGAATACTCTTAAGGAAAAGCACCAGAATCTCAAAAATGCCTGTGATAAAAATGCTAATATGAATGTGAAATATGAATGCAAGGTAAGTTAATTAGTAAAACCAAAGAAAGAATGTTATCACTTTAAAAAAAAGGGTTTTTTTTTGTGTACACTCTAATATCTACTGGGTAATATTTGTTAAATAATTTTCATTAAGAAAGTATTATTTTCACAAGCCAGTTTTAGAACACTAATATCTTACTGCTGTTAAAACACTATTGTAGGAAGCTGGGCACAAATACAATGCTTAACAAATGAACATATCTCTTTTTTTAACAGAAAATCAACATATTTAACAGAACTTATAAAGTGGTAACTTGGATTCTCATATGATGACATTCTTACAAACATATAAAACTTGCCTCAAAGACTGAAATGGATATACACCTTAAAAGATGCACGATGAAAGCTTATAATATTTCATAGTGACAAATTTGAGTTGAAATAAATAAAATTAACTTGAAATGCCTTTAAATATTTGTCTTGGGTGACTACTGTTGGCTTTCCTAACCAGGAAAGTAAAAAGTGAGACAGGTCTCCTTTGACAATAGCTACTGGCCAGGCAAGTGACTGGGATGACTGTTCACTTTTAAACTCACAAGATTGCTTCTTTTAGATATTAAGTACCTGAGTAATAAAGTTTTGAGAAGAGTGCAAAATTCAGAATAACAAAGGAAACAGAGAATTATACATGCTCAGGGATAAAATGGAGATCAAAATATATGTATAAAAAAAATCCTATCTGAGAAGAACAAAATTACCAAAAACAGTAAAACCTGATTATGAAGAGAAAAAAATAAGGAATACCTAGGATCTAAAATTCATCAACCAGCTAGAGGTTTAAAGTTAGGCAAATCTGATAAACTGATAAGTAAAGCTGAGAATTAAAGTCTTTCAAAAAATTTTTCTTTCTTTTTTTTTTTTTTTAAGATTTTATTTATTTATTTGACAGAGGTCACAAGCAGGCAGAGAGGCAGGCAGAGAGAGAAAGGAGGAAGCAGGCCCAATGAGGGGCTCGATCCCAGGATTCTGGGATCATGACCTGAGCTGAAGGCAGAGGCTTTTAACCCACTGAGCCACCCAGGCGCCCCTCAAATAATTTTTCTTAAGATTTTTTTTTATTTTAGTGGGGAGAAGCAGAGGAAGAGGGAGAGAAAGAATCTCAAGTAGACTCCCTGCTGAGCAAAAAGCCCACCACGGGGCTTGATCCCATGACCAAAAATGACTTGTGAACCAAAATCAAAAGTTGGATGCTTAACCAACTGAGCCACTCAAGTGTCTGCCTTCAGCTCAGGTCATGATCTCAAGGTCCTGGGACTGAACCCAGCAACAGGCTCCCTGCTCAGCAGGGGACCTTCTTCTCTCTCTGCACCCCACCCCATCCCCACTTGTGGGTGCTCTTTCTCCAACTCCAATAAATAAAAAATAAATATGTTTTTAATAAAACAAATCAGAATGTCTAGAGCTAACCAAATTAAATATTTTTAAAAATCATTTTTATTAACATATAATGTATTATTTGCCCCAGGGGTACAGGTCTGTGAATTATCAGGCTTAAACATTTCACAGCACTTGCAATAACACACACCCTCCCCAATGTTCATAACCCAACCACCCTCCTCCTTCCCTCCAACCCCCCAGCAACCCTCAGTTTGTTTTGTGAGATTGAGAGTTTCTTATGGTTTGTCTCCCTCCCAATCCCATCTTGTTTCATTTTTTCCTTCCCTACCCCCACAAGCCCCTGCCCTGCCTCTCAAATTCTTATCAGAGAGATCATATGATAACTGTCTTTTTCTGACTGACTTATTTCGCTTAGCATAATAACCTCTAGTTCCATCCACATCATTGCAAATGGCAAGATTTCAGGTTTTTTGATGGCTGCATAGTCTTCCATCGTATGTATATACAACCACTTCTTTATCCATTCTTCCGTTGATGGACATCTAGGCTCTTTCCATAGTTTGGCTATTGTGGACATTGCTGCTCTAAACATTTGGGTGCATGTGCCCCTTCAGATCATTTCAATTGTAACCTCGTGATAAATACAGAGTAGTGCAATTGCTGGGTCGTAAAGTAGCTCTACTTTCAACTTTTTGAGGAAACACTATACTGTTTTCCAGAGCGGCTGCACCAGCTTGCATTCCCGCCAACTGTGTAGGAGGGTTCCCCTTTCTCCGCATCCTCGCCAGCATCTGTCATTTTCTCCTGACTTGTTAATTTTAGCCATTCTGACTGGTGTGAGGTGGTATCTCATTGTGGTTTTGATTAAATATTTCAAGCTATAGTTATCTTAAATCCAAATAACCATGACCAAAAAAGGTCATTCTTATCATGTATTTTGTTTTTATACATTATTTACACAATTACAATTCAATAATTTAGAACTGCTATTACCTATCCAAACATATAAACTTGCCTGAATGAAAGCAAAACAAACAGTATATTATTCCTAAAAATGCTACGATGCCCTCCATTCAAATCTGCACACTGGAAAACTGAAACCACCAATAAATAGTAACTCAGCCTGCTGGATCGTATATGCAGCACTAGGAAGGACAAACACTTCTTCAATTACCACACTCACATGATTTTTAAAAATGGATAGTTGTTAAAGAATACACTGAAAATGATTCCACTATATGGATGCTTCCAGTGTTCAGATAATTTATTAACCCAATGCCTCAGATTAGCCCCCTGCCTACTGTAAGTCAATAAATTATATATAAATTCATAAAAACTGGAAAGGAAATTTAGTTCTATTAATAGTGGGAAACATATTTTGGCAGAGATCTAGCTACCAAGCAAGAGCTTTAAGCTACACTGTGTTATGGCACAACAGGAAGCCTGTGGAGTCCAGCTAATAATGTCACACTGATACCCAGAATTTAGGCATTTGGGGAATAAGGCAAAGGAAACTTTGGAATTAAGGAGTGACCATCCCTAAAGGCGGCTCCTGCAAAAAGAGTAGCTGATTCTCATGACCACTTTTTTTTACTCTTTGTTTCCAACAAAACTGGGTTAAATAAAACATATATATGGATATCTGGTCTTTGACAGGCACTGAGGGCAACATATATGTCGACCCTGGTACATCATAGTCTAGGCTGGGAGAGAACAGGCATAAAATTACATCTGAAAAACACAAATGTACAAAATACAAGATTTAAACTCAGTTCTAAGAAAGCAAATGGGCACCTGGGTGGCTCAGTCAGTTAAAAGTCTGCCTTCAGCTAGGGTCATGATCCCAGAGTCCTGGGATCAAGCTCTGCATCACTGGGCTCTCTGCTCAGCGGGGAGCCCGCTCCTCCCACTCCCTCTCCCTCTGTCTCTGCCACTCTGCCTACTTGTGACCCCTCTCTCTTTCTCCCTCTGTGTCAAATGAATTAAAAAAAAAAAAAAAAAAAGGCAAGCAAGCAAAGGTCAACCTATCAAATACTTGCTGCAAGCTTTGTATGGAGGTTTAAGGTTCACCTGTATGAACTTTATTTTAAAAGCAGCAGTAGTAAAAATAAAATAAGATAAAAACAGAGAGGGAGGCAAACCACAAGAGACTCTTAACTACAGGGAACAAACTGAGGGTTGCTGGGGGTGGGTGAGGGTAATGATGGACTTATTAAGGAAGGCACTTGATATATAAGCAAGCACTGGGTGTTATATGCAACTGATGAATCACTAAATTCCAACCCTGAAACTAATAATATACTATATGTTAACTAACTTGAATTTAAATAAAATAAAAAAGTAGCAATAGTAATTACATATCTTTATGCATACTGTCCCATTCAAAAATGGTTATCTTTATTATTTTCATGGCTGCTCTAATACTACCACTGCAAACAGCTCTAAGAAACTCATTCCTCCAACACATCTTTGATTTTTGCGGAGAGCCAAAATTCATTTGGGGCCAGGGTTAATGAATAAGCTAAGCAATATACCTTTTGAAATCAATAATGTGGTGACTACTATAAAGTAATATATTTTATTGTGGTTTATAAATACCTCTGAAGGAAATTTCTCTTTTAAAATATTTTATTCATTTACCTGAGAGAGAGAGCGCACGCCAGCACAAGCAGAGGGGAGGGGCAGAAGGAGAGGGAGAAGCAGACTTACCGCTGAGCAGGGAGCCCAAAATGGGATCCTGGGATCATGACCTGAGCTGAAAGCAGCCAGGCAGGCAGACAAACATACATACATACAATTATTTATTTACAGATTTTACTGAGAGTGAGTGAGAAAGAGAGCACAAGTGAGGGAAGGGGTAGAGGGAGAGGAAGAAGCAGGCTTCCCATTGAGCAAGGAGCCCAATGTGGGGCTCGATCCCAGGATCCCTGAGATCAAGACCCAAGATGAAGGGAGATGCTTAACTGACTGAGCCACCCAGGCGCCCCAGTACATGTTTTTAAAAATAAGTGTTCAGAATGGCTAAAATTAACAAGTCAGGAAATGAGAGATGCTGGCGAGGATGCAGAGAAAGGGGAACCCTTCTACACTGTTGGTGGGAATGCAAGCTGGTGCAACCACTCTGGAAAACAGCAGGAGGTTCCTCAAAAAGTTGAAAATAGAATTACCCTATGACCCAGCAATTGCACTACTGGGTATTTACCCTAAAGATACAAACGTAGTGATCTGAAGGGGCACAAGCACCCAAATGTTTAGAGCAGCAATGTCCACAACAGCCAAACTATGGAAAGAACCTAGATGTCCATCAACAGATGAATGGATAAAGAAGATGTGGTATATATACACAATGGAATACTATGCAGCCATCAAAAGAAATGAAATCTTGCCATTTGTGACAACATGGATGGAACTAGAGGGCATCATGCTTAGTGAAATAAGTCAATCGGAGAAAGACAACTATCATATGATCTCCCTGATATGAGGAAATGGATAAAGAAGATGTGGCATATATATACACAATGGAATACAATGCAGCCATCAAAAGAAATGAAATCTTGCCATTTGCGACAACGTGGATGGAACTAGAGGGCATCATGTTTAGTGAAATAAGTCAATCGGAGAAAGACAACTATCATATGATCTCCCTGATATGAGGAAGTGGAGACGCAACATGAGGGGTTGTGGGGGTAGGGAAGGAAAAAATGAAACAAGATGGGATCGGGAGGGAGACAAACCATAAGAAACTCTTAATCTCACAAAACAAACTGAGGGTTGCTGGGGGAAGGGGGGTCAGGAGAGGGTGGTGGGGTTATGGACATTGGGGAGGGTATGTGCTGTGGTGAGTGCTGTGAAGTGTGTAAACCTGGCGATTCACAGACCTGTACCCCTGGGGCTAAAAATACATTATATGTTTATAAAAAATAAAAAAATAAAAATAAGTGACTGTTTTGGTCAGATTCCAGTTTTGTCACATTTTTACAAATACCTATTATAAAAAATACCATTTAATTTAAAGAAATTTTCTTTTCTAGACAAACAGTCCTAGTCCATATACCCACTATCTTCAATACAGGAAATTTCTAGCACAACAAAAGAATCTATCCTATCTGAACAGAATTCCTGAGTTTCATTTTCTTTAGTAAAATTCACCATTTTATGTTATAGCTATTCTAATTCCAATATCCCAAGAGCAAAACAAACACCTATGAAAAGAACAAAAGGGTTAAAAAAAATGTTGCCAAATCTGAAAATTTTAGATCCTATTTTCCTTTGAATTGCTTGGAAGAAGCTTACTTTTAACAAAGTGTGAAGTGACTTAATATTTTCTTTCCTCTACTCATTACAGCTCCTCAGGAGGCCAATAAAAGGGAAATCCCTGTTAATCCCTTCCTGCTGCAGTGGAGCAGCATTAATCCTAGAGCCACCAACATCCTTGGAAGGGCTAATGTGGCTGAGTGAAGAAAGGAAGAAAAAAAAAAAGTTATGGGTTACTCTAAAAGGGAAACTCTATCAGGAATATTAAAAGAACTGTGTGACTAGAGTTTTTTTTTTAAACGAGACAAATTTCTAATTTTTTTTTTTAAATTTTTATTTGTTTGACAGAGAGAGAGAGAGATCACAAGTAGGCAGAGAGGCAGGCGGAGAGAGAGAGAGGGAAGCAGGCTCCCCGCCGAGCAGAGAGCCCGATGCGGGGCTCGATCCCAGGACCCTGAGATCATGACCTGAGCCGAAGGCAGAGGCTTTAACCCACTGAGCCACCCAGGCGCCCCGTGTGACTACAGTTTTAAAATTACTTTGTAATCATGAAAAATCTCAAATAAAGAACCTAAGCTTACACCTAAAGGAGCTACAAAAAGAAGAGAGATCACAGCCAGTAGACAGAAGGAAATAAAAAAAGATTATAGAAGAAATAAATGAAATAGAAACTAAAGAAAATAGAACAGATCAATGAAACCAGGAACCAGTTCTTTAAAAAACAAAACAAAAAAATCAACAAAATTGGCATACCTTTAGCTAGACTCATTTAAAAAAGAAAAGGGGGGGTACAAGAAAATAAATCAGAAATGAAAGAAATAACTGACACCACAGAAATACCAAGGATTACAAAAGAATATTATGAAAAATTACATGCCAATAAATTTGATAACCTAGAAGAAATGGATAAATTCCTAGAAACATATAATCTTCTAAACCCAAATCAGGAAGAAATAGAGAATGTGAACAGATCAACCAATAGCTATGAAACTGAATCAGTAATCAAAAAACTCCTAACAAATGAAAGTCCAAGACCAGATGGCTTTATAGGTGAAATGTCAAACATCTAAAGAACAGTTAGTACCCTATTCTTCTCAAACTATTCTAAAAAACAGAAGAGGATGGAAAGATTACAAATCCATTCTACAAGGCAGGCCAGTGTTACCCCAATACCAACAACCAGGCAAAGACACTACACAAAAAGAAAAATACAGGATGGTATCTCTAATGAACAAGGATGCAAGTATCTTCACCAAAATATCAGCAAGCAAATCTAACAATACATAAAAAAAATTACTCACCATGATCCAGTGGTATTTATTCCAGGGATGCAAGGTGATTCAATATTCACAAATCAATCAACATGATATGTCACATTAATAAGAGAAAGGATAAAAACCATATAATCATCTCACCAGAGGCAGAAAAAGCATGTGACAAAGCAAAATGTCCATTCATGATAAACACTCTCAATGAAGTGGGTGAATTTAGCCAAGAACATACTTCAACATAAAAAAGACAATATATGAAAAACCCACAGCAAACATCATACTCAATGGTGAAAAACAGAGGTTTTCCTCTAAGATCAGGAACATGACAAGGATTCACTATCACCATTTTTATTCAATACAGTACTGAGATTTCCAGCCACAGCAATTAGACAACAAAAGGAAATAAGGTATCCATATCCAAATCATTACAAATAACATGATACAATATACAGAAAACCCTAAGGACTCCACTAAAAAACTATTAGAACTGATAAATGAGTTCAGTAAAGTTGCAGGATATAAAATTAATATATAAAAATCTGTTGCATTTCCATACATTAATAAAATAGTGGAAAGAAAAATTAAGAAAACAATCCCATTTAACAGTTACACCAAAAAGAACAAAATACATAGGAAAAGACTTAATCAAGGAAGTAAAAGACCTGTACTCTAAAAACTATAGAACACTAATCAAAGAAATTAAAGATGAAATAAACAAATGGAAAGATTCCATGGTTATGAGTTGGGAAAACCAATTATTCTTAAAATGTCCACACTACCTGGGGCACCTTGGTGGCTCAGTAAGTTAAGTATGACTCTTATTTTGGCTCAGGTCATGATCTCAGGGTTCTGAGATTCAGCCCTGTGTCAGGCTCCATGCTGGGTGTGCAACCTGCTTGGGAATTCTCTCTCCCTCTCGCTCTGCCCTTCCCCAACCCCTCCCACTCTCTTAAAAAAAGAGTCCACAGTACCCAAAGCAATTTACGCATTCAGTGCAATCCCTATTAAAAAACTGATAGCATTTCTCACAGAACTAGAACAAATAATCCTAAAATTTGCATGGAACCACAAAAGAAGCCAAACAGTTAAAGCAGTCTTGAAAAAGAGGAGCAGAGCTAGAGGTATCACAATCCCAGATTTCAAGATCATATTACAAAGCTATAGGAATCAAAACTGTAGGATATTGGCACAAAAATCAACATATTATTCAATGGAACAAAATAAAGAACCCAGAAATAAACCTACACTTTCATGGTCAATTAATCTATAACAAAGGAGGCAAGAATATATACACCAGGAAAAAAACAATCTCTTTAACAAATGATGTTGGGAAAACCAAACAGCTACATGCAAAGAATGAAACTGCACCACTTTCTTAGACCATACACAAAAATAAACTCAAAATGGATTAAAGACCTAAATGTGAGACCTGAAACCATAAAATTCCTAGAAGGAAACAGGCAGTAATCAATCTCTTTGATATCAGCCAGAGAAACATTTTTCTAGATAAACTCCTTTGGCCAGGGAAACAAAAATAAAATTAAACTACTGAGACTATACCAAAATAAAAAGCTTTTGCACAGTAAAAGAAACCATCAACAAAATGAAAAGACAAGCTACTGAATGGGAGAAGATATTTAAAGAAATTACACAATGGAACACATACAAAAATAACCCAATTCAAAAATGGGCAGAGGGGATGCCTCAGTGGCTCAGTCAGTTAGGTGTCTGCCTTTGGCTCAGTTCATGATCCCAGAGTCCTGGGAATGAGTCCCTCATCGGAATCCTTGCTCAGTGGGGAGCCTGCTTCTCCCTCTGCCTGCTGCTCCCCCGCTTGTGCTCTCTTGCTCTAGCTCTCTCTTTCTTTCTCTGTGTCTCTGACACATAAATAAATAAAATCCTTTAAAAAAAAATGGGCAGAGAATACAAAAAGACATTTTTCCAAAGACACACAGATGACCAACAGACACTGTAAAGATGTTCAACATCACTAATCATCAGGGAAATGCAAATCAAAACCACAAATGAGGGACGCCTGGGTGGCTCAGTCAAGCTGAGTGTCCAACTCCCGATTTTGGCTCAGGTCATAATACTGGGATCATGAACTGGAGCCCAGCACTGACACCACTCTGGGCATGGAATCTGCTTAAGATTCCCTCTCTCTCTTCTTCTGCCCCTCCCCTCCGCTTGAGTATTTGCTTAAAAGTTTTTTAAAAATAAAGTAATAACAAACCCACAATGAGGTACTACCTCATACCTGCCAGAATGGCTAAAATAAAAAACAGAAGAAATATTGGCTAGGATGTAGAGAACAAGGAAACTTCATGCATTGTTGGTAGGAATGTAGGCTGGTGCAACCACTCTGGAAAAGAGTTTGGAGGTTCCTCCAGAAATTAAAAATAGAATTACCATATGATCCAGCAGTTCCACTACTATTTACTCAAAAGACACAAAAACACTAATTCAAAAAGATATGTGCACCCCTATGTTTATTACAGCATTATTTACCATAGCCAAGATATGGAGGCAGCACAAGTATCTATCAACAGACAAATGTATAAGATGTGAGATATATATATAAATATATGATATATATTTTATATAATATATATATATATATATAGTAATATCTATCTATCTATCTATCTATCTATATATATAACTCATCCATGAGAAAGAATGAGATTTTGCCATTTGTAACAGTATGGATGGATCTAGAGGGTACAATGCAAATCAGGCAGAGAACGACAAATACCATATGACTTAACTCATATGTGGAATTTAAGAAACAAAACAAATGAACAAAGAAAAAAAAGAGGCACATGAAAAAACACTCTTAAATACAGATGACAAACTGGTGGCTACCAGAGGGAAAGTGAGAGTGGGGACAGGTGAAACAGATGAAGGGGATTAAGACTACACTTATTGTGATGAGCACTGAGTACTGTATAGGAATGCTGAATCATTATACTGTACATTTGAAACTTAAAAAAAAAACCAAAACACAAAAACCTCCGTAACCTATAACACATCCCATATGTGATTTAATACAGTTCTTTACCCTGAAAACCTAGGTATCATTAGCAGATACTTTTTCATTACAGGCAAAGAAATTAACTGTAACAAGAAAAATTAGTGTTTGTTCCTTAAGAAATACATCTGTTTTAACTGAGGCTAAAATCTCTAATCTATAATGTATGAAAAACAAAACAAAACTTAAATTAATAATCAAAACCCTCACTGCTACTTAATTCTTTTTATTTGTATCACCACTTTTTTAGTTTCTTAACAAAGTGCCCATAATAATTATTACAAAATATATTTAACTCCCTATTCCACTATCTCCTTTCTCATAGGAGATACAACTCTGGCGTGGTGGACTCAGTGGTGGAAGATTACATTCTGAATTCTTGCCCTGTACCAAGAAAACAACCAAAGAAGAAAAGCACTGAATTAGCAGTCAAAAATCCTGGATGTGAATTTTAGCTCTGTCACTTCTGCCTTAAGACCCTGGGCAATCACAAGACTTCTTGGATTCCTCTGTCCTCCACTGCCTCATCTGCACAATGATAATTATGAGGATTGGGTAAGATAATTTATAGTATATGAATAATATTTCTATACAAAATAGTAAATAAAAAGAAATAATGCTAATAATAATAAAACTGTATAAATACACACAGAAGCTCCAAAAGGAGATCAATGAAGGCTAAAGTACATGAAGGGCTTTACTGGGTTTTTCTATAATCAAAATGCTCATCTTCAACCTCAAGCCATCCTTAGGTTCTAAAATGCTCAAGGTTCATCCCATCAAGATCATGCAAATCCAACCCACTCTTTGAATTAAAGCTGATAATACCTCCTCCTTGACACCTTTCTTAAACATACTGTGAGAGTACTTTTCTCTAGTATCCTACAGCATTATCCATACTACTGATATGTTACTTATTTACAGTCTTACATTCTAGAGGTTTCCTGTGTCCAGGTCTGTCCTTTTGGTCTAAATAGATTCTATACAGCTAGAATGAAAGAACTGTGGGTTACACTTACTGTTTTTTTTTTTTTAGCAACTATTTTGTAGGCAAACACATATAAACTAAATTAAAACTAAAAATTTAAGTGCGGTTCTGCTATTTAGTACCAAAGTTGCAAGATTACTATTCAAATGGATTTCCTTCTCTAGTGCAAGGTTGACCTAGAAACCTACATAATTAGTGGGTTTCCAAATATGAGGGGGAAAATGACTATCAGAAAGTATAGTAAGTGTTAAGGAAAATGACCTAATACCAATTTGTTTCATGTTGCCATAACTTTATCTTCAAAGACAACATATCTTAACAGACAACCCTCTATAAGATGATCAAGAGGAGCTCAAATTTTTTACCTTCTCTTTACTTCTGGACTCTTCTGGAAAAGATTAAACCAGTAACATTTTTTAATTAAATGGTTTAGCTTCTAAGCAAGATTTAATTCACATGTTATCAGTTAGGCATTAGATTTGAAACAAGCCTATGTTTTACATAAACTCTAAATGCCATCTGTGCTAAACAAACAGAACAAAAAGTAAATATACTTACCAAGAACAGTATACACTTGCAGTCTGGAGCTGCTGGGTAAGGTACGTCGTACAAAGAACAAATGCTGTGTTATCCTGACCCTCAGATTCCAGATTACATATGATGTCTAGTATCTCCTTGCAGTCGACCTTTGCAATCTATCAAAAATGAGAAGATGCAAGTAGAAAAGAAAATGGTGACTTTCCTGTAAATTCTGTTATGCAATATGAAGCTTCTTTTAATGTTTTCTATCTTTGATAATCGATGAGGCAATGAGAAGGATATAATTTTCTTCTATTAACTCATGGCTGAGTCTTCTGGAATATTTCGTATTAGAAAATATTAAAGAGGGTGCCTGGGTGGCTCTGTGGTTTAAGCCTCTGCCTTAGGCTCGGGTCTTGATCTCAGGGTTCTGCATCGGGCTCTCTGCACAGCAGCTCTCTGCTCTGCTTCCCTTCCTCTCTCTCTGCCTGCCTCTCTGCCTACTTGTGATCTCTGTCTGTCAAATAAATAATAAAATCTTCAAAAAAAAAAAAAAGAAAGAAAATATTACAGAGGAAAGAGCAGACTGCAGATAAAAACATTCTTGTACAGTTAAAAAAAAAAATTATTCATGGGGTGCCTGACTGGCTCAGTCGATACAGCACCCAACTCTTGATCTCTGGTCTGTGAGTTCAAGCCCCGCAATGGGTGTGGAGCTTACTTTAAAAAAAAAAATTATTCATGGGGCACCTGGGTGGCTCAGTGGTTAAAGCCTCTGGCTTCAGCTCAGGTCATGATCTCAGGGTCCTGGGATCGAGCACTGGGCTCCCTGCTTGGCAAGGAGCCTGCTTCTCCCCCTCCCCCGCCGCCTCTCTGCCTACTTGTGATCTTTGTCAAATAAATAAATAAAAATCTTAAAAAAAATTATTCATGAACACTGCTACCATATAAATAAGTCAAATTAAACATAGTAACTTCAGGGGCGCCTGGGTGGCTCAGTGGGTTAAGCCGCTGCCTTCGGCTCAGGTCATGATCTCAGAGTCCTGGGATCGAGCCCCGCATCGGGCTCTCTGCTCAGCAGGGAGCCTGCTTCCTCCTCTCTCTCTGCCTGCCTCTCTGCCTGCTTGTGATCTCTCTCTGTCAAAAAAAAAAAAAAAAAATATAAAAAAAAAAAAAAAAAAAAAAAAAAAAAAAAAAAAAAAAAACATAGTAACTTCAGATTATTTTCACCTGAAGTACCACTGTTATATATATATTTTTTATGTTATATATATAACATGTTGTATGTTATATATATATAACATGTTTTTTATATATATATATATATATTTTTTTTTTAAGATTTTATTCATCTATTTGACAAGAAATACATAGCAAGAGAGAGAACACAAGCGGGGGAATGGGAGAGGGAGAAGCAGGCTCCCCGCCGAGCAGGGAGCACAACACGGGGCTCGGTCACCTGAGTCAAAGGCAGATGCTCAGTAACTCAGCTACCCAGGCACCCCTAAAAATAAAATCTTTTGGGTGCCTGGGTGGCTCAGTGGGTTAAGCCTCTGCCTTCGGCTCAGGTCATGGGTCTTGGGGTCCTGGGATCGAGTCCCACATCGGGCTCTCTGCTCCTCTCTCTCTGCCTGCCTCTCTGCCTACTTGTGATCTCTCTCTGTCAAATAAATAAATCTTTAAACAAAGTAAATACCTGGGTGGCTCATTCGTTGAGCGTCTGCCTTCGACTCAGGTCATGATCCCATTCCAGGGTGCTGGGATTGAGCCCCGCATCATTGGGCTCCCTGCTCAGCAGGGAGTCTGCTTCTCCCTCTCCCATCCCCCTGCTTGTGTTCCCTCTCTCTCTCTCTCTCGCTATCTCTGTCAAATGAATAAAATCTTAAAAAATACTTTTTTTATTTTAAAATAATCTCCACACCTAATGCGCGGCTCAAACTCACGATCCCAAGATCAAGAGTCACATACTCCTACAACTAAGCCAGCCAGGTGCCCCTATTTCTGTTTCAATATAATTCAAGTCACTCTAGTTACAGACAGAAAAATACAAGGCTTATCCTTACTGCCAGTAAAGCTAAAGGAGGCTGGTTGCGAAACTGTTTTAAATTCAAATGCTGGTAACATACCACTTTCTCACGGAGTTAAGGAAAAAAAAAAAAAATCTTTGGTATAAGTGAATTTTCAAACAACTGAAACACTTAGAAATCTATCTTTTTCATCTATGGTATTTATAGAAATCTTAAAACCACCTCTGGCAGCAAATCAGAATTTTCTGGGGCTCTTTTTACATACTAATGAAACAGGAGAATAAGGCTTTTAAAGACCCTTTTCCAACTCTATTTTATCATTTCCCTATCTTAATAAAGATGATGAAGGATAATTTTTTGTCATTTGTCTATGAGTCAGTATTGTAAAATGTTAATTATACCAGACACCAAATGTACAAAACAATGTTAAATTTCAGGATAAATAAAGCATTATCAGAGCAAATGAGGTATTTAAGAGTTAGCTCATCTCTTCCAAAGTGCTATGCAGTTCCAATAGGTGGTTTTAAGTCTAATTTTAGTCAGACCCTCAGGTAGGCACAGAAAGGCTTCTTTCAAAGTTTAGCTCAAATATCATTTTCTCATAGAATCATCTCGCTTCTAAGACCATGGTAGAATCCCCACCAAAATCTCTATTCTTATCAATTAAAAAAGCAAAACAACAATTCTTCCAAAAGTCAACTACACTTCAATTAAAAAAAGGACAAAACCACATACAAAAACTCTACTCTTAATTCTTCCTTTGTAATATTTATCACAACTGCAACTCAATCATTAGATGAAGAACTTATTAGCATTTGTCTTCTCTGCTAAAATGTAAAGTTAATGAGATCAGGGGCTTGTATACCTTCCTCAAAACTCAGCACCTAATACTGTCTGAAACACGTAAAAGTGTAAGTACATGCTGATGAATGGAGTAGAGGAGTAAAATGTTCATGTTTACAAAGTGAACCTCAAACAATTCTGTGCTTTTCTAATGTTTTCAAAGATAATGCAATGATACAATAAGCAGTATAGTATAGTGGCTAAAAGCAATTATTCTAAAACCAGATGGTGTATATTCTCTTCTCAGCTCTATAGCTGCTGGCTGTGTGACCCTGAGTAAGTCAAAACTTCTCAGTAACTCTATGTATCAGTTTCCTCATCTGTAAAATGGAAGTAACAGGACCTGCCTCATGGAGTTATAAAACTTAATATGTTTTAATAAAGCATGGTGACTATAGCTAATATTGTGTTGCATATCTGAAAGCTGTTAGGAGAACAGACTGTAAAAGTTCTTACCATAAGAAAAAAATTGTGACTATATTTGGTGACAGACATCAACTAGAGTTATTTTCGTTACCATTTCACAACTAACACAGATATCGAATATTATGTTGTACACCTGAAATAATACAATGTTAATATGTCAATTATACTTCAATAAAAATGTGGTATCTGTGCCTATTAAAGTTACAGCTAAATCTTAAAAAATATGTTCTAAAAGGAATTGGCTAATAGGGAGCATGTTAAAGAGCTGTTAAAAACTTTTTCATTAAACATGTAAGAAAAAGAAAAAAAGAAAGCGAACCTTAAGAATACTAGAAAGCATTTCATGAGTGAAGTAAGTCAAGCAGAGAGAGTCAATTATATGGTTTCACTTATTTGTGGAGCATAAGAAATAACACGGAGGACATGGGGAGATGAAGAGGAGAAGGGAGTTGAGGGAAATTGGAGGGGGAGATGAACCATGAGAGACTATGGACTCTGAAAAACAATCTGAGGGTTTTGAAGCAGCGAGGTGGTGGGAGGTTGGGGGAGCCTGGTGGTGGGTATTATGGAGAGCACGTATTGCATGGAGCACTGGGTGTGGTGCATAAACAATGAATTTTGTTACACTGAAAAGAAATTAAATTAAAAAAAAAAAAAAGAATACTAGACAGCATTTCAAAGATCACTCTCAGATGCAAGATCACACCTGATGCAAATTTATATCTAAGGGGTACTGGGAGGTAAAGTTAAGTTGTTAAAGCCTAAAACACAGGTTAAATTCAGTTTTCAGGTAAGGAAAAAAGAAAAAAAAATACTTCATCATACTTAGTGAAGATGGAATTCCACTGATGCCCTCCCTAAACAACCATAACCGCATTCACAGCTAAATGTATCAGAAGGGTCATCTAGAGACAAAGGTCCACCACAGGGCGTTTTATTTTATTTATTTATTTTTTAAGATTTTATTTATTTATTTGACAGACAGAGATCACAAGTTGGCAGAGAGGCAGGCAGAGAGAGAGAGGAGGAAGCAGGCTCCCTGCTGAGCAGAGAGCCCGATGTGGGGTTCGATCCCAGGACCCTGGGACCATGACCTGAGCTGAAGGCAGAGGCTTTAACCCACTAAGCCATCCAAGCGCCCCCCACAGGGCATTTTAAAACTAAAGTGACTGAGGGACCAAAGTGAGAATTCCACAGCAAATGAAAACAGCTATTCCAGAGCAACCATCTACTGTCCAGGCCGTGTTCAAGCTCCTGTCCAAAACCAAGAATTCTAAAATTTGATTTTGCAATGTAGCAGCAACATCTCTACACTGAGAAATAGCATGAAAAACTCTCTAAGTCAGACATATAAATTAGAATGGAATGAACTTGCATTTCTAGAACATTTTTCATCCATTTCAAATAACTTGAATGAGATAATTTTATTCTCTCATTTTATTAGCACGATAAATACATAAAATTATTTCTACTTCACAAATAAAAGATGAGCCTAAAGAACTGTGGCTAACAATCAGAAGAATAAACAAAAATGAAAAATGAATCTCATGTCATTTTATTCCTACAGGAAAGCTCTTACATTTTAAAGGAGTACAATTCAGAGAGATAGAATTTTCACCTTGGAACCAAAGTGTTACGAAAAATGGGACAAAAGTGAAGTAAGCTAGAAATACAGGTATCAAGTCAAAATTCACTACTTAAAAAAAAAATTCACTAACCTTAAATGATGGGGGAGGAGGAAATAATATGAAAAATCCAGATTAGTTTATTTTTTAAAAAAGATTTTATTATTTATTTATTTGACAGAGAGAGATCACAAGCACGCAGAGAGAGAGGAAGGGAAGCAGGCTTCCCGCTGAGCAGAGAGCCCAATGCGGGGCTCAATACCAGGACCCTGGGATCATGACCCGAGGGCAGAGGCTTTAACCCTCTGAGCCACCCAGGTGCCCCCAGATTAGTAGTTTAGAAGGCATAGATAGTTCTATTATTTCCATTTATTACACAAATACTCTACAGATAAACACTACCCAATAGGGTATAATAAGCCTAGACAAACAGCTCTCCTCCTCTGACACGACAAGCTGATCCTCCCCATCCTTCAACACTCAGTGAAAACTTTTTTACCATGAAGTTTTCCTTACAGATTACTCTAGTGTCCAAGATCTCTTGCCCTGCTGTGAATTCACAGCATCTTATCAACATTTTTAATTAGGCTATTTTTTATTCCACTTTGGGCCAGCTTTTGAACTAGTGACTCATACTGGCCTTTTTATTACTTTCCTGTTTTGAGCTATGAATTCCTTGAAGAGCACAGTCTTATAAATGATACCCAAAATCCTCTGTGCACAAAATCCACAGGAAAAAAACAGCCATGTTAAAATTAAAATGTACACGTCTTTCAAAGCAGTGTTATTTACAAAGTAGTGGGGAAACGAGTCAGCTTGATTTTTGCCTTCATGGAACTCACGTTTGAATCACAGATAATAAATGAGTCAACAGGCAATTGCTGAAATTACAATGTATGTTAACTGCCACAATGGGAATGTATAGTATTTTAAAACTACCTTTGGGGGTGCCTGGGTGGCTTAGTTGGTTAAACAACTGCCTTCCGCTCAGGTCATGATCAAGCCCCACGTGGGGCTCCCTGCTCAGCTGGGAGCCTGCTTCTCCCTTTCCTTCTGCCCCTCCCCCTGCTCATGTGGGCGTGCCAGCTCGCTCTCTCTCAATAAATAAAATCTTAAAAAAAAAAAAAAAAAAGAAAGACAATAGGAATAGTTTATAGTAGGGTTTTTATACAACCTTTCAATTCAAGAACTCATTTGCCTCACACATATTTATCGAGGCTACCAACACAAAGCCAATACTTCTAGACTTCTTTTTCACTTTCATTTAAGTAATGAGAAAAATCTGATCATTCTTACTAATGAAGAAACTGAATCCTTCAATCTGTTACCTACTCTCCCTGATTCTAACTCCTTTGAAAGCTGGTACTATATCTTATCTCATGCTTTTATCCCACTTAGTGTCTGCCTCAGAATCTTTATGTGACAAGCAGGCATTCAGTTAACACTTTCGGTTAAAAAGAATATCAGTATTTTGCTTCCAAAACCTGTATTTTCTTGAATATAGAGGAAAAAGAGTTAAAGAAACAAAAGTAAATAAACAGGAAAATAAAAAATAGAAAACCCCAGTAAATTAAAATGACATACTTTTAACACTTTACTAATAAATATGGTTATAATACTGGTCCTCAACCTTTTCTAATAAATACCTTATAACCACACACTGAAAACCAAATTTATGCCATAAAATACTTTTCAGCTACTGTAAATTAAAATAAGGTCACTGGGGCGCCTGGGTGGCTCAGTGTGTTAAGCCCCTGCCTTTGGCTCAGGTCATGATCTCAGGGTCCTGGGATGGAGCCACATCGGGCTCTCTGCTCAGCAGGGAGCCTGCTTCCCCCTCTCTCTGCCTGCCTCTCTGCCTACTTATGATCTGTCAAATAAATAAAATCTTTAAAATAAAATAAAATAAGGTCACTGACAAGCTTCTGAGAATTTTAATAAGTATCTAGGAAATATTGCATAGGTACTGAAAGAATTTTTTTGTTCTTAAATATTATTCATATCCCTGTGGTTTACATTCTGTAGTTATTAAGACGAGTATGACACATGCATCAAATAATGAAGTCTTTGTATACTGTCTATCTTGCCTAGTAGAATATATGTTCTGTCAGGGCAAACATTTGTTTTTATTCACCACTGTATCTTCAGTGCCTATAATGGTACTAGGCACCTGAGGGAACATCAATAAATATTTGTAGGAATAAAAGATAACCACGAGATAAATAACATAGTGGCCACAGGATAAATAAGTGGGACAGAATGAAGACAAAATTAATGTGAACTAGAGTAAGCATAAGAAGGATTTGAGGAAAATAGCTCTTGGGGGAATATGAGGGTCTAGATGCATCTGGGCAGGGATGGCCTTAATAAACAAAAAAACGATGCCAGAAATGCAAATTGATAAATGTGAGAGTAATCATGGCACAGGAGGAGGGGAAAGGCTATGTGATGTAATAATTGTAAAGAATTGTATTTACCACTAAAGCTATTCAGTGACTAAAAGGCTGGATTAAATAAGGTTAGAGCCTTTGGATTTAAATAAGGTCATGCCCTAGAGTTCTGTAGTTTCATCCTACACAAAGATAACCAGCTAAGGAGGTTAATGGAGGCTGAAATTCAGTCAGCTTGTCAAGTCCTAAGTTTTGGCATGAGGCTCTTCCTCACTGAAGGGAGACCTTTGGAAGGCAACCATGTGAAACCAGAGGTACTTTCTGCCAATTTCCATAAAGGCCCCATATAGACTAACAATAATGGGACACTGGAGGACAAGTGACTGTTTTGTTTCTAAGGGTAGTCAATAAACATTTACTGAACAGAAATGGAAGGACAGGGAGCAGAACCAGCCAAGAGCTTAAAAGCACCTGAAAGACTAGCCAGGGACATTCACTCCACACCTTAAGCCTTCTCAAAATCCTAACTAGTTCCCTCAGATTTTTTCCTTACCAAAATCTACTTCATAATAAAGTCTGATAAACTTAATGATACAAAAATATAAATCATGCATAAGCACTATCAATGGCATTTGTATTTAGAAGAATCAAAACTTTCAGCATAAGGAATCAAGTGCTGTCTCTGACTCAGGGATGCCTGGGTAGCTCAGTCGGTTAAGCATCTGCCTTTGGCTCAGGTCATGATCCCAAGTCCTGGGATCAAGCCCACTGGGCTTCTTGCTCAGCGGGGGCCTGCTTCTCCCTCTCCCTCTCCACTCTCTCTCAAGTAAATAAATAAAATCTTTAAGGAAAAAAAAGGAATAAAGTGGCAAATGCTGGAAACTCTGGTAGCAAAGATGAAAATGTACCACCTTGCCCTAGGAATTTTATATATATGAAAACCATATACATCTGTGGGGTGTGTGCGTATGTGTGTGTGTGCATATATATATATGTGTGTGTGTATATGTAAATATATATATATATGTAACTATGTATATAGAGAGAGTTACATACCTTCCTGCCAACCCTGGCACTAAATAAGGAATAAAGAGTTGGACCTGACAAGAGTAAGCCAGTAAGTTCTCCTGTGGGAAAGCACTTAGAAATCCTGGGTAAAACAGAAATGCCTTTTTCAGAATACACAGCCAAACACTGAAACAATAAAATCAGGATGCCTGGGTGGCTCAGTCAGTTACGCATCTGCCTTCAGTTCAGGTCATGATCCCAGAGTCCTGGGATCAAGCCCCACATCAGGCTCCTTGCTCATCGGGGAGCCTGCTTCTCCTTCTGTTTGCCCCTCCCCTCTGCTTGTGCTTTCTCTTACTCTCTGACAAATAAATAAATAAAATCTTAAGAAAATAAATCACTGGGGGCGGGGGGGGGAATGTTTAAGTGTGAATGGACAACTGCCCTAAGTGGCTAGATCATTGTTAATTTCACTAAGAGGCTTGTGTTTTACAACTCCTGGTTGGGAGTTGATTAAGCTTGGACTGAGGGACAGGAAGTTGGCAGGCAGTGAGATCTTCTGCATAAAATTAGAACTCCTAAAGAGCTAAAAACTCAGAGAAAGAGTGATAGCAATCTCATCCTGGGTTCTGCTGGGATAAAAAAACATTTGAGAATTTATAACCTGTCTTTCAAACTTGGAATTTGTCATTAACACTACTACGCTGTTGTCTAAAAACTGCAAAATGAGGAACAAAGAAATTAAAAAGAAGGTTCTGGCTGGTAACATCTCTGAATCACCTGGGAGAAGCTAAGATAAAACTGATTTAGAGAGACATATGCTAACTAAGGCCTATTAGAATTCTCAGAAATAAAGCAATCCTTATCCCTACCCACCCCACCAAAACTGACTTCAAAATCCCAAACTATAAAAAGCACAAATACACCAGTCATTCCAGAAAATGCAGCATACACAATAAGCAGCAGAATGAGACTTCCAACAACATCAGATAACAGAATGTACAACACAAAGACTGAACGCTAACCATGGACTTTGGTTTGTTAAAAAAAGAAAAGGAAAGGAAAAAAAAAAGCAGAGGGGCGACAGGGTGCCTCTGTTAGTTAACTGTGCAACTCTTGATTTCAGCTCAGATCATGATCTCAGGGTCATGGGACCAAGCACCACTTCGGGCTCTGCACTGGGCATGGAGCCTGCTTGGAATTCTCTCTCTCCCTCTGCCCCATCTCCTAGCTTACAGGCTCCTGCTCACTCTCTCTCCAAAAAAAAAAAAAAAAAAAAATGCAGAGAGCAATAGGAGTGATGAAGGGAGGTAGGGAAGGAAGGAGGTCAGGAGGTATAAAGGAACCTTAAATGCATATCGCTAAGTTAAAGAAACCAATATGAAAAATCTACATACTTCATAATTCCTAGTATATGACAGACTAATGGCAAGATGTTAACAGGTAAAACTGGGGATTTGGGAGATACACCTGGGAGCTCTGTACTGTCCAATTTTTCTTAAACCATTTCTGCTTTTAAAAAAAAGTCTATTAATTTAACAAAAAGGCCTTTAGCATTTTTAAAACTGGACTGTCTCTTTATTGTTGACTTGTAGGAGTTTTTCATATAGCCTAGATTCAAGTCCTTTATAAGATTTTTGGTTTGCAAATATTTTCTCCCATTCTTTAAGTTGTTCTTTGGATGGAGTTGGATGAAATCTTATTTTTCTTTTGTTACTTATATTTTTGATGTCAAATATAAGAAAAAATTACCTAATCCAAGGCCTTAAATATTTATTCCTGTATTTTCTTCTAAAATGTTATATTTTTAGCTATTATATTTAAGTTTATGATGTATTTAGAGTCAATTTTTATATATGGTATTAATGGTCAAACTTGGTCTTCTGCAAGTGGATATCCAGTTGTCAAAGACTCATTCACTGAAAAGATTATTCTTTCCCTCACTGAACTGTCTTGGTATTCATATAAATAATCATTTGTCTGTAAATGTGAAGGCTTATTCCTAGATTCTAGTCCACTAATCTTTCTATATTTTGCCAGTACCACACTGACTTTATTACTGTAACTTTTTAGTGAAGTGTGAGTCCTCCAACTTTGTTTTGTTCTTTTAAAGACAGAGAAGGCTCATGAGTGGGGTGGTGGCTGGCAGATGGAGAGGGAGAGAGAGAATCTTAAGCAGCTTCTAGCATGGAGCCCAATGCCAGGCTTGATCTCAAGACCCCGAGATCATGACCTAAGCCAAAATCAAGAGTCGGAAGCTCAAATGACTGAGCCATCCAGGTGCCCCTCTAACTTGTTCTTTTACAAGATTGTTTTGGCTATCTTGGGTCCCTCTATTTTCCACATGATTTTCACCATCAGCCTCTTAGTTTCTGCAAAAGAGGAAGGCATAATTTTGACAGAGATAGCACTAAATCTGTTGATCAATTTGGACACCACCTTCATCTTAACAATAGCTTTGATATGCCTCAGGGAGAAAACACATATGTTAGATAAGCTTCCCTCAGGCTTGTGTTACCATGCTGCTGGCTATGAGTTCAATGTTAAGGAATCAACAATATATATTAAATAAGGTGTCTTTAACAGAAGCACACATAGAACAAAATTATGTACTGATCAGCTGACAAAAATGTCAAGACCTAAGGCAGATAATGTTTCCTGCAGGAACCTAACCACATATTTCCCCTAGGAGCAATGGTTTCAGTATTTGGTAATTCAGTGTTTGCAGTCACCATATAGACCATAACTACCACAAATGACAAGAACTGTCTGTATTTGTAGTAGCTGAGTTATAATTCTTTGTCTAGTAAGTCCAAATATCTTGGTGTTCTTAGGAAAAGTTTCTACTAGCTGCTGTTTTCCCTGTGTATGGACTATCATGTTTCTTTACATCGTAAGTGGTATTTTAACTAACATACTGTGGCAACTGTGGAAATCAGATTCCCCCACCTCTTTAGGGTTTTCTGTTGTTACTATTTGTTTAGTGACTTCCCTATTTATAATTCTGTAAAGTCTGTATTCTTTGTCATATGTATGGCCACTAGAGTCTCCACCTGGTTAGCTTAATGGTCAGCTACATGTTCAACATATTCAATAGATTTACTTAAATGCATGAGTAAGTTCCCGCTTTTGCCAAGCGGCTCTGTCTGCTGAGGCATACTTTCAATATTTCAGTAGGCAGTTTAAAATTTTGCCTTTTCATTCCCTACCTGTGCAGAGAGCCTCAAGGTATATAAGAGGTGAGGGATTAGGGCCATACTGGGCCATTCCTCACCAGACACATAGCTCTGTACATGAATGCTACCTTACAGAATTCTAGGAATATATGAGAGGTTTTCAAAATCCCCTATGGACATCCCATATCCCAGCTTTTCTTTTCAATCTTTCGGCCAGTCTCATTAAGCCTGACTGGTAATGACTCCTCAGACAACTGTCTGAGGAAAACTGTCATGTTAAACAATTACCACTGATTGTTTCTGACAAATACACTCAGGACAGAGCTTTTGGCATGGTGAGCTCTGAGTCAAATAAAGACAACTCTGGAGAATGGAGTTTTTCAGAAAGATGCCAGAAAGATGAAATACTGGTAATTCTCTGGGGACAGGAGAGTTCCAAAATCCATTCTGCTTCCTCAGTTGGCTGCTGGGCTGCAGGTTTTCGTAACTACTGTAGTTTCGAAGGTGTTTGTTTTCAAGGTTACTGTGAAGCTGGGGAGGACATGAGAAGTAGGGCAAGTTAAAATGCCACCAATTTCACTGTTCTCAGTGAGATTCCTCTGTTTTCTTTGAATAAAACATCCTTGTGGTGAAGCTTTAGCTAATTTCTGGGGTTCTGAAAAAGTTAATCTTATTCACTTTCTGGTTTCAAATGCTGATGACTTGGATCTTTTCATTTCCAACTCAGACCTCTCCCTCTTAGTCTCACAGTACGTGAATACTGTCTCCTTTCTTCTCCCTTTCGTCTTGTTCATTGTTATACCCCTAGTGTCTAACAGAGTACTCCAATGAATATATGTTAAGTGACTGGAAAGCAGATCTATACTATTTCTTACAATAATATGTAAATGTAAAATGATCTCAAAACAAAGTGTCTTTTTTTTTTTTTAATTTATTTATTTAAGAGAGAGAGCATGCAAGGCCATGTAGGGGTGCCACAGGGACAGAATCTTAAGCAGACTCTGTGCTGAGGGCATAGCCCATCACAAGGCTCAGCTCATGACCCTGAGACTGCAACTTGAGCCAAAACTAAGAGCTGGATGCTTAACCAACTATGCCACCCAGGCGTCCCAATGTCTACTTTCATTTTAAGAAGAAAAGAAAAAAGATAACTTTGGATATTGTAGAAAATGAACCTTGGGGACAAGAACAGATGCAATTAGAAGACTTTCATAATAATCAGTCAATTGAACACTAATGGTATAACAGGTAGCCAAGTGGCATACAAGAGAAGGTGAGCACAGGCAGGATATCTGCCTTCTTGTTTTCATGATTAGGCTACCAAGGTAAACTAGTATTCTGGCCAGTGCCATTACTGAAATATTTTATCATTTATCTTTCTCCAGTGGTTTTCAATTTAGTATTTTTCTGATCAGTTCTGAGACATAATGCAAAGAATTTGTTACTCATAACAGACTTTTAGAACTGGGGCACCTGGGAAGATATCTCTTCAGACCTATTTAAAAGAACTCTGCCTTAGGAGAGAAAATATTTAAGTAAGCAAATCTTCAATTTCTTCATATAGCCTTTTGACCTTTAATGTATTTTTTGAGTGTACCATTCATTTCCCATATAATAAAATTAAATTATATAGATTTTAATTTTAATTATACTCTGTTATTATTCCTTATTTAGGATCCATCTTAATCATCTTATTTAAGCTACACCTGAAATTTCTATGATCCTGTTTACTTTTTCTTCTACTCCCAAACTGAATTCTCAATGGGTCCTGTTTATATGTATTTGCTCTGTTTATCATCTATACCTAGTGATTGTGTCAATTCCCATGTGTTAGACTAGTGAGTAAATTAAGTCCTATTTGTCTTTTCATTTCCCCATCACCAGAAGAAACAAACCTCTCCTGCTGTGTCTATTAACATCAGACAATGAAGATACAGTTCATTCAGGGATTAAAACTGAAATGGTCTCCTATTTTAACTATGCCAGGAGTTTTACTGACAGATTCTTTGGCTTTTCATATATAAAAGAAATGTTCCATATTTAAAACATCGTTATCCTTACATGTGGAAAACTTGATCTCTGAAAAGATTTCCTCTTTTAGTAATGAAAAAAACATAGGAAACATTCACATGGGACACTAGGCCACAGCCAAGTCTATAACTTTAATTAAAAACCTTTTATCTGTAAAATTAATAGCAATATCATCTCATTCATCTCTAAATGAAACTAGAATTTGAGGATTCCACTGAGTTCTGAATTTGGGGTTCTGAATTCTGGCTTTCAAGGTGATCCCCTCAATTAATCTTAATTGTATGTGTCTGGCTAAATCTTCCCCAGCAGAGGTTTCCTATTACACACACCCATTACAGTGATACCCACAGGAGCCAACATACAAGTACTTTTATTCCCAGCTGTTGCTCAAGTTAATTTGACTCTTCTCCTGAACTCAGTTGAAGTAGATGGCAAATGTGTATAGAACTCCGTTACCTTAGAACATATGCTGATTTTAAGCTCCAATTAATGAACATCTAGTGACTCAACAGTACTTTTCCAAAGCAAATTTTTAAAATTCTCTTTAATTCTGTGTCAGAATTGCAAAAGAAAACATCCCTGGAGAAGAGACTAATTATGACAGTGACAGTGACATAATTTTATGATGTGTGTTAAATGTTTTTAGATTGATATATTTAACTAATTAATCCCAAACATTATAAAACTGTTTTAAATCACATCTATACATAAATATATAAATACAAACAGAACGATATACCACTAAGATGTTTCCTATTTTAACATGGCTCACCATGTTTACCAACTGGAAATAAGTTGTACTGTACAGCCAGGAAGCAAGGAGATCTATGTTATAACCTGAGTTTGAACTCTCTAATTAGTTTAATGCAGGTAGGGCCTTAGAAACATTATCATCTTGGCCTCAGTTTCACCAGTAAAACATGAAGGGTTACACTAAATGATATTTAATGTCTGCTATACACTGGAAAATCTGATTCTTGTAGACTAGAGGCCGGCCAACATTTTTTATAAAGTATCAGATATAAAATATTACAGCTTTGTGGGCCTGGTAGTTTCTGTTACAGCTACTCAACTCTGACACTGTAGAGTAAAAACAGCCCCAAATGATAAACAAATAGGCATGCCTGTGTTCCAGTAAAACTTTATTTACAAAAGCATGCAGCTGGAGTGGATTTGGCCCACAGGCCATAGTTTTCCAATCTCTGTTGTGGAAAATCAAATCACATTTCCTCTAATCCTGTTCCCTACAAACTCAACAAATTTGCTAAAAGGAATTAATTATGTAACTTCAGGGGGAAAATCCTGTTTTGTTGTCTTGTTATCAATAAACCGGGACAGGTCATGAATAAAACAAAGCCAATTATTCTCCCAAGTCCTCCCTGTTGTCCACACCTCTGCCACTCTAGTCAGTTAGCAGAACACTGCCATTCTTCCGGTCTCCCAGGCCCTATGAGCCTCTTGACAGCGTCTCTGCACATTATCCTCTTAATTCGGTCCTGTCAGCAAATCCCGTTCTTTCTCCTCTTGCTAAATGCAACCTCTTCTAAACCCAATATACCCTTTCTAAGCCTCCTAAAACACAGTTTGAGTCATTTTTACTTCCTACCTTCAAAACCTTCCTACTTTCTACTGCAAAAATCTTTCTTTAAAGAAAAAATTATTATTTATTTTTTTAAAATGACTTTGAGTGAGAGAGAGAGTGTGCACACTAGCGGTGGGGAGGAGCAGAGGAAGAGGGAGCAGCAGACTACCCACTGAGCAGGGAGCCCGATGCAGGGCTCGATCCCAGGACCCCAGGATCACGACCTGAGTGGAAGGCAGATACTTAACTGAGAGCCACCCAAGCACTCCAATGTGTATTTATTTGAGAGAGAGAGTACATGTAAGCAGAAGAAAGGGTTGAGGGGAGGGAGAGAGAATCTCAAGCAGACTCCATGCTGAGCAAGAGCTGGATGCTCAATTGACTGAGCTACGAAATGCCCCTCAAATCTAGAGTCCCAAGGGATTTCCCTTCTCCCCACCCAAAAGGTCTTATTTCTCATAAGACCTCAACACGTATACTCTGCCATGGCCAGCTGTGCTCTACTGGGCCCCTGTAATGTACACATTCATTTCTCTGCCTTTACTATCACAGGCAGTTATCCCAAAACCATTCTTTCTACTTATCCAAACCCTAGCATCATTTCAAGGTCCAACTAAAGGATCGATTTTTATAAAACTTTATATGCCAGTCTGCAAAGATTCTACACTTCTCCTGAATTTAGGGGCAGTAGCATATAGCTTAGTATTTATTTCTAGAATTGTTTCTGGCAACCAAACTAGGTAATACATATTCTTCTGTTTTTGCCAATGTCTCATACAATCTACAAACAAAGTAAGGTTTAAATAAACAAAGGCTGAGACATTAAAGGAAAAGTTGTTATTATTACAGAATGAAGAGGAATCAATTCATGTCTAGCATTTTCACTTCTGAATTCTTCTGGCATATACCAAGCGCTGAATATAACCATTACTGTAATTTAACCTGATTAAGTTTCCCAAACACAAAATATTGCAGCTGTTATTAGAGGTAAGCAGTCTCTTATCTCCTTACCCTTCCCAACAATGCAAATAAATAAATTAGCATACAGGTTTATAGTTAGTCCCTCATGAATGCCTATTGTGCTACGTATTCTTCTCGAATGTAGAGATACAGCAGTGAACCAACCTATGTCCCCATCCTTATAGTTTTCAATCTAGTGGGAGGAAAGAGAGAAGCAGCAGATATGAAGTCTAGTGGAAGCAGTAATACAAACGCAAAGAAGAAACAGGCAGGTAATGGAACAGAGAATGAAAGGGACCATTTTAGATGTATCGGTATTTATTTCTAATAAGGACAACAGGTATTACTTGAAAAACAGCGCAGTGTAGGGGGGACAGCATACTATTTTAGATGGAACAGTGAGTATGGTCTCCTTGGTATGGCAACATTGAGGAGGAATGTGAATGATGTTACAGGAACAAGCCATCCAAATGATCTTATGGAAGGGCATTCCAGGCAGAAGAAATGGCAATTATAAAGTTCTAAGGCAGGAATGTGCTTGGTTTGTTTAAACAACAGCAAAGACAGGGTGGCTAGAGAGCAGTGAGCATTAAGTTGTACAAGATACTGTCAGAGATATTTATAGAAGTAGCCAGAGGCCATCACACACAGAATAAAGGCTTCTGGATTTATTCTGAAGAAGATGGAAAGCTGCTGAGTGGTTCTGATCAAGGGAATGACAAGGCCCCACTTAAATTTTAAAGAGATTATTCTAGTTACTTTTGGGAAGATAAAATGTAGAAAGCAAGAGTGAAAACAAGTAGGCCAGTTCACAAGCTTGTGGATTCATCTTTGTAACCCCAATGCCTAAGATACCATTTGGCATATAAACCCTTAGGTATTTATCACCTAGGATAATATTTATTCTGTATCTGTTATATAATATTAGTAATCATATACCAAACTCAGGTTTGAATCTCAGCTTAATCACTTTCATGTAAGCACAAATTTATTACTTGAACTGAGCCTCACTTTCCTCACTAATAAAATGGAGTTGTGAGAACTGAATGTGACAATCCAGATAAAGCATTTAGCATAGTGCTTAACATACAGTAAGGACTCAAAAAAATGAAAGCCGGTTATTCACTACCTGCCTACCTCCACTTCTTAACAGAGACTAGACAGCTACAGACTTCATTCAGAAGAAAGCTCATTAAAACAAAGCCCTAATATCAGGAAAATCAGGAGCTTAATTATAGACATGTGAAGTCTGAGATGCTATTAGCCATGCCAGTAGAGACAGTGATTACGCAGCTGGTATGAGTCTGAATTCAGAGCACAGGGCTAGGCTGGAGATTTCAGATTCTGACCATAGTTGGTATTTAAAGCCATGAGTCTAAAAGAGATCACTAACAGAGTATGTATAGGTAAAAACAGAGGACACACAAGCAGAGTCTTAGAGTACTCCAACATTTACTCATCAGAGAGATGAGAAGGAAGAGCGAGGTAGAACTGAGAAAGACTAACCCGTCAAGTGCATAGAAAACCAAGAGAATGTGATATCCTAGAATCTAAGTGAGAAAACTGTTAAAAGTTTAAAAGACAAACAAGTCAGACGAGGTAAGATGAATACTGAGAAATCATCATGAATACATGAGAAATCATCACCACTGCGATGTGGTGGACTGGCAGGGGTGAATGCTATAGTACAATGTGTTCAAGGAGAGGGGCACCTGGGTGGCTCAGCACAGAGTCGGCTTGAGATTGTCTCTCTCCCTTCCTCTGCTTCTCCCTATCTTGAGCTCTAAATAAATAAAACCTTGTAAAACAAATAATGTGTTCAAAGAGAAAAATGTTATAGAACAGTAAACTCACACAATTTGTTCAAGAAATTATGCTGAAAGGCCAGGAGAAAAATCGGGCGGTCTCTGGAAGGGGAAGTGGAATCTTTTTAAAGATGAAAGAAAGAACAGCTTAAATTCTGATGGGATGGTTTCAGCAGTGGGGTCTGATGATGCAGTAGAGAAAAGAAGTACGGTAGCATTATTCTTGAGGGGGTGAGAGCAGATGGGATGTGATACTGAAGTCAAGGGGACTGCCTTGTGTAGAAGAACAGATAGTTATCTTTGGTAATGAAAGCGAAGGTGTGCCTGCATAGATACAGGTACCAGAACAGATGTCATGGAAGCAGCTTATGGAAATTCTCTTTGAACTGCCTCAATTTCCTCAGAGAAATAGGGAGAAAGTTCATCAATGGAAAGTGCAATGGGGCAGAAGGCATTCCAGTATTGGTTTGAAGAAAAATGACAAAGTATGAAATAGTAATCTATGAAGTGGAAAGAGAATGCTTTAAAAAATTTAGTGTGACTGACTGGTACAGGTAAAGACATAGAGGCAGTAAAGATTTAGGGATAATCAGGATGCTGGTTAGTCAAATTAAGTACAATTAAGGGAGAAACCAGTAGAGAAAGTGAGGGAGTGATAATTTTGACTGACTATGGAAAAGCAGAGTAAGGAGGGAAGTGAGTACATGAGAAGGATGAGGGAGAGTGACACAGGTGAAGGATCAACAGATTTTTGGTCCTGGGGAATGAGGGAGGTAGAAAGAGAGTTGCATTTGGAGTAGCAAATTATATATAAAACTGTAAGCTGAAATTGTCATTAAAGTTTAAGAATTACTATGTCATAAAGCCAGACCTTTGGGATTCTTACCTTTAATAAGAAAAGTTCAGTGTACAGGTAAAATGAGAATCCATACATCAGATCTAAGAGAATTATAGGTAGATGATGGAACATAGCTAGGAATTCCTCATCTTTCTCCATATAATTTATCAAAAACTATTAGAGAAAGCAAATTCCAACTTTTTTAAAGACAATGATTCAGGTTAAAAAAATGCAATCTGACTGATAAAACAGGTTTTTAAAAAGACTCAACTGTTCTTATTTTCCATGGTAACCAGCTTATCCACTTAGTAATAGCTCAAAATGTATTCATGGGTTCTAAAGTCCTACACTTCTCTGCTTACATGTATGAAGTAACTTAAACTACAGCTAAGCGCCATTCTGTTTAGTTTATCTTTTGATGTCAGTAATAATTTCTACATTCCCCAAACACAGAGAAATCAATTTAAAAAAATAACTTTCACATTTAAAGATTTCAAAGCAAACCATTGCCCAAACACATAAATACCCATCTGCATATTCTTTACTTTTCGAATCCACCTACAAGACAAACTTTTTATTCAAACCGCTGAACAGTTATATGCAATTAAAAATGGCACTTTTCAGTAGTCAGAAAAAACATGAGTCTTGGTTTTCATCCTGTCCTGCAACATTTATCAAAATCTACTTAGTAACTGTGAACGACAAGAGTGGTTATTTGCTTTACTCACCTCCTTGATGGCATCTTCATTAGGGAGAATGGAACATAAGCATGTGATATAGGCTTGCTGAAAAGATGACACATTTGAAATTTCTTTAGATTCTGCACACAGTTTTGATAAAGCAGTGGCCTGAGGGATGCAGTTAGATTTCAACAAATGTTTTATTCGCATCTGCAGAAAGGAAGGTCCTTCTTGTGCAATCAATTTATTGACTAGAAAAAAGGAAAAATAAGAATTTGATAACATTACCTCATAACACATCAAGGTTAAGTTCAAAGTGATCAAAGTTTGATACCTTCTGTTGATGGTTAGTTACATCAGCTGAATAAAAGTTCAGCTGATATAACTTGGGAAATTTATTCTGATCTCAATACTCATCTAATAGAGCATAGAGCAAAATAAATTAAATTTGCTAATGATTCCCACATTACTGAGTAGTTTTATTCTGAACACCAAACTTCTTAATAAAACTACTAACATTTTATCAAAATTAATTATTTAACTTTCTCCTCCCTCTCTTCTGATCAGGATATTAAGGAATACGGAAATGATCTGTAAGCACAAGTGCAAGAAAAAGAAGTAACCCATGGAACATTAACAACTACCATGTGAACACTTATGAGATACCAAGCTTTAGGCTGAATGTTTCTATATACCTTTCATTTATTCTTCACACCACCACCAAGGCAAGTATTATTATCCCCACTTTAAGGTTAGGAAAATTAATATTCAGAGAAATTAGGTAACTTGCCAAGGATTCCAAAGCCAGTGGTGTTCTTTCCTCTAAACCAGGAATTTCTCAAAGTGTGTTCCACCGACCAAAAGACCTGAGAGATAGTCCTAGAAAAAAAAAGGATTCCTTGGTCAAATCTCTGAACAGTCCTGCAATAAAGAAAACTGTTCACTTTTATTTAACCCAATGTCTCCCAAACTGATTTGACCAGAGAACCCTTTTACACATATTATTAGTACAATGTAAAATGTATGTTCCTGGTTCAGTACACACTTTGAAAAACGCTGCTCTGAGCGGTACTAAGTATTAGGCAGTTGAGCACTGACTTTTACCGTGTTCCAGACAATCCCTCAATTTATGAAAAGCAGATACTCAACGAGCATGTGACATCATTACACACCATTATTTAAAGAATAGAGGTGAGAATATTGTATGTCAAGACAAGTCACGAGCGAACAAATTGCTTTAGGTGTTTCATCTAAAATAGTGCTTCTCAAACTTGAAAGTGCCTTCTGAATAACCAGGGGTTATTTGTTAAAATGCAGATTCTAATTCAGTAGGTCTGGAATGCGACCTGAGATTTTGCTTTTCTAACAAGCCTCTCAGATGATACCCATGCTGCCTTGCCCACAGGCCATATATGGAGTAGAAATCATTAATATTAATGATAAGCCACTGCAGGGAGAGGGATAAACCACTGGCCCAGTCTTAGCTACATCAAAACGAACTGTACAGTTTTTTATTTTTTTCAAAGTTTTATTTAAATTCTAACTAGTTGACCTTCGTCTCTTGAGCAGTGTTGACCCCCTTGCCTTCTCCTCTTTCACAGTGAAGTGTGGAGTAATCTTTCATCCCTAGGTATAGGGATTGCTGACCATTCCCAGCATGTGATGACCCCAACATGACCATCTTGCAATGGACACTGTACAGACCCCACCCCCGGCCCCGAAAATGAAAAGTCTGTGCGCAATAAGTTGGCATCGGGTCATGGCCGAGTGTGGGGAAGTTTTAGGCTTGGGTATTTTTACGGAATTAAAAGTTCTCTAAGAACTCCAGATATAGGGCAAAGCCGCTCTCTTGGACAGCGACAATACATGTTTTAAAGCAACTTTTAAAGGTTAACGGCGGGGGGGGCGGGGTGCCTGGGTGGCTCAGTGGGTTAAAGCCTCTGCCTTCGGCTCAGGTCATGATCTCAGGCTCCTGGATCGAGCCCCACTTCAGGCTCTCTGCTCAGCAGGGAGCCTGCTTCCTCCTCTCTCTCTGCTCACTTCTCTGCCTACTCGTGATCTCTGTCTGTCAAATAAGTAAATAAAATCTTAGGAAAAAAAATAAATAAAGGTTAACGGGGCTCCTATAAATGAGAAACAGCTCCTTAAGCTGAGCACGGCCTCTGTAATGGAAGACCAACTTGGGGTTTGTTAGAGGTTGTTACTAAACTGAAACCATGGTTCCCTGACTGAGGAACGTTAGATTTAGAAGTATGGAAGAGAACTAGAAAGAACGTGAAACACTGCCATAAACAAGGTAAAAAGGTATGCCTTGCTTCTCTTACTATCTGAGGTCTAGTCAGGTCTGCTCTGGTCCCTTTACATACTGAGGACAATTCAAACGTGTTTAAAGAAAAAGAAGGGGAACTACAACTCCTCTGGCTCCCCAAATTTGCCCTTTAACTTCTCGAGTTGGACACAACAAAGAGGAAGAGCTCCCTCTTACCCCTGACTTGGAAATTCCACCACCTTGCCCCCTTTGCCCTCCACTTAGTCGATTCTTACTGGGGGCTACATCTAGCAAGCAATACTTCATGGGACTGTTTCCTAGGCTAGAAGTTGGCTGTAAAGATTACATGTGTTGGAATGTTACTTAGACCATGATGGGCTATCTTTATTGTTTTCCATCAATGTCCTCTACTAACTACTTAACCTATAAAATTGGACAATTTCCCCTTTGTAAAACTTCTAGTGTTTTCCATGGGTTAAAAACAGCAGGTTCCTCAAGGCAAGGTAAAATAAGGCATGACCTTCATGGCACAGTATTTAGGTCCATACACTGGTACGCACAGTAGTCTAGCAGGGAGGAGGGCAGGCATCCCTCCTATAGGGACCTGTATCAGTGGCGGTGGTCATAGGGATTTTGTTCTGGGGACACCTCGGGTTGGTCTGACGCCAGGAACCTCTGACATCCTGTGTGGGATGCTACCTGGGCGTCAGGTAGATTTTCTAGGTGATGGACCTTCTGTTCTGTTCCTAAAGACTATCCTTTGGGGTGCCTTTTAACCCACTGGAAACGATTTGGATTGCCAAATTTAGGAAACGACTGATCTGGGATCTATCAGATCTCTTCTAGGGCAAAGAGACCTAGGTTACCTAGGTTATCTTCACTGCTCTATACCAGCACTCTAACAGCCTCTTGCAGAACGTGTTTGGCTAGTAAACTCCCTCCTGACATACTGCATGATAATTATCTAAATTGGCCTCCTCTGAGTAAACCCAGGTTACTGGAGGAAACACAGGCTATCCCAGACAAAGGGGACTCTTGACTCTCTCTCTCTCACTGTTTTTAACAGATGTTGGGGCTTCTCTCTCACTTATTTCCCAAGTTAATGGCTATAACTAGAGCCAACTGTGGTTAGTCTACCTGAGGATGGGGACTCTAAGGAATATTCCCAAGCAGCTGCTGAAACTCCCTTTCTTTTGGGGAAATTCTCTGTAGTCTTCTGTAGCCTGACATGGACCATCTATCTATTCCCCCTTGTTGGCAGGAAAACATGGCGATTGTGCCTCTGTTGGAGTTGATGAGCTCTAGAACCCGCTTTGCCTCTTTTGTTTCCCTCTCCCTTTTCTCTTTCTGCACCACTTTGGATGCAGTCTGCATTACTGGCTTCCAGACCATCCTTGGTGCCTCAAGCACCATGGCTCCAAGATTCTCCCTTCACTCTCAAGGAGCAAGAAGAGCACCTCCTGGACCTAACACCACTCACTCTAGAATTCCCCACCCGTGTCTCAGGTAAAAACTAACAATGGGGAGTATCCAGGTGGAACATCATTCAGTATTTAAAGTTAAGTTAAAGTAGTTAAGTTAAAGTTGTCAGTTTAATTAAGATAGACATGTATTTAAAGTTACCAGCGCTGAATATGAAACATCTATTCCACCAAAATCTATTGAAGGCCAAATAAGTTTGTGTTTTCTCCACTGCAATTTTTAACAAAAACGTAACTTAAAATGATGGTTAACTGCCTGTCTCAAAAGTTTTCATGGATAATTGTTAAAAAAGCTTTCAAAGTCTTAAGTAACCTGAAACTTTAAAGTTTTGCTAGGATGGCAAATGGGATTAAATTCACTGGACGTCTAGGTTTTTTCCAAAGAGGATAAGGTCCTAAATCATTGATTACTGGACATAGGTTTCTGCTTTTCACTACTTACTGGAAAGAAACTAAGGATATTTAAGTCGGCTGGTAAACATGCTTTGTACTTAACTGATTCACAAATTTGCTGTCTATAAAGTTTTGGTGTAACGGTTCAGAACTGGTTACTACTTAGTCTTCACTGGAGACTAAGATTTCTAAGAGTGCAAAATTTGGCAACTCTGTAGAAAAGTAGGAGATATGTAAGAAAGATAAGGAATGGAAATACATTTTTGCTGAAGGCAAAAAGAAGATAATTTTGTCCTAGATGAGATTGGTTGTTTGGAAAGAGATGGTCTGGGACAAAATCTGAATGCAAAAGGAAGTTGTAGAAAGTCTGTGAAGGAAAAATTTTTGGAAAGGAATTTTAGGTGTGGTCAGGACAGACTAAGATTAAAATAAAGGGATTTTGTAAGCAGACTGGTATATTATAAGACTGAAAATCTGCTATCTCCAGAAAAAAGTTTCTATGTTTTGCCTTTATTAAGTCTTTGACGATCCGTAATCCCATTTAGGCATGTCCTTTAAAACTTTCCAAGTTTTTAACAAACTTCCCCAAGACTTAAATCATGAACAAAGTCTTGTTGACTAATTAGGCTTGTTTGGTATGTTACCTTCTGGTATGAGGTCATCAACACTCAATATTCTGGCTACTGAATTGTTTCATGTGTTACAGAAATAACTGAGTTTCCTTGTCAACAGCATCATAAAGCATTCTCATATCAGATCATTAACAATGTCCGTTTCTGGGTTTTCACCATTTATAATTGTTCTTCTTCTCTTACAAAATGAGCTTTGTCTTTAAGGAAATTCATATAAAGGACTTAGGACAAATACAGGTATTCAATATCTTTAAAACCTAAAAGACTGAAATGGGTAAAAACTTCCAGAACTAACCAAAGGTGCATTCAAATTAAGCAAGAATTAGTAACATGGGACTAAATGAACTAAGGGATTATTACAGTTTTGTGACTCTTATTTAAATCATTGCTGACTCTCCTAAGATTTGCTCTTCCAGGATTAAGGAAACTTTCTCTTAAGAGATCAATGATTTGGGGTGCCTGAGTGGCTCAGTCATTAAGGTCCTGGGATCCAGGCCTGCAGCGGGCTCCCTGCTCAGCAGAAAGCATGCTTCTCCCTCTCCCACTCCCCCCTGCTTGTGTTTCCTCTCTCACTGTGTTTCTCTCTTCATCAAATAAATAAATAAAATCTTAAAAAAAAAAATCAATGATTTACAGAAATGTGATAAAATATTCATTTGTAAACAAAAGCATTTATGTAAAGCAGTACTTGGGGACCCTCAGTATTCCATCTGACATACTGAGTATGACGATTTATGTGAACAACAAGCTGCTCCATCACTTAGCAAGGAGTTCTTAGAGTTGGCAATATGCCTAAGGGGAGAAGTCCATTCATAGATAGAGGACAACTTCTTAGGACCCTCTAGTCTTTGAACAATGCTCTTTGCGCATACTGAGCTTGGGAATGAATCCCTGATCAGGGCACTCATCAAGGCTCTTTCGCCTCTATTAAGCAGGGCCTCCAATAATTGTTTATTGAATTCATCAATAAATTACAGCAAATTATTGGGAAACAAATCAGTCATAATCAGGCTATTATTCAGAGAGCACATTCTACCCTTAAATGCACGATACAAAACACAAAGGGAGAGATATGGATCCTAAAGCACAAGTTACAGAAAGCACTGCTTATTCTAAATCTTTTTAATTTAAATTCTAATTTTGAAACTCCAGACAAAGAAAAACATTTTAAACCTTACTCCCCACCAAAAATGCCAGCCCAAGTACTCTGGAAGGACCCAAACATGGGCATTTGGCAGGGACCAGTAGAACTCATAACCATAAGCCTCATATGTGGGCAAGGTTATCCATGCTAGAAATGTTAAACATTACCATGGCCTGGCACAGCCAGAATCCAGGCCCTCAGAGAGTCACCTGAATCTAGAAGCAAAAGAGCTGGCTATCAGGTGCCTCCCCAGTACCTGCAAGGCCAAATTCATGACCTGGGGAGACCTTAAGAAAATGACCCAGAAAGCTGAGGAGATTCTACAACAGATTGGTAAACCCTCTATTCCTGAAAACATATTCTTGGCTATGGTATCTGTGCTTAACACCAGTTCTACCATGGTATGTATTCTTGTCTTTCTGCTGCCACCTAGGTGCTTCATGTCCTTTTATGGACCAGTAAATCTCCCTCTGGAAACATGTTACTTGGGCAGATACCACTTTTCATTTTTTTTTTTTTTTAAGATTTTATTTATTTGACAGAAAGAGATCACAAGTAGGCAGAGAGCCAGGCAGAGAGAGAGGAAGGGAAGCAGGCTCCCTGCTGAGCAGCGAGCCCAATGTGGGGCTCGATCCCAGGACGCTGGGATCATGACCTGAGCCGAAGGAGAGGCTTTAACCCACTAAGCCACCCAGGCACCCCACCTTTTCCTATTTTCAACCATGCCACTATCCCTGTTAATCTTACCGAGAGGTTGGGAAGAATCCAAATCCATTAGCTTTCTTGAATGAGGCATTATCTGACATCAGCAGACCCAAGTGCTTCTTAGGTCTACTCATTGCGCCATTAATGTGGCTAACTCAATTATTACCCCCACTAGCGTGTAAGTTGCCTTTCTTCCTCACTCGGTTCTGAATGATGCCTTTGTGGATCAGCTGGCTATTAATACCACAAGGGAATTTCAACTTCAACAAACTATCGATCAAAAATATTAGGACGTCTTCAACCAATGGGAGCTGCTATTGATTATCTTGGGGAAAAACAAGAAGTCTTAGTCTACTGGCAAGGCCTCAAGATCCATCTGTGTTACCCCCATGCCCCAGAACCAGACCATACATGATTGGGAACAGATAAAGAAGCAAATGCATGGATTGCTCCATGGTAATTTAACTTCTGACGTTCAGCAGCTAAAGGATCAAATCCTCACCACATTGATGGTGGTGGGAAATCATAAGCTTCATAGAGAAGCTCAGCGATCTCTTTCTAACAATCCGGAGTGGCTTAACCTGGCCACATGGTTCTCTTACACAAAATGGGGATTCTTTGCTATTGTAATAATAATTACTATTTTTCTTCTCATCATAGTCTGCAAAATTGGAATAAATGCCCTATCCACCATCAGAGATGTGAAGCATATGTACACAGAGCAATGTCTCAAGAACTACTTGCTGCCACTTTAAAGAAACAAAAAGGGGGAGATTTGGGGGTTAATGTAGAGCATGGAATCAGCCATTAACACCAGGCTTGCTAGAAGGTAACACAGAGCCCCTGAGGGCAGAGAAGGTTTTGGAGAAGGGTTTAGGCCTTTGGAATGCCAGGAGGAGCTGCCGGTCCCCTGCCCCACCCCCAAGCTTTCTTAGCCCAGAACAGCCACTCTGTGATCTAAGATATGTATACATTGTACCTTAGGCTATGTTTAGCAGAACTCAAAGAACACAAAAATTAGCATTTCATATCTTTCCCATAAAGGGATCTTCTTAATTCCTATAAGACTCCTCGCCACACATCAGTGCTTGAGAAACAGTGATAAGGATCTGTGATTTTGTGTGCCTGGGTGGCTGTTATTAGGCAGCTGCCTTCAGCTCGTGGTGGTTCCAGGGTCCTCGGATCAAGCCCCACATTAGGCTCCCTGCTCAGGGGGAAGCCTGCTTCTTCTTCTACCTCTCCCCTGGCTTGTGTTCCCTCTCTCCCTGTCAAATGAATAAATAAAATCTTAAAAAAAAAAAAAAAAAAAAGGATTTGGGACTATCCTGAAGGACCAATAAAAGCAGGAGCAGAGAAGCACAAAGTGTCTTCATCTCTGAGCGTTGCCCCCTTGCCTATCCTCTTTCACAGCAATAAACAAACAAACAAACAAAAATTCTAGTTAGTTTATATACAGTGCAATTATTGGTGGGGCGCCTGGGTGGCTCAGTGGTTAAAGCCTCTGCCTTCGGCTCAGGTCATGATCCCAGGGTCCTGGGATCGAGCCTCACATCGGGCTCTCTGCTCAGCAGGGAGCCTGCCTCCTCCTCCTCTCTCTCTCTGCCTGCCTCTCTGCCTACTTGTGATCTGTCTGTCAAATAAATAAAAATCTTAAAAAAAAAAACCAGTGCAATTATTGGTTTCAAGAGAATTCAGTGGTTCATCAATTATATGCAACACCCAGTGTTCATCACAATGCCCTCCTTAAAACCCATCACCCATCTAGCCCACCCCTGACCCACATCCCTCCATCAACGCTCATTTTGTTCTCCACTGCTAAGTCTCATGGTTTGTTTCCCTCTTCCCACCCCCCAGATTCATATGTTTTATTTCTTAAATTCCACATATGAATGAAATCATATTGTATTTGTCTCTCTCTGACTTATTTTGTTTAGCATAATACACTCTAGCTCTATCCACGTTGTTGCAAATGGCAAGATATTAATCTTTTCAATGGCTGAGTAACATTCTATTGTGTATATACGTACACACCACATCTTCTTTATCCATTCATCAGTCAGTGGATAACCAGGGTCTTTCCATAGTTTGGCTATTGTTTATAGTATTAAAAATTCTTTCCAGAAACAGGTAATACCGTATATGCACATGACACAAAGTTCAAAAGGCACAAAGAAGGTGTACAATAAAAGTTGTCTCCTTTCTGCCCTAACTCCAGTACTCTAGTATCCCTCCCCAATTTCTTGTTTATCATTCCAGAAATATTCTGAGTACAGAGGACCTATTTCTTTTCCCACTAAAATATATCACATAGTTCCTTTTATATAGGTGGAAGGCTCCTACTTCCTGTGGTACTTCGAAAAGGTCTAGATTCTAGAGCTCCAACTCTGCAGATTTTGATTTAGCTGGTGAAGCCTAGACCTGGGGTGGGAGGAGGGGGGGGGAGAGAGAGGAAAAAAAGGAGAGACAGAGGGGGAGTAGGGGAGGGACAGAAAGAGAGAGGGAGACTGTGTGTGTTGGTTTTAAATTCCGTAGATGCTCTAATATGTAGTCAAGGTCAAAAAATATGAATGGAAAACAGATCACTTCCACTTGGATTTTTCCATTTTAGTCCCACAGGCACTAAATTGAACTCAAAATCCTATCTCCCACTCAAACGGCTCCTCATTCCTCACTTCTATTTTCAGTAATGGTATTCTCTCAATCATACAGAAATGAAACTTTGGCATGATCCTTCCTTACCAACTCTGTCCCTCAATTATTACATTCTCATTGTATCCTAGCAATTCTTTTTTAAAGTCTGCAACCTATTTCTTCCATATATTGCCTACCACATCTGCCAACCCAATATCCTGCTCTGCCTAACTTCAGATTCTGCTGTTTATCTGCTGTTTATATGTTGTAAGCATATTCACAAATCCCACCACGAATACAGGCATGTTATCTATACAAGCTACCCTCGTCTATAAATCTTCACAGCATTTTACTTCTTTCACTATACTTACTCTTCTCTTTAAGTACAGGTAGAAAGGATTACAGTATAAAGAAGTTAGTATCTCAGGTTCTGGAATCATCAATGTGAAGCTGAATCATGACTCTGGCACATACAAAGCTGTGAGACCCTTGGACAAATTAACTGACCTCTCTGAGCCTCAAGTGGAACAAATCATAAGTGAAATACTAGTAATGCAGATAAGATACTTAGCACAGGGCCAGGCAAAGGGTAAACGCTCGACACCAGCTGCTATTATGTTTCTGTCATCTCCCTTCTTACACCATCAGCAATTTGTAAACAAATGCCATGTCTAGCTAACTTTTGTATTCCCTACCGCCCTAAGCACAATTACATTTTTAGAGGAGTTAAATAAAACCATGTATTTAGCAACTGAGTGGTTATCACTCTTCAATCATAAACTTTTAGTATCTCCTCACCTGGGTTCAAAGTCTGCCCTCCAATTTTAACTACGTGGTCTTGGGCAATGTAATCTCTTACCTGGTTTATGGACTAAATGAGATATGGAAAGCATTAACATGGTGCTTACCACATAACAAACACTCTAAACTGTAGCTATTGTTTCTATGAGGCAAAACTACTTTACTCAATATACTACAACCAATTACACCACTGTAACAACTTTTAACACAAAAACCAATCTTACATTTTAATTATTTTTTTTAAGATTTTATTTATTTATTTGACAGAGACAGAGATCACAAGTAGGCAGAGAGGCAGGCAGAGAGAGAGGGGGAAGCAGGCTCCCCGCTGAGCAGAGCGCCCAATGCAGGGCTTGATCCCAGGACCCTGAGATCAAGACCCAAGCTGAAGGCACAGGTTTTAACCCACTGAGCCACCCAGGCGCCCCTTACATTATATTTTTAAAGATTTATTCATTTATTTGAAGGTGGCTCCGTGGCGCAATGGATAGCGCATTGGACTTCTAGAGGCTGAGGACATTCAAAGATTTATTTATTTATTTGAGAGACGGCCAGAGAATACACATGGGGGGAAGGGCAGAGGAAGAGAGAGTCTCAAGCAGACTCCACACTGAGCATAAAGCCCAGCACTGGGCTTGAGCTCATGACCCTGAGATCACAACCTGAGCTGAAGCCAAGAGTCAGTTGCTTAACCATCTATGCCACCAGGTGCCCCTAACCTTGCGTTTTAAAATCCAAATTATATATCTTAACTTTGTTTTTCATTTATTTTTTTAAAGTTTTATTTTAGAGAGAGAGAGAAAGAAATAGCACAAGTGGAAGCGGCAGAGGATGAGGGAGAAGAAAATCTCAAACATACTCCCCACTGGGCAGGAAGCCTAATGAGGGGCTCATCTCATAACCCTGGGATCACAATCTGAACAAAAACCAAGAGTAAGACACTTACCTGACTATGCCACCCAGGCGTCCATTAACTTTGTTTTTAAAAAGGAAATTCAACTATACATTTCTATATTTAAAATGAAAATAAAGTATACACCAACAAGTCTCATCCTTTCTGTATTTTTGTCATTTTAGTACAAAATAGATTTTTAAAATTTTCATTTATTTATTTGAGAGAGAGAGAGTACAAGAGGGAGGGAGAGAGAGAAGCCCAAGCAGACTCCCCGCTGAGTACAGCACCCTATGTGGGGCTCAACCCGACCCCAAGATCACATTCTGAGCCAAAATCAAGTCAGATACTCAACCAACTGTGCCACCCAGACACCTCTAGTACAAAATAATTTTTAATCATATATCCCTTCTTCCATCTAGATTCAACAATTGAACTGTTTTGCAATCTTTCCTTAGTTTTTCTTTTCCTGAGCCATTTAAAAATAAATTGTAAACATCGTGACAGTTTACCTTGTGTATACTTCAACACGTAAAAAATGATAACATTTAAGGTCACTAAAAACAGCCTTTTTCTTTTTTTTCTTTTAAGATTTTATTTATTTGAGAGGGAGAGAGAGAGAGAATGAAAGGAGAGAGGTCAGCGGGAGAAGACGACTCCCTGCTAAGCAGGGAGCCCAATGTGGCACTTGATCCCGGGACTCCAGGATCATGACCTGAGCCGAAGGCAGTCTTCTTTTTTAAGAGGAAAGCCCATTTTATTTACTGGAGGCTCAAGTGGCACATGACAATTCATGAAATGGTTTCAGAGGTCAGGGGTAGAGGGGTCACAAAAATAAACTAGGGTGGGGAAGAAAGGAAATGGTGTAGGAGCTGGTTCCTTGTCAGCTTGATTTAGCGAAAGGAGTTGGTGAATCTGAGCAGGGATGAAACCCTTCCTTTAACTCTAAGTAGGGGAGAGAGAGAGAAGAAAAAAAAAAAAAAAGACTGTAGCTCTGGGTCTGAGCCTCAAGGAAAAAGGGGAAAAGACATTGTTTTGATGTCATAAGATATGGGAAAGTAGGGGGAGGAGGGTGCCAGGCAGGGTAGAAGTTAACTGGAAAAACTAGCAGATACCAGATGGTAGCTCTGGGTGTCCTTTGAGTTGAGAGTTGGAATCACTCCATTATGGTGGTGGGGGTCCCCACTGTTCACAGTAGGCTGAGGTCTCCTGGTCAGTGGGCTACCTGGATCTAGGAAGCTGTTGCCATCACTGCTGCGAGGAGGGACAGTTCCGTGAGCTGACGCTCAGAATGGGAACCATCAGTGCAGCCTTAGGTGGGCTTGGTCTCACCATCCCACCTTCTATGGGAGGCCACTGGGGGTGGAAAGATCTTCAGTACCTGGGCTAAAATCTAGGTGGCAGAACCCATTATTTCTCTGCTGACTATTCCAGGTAGAAGCATCAACAACTGGTATTTATTACATACTTTCAGTAATAAACTGGTTTTTTAGGGGATGGGGAGGACACAAAATTCAAGAATTCAAAGCAAGATAAATAAAAACATTTTATTTATTTCAGAGAGGGAGGCGGGGAGTGAGGGAGGGAGAGAGAGAATGCGGGGGGTGGGGGGGGTTGGGCAGGGGGAGGAATCTCAAGCAGACTTCACTCTGAGCATGGAGCCCAATGCAGGGCTCAATCCCACCACTGTAAGATCACAATCTGAGCCAAAACCAAGAGTTGGACCCTTAATCAACTGCACCACCCAGGCACCACAGGAAAAAAAAATTTTTTTTTTAATAAAAAAAATAATAAAAAAAAATAAACAAAAGCATTTATTGAGTTCCTTGGAGGCTAAAAAATGTGTACTTTTATTTAACAGAGGACAATTAATGAGATGACGGTCACTGCTTTCTAGTTTGAAATGAATGTTAATACCTGGGCTATAAGAGCAATGAAGCCATAAAAGAATCTTCCTCATCTCCTGACCTAAAATTAGGGTAAGAGCCAAATGAGAAAGCAGGAAGACGATATAGGCTGCCCACCACTTATATGCTGTTCACAGAATGATTCCTTAGATATGCAGGTGTTGTGTACTCATTCAGAGTCTTAAGATAGTGGGCATTTAATCTTTATTGAATAGAGAGGAGACAACACGTTAGGAAAGCAGTGCTTCTCCCTATTTCTTGATTTTTTCTATATGAAAAGAAATTAAGTACTGTTAATTTCTGAGACAGGGTGATGTATTTGATTAGCACATCAAGAGAATATTTAATAAAGTGGGGACATTTAATAACCACTCCACCCGTCTTCCTCTTGGGCTTAGGTCTGCCTATAGAGAGTAAGAGAATAAGCGTTCTTCTAGGCTCTAGTCAAGCCTCCTCTGGACTGGGATCTGCCTAATTCTGGGATTATTTTGAAACTACTTGGTTCTGTCCTCTAAGCAACTTTTATTAATAAGAAAAGTGATATTTTAGCCTCCATCTGCCTATATCTACAAAGGGATGAGATTTACGGGAAACCTCAACAGAAAACAATAAAACCAACCTTTTTCTACTTAACAGCTCTTTTTCTTATTCTTGTTTTCCCTAATGAGTGACAGAATTAGCAGAGAAAAAGAACCAAGAGAAAACTCTGAGAACTCCCATCGCCAATCTTCTCACTATAACAGCATGTGTATAGTAGGTTGTCAAACTTGATGAATGAATAAGTTAACTGGGATATGTTAAGGCATCAATATTCAAATGGTCTGTTTAAGACCTAAATTAAAGATATACCACAAGTATAAAAACTCTTCTGAACTTCATTTTTGTTACAGAAACATACTTAATTAACAAAATGTGATCCTTTTAATTTTCTACTAACTTAAAGCAAATGAAATCACAACTGATGGTATCAAATGAGATAATTTTTTGTTTTTAACATGCAAATACCAATTCAAATCCACAAATCGTCTGTTCTTAAACTAATGATTCTGCAAATAAAAATTTTCATTCTTTGCATTTCTCTACAAGATGCTAAATTCCAATATTTCATAAGTTTAAAATAAAAAAGCAATTTTTCTTCATGGTTCTTAGCTGTAGTAACCAGTGAAGAACATACGAGCAAAGCTCTACCATATACCAAAGACTAGAAACAGATTATTCATTTGTATCTCAGGAACTTTATATGAACACTGTTACTCAATGCAACATTTTAAAGTAAGTACAAGGAATATTTAAAACACTACCTAAAACAAGAATATTTAGGCAAAACATTAAATGCTAATGGTTAGTTTTTACTACTCAAAGGAGAACAGACTGGGTATAGACACATAGGTGATAAGTCACAAAATTCTAACCCATTAATGAGTAATTCTCTTAGATCTAAATCTTCCTTCAATATAGTCAGTAAAGTTTTAAGGCTTACCTTCTTCTGTTTCTACTGGCTGCTGAGACAGAATTTTAAGAAGAATTGGGTTTTTCCACACCCCTTCCTTGGTAACATGAACCAGTATTTGTAGGTTATTATTCCCAAATTCCAATAATGCATCATGTGACTCCTAAAACAAAAACAGCATAACCAGAAAATAGGCTAATAAGCAATGTGAAAAATAGTTTTGCCTTTTCAATGTATCTGAACATCTACAAAAGGAACTACTATCTTGCATTTCCTAAAAAGAAATAAGCAGGGATGGGGCGCCTGGGTGGCTCAGTGGGTTAAGCCGCTGCCTTCGGCTCAGGTCATGATCTCAGAGTCCTGGGATCGAGCCCCGCATCGGGCTCTCTGCTCAGCAGGGAGCCTGCTTCCTCCTCTCTCTCTGCCTGCCTCTCTGTCTGCTTGTGATCTCTCTCTGTCAAATAAATAAATAAAATCTTAAAAAAAAAAAAAAAAAAGAAATAAGCAGGGAAAAAAACTCAAAGCTTTGTGAATTCTATTACTATTTTCTTTATAAAAAAAAAAAAAAAAAAGAAAGAAAGAAACTAGGATGTATTCACTAAACTGAAGGACACCTTTAAAATGTTTTCCTAAATTCTCCTTAGGTAAAATTATAACCACAACTGAATTTACAACCTCACATTACTAAATTATTTTAAGGCTACTGTACAGCTTTCTTTTAAAGGATTCTACAGTACTCACAAAGGCAATTCCTTCTAATAGAAGTATTACTTAATGAGGCAAAGTGATATATTTTTTCATTGTTTAAATTCTTCTATCAAATGACTTTTTAAATGAAAAGTGGCTCTATCTAAAATACCATGGAAAGCCTAGGTTATTAGCTCATTCAATCTCCTCAGAAAACAAATATAATTGCCAATAGTTTGTTCTTCAAATATTTATGTACACAAAGGGTCAGGAGAAAGGGATCAGAAATTTAACTTGACATAAATGATTAAGTGTATGTCTCCACTGTCCTCTACTACTAGTGAGGATTACTGGTTGTTCCCATATACTAAAATTTTAATGTTTTTTTTTTCTTATTTTAGAATGCTGAAATTCTCATGAAACATTAAGCTTCCATTTATAGCAATATTCTTTGGAAAATATAAGTTAACGATGTTCACAGACCAAAGAATATAATCTTATATTCACTTAAGTGAAATATAAGAAATAAAATTCATTTTTTCCCATAATTTTAGTGTCAAAATTGTAGGTTTTTAACACATGCACTCCCAATATGCTGTTACCTTCTCAAGAGAAAGGTTTTAAAATTTAGAACTGACACAGAAAGTGGTATTTCCAATTAACAGTTTACTAAAAGCAGTATTCAACCAATGTTGCAATTTTTCCTTTAAGGGCTTGAACTCTCTTCAGGCTTCTTTCTCCTTAAGATGACAAGCATTTATTCTACAATGAAGATGAGGATTCCATGTAAAAATTTCAGAATTTGCAGTGTCTGATTACCTTATATGTAAATTATATGTAATATTTAATAGACCTATATCATCACACTTTGGCAGAAAATAGTACCATCCACCATGATACACAGAAACTAAAATGAAAGACCACAGAATGGGTTAAAAATAAAAACAGCTTTCTGTTTTTCATCTGTTCAAAATATAGTGTATTCTGCATAAGAATGATGTGTATAATCCTTGTTACCAACAGGTATATATCACAGCGAAGTATATTAAATAAGAATATTAAATAATATTAATATTTAATTAATATTAAATATTAAGAATATTAAAGGGTAATATTAAAATCTTTAAAAACTATGGTAGAATTTTAAGAATCATTTTAAAACTTAAATTTGTTTCTTTTTTAAGGTAAAAAATATACGAGTCCACATCTTGAAATCTGTAATAAAGAAATACTAGCACAAGAAGTTTACCCTAGTACTATTTACAATAAATTACAGAGATCTGGCCAAATAACTTATGGTGCAACCACATAACAGAAGCGCAGGCAATCATCAAATAAGGGAGAACTATAGATACAAACTTAGACACACACCCATGATAAAATTAAGTTTAAAAAAGTTGCAAAAAATAGGACCTCATTTTTGTTTATTAGAAAATCCATTTCAGGGTTTATTTTCATATCCATAGGCAAAAGATCTGGGAAGGTTACATAAACTGAACGTAGTGAATGAGAGTGTTCTCTCTGCAGCCTGCTCTGATAAAACTATTCTCTTACCAAAACTTTCCTCAAAACTATCTGCTGCCTCGTTCATTTATCACTAAAATAAGAAAACTTCAGGGCTTTTACCTTTTAGATTTCAATAGGGACCATGTCTTACATTTATCTGTACCTCTACTGCATTCATTTTATTGAACACATATTCAAAAATATATCCTATATGATAAACAGTGGAAAAAGTTAGAGGGAAAAGGCAAGTATTTTATGTAGGCATAAGATCTAAGAAAGTAATAAAGAAATAAGACAGTATTCTCTCTGCAAAGAATACTATTATAAGTAAACAGTAACAATCCAAACAAGAATAGTAAGATTTGCCCTTCTAGACCGTTGTATGCCAGGACAAAACTACTAGCAGGCCTCAAAACACAGTGTGACAAAAATCGGTGTGTTACGTATGCAAGGTGATTTTACCAGCTGTATGAGTATGTGAGGAAATTAGGATCACATTATAGGGTTAAAATAGGCCAAGGACAGGACCAAAAAAAAAAAAATCCTCTTTTCCCCAAAATAAGAAGATTAACATTATTATCATTTCATTTTGGGTTATATATCCCAAAGGGAAGAAATGTCCAGATAATGAAGTATGTATGTTAATATGCAAATCTTTACTTGTGTCTACATCAGACAGGTACAGACTACTAGAGTTTGTGTCCCAAGAAGTAGCTGGCAAAAAGCAAGCTCTGGGTATAAATCCTTTGGGCAAGCTAATTAATATTCTCTATGCCTATCTCACTGTTTGTAAATGGAGATTCAAATGATCCCTACATTATAAGGTTTGTAATGTGATTACAAGACACAAAACACATCGAATAGAGCAGTATTTAGTATACAGTGATAACAATGACAGCTATTACTATTGTATTTTTTAGAACAGTTTTTCTGCTCTATCAGTAACATGCAAATTTGCCTCCTGTAGTATTTTCCTCCTATCCTATTCTACCTTCCATAACTTGCTGCTTTCTGATGTACTTACCTATTAAGGAAGCTTATAATCAAGCCAATATGAGAGCCAATGTAGCTCTTCTGTAAGTAAAATGCATGAATAGAATCTATGATGACTATTTTGGTTGTCTGAGGGACTCATTATGCTAGACACAATCTCTGAAGTGTTAGGGGAAAATTACTAGATAAGTGGACTCAGAATGATCCAAATACTGTTACCTTATAACCACATACAATTTTATATTTTTAATAGCTTTATTCTGTCTAAAAACTTTGCTTTTGTTTTTAAACTTTGTTTCTGAGTAATGAAAACTTGTGTTGATTCCTAAGCTAAGCTATACAAAGGCTAACAAAACCAAATGAAAGACAAAAACAATTTTTAACACATCCCTTCATTTGGAAGACCTCTTTCTCAAAATTTCATGAACTGAATACCAATATACAATGTACCTGTTTTTCTTCAAAATTTTCCATTTGAGTTTGCTGGGAGCAATTAAGTAGGTGTCTTGGATATCTAAACAAAGACCATTTTTCAGCCCAAATCAACTCACCTGTAGAGACTGAAGGAAGAGTACCCAGACTTCACATGGCAGTTCACTTTCAGACACTGAAAGCAGTAATTCAAAACAACTCCTATAATGTAAAATAATGAAGTCAGTATATAAATGTGGCTATACGCATATCAAATACAGTATGACAATGATATTGTATATATGTTTCACATTTATTTGAAATTTGCTTCTTATTCTTTAAAATTTTCTTCAACATAGTTATATTGGCTTTTCAACTTTAAAAAAGAGAAAAGAAGAAAAACCAGGAGGCATTATAAGGACACTGTGGCTTTAAAACATTTGGAAAATAATATATTCCCTTTAGAAATCATATTCCAAGCAGTTTTATTTAGTTTATTAGGATATAGGAGGGTACTCAAATAGGAACCATTCTGATTCCAGAAGACAAAAACAAGAGCTCATGCTACTGTCAATTCAGCTGATAAGGAGATAAATATATGTAACTATCATGTGTGGAAGGCTCTTGTCACTTGCAAAGGAACAGAAAGATTGGCAAGATCATTTCTCTACTTCTAACATATCAAGGCCATCCAGACTAGAAATCATCCTCCCAAACAATCTGTAAGCTAAACAAACCTAAAAATTGAATAGCTGTTATACCTCTTCAGTTTGCAGATGAAAATCACGTGAAAGGTGTAATTTTATTTGCTACGAGGCAGCCAAATATTAAAACAGCAGCTAAATTATTATTGACTCAGGCTGGTAATCTTATATACATCCTAATATTTTCTGCTAGTAAAATTGTTCTTAGTACCAATAATCTAACTGAACTGCAGAATTTCATAGTATTTCCCCTCAAAGTGATCCTCAAAGACCACTACAGTTTCCAGATACTCTTGTTAGCTATACTGATCTATACCTAAAGAAAGAAACTGTATCATTCTTGGATGCTAAGCCTGAGTGAGAAGAGACTCTGGAGGCAATTAAAAATTATGTTGATTATGTTGTTTGGCTGGAGCTTCACTTGTACTTAATCTCCTGGGAACCAGAGTATGAAGACTCAGAGCAGAGGAAATTTCATCCGAAGGTATGACTTTTGGTGCTCTGAATAATGGGATTTCATAGTAAAGAGAAGTCAGGCGAACATTACAACCTAAGTACTCAATTTTAACAGTGACTTAAGTACTTCAACTTACAGTACTAATCTGCCAAGCACTAAGAGGACATCTTCACATTCAGTAGTTAAATATGGGCGTGCACTGGCAAAGCTTTGGATGGCAAGTCGATATACCTCCAGAAGATACACCATATGTTCTGAGGCATTCTTGTTGCTTGCATATTGCAATAAGGTCTAAAAAATAAAATTAAAGTATTAATTAAACAATAAAAACAATGAGACAGTCTTTGTTCTCAAATGCGTAGTTGCTCCCCTTTTTTTCTAATAAATGAATACAACTTTTTAAGCTCTGATTTGTTTAGAGGATTCTATTTTCATCACTTCATGAACTGATTCTACTGAGTTAAAGAAAAGCCAGAACTGCTCTTCTGACACGAGAATAAATCTAAGAGTAAAGCCATAAAATATCTAAGGCTGTTCTCACTAGAGGTCTGGGAGTTTCGATCTCTGAAATTCAATAATGAGTTTCACTTATACATTAAACTGAGCCCCAACCATGTGCCAAGCACTGGGTATCTGAGAATAAAACTATGATCCCTGCCTTCTACAAAAAGACACTTATTCCTGATATGACCCTCAGCTGTGTAACTCTGTAAAATCCATTTTTTTCCTACATACACAGAATTGATTAGGCTTAATTTACACTAACCAATTTATTTAAAAATGATGTTATATTTGTATTTTTAACTACTTTTATTTTTAAAAATTAATTTTTAAAAATTTTTTAAAATTTAGAAACACATTCTGACTGGGCTAATCCTAACTCTTTGACTGGGGCTACTTCTGCAGCAAAGTCTTATTTTCAGAGGTAGCTTTATCTTGAGTGAATTACATGTGATTTGAATTCATTACCACCCACCCCCACTCTGAGAATAATTTCTTCAAAAAATTCTAACTTCCTGTCTTTAATTTTTTTGCCCAAAGAACTACAAATAGCTGTGGTAGCATTGCAGGATTCCACTGGATTCTCTGCAATTTTAGTTTCCAAAATAACAGTCCCTATCTCAGTTCCAATAATTAAGAATAGCCTTGATTACTTTTTTTTAAAAAGAAAAAAAAGGACCATAAAGGAAATACATGATAAACAATTATACCATACACAATAAAAACGCTTAGCTGGATTATCTGATTATAATACTAGATTAGCTGGTCTTTGCCTACCTGAATGATCAAGCCATTTATTTTAGTATAGCAATTCAATTAATTATCTTGCTACCCCTACCACATTTTAGAGATGTGAACTCCTTCCGTATTTTCAGAAGAGCATTACGTCCTCATTCGATCAAATCCCAAATTTTAATTAAAAAAAAAACCCTTAATAACAGAGGATCATAAAACTCACCCCATAACAATCCTTTTTGCAGCTAAATGAGTACAGAGAAGGAACACAGAATATGTGCTTATCTGTTATATAAGTAAGAGTTTATATAATCTCTGTTAAGAAATTTATTAAAATCTTTGTTAGAAACAAAGCCCATTTCAAGTCACCAAATTACTTATTGTCTGCACTGGTTAATCTAAAACCAAAGAACTTGACAAATTTATACGCAATACCAGATTTTATGTTCCCTGAGGTCAGATATTATGTGTTATCAGTCTTCACAAGCCTAACAATTCTCCACCCACTTCTACCACCAGAGAACATTCTTAAGTCTCACTAAATGTTTGCTGATCCATCCACCATTTTATTCATTGGACAAATATTTACGGAGAGCCTACTCTAATCCTACACTGCTAAGTGCTGGGGAAAAAGACATGGGGGGCCTATCCTCTTGGAGCTTTCAGAATGAGTCAACACAGACTGACAGTTGAAACCACACATGCAAATTAACCAACTGGTGCCTGAAGTATACAAAGAGAAGGGTACAGGGCATACAGATGAGGTGGGTCTTTCCAGTCCACCTTCCCACTCAGAATTCTCCTGACACCATTCTAGTATCTTCTGACCCAATCATTCCATTAAGACTTCTACAAGTTACACAATTTCAAAGATCCAATACCCCATGGGTATTTATGTTTATAGCTTGCCCTATATTGACTTATACATTCTTATATTCCTGAATCTTTTCACCCTCATGTATTAGTCCAATTAAACAGGTCTCCTTTAATATATCCATTATGACATATTGTGAGCATTTAAAGAATTACTGAAACAATTTTCCTCACTATAACCTTTTAAAAAAAAAATTCAGGAGTAAGTTAAATGAATTATAGCGATCCGTGACATTCCACCAGAAGCAGTAAAGAAAAACAGAGGTCTTATTTCTTCTTAGAAATTTAAATTTTAGACACCGACAAAACTGAAAGAGAAAGGGAAGGTAAATAATAAATACCACTCTGGGGCGCCTGGGTGGCTCACTGCAGTGCCCCTCCCCTCATCCGAATTCTATCTATATTCCTCACTACATGGTTTCAAAGAGATTGGCAGCATCCTTACTATTTTCTAAAAATATCAAAGAGGGAGCATTTCTTTCTTCTTAAGTTTATTTATTTATTTATAAGATTTTATTTATTTATTTGACAGATAGAGATCACAAGTAGGCAGAGAAGCAGGCAGAGAGAGAGGAGGAAGGGGCTGGATCCCAGGAGCCCGGGATCGTGACCTGAGCCGAAGGCAGAGGCTTTAAATCGCCGAGCCACCCAGGTGCCCCTATTTATTTATTTAAAGTAACCTCTACACCCAGCATGCTCAAACTAACGACCCCAAGATCATGAGTCGCACGCTCTTCCACCTGAGCCAGCCAGGAGCCCCATAAGAGGGAGCATTTTACAGAATGGTCAAATTTTATGTAGAGACGTATTGCAATTTAAAACTCAAATGTTGGGGCACCTTGGTGGCTCATTCAGTTAAATGAAGCATCCAACTCTTGATATCAGTTCAGGTTGTTGATCTCAGGGTCTTGGGATTGAGTCCCAGGTAGGCCTCCACACTCAGCAGGGAATCTGTTTGAGATTCTCTCCCTCTCCATGCTCTCCTGCATGTGTGTGCATGCTCTCTTTCAAATAAATCAATCCTTTTCAAAAATGTCATTAAAAAGAATAAAATAATAAATAAATAAAACTCAGATGGTTCAAGATGAATATTCCCAATGGAATACTCCTAGTATTTTTGAATACATAGTATAAGGTAGGCATTCTCCTAGGAGCTTTACATGCTACTAACACAATTTACAACAACCCTGTGAACTAGGTGATTTTATCACCAGCCCATTTTAAAAAATGAGGAAACAGAGAGGCACCTGGCTGGCTCAGTTGTTAGAGCATGCAAGTCTTGATCTCGGGGTTTTAAGCTAATCCCCACATTGGATGCAGACATTACTTTAAAATCTTATTATTATTATTTTTTTTAATGAAAAAACAAAAACACAGATTATTTGTCCAAAGCCATCCAGTAAGTAACTACTGGATTCAGGATGTAAAGGGGAATTCAGGGTCATCTGGCTCCAGAGCCCATACTTTAGGCTTCGCTTTAGGTCTTCTCAGAAAGCACAATTCTACGACTATTTTAAGTGTGCTTTTAAATTCTGCTTTCTTGCCCCTACACACTATCTTTAATATTTTGCAGCAAGCAGTATCATGGAAGTGACTGCTTCTGGTAAGGTTTTGCAGCAATGGAGCTGACTGACATGCTGGTGGTTCACAAAGAAATGAAAAGAGGTATCTGGTATTTATCATTAAAGCTACATGTCCTATGGCAAAGGAAATCATCACTTTTTTTTTTTAAGATTTTAATTATTTATTTGACAGAGAAAGACAAAGAGAGAGAGAGGAACACAAGCAGGGGAGTGGGAAAGGGAGAAGCAGACTCCCCACTGAGCAGGGAGCCTGAGACGGGGCTCAATCCCAGGACCCTGGGACCATTACCTTAGCCGAATGCAGACGCTTAATGACTGAGCCACCCAGGCACCCCAGAAATCGTCACTTTTAATAATAGAAGAGGATTTACATTATTTCAAATTTCGCACATGAAGTGAGAAATCTTACAGATTTTAATTTTCAGCATATCAGAATTTCCACAATTAAATAAATTTGAGTAAAATGTGACTGCACCATGACAAACAGGCTTCCAGCAAGACAAAGTTTGGTTTCTGCAGTATGGGTCAAGTTTGAAAAAGCAAAAGTAAGAGGAACAGGAGGACTCCAAAGAGACAGCAATGTCGAACAAAGTCAGAAATGACTAAAACAAATGGGGTCAAATGGTAACAAGACTTAATAACACTCGGTGAGGAAACAATGGAGGCTTCCCATGAAGAGACTAAGCTGGGTGTGAGACGAAACAGAAGGGGAGGAAAATGGTTGGCTGCTCACACACAGAAGGTGGCTAAGTCAACTAAAACCTTTAAGTCTTTCACATATGTTGCTACTGAGCCCCACCTCATACTTCCCGTACTGATTATAGTTGGTTTTTTAAGTCCAGAAAAGTATGACTTATTACTCTATCGTATCTACCTAATTCAACCATCCTGATTAAACTTCACTGGATTCAATCCATCATCCCAGCCTACCAAGATTATTTTTAGATAATGATTCTGCCATAAGATTTAACTACATTTCTTGAATCTTTCCATTTTGAATTCTAATACGTTTTATTGTTTTGTCATAAAACTAGTATCATTTACTGTTTAAAAAATAGAGAGATGGAGGGGCACCTGGGTGACACAGTGGGTTAAGCCTCTGACTTCGGCTCAGGTCATGATTTCAGGGTCCTGGAATCAAGCTCTGCGTTGGGCTCTCTGCTTAGTGGGGAGCCTGTTTCCCCCTCTCCCTCTGCCTGCCCCTCTGCCTGCTTGTGATTTCTCTGTCAAATAAATAAATAAAATCTTTTAAAAAAGAGAGAGATGGAGAAGTAGAAATAAAAATATCAAGAATCCTTACTCTCATTCAGTAATACACCACTGTTAAGAAGTAACACTAAGTTTGAAAGCGTTTTTTTTTTTAAATAATGCCTAAATAGAAGCATTTTAGTGGCATTGTACTACACATTGTTTTATAAAATTTTCTCCAACATCAGAATGTTATTGCTGCATGGCCTGTGTTGTGTACCACAATTACCGAATTCTCTGTTTCTAGACATTATGGTTTTAATTTTGCATTATTATAATGTTGAAAGCACTGTTCCAACTTCTTCCATGTATCCATGACAATTTTCTTAAGATAATATCCTATAAATGGAATTCCTGGGTCAAAGGATGCATTATTTTTTAAGGCTTCACATAATGCCAAATTGTGCTCCAGAAAATTTGTTCCAATTTACATTCCTATTATTAGTGTTAAGACAGTGACAAGGTGGAAGCTGTCAAAATTATTGTATATTATAATCTAAATACAATTTTTTGAGTATCAACGGGATAGGAGAAATACAATTATTTTGTTTATTCAATTTACAAACATTGCAATACTGGTGAAGTTGTATAAAATTTTCATATATTTATGAAATCATTTTTAAAAAATCACCATAGCAGAATGCCTGGGTGGCTCAGTAGGTTAAGTGGCTGCCTTCGCCTCGGGTCATGATCCTGGGGTCCTGGGATCGAGCTCCACAACGGGCTCCCTGCTCAGCAGAGAGCCTGCTTCTCCCTCTCCCTCTGCCTGCTGCTCTGCCTATGTCTCTATGCTCTCTGAGCTCCTGTGCTCTCTGTCTCTCAACAAATAATAAAATCTTTAAAAAAAAATCACCATAGCATCTGTACAGTGTCTTCATCTGAGTTATTAATAACAGTAAGGAAGAAAGCTTGGATGAGGACAGCTCCAATAGTTAACTTTAATCTTCCAAAGAGGAAGAAACATTCTCTAATTCATTCTATGAGGCCAGCATTATTCTGATACCAAAACCAGACAAAGACTAAGGAAAACTACACATCGATATCCCTTATAAGCACGATTTTTTTAAAAAATTAACAAAATACTAGTAAACTAAAATCAAGGATATTTCAAAATGCATTAGATACCATGACCAAGTGGGATTTATTCCTGGAATGCAAGGATGGTTCAGTGTATGAAAATCAATCAATGTAATAATGATTAATTAACAGAATAAAGGGGAAAACCCTCAAGATCACTTCAACTAGTGCAGAAAGGGCATCTGAAAATTCAACAACTTTTCAAGATAAAAAACAGTCAAACAAGGAAGAGATGGAAACTATCTCAACATAAAATATAATCATAAATGAAAAACCCACAGCTAACATTAAACTCAATAGTGAGACTAAAAGCTTTTCCTTTAAGATTGAGAAAAAAAGGGATGCCTGGGTGGCTCAGTCAGTTAAGCATCTGCCTCCTGCTCAAGTCATGATCTCAGGGTCCTGGGATGGAGTCCGGTATTGGGCTCCTTGCTCAGTTGGGGGCCTGCTTCTCCCTCTGTCTGCCACTCCCCCTGCTTATGCTCACTCTCTCCGACAAATAAATAAATAAAATCTTTTAAAAAAATGCCCACTTTCGGGGCACCTGGGTGGTTCAGTGGATTAAGACGCTGCCTTCGGCTCAGGTCATGATCTCAGGGTGCTGGGATCGAGCCCCGCATTGGGCTCTCTGCTCAGCAGAGAGCCTGCTTCTCCTCTCCCCGCTCCCCCCGCCTGACTCTCCGCCTACTTGTGATCTCTCTCTCTGTCAAATAAATAAATAAAATCTTAAAAAAAAAAAAGAAAGAAAATTTCAGCCTTTAAAAATAAATAAATAAATAAATAAATAAATAAATAAAATGAAAATTAAAAATTTTTTAAAAAGCCCACTTTCACCAATTCTATTTAACACAGTACTAAAGTCCTAGTGAGAGCAATTCGGCCAAGAAAAAGAAATAAAAGGCACCCAAAATCTAAGAGAAAGTAGAAGCACCACTGTCTGCAAATTACATGATTGTATATGTAGAAAATGATAAAGATTCCACATTAAAAATCAACAGTGAGAATAAACAAATTCAGAAAACTTGCAGGATACAAAATTAACACACAAAAATCAGCTGATTTTTATACAATAACAATGAATAATCTGAAAAGTTATTTCATTTATAGTAACATCAAAAATATAGTTGGGAATAAATTTAACCAAAGAGACGTGCACACCGAAAACTACAAAACTTTGCTGAAAGAAATCAAAGACACAAATAAATGGAAAGACATGACATGGAAATGTTCACAGACTAGGAAACTTAATGTTAAGATGCCAATACTACCCAAAGCAATCTACAGATTCAATGCAATCCTTATCAAAATCTCAAATACTTTTTTTTTTTTTCCAGAAACAGAAAAATCTGTCCTAAAATTGTTATGGAATCCCAAGGGACCCTGCATTGCCAAAACAATCTTGAAAAGAAGAACAAAGTTACAGATCTCACGTTTCTTGATTTCAAAAATTTACTACAAAGCCAGAGTAATCAAAGCACTGTATACTGGCAAGAAGACAGACATAAGAGACCAATGGAACAGAGAGCCCAGAAATAAACCCTTACATGTATGGTCAATGAGTTTCCCCAAGGGTGCCAAGACCATTCAATGAGAGAAAGGGCAGTCTTCTCAACAAACAGTGCTGAGAAAACTAGGTATCCATACACAAAAGAATTAGACTCTTACCCTATACCATCCACAAAAATTAATACAGATCTAAGAGCTAAAAATTCTTAGAAGAAAACACAGGGGGAAAAGCTTCATGACATTGGATTTTAAAATGATTTCTTAAGTTAAGACACCAAAAGCAGGGAGGACAAAAGTAAAAACAAACAAATTGGATTATATCAAAACTTAAAACTTGTATACACCCAAGGGCACTATCAACATGGTAAAAAGGCAACCCAAAGAACAGGAGAAAATATTTGTATATCATGTATCTGTTAAGTGATATATATATACTAGTCTTGGGGCACCTGGGTGGCTCAGTCATTAAGCATCTGCCTTCAGCTCAGGTCATGATCCCAGGGTCCCTGGATCAAGCCCCCCATCAGCCTCCCTGCTCAGCGGGGAAGCCTGCTTCTCCGTCCCACTCCCCCTGCTTGAATTCCCTCTCTTGCTGTGCCTCTCTCTGTGTGTCAAATAAATAAATAATTTTTTTAAAAAGCCTTAAAATTCAACAGAAAAACAAACAACCCAACTAAAAATAAGCAAAGGATTCGAATAGGCATTTCTCTAAAGAAGATACACAAATGGCCAAAAAGCACATAAAAACATGCTTAACATTACCTATTAAGAAATTCAAATCAGGGAGTGGCATGCCTGGGTAGCTCAGTTAGTTGAGTGCCTGACTCATGATTTCATCTCAGTCATGATCTCACAGGTCATGAGATCCAGTCCTGTATTGGGCTTCATACTCAGTGGGGCAGTCTGCTTGAGATTCTCTCTCCCTCTCTCTCTCTGCCCCTCCCCCGGCTCATGCACATGTGTGCTCTCTCAAATAAATAAATCTTTTAAAAAGGAAGAAGAGGAGGAGGAGGAGGAGGAGGAAGAAATGAAAATCAGGGACACCTGGGCAGCTCAGTTGGTTTGGTTTTGGCTCAGGTCATGATCTTAGGGTCATGAGATCGAGCCCTCCACTGGGCTCCATACTCAGTGCTAAGTCTCCTTGAGATGCTCTTTGACCCTCTCCCTCTGCCCCTCCCCACACCCGTGCTCTCTGAATAAATTAAATCTTTTAAAAATGCAAATCAAAATCACAATGAGATAACTACTTTATACATTAGGATGGCTATTACCAAACAACACAAATCAAAAACAGAAAATAACAAGTACTGGCAAGGAAATGGAGAATGTGGAAACCCTGGTGTTGTCAGTAGGAATGGTGTAGCCATTGCAAAAAATGTCATGGTAGTTCCCCCCAAAATTAAACAACTATCATATGATCCAGTATCCACTTCTGGATATACACCCAAAACAATCAAAAGCAAGGACTTGATTCGGTACTTATACCCATGTTCACAGTAGCACTATTTGTAATAGCCAAAAGGTAGAGTAACCCAAGAATCCACCAATGTATGAATGAATAAATAAACTATAGTATGAACACACTATGGACTATTTTTTTTAAGATTTTTATTTATTTATTTGACAGAGATCACAAGCAGGCAGAGAAGCAGGCAGAGAGAGAGGAAGGGAAGCAGGCTCCCTGCTGAGTGGAGAGCCCAACGTGGGGCTCGATCCCAGGACCCTGAGACCATGACCCGAGCTGAAGGCAGAGGCTTTAACCCACTGAGTCACCCAGGTGCCCCACACTATGGACTATTATTCAGCCTTAAAAATTAAAGGAAACTTAGGGCACCTGGGCGGCTCTCTCAATTAAGTGTCTGACTCTTGGTTTTGGCTCAGGTTATGATCTCAGGGTTGTGAGACTGAACCCCATGTCAGGCTCTGCAAAATCTGCTTGATTGTCTCTCTCCCTCTGCTTCTGCCCCCACCCCCACTCACTCTCTCTCTAAAACAAACAAATAAATCTTTCTTTAAAAAGGAAATGTGAAGGACATCTGTGGGTAACTCAGTTGCTTAAGCATTTGCCTTCAGCTCAGGTCACAATCCCAGGGTCCTGTGGCTGAGTCCCACACTGGGCTCCTTACTAACGGGGAGCCTGCTTCTCCCTCTGCCTGCTCTACCTGCCGCTTACCCCTGTTTGTACTCTCTCTCTCTAACAAATAAATAAAATCTTTAAAAAAAAAAAGAAAAGGAAATTTGAAAATGCTACAACATGGATGAATCCTGAAGACATTATGCTAAGTAAAATTAGCAAATCACAAAGAGATAAATAATGGTTTCCACTCCTATGTTGTACCATAGTCAAATTCTTAGAGACAGAAGGAAGTATGGTTGTCAGAGGCTGGAGAGAGGGAGGAATGGGGAATGAGTATCTAATGGGTGCAGAGTTTTGGTTTGGGAAGATGCAAATATTCGGGATATAAATGGTGGTGATGGTTTCCTATCAATGCAATATATTTAACACCAATGAATATACACTTAAAAATGCTTAAAATGGTAAATTTTATATTATGCACAATTTTATATTTACTACAATTTAAAAAACACGCCAAAAGAGGTGCCTGGGTGGCTCAGTTGGTTAAGTGCCTGCCTTCAGCTCAGGTTATGATCCCGGAGTCCTGGAGTTGACCCCCACATCAGGCTCCATGCTGATCAGGGAGCCTGCTTCTCCCTCTCCCTCTGCTACTCCCTCTGCTTGTGGTCTCTCTCTCTCTGTCAAATAAATAAATAAAATCTTTAAAACAAAAACAAAAGAGTCAACTTCATGTCATTTTCGATTGGCAACTTTCAAGAAACATGAGTGAGCGAGCATACAACAGGAAGATGGGGAGGAGAAGAGGATAAATTCAAATACCCTCCATTTCTGCTTTAGTGAGTCATTATTACTAAAAGGACTGATCTAGAATACTTTTTAAGTTTGGAGATTTTAAAATCCAAGCCTTATCACACTGGGGAAAAGTATTACAATTTGGACGTAGCCATGTAATACAGTGAAATGCTATGTCCTGTGGTTGTGCATTCAAACCTCTTACCCTCATCATTTGCCAGCTGACCTCTCTGGGTCTTGATTACTTTAAAATCTGTCACCTGAAACTGAGTATTCATTTTTCCCCGGACATTATACAATATAGCTTTTAATAATTAAGAGTTTAGTAAAAAAGAAAAAAACAAAACAAAAAAAACCCTTCTTAACCATTTTTCAAAGTACAGTTCTGTGGCACTAAGTATATTTATATTGTCATGCTACCACTACGAACATCCATCCATAGAATTTTCACCTAAATAGTAACTCCCTATTACTCCCTCCCTTCAGCCCTCTGGCAACCACCATCCTACTTTCTGTGTCTATGTGCAATATAGCTTTCATATTATATTTTCTGTGTGAAGAAGCAGTACATGAATATGATAAATGGCATCAGGGTAGACAAATAGATCAGTGAACAGAATAGAGTCCAGAAGTACACCTACATATATATGGCTAATTGATTTTTAACAAGGTGCAAAGGCAATTTCTTAATTCAATGAGAAAGCAGTCTTTTCAACAAAGGAATGCAGTATTTAGATATTTATTTTAAAAACACAAAAAACTTCCAACACCCTCCATACAATATACAAAAATTAGCTTCAAGTGGATCATAGATCTAAATGTAAAACCTCAAACAAATTTCTGGGCAAAAACATAGAAGAAAATCTTTATGGTCTTGAAACAGACAGATTTCTTACATACAGAACATGAAAAACATAATTCATAAAAGAGAAAGCTGATAGACTGAACTTTATCATAATCGAGCACTTGTATTCTTCAAGATACACTTGTTGTTTTTTATTTTTTTAAAGATTTTATTTATTTATTTGACAGACAGAAATCACAAGTAGGCAGAGAAGCAGGCAGAGAGAGAGAAGGGGAAGCAGGCTCCCTGATGAACAGAAGCCTGATGTGGGGCATGATCCCAGGACCCTGAGATCATGACCTGAGCCAAAGGCAGAGGCTTAACCCAATGAGCCACCCAGGCACCCCTCAAGATACACTGTTAAGAGAACAACAACAAAAACAACAAAAAAGCCACAGCCCAGGAGAGTATTTTTGCAAAGAATATATTCAATTCCATTTTTCCCCTGACCCCGGCAACTCTATGGTTATAGAAGGGATCAATTTAATAGAAATTAACCATGGCTTGGCTGCTTGTGTGCCCACCTAGTTATGTAGGACTTTTCCCTCCTGTCTTACCCAGTATTTCCTAGTAGTTCTTCATGGTATCTCACATGAGTTCACCAACAGTTCAGTCCAGAATGTGTGACATCCACCTCAACTTATCCTTGTGATTTGCTCCCTACAAGCAGGTAGAGAGCACCTCAGGCTTTCCCCATTGGCCACATCACCACAATGCAATCTGTGTCAAGTCCAAGGGTATTCCCTCCAGAGTCCCAAGTGAACCACAGTCAGAATGTGTACAACTTAGAAGTGATACAAATCACCATCCCCATTCTGCCCACTCTTTGCCATCAAGCCTCAACATGAAAAAATATATATATTTTGTGTGTATACACATACACACACACAGATAGATATTTGATGGTTTATGTCCAGAAAAAGACTCCCACACACATCCCTCTCAAACCTCAACAATAAGAACACAAACAATCCAATTTTTAAATGGCCAAAAGATCTGAAAAGGTACTTCACCAATAAAGATAAAAGGATGGCAAATAAGCACATAAAAAAAAAATTCAATATAGTAACTCATTAGTGGGGCACCTGGGTGGCTAAGCCAGTTAAGCACCCAACTCTTGACTTCTGCTCAGGTCTTGCTCTCATCAGGTGAGATCAAGCTGTGTCAGGCTCCACACTCAGTGGTGCATCTGCTGAAGATTCTCTCTCTCCCATTCCTTCTCCCTTTGCCCTTCTCCCCATTCACGCATGCGTGCATGGATAGCTCCCTCTCTCTGTCTCTCTCTCAAAAATAAATAAATCTTAAAAAAAAAAAAAATTAGGAGCGCCTGGGTGGTTAAGCATCTCCCTCTCCCTCTGCCTCGCCCATCCCTGCATGCTCTCTCTCTCTCAAATGAATAAATCAGTCATTAAGTAAAATAAAAATAAGTCATTAGGGATATGTAAATTAGAACCACAAAGAGCTACTACTAATTTCAGAATGGCTTAAGCAAAGACTGGCCACACCAAGTGTTGATCAGAAGGTGGAAAATTAGAACTCTCATACACTGTTGGTAGGAATGTTAAATGATACAACTACTCTGAAAGACATGTCATGTGATCCAGCCATTCCACTTAGGTATTTATCCAAGAGAAAGCATCTGTCCACACAAAGACTTATGTGAACACTAATGTTCACAACAACTTTAACTGTGATAGCCAAAAACGAGAAATAAGCCATATGTCTATCAATAACAGATGAATGAGCAAATCATGACAGAACCATAAAATAAAATGTATTAACTAGTAATACAAACAACTTGAGTGAATTTCAAAATAATTATACTAAGTGAAAGAAGTCAAAGACATTGTAGAGTTTTATTTATATGAAATCCTTAAAAATGCAATCTAATCTATAAAGACAGAAAGCAGCTCAATAGTTGAGTGATGGTGGAAAGATGGTAGGGAAAGAAAGAGGAAACGCAATGGAGTGAGAAAGAACTTCTAGGGGTAATGGATATATTCATTATCTTGATTATTTCATGGGTGTTTGGATATGCCAAAGCTTATCAAATTGCACATTTTAACTAGGAGCAGTTCACTGTATGTCAATTATACTTCAACAAAGCTGTTTTTAAAGACATACAGGCTATAGGGTGCCTGGCTGGCTCAGTCAGTGGAATGTGTGACTCTTGATCTCAGAGTTTTAAGTTTGAGCCCCACGATGGGCATACAGATTATTAAAAATAAAATCTTTTTTTTTTTTTAAAGTACGCTCCACACCCAATATGGGTCTTGAACTCATGACCCTGAGATCGAGACCTAAGCTGAAATCAAGAGCGGGACACTTAATTGACTAAGCCAAACAGGTGCACCAAAATTAAAATTTAAAAAAAGAAGACATGGGACAAAAGTACACAAAAATCATAAAAGGAATTTAAATAAATTTTGTTTCAATTGTCAGATCTATCAGACTTACAATTTTTACTGTAAAAAATATAAAACTCCTGTGCATAAATATAATGTAAAAAATGAAAAGATAAATTGAAGAGAAGATAATTCTAAGGTTTATGACCAGTAAAAGATTCATGTTTAACATACATACTTTCATAAAAACTGTAAAGAAAAAGTTGGGGTTAAAAAAAAGAGCAAGTCGGGGAGCCTGGGTGACTCAGTTGGTTTAAGTGGCCAACTCTTGATTTCGGCTCAGGTCATGATCTCAGAGTTGTGAGACTGAGCCCCACAGCAGGCTCCCTGCTTAGTGTGGAGTCTGCTTATCCTTCTCCCTCCCTGCACTTTTCTGCACGCGGCTCTCTCACTTGCTCTCAAATAAATAAATCAGATCTTTAAAAAAAAAAAAAAAGTAAAGAAAAAGACAAATAAGGGATGCCGGGTTGGCTCTTGTCAGTAGTGCGTGCAAATTTTGATCTTTGGTTCTTAGTTCAAGCCCCACGCTGGGTGTGGAGACTACTTAAAAATAAAATCTAAGATAAAATAAAATGGCAAATAACCCAACTAAAAAATAAGAAAAAGAAATTCACAGAAGAGAAAATATGAATAGCAATAAATATAACTAAACCTGTAACCCCTCACAAGTAAGCAGGAAAAAAAAATTAAAACCACAATGAGATATCACAGTCCACCCATGCAAATGGCTAAAATTTAAGTACACCAAGTATTGGCAAGAACATGGGGGCAATGTTCAGTTTCATACACTGGTAAGTGGCGTAACTTGGCAGTATTTATTATAGCTGAAGGCAGACCTATATATGAACCCAGCAACCCCACTTTAAGCATATACTCTAAAGAAATTCTTGTACCCATGCATCTCAAGATATACTGGAAAGATGTCCACCTCAACAGTTAATGTAAATAAATGCCTCTAAATCCATTAATAAAAGAATGGACAAATGAATTATAATATACTTACATAATAAGACACTACATGCCACTGAAAAATGAATGTGCCAAAGCTATAAAACAAATACAGATAAATCTTAGATACAGTATGTTGAATTTATTTTTCCATTATGCTGAATTAAAAAACTGAAGAATACATATAGTACAGCATTTAAGTAAAGCTGAAAAACACATAGAATAATATTACAGACTGTATTAAAATGCACAAATATTAAGTAAAGAGATGCAGCAGAATAATTAAATACCAAAATCAGGATGGTGGTGGGAGATAAAAGAATCTGTGAAAGGGTACATAGGTAGCTTCAATCATTCCATTTCTTAGGTCAGGTTCATTTTATACTCTCTTTACTGTTTTCTATGTTGGAGATATTTGACATTTAACATATGCTTCAAAGTTCTGAGCAAAACTGATTTTCAACCTAGATTCTTTCACCCAGTCTAACACAAACAAGAGATAGGAGAGATCTCAGAAAGCTACTAGAGGGTATTCCTTCAGACCCAAAGTAAGGGAGTAAAAGGAGAAAAGGACAAAGGAGGTAGGAAACAGAGAAGAGGGAGAGAAGAAAAGATGTTCTAAAACAACAATTGATAAAATGAAAATGTATTTAAAAGGGTAACAGGTGGGGCATCTGGCTGGCTCAGTCAGTGGCTCAGATCAAGAATACAACTCTTATATTCTCTTGATCTTGGGGTTTTAAGTTTGAGCCCCACATTGGGTGTAGAGATTACTTAAAAATAAAATATTTTTAAAAATAAAATAAAAAGGTAAAAGGTTAAGTACAAACCATATAAAAACCCAAGAAACAAAATGAATGCCCCACTAACTCATGTAACCCATAACACTTTAGTAATTCTTTCAAAACTTTTTCTATACATCACTGCTTTTTATCTTGGATATTCTTTCATACTAATACCTATAGCACTACCTTATCTGTTTAAATTTTACTTTAAAAAATACTGAAATACAACAAAAACGTAAAATTCACCTACAACCCCACCACTTTAAAATTTTGTGTGCAAGAAAGAAGTGAAAAATCACACTTGTATTCCATCTAATTCCACTCCCAATTTCCAACCACCAAATACACCCTAAAAATATTTTGGTACAAATGCCTTAGGTACATAAACAAAAGCTTTCCAAGTTCTTTGTAATAATCTCCTGGGTTCAAATGTCTTATTGGTTTTGTGATGTTCAAAGGGTACTTAATTTTTTGGCATTTCCAAGCCTAAAATATAAAAGATTTCTGCATTCCTACTCTCCCTTAAATTAGTAAGGTCTTCCCTTCTTAACCATATACTTGCTTCAATTTTTTAGCTTGGAACCAAGGCCAACAAAGCGGACTACAGAAAAGTGGCAAGGAAAATCATTTATTTATAATCTATACAAACTGGAAAAGAACAATGTTGTTTATTCAAACCCATTTATATTAGACCTCAAAATTATTAAGCAATAATTAAACATGGAATTGTTTCACTTATACTCCTCTTACCTAAGGGCAAACTAATTGGAAGATGGATAAATACATATGATCATCAAACACTGACTACAGCTCTATTGTAGCAATAAGCAAATGTAACATAAAAATTGTTTAATGTTTCTCTTCTCCACTACACAATAAACTAGGAGGGCAAGAACCATATCCGTTTTCTCATCACTGTAGACCAGAACCCAGCACACTGAGTAGTATATAGCAGGTATTCTGTAATGACTTGCTTCTGATGCTTGGTACTATTTTTAAAGGATTTGCTAACTTCTTTTTGAAGTTTGACTAAAACACTTTTTGAGGGACGCCTGGGTGGCTCAGTAGGTTAAGCATCAGCCTTCGGCTCAGGTCATGATTCCAGGGTGCTGGTATTGAACCCTCCGATGGCTCCCTGCTCAGTGGAGAGCCTGCTTCTCCCTCTCCCTCTGCCTCTTGCTCTGTCCCCCTCTCTCTCTGTCAAATAAATAAATGAAATCTTTAAAAAAAGTTTTTCAGATACACATCTTTGATTAGAGTAAAATATGACTGTATACTAAAACAAATTCAGGGGTGCCTGGGTGGCTCAGTGTAGGTGAAGCGTCTGCCTTCAGCTCAGGTCATGATCCTGGGGATCCTGGGATTGAGCCCTGTGTCAGGTTCCCCGCTCAGCAGGGAGTCTGCTTCTCTCCTTCTCCCTCTGCCCCTCCCCCCATTTGTGCATTCTCTCTAATAAAATCTTTTTTAAAAAATTCTAAATAAATATGTAAATAAATAAAACAAATTCAACTAAGTAGATTTGGTTTCAGATTCTCACTGCTTCATTCAAATCCTACAAAGGAGAGCAGCGTAATATTGACCAAACTGCACTAATGAGAATTTTTACAAGGAAATGGTTAGATCCTATTTTTTAGATGGGTGTCCACAGATTAATGATACGCTAGTCATGAATTTTGTTCGGTGGTAAGTAAGTATGTCAAAGTTCAGAATTTTTTTTTTTTTTTTTTAAAGATTTTATTTATTTATTTGTCAGAGACAGAGGGAGAGAGAGTGAGCAAGCACAGGCAGACAGAGAGGCAGGCAGAGGCAGAGGGAGAAGCAGGCTCCCCGCCGAGCAAGGAGCCCGATGTGGGACTCGATCCCAGGACGCTGGGATCATGACCTGAGCCGAAGGCAGCCGCTTAACCAACTGAGCCACCCAGGCGTCCCCAGAATTTTTTTGATACTACCACCTATTTGAATCCTCAGCCCACATCCTACAGTGAGGAGTTTCCCCCTTAAAAGTTTTAAGCTGGAAAGGCAGTGAACTAGGTAACTTCTAAAGTTCTTCCCTCAAACATATGATTATGGAAACATGGCCACCTTTTACCCAGGAACTCAAATTCAATGTGTTACAAATTCAAATCACTTTTGGTATGTATGGATTTCAATAAAATGAGATACATAATTTAAATGCCAAACAGTAAACCAGATTAAAACCAATAATCAAGGGAATAAAAAAAATTGTATACAGAATGATTTATTAAACAGGTCAAACTCATTATTTCCACTAGATATGGATCCCAAAGGGCATCCATATTGTTTCAACATAAAAAAAAAATTACTGTAAATTACACTGCCAGTCTGCAAAGCTCATCACTGGCTCTCTGAATCTAAAACCACATTGCAAATGCTCTATAAACATCTAGGAAACTTTTTTCTTTTAATGAGCTGTATATCGACAGGAAAATGGTGGAAAGCTGCCCTACAGGATATACTTTAAAACATTACTCAGGATGGAAAGGAAATAAAGAAGTTGACAAACTGGGTACCTATCTGCTACCAAAAGTTATGCTAATGGCAATGTTATACTGTCCCACTTAATATTCACAATCACCTATCAGGGAGCTTTCTCTTACCTCCAATTTTATATTCAAGAAAAAGATCCAAGGCAAAGTTTAAGGTCACAAGAATGTTAGAAAGCATATTTAGAGTGAAATCTCCTAACTTCTATTGGATATGCTATCCATTTCATAAGACAATAAAATATAAGACAGACCAAAGTTTATGTATCCACATTTACTGTTAGAACTTTGTGGGATAATTTTTTCTGTATTTAACATATTCATCAAGTCCCTTACACACTGAAATAAGGATTTCACTCTGAAGGAAAAAGCCAAATAAGGACAATGAACATAACTAATGTAAACAAATAACTTCAGTTCAAATTAGTACAGTGGTTTCCACTGGGGTGGGCATTTATACTACAGGGGTAAGCAATAACCTACTAAGGGCAGATACAGTATTAACATGTTAAATGATTTTCAAATATTTCATCTTTTTTTTTTTTTTTAAGATTTTATTAGAGCTCCCACACACGCACAAGAGGGGTCGGGGCAGAGGGAGAAGCAATCTCCCACTGAGCAGGAAGCCTGATGTGGGGCTCAATCCCAGGACCATGAGATCATGACCTGAGCCAAAGGCACATGCTTAACCACTTAACCCCCCAAATTTCATCACATTAATATTTTTCTGTGATTGCTTATAATATAGGCACTGCATTAATAAAAGATTTATTATTCATTTATTTCAATAAGGATAACAAATGTTTGGAGAGTTAGAAAATAATCCTTGGCAAATGTTTTTCAACAGAAAAATTATGTAATTTTGAAGGAAAATCAAAGCTTAAAAATTATCTCATTTAAGCAGCAATCTGAAACCCCCAAAACAAACTGATTTGGCCCAATTCATACATCCATTCAGTGGCACCTTACTTAAAACACATAAAAATAACAATATAAGAAAAAGTTAGCTAATGGAAAGCACTAGGGTCTTTCCAGTTATTCAGCTATGACTTAAGTCTTCCTAGACACTAGTAGCACTGGTATATAACATCAATAAACGTTTGTTGGAAAATGACTACATGGGCATTTCTCATAGCAACAAGCAATCGCTAATTTGTATCATATATTCCAATGGCTTCAGGTTAGGCTGCAACTAACTATGCTTCTTTAGAACCTTTTCAAAGCAGCATGGAATCTTAAATTACATCATCACTCTCCAAGACTAGACAATCAAAAATTTTTTAAATGTCTTTGGCCCATTTTTATTTATTCTTAAAGATTTTATTTGTCAGAGAGAGAAAGAGAGAACACAAGCAGGGGAGCAGCAGGCAGAGTAGGCAGAGGGAGAAGCAGGCTCCCCGCCAAGCAAGGAGCCCCATGCGGGACCTGATCCCAGAACTGCGGGATCATGACCTGAGCCAAAGGCAGCGGCTTAACTGACTGAGCCACCCAGGCATCCATAGACAAGCAGATTTTATTTTTTTAACTATTTTATTTATTTACTTGACAGAGATCACAAGTAGGCAGAGAGGCAGGGGTGGGGGAGCGGGCTCCCCGCTGAGCAGAGAGCCTGACTCGGGGCTCGATCCCAGCACCCTGGGATCATGACCTGAGCCGAAGGCAGAGGCTTTAACCCACTGAGCCACCCAGGCGCCCAAGACAAACAGATTTTAATGACTTTCAACTGGTAACATTTTACTTTTTTTAACTAATAACATTTTAAAATACAGGTATGCAAAAAAAAAAGTAAAGACAAATTTCAAGTATCTAATACACATGAAAAAGCATGCAAATGCTATTAAGATGAAAATTAGTAAAATGGTATGAGAGCAATTACTTGCCACTATCAGACTGGCCAGTATTAAAAAGTTCAATAACACCAGTGTTAGCAAGGATATAGTCAAACAGGGACTCCTAAACACTACTGACAGAAGTACATATTCTGCTTTTTGTAGGCTAATATGCAATAAAATTTAAAATAAACATTCTCTTTAATACAGTAATTTCAATTCCAAGAATTTATGCTATAGGGGGGCGCCTGGGTGGCTCAATGGGTTAAAGACTCTGCCTTCGGCTCAAGTCATGATCTCAGGGTCCTGGGATCAAGCCCCGCATCGGGCTCTCTGCTTCTCCCCTCTCTCTCTGCCTGCCTCTCTGCCTACTTGTGATCTCTGTCAAATAAACAAATAATATCTTAAAAAAAAAAAAAAGAGTTTATACTATAGGTATTAATAACCACTGCTTAATGTTTAAGGATGTTCACTGCAACCTTATTTATGATAATAAAGAAGAACAATGATTTAATTATGGTACATGCTCAACATGTGTTGATATAGAAAATTGTTTTCAATATACTAAATTAAAATCTAAATTGCAGATTTGAGTTTTTAAGAATACACAAGAGATTTAACTCTTCTGGGAGTGACTAGAGGGACTGAAGGCAAAAGATGGCTTTTACTTTTTCCTTAAGCCTTCCTGTAGCACTATGTATTTTTTATATAAAAGCACTGCTTTTATAATTAATTTTTTTTTTTTTTTTAGTTAGAAAGTGTTGAGGGTACCTGGGTGGCTCAGTCAGTTATGCAGCTGCCTTCAGCTCAGGTCATGATCCCGGGGTCTGGGATAGAGCCCTGAAGCAGGCGCCCTGCTAAGCCTGCGTCTCCCTCCCCCCCTCCCTCCACTCGTGTTTTTTCTCTCTCTCTCAATCTCTCTAAAATAAAAATATTTAATTAGGGGCGCCTGGGCGGCTCAGTTGGTTAAGCCTCTGCCTTCAGCTCGGGTCATGATTCCAGGGTCTTTGGATCGAGCCCAGCATCAGGCTCTCTACTCCGCGGGGAGCCTGCTTCCTCTTTTCTCTGTCTCTGCCTTCCTCTCTGCCTACTATGATCTCTGTCAAATAAATAAATAAATAAATTTTTAAAAATATATTTAATTAGTTAATTTTAAAAAGAGCACAGAAGGCTTTGCTACCTGCAGAATTTAAAATCAAGGGTGTTTTTCAATGGAATACTATGTTTTCTTTTTTTAAATAGTAAATGTGTATATTCCATGAGAAAGATGTCTGTATTACGTTTTAATAAATAACCTCAACACTATTTTTCTAAAAATATGTGTGTGTATACACACAAAAAAATTCTGTAAGTATACATTCCCAAACTGTTCACAAAAAAATTCTGTAAGTATACATTCCCAAACTGTTAACCAAAGAAAACTATTAATCTAGAAAAACACAGTACTGAAGTATAAGGCTATGTGACAACTGTCATCCTTTACTGGCTCTTCTTTTACACTGTTCTAGTTTTTTACAATTAGATTCTATTCATGAATTGCTGGAACAATTAAAAATTCCAATCTTTAAGCAATCTTGAGAAAGAAAAACAAAGCTGCAGATATATTTCCAGATTTCAAGATATACTACAAAGCTGTAGTGATCAAAAAGTACAATACTGGCACAAATACAGACATACAGATCAACGGAACAGAAAAAAGAGCCCAGAAATAAAGTCATGCTTATGTGGTCAATTAATATAGGATGAAGGGAGCAAGATATAAAATAGGGAAAAGACAGTCTCTTCAATAAATGGTGCTGGGAAAATTGGACAGGTAGACGTAAAAGAATGAAAATGGACCACTTTCTAACACCATATACTAAAATAAACTCAAAATGGATTAAGGACCTAAATGTGAGGCCTGAAACCATAAAAACCCAGAAAAGAATATAGGTATCAATTTCCCTAACACTAGCCCTACCAACATTTTTCTGATATATATCCCAAGACAAGGGAAACAAAGCAAAAATCAACTCCTGGGAATATATCCTTTTGCACCACAAAGGAAACAATCAACAAAACAAAAAGACAACCTACTGAATGGGAGAAGATACTTGCAAATGATGTATCTGCTAAGGGGTTAATATCCCAAATATATAAAGAACTTAAACAACCGAACACCAAAAAAAACAAACAATCCTATTAAAAAATGGGTAGAGGACCTGAACCAAATTTCTCCCCCAAAAAACCATATAGATATCTAGTCAATAGACACATGAAAAGTTGCTCAACAGCTCTAATTATCATGGAAATGTAAATCAAAGCCACAAGGAGATATTACCTTACATCTATCAGAATGGCTAGAATCAAAAAGACAAGAAATGACAAGTATTGGTGAGGATGTGGAAAACAGTATGGAGGCTCCTCAAAAAGTAAAAATGGGGGGGGCAGTAAAAATAGAAGTACAAAAAAAAAAAAAAAAAAAAAAAAAACCCAACCCCAGAAGTATATATGACCCAATAATTCCACTTCTGGGAATTTACCCAAGGAGAACAAAAACACTAACTCAAAAAGATAAATACATCCCTGTGCTTACTATAGCACTATTTACAATAACCAAGATATGGCAGTAATGTTAAGTGCATCAACAGACAAATGCATATACATACATATAATAGAATATTACACAGCCATAAAAAAGGGATAAGATCTTGCTATCTGCAACAACATTGTTGGACCTAGAGGGTACTATGCTAAGTGAAGCAGGGCAGACTGAGAAAGACAAATAACAAAGGATTTCATTCTCATGTGGATTCTAAAAAAAAAAAAAACAAAACAAATGAATAAACAAAAAAAAAAAGGAGAATCAGACCTATAAATACAGAGAACAGAAGGCTGCCAGGGGAAGGGGGGGTAGGACAATGGGAAAAAAAAGTTGGGGGGAGTGGGAGATACAGGCTTTTGGCTATAGAATGGGTAAGTCATGGGAATAAAAGGTACAGCATAGGGAATATACTCAATGACACTGTAAAAACATTGTATGGCTGATGGATGGTAGCTAGGCTTGTGAGCACAGCATAACATATAGAGAAGCTGAATCACTACATTGTACACCTGAAACTAATGTAACACTCTGTGTCAACTATACTCAAAATTTCTTTTTTAATACTTATATACAAACACATACTGTATACATATTTTTCCAAAAATCAGACTAATAGACCAAGCTATTAATAATGAGATTACATGGTGGTTTCACTTTCTGCATTTACACATCTTAAGCTTTTAGAATGAGCATGTATGAGAGTCACAAAAATTTTAAAATGTAGATATTTAGCTTTTTTAAAAGATTTTAGAATTTATTTATTTGAGAGAGGACTCATCCTCTCACATTCACATAAGAATGTGTGCATGTCCAAGTGGGGTGGGGTAGGGGGGAGTAGAGGGAGAGGAGGAAGGAGACTCCAGGCTGAGCAAGGAACCTGATATGGGGCTCAATCCCAGGACCCCGAGATCATGACCTGAGCCAAAGGGAGACACTTAACCAACTGAGCCACCTAGTGGCCCCCATATTTAATTTTATTACTTTAAGATATATCTTACGTATTTTAAGCATACATATTTAAAAAGCAAATTTAAGAAAATGAAAGCACAATTAAAAATATGCCTATTTTATACAACCATATATCATAAAAATGCGATTTCCAAACTAGGTCATTCATTCTATCATATCTGGTAATAATTCCTACATATGTTCATATTAATAAAGCATTACTGTACTGGCTAATGTGACACATTCAGGCTATTTCCTTGGGAGTAAAAATACTATGTAATCAAGTGTCAGCACAAAAACCTAATAGATAACCCCAAAAAGGACAAGCAAGGCATTAAAAAAACACATTAAAGAATTCAGACACAGCACAAAAATGAGAAGAAAGAGACAAATACATTCATAGTTCCCCAGCTAGCTACACTGTAGAAATTCAGGTAAAACTAAATGAATAACCTTGAACTCAAGATACGTCTGAAATAGAATTCAATCTCAATTTCAAAAAAAATTACAATACACTGAAATATTTTTCATGTGGGACAGTATGTATAATTCAAAACCTGCAAAAACTTTAAAGGGAAACTTTTTTCATAAAAAAGATCATTATCATGTTTTAAGCTGAAACTGGGGAATCAAAATTCAGTGGTATGTATACATACAGCAATCCACTCTTCCCCAGTGATTTACTTTGCTATAATGAAAGAAAAACATGGAATTTGGGGGTGATATCAGGTTTAGAACTTGGCAAAATGTTAAATGTTCTGGACCTGCTAAGTTTGGCAAATGCTGCACAACACTTAATGCTCTCTGGGAGACTTATAATGCATCTTAACATATATGACACCTTAAAAAATATGTATCCCAACTTATATGAACACAGAATCCTTAGTTCAAGAAGTACTAACTAATACATAGAACTCATGGAACAAAACACAGTTTAAGGAATGCTGATATAGGAAAGAGAGCATGGTCTTAGGAGTCTGAAGACTCTGCCACAGCTTACTAACTGTGTGACCCTGGGAAAGTTACTTAACCTCCCTGAGCCTCAGTTTTCTATCTGCAAAATGAAAATAACACCATCTACCTGAGTGCTTGGCACAAAAAAGATGATTGATAAGTAAATAAATAGTCCCTCTAATTTTTCATGTAATGGTTTATATGTTGGCTTTAGTGAGCAATCCAAGTATGAGAAATCTATTTTCTTATACCATCTTGCTCAATCCCATATCTATGTTCAAGTTTTCCAGTTTGATGTCAATCATATCCAAAATAAATGTTTCAATCTGGCTAAGCAACCCCTGTTTAAAAAAAGTCTTTAAATATTTGTGGAATATAGACAACCATGTGAAATTTTTTTTAAGATCTTATTTATTTATTTGACAGAGAGAGAAATCATAAGTAGGCAGAGAGGCAGGCAGAGGGCTAGGGGGAAACAGGCTCCCCGCTGAGCAGAGAGCCCGATGCTGGATCCCAGGACCCTGAGACGATGGCCCAAGCCAAAGGCAGACGCTTAACCCACTGAGCCACCCAGGCGCTCCAACCATGGGAAATTCTTAAGAAGCATAAATAAAATTAATTTCTACTCTTCAGTAATCAAGATACAAAGAATAAGAATGGATCCCTGCTGGGAAGCAACATAAACTGGCTAACCAAAAATGTCCCTATTTCTTAATAAAGACAGGTGTAAGACTTGTTACTCTCAAGAAGTCTAGTCAGGGATTTAAGGAAGGAAGAAGATAAAAGATGAACAAATCTTGACTGAATACCCATTAAGTGCCAGGGACAATTCTAGGCACTGGGTAAACAAACAGTCAACACCTTCATGATGCTTACATTCGAAATGCAGAGACAGACAAATAGACACATTTGTCATAAGATATCAGATAGTAGTTGGTAATTTAAAGAAATAGAAAGCAGTGTTAAGGAGTTGGAAGAAGATGAAAAAGCTTTGTTTTAGATAAGGTAGTCAAGAAAGGCCTCTGGGAGAGGTGACAGTGTCTAGGACTAAGTGAAAACAAAGCATACTGTAGTTTACCGATGCCTTCGCAGGCTTGAAATAAGTGGTGCTTTCTACTAGACTTTTTATTAACATTGTTCAGAAGGGCACGATCCACAGGTAGATACAGAAATCACTACTATAAAAGAGACTGGGTGGTACCAAGTAACTGATAGCATCAAAGTTCCCACTGCTTCACAAGTCGCATTTATAATTACGTTTTGGTCACATGCGGTACAATGTTAGCTTCTGCCATTATAACTACCAGTCATCCAGTCTCTATTTAGAAATCTCCCAAGAGAAGGCAGCACAAAAAGAAAAGATAAAGTATTAAAAATCCTTTAAAATAAAGAGTTCAAGAGCTTTAAAGTTTTCATGGTCACCAATCTCAAGGAGTTAGGAAGACTGATCTCCATCTCAACATCTTCGAACTGTTGCCTTATTCAGCTGCTAACTCTTCCTCAGTACTATAATGCCTCCAATTTTCTCCCTCCAACAACACTACTCCTCATTCCACACATGTAAATGTGTACATTTTTATATGAACGGAGGCTAAGTTGACAAGGTATGTTTCCAAGAAACGCACAAAGTGTCCTCTCCTGTTCCTTTACAGTAATTTCTTATGATAAAGTTGCTTTTTAACATAGCAGATTTTACATCAAGTGTTCCTTTTGAAGTACTCACCTCTTGAGTATAACATTAAGTTCTACAATGGAATACATTCAACAAATTAGTTTTCTGTGCCAGGCACTGTATTAATTGCTAGGTACCAAGTATACAAAAAAGACTAAACAAGATCCCTACTCAGGTTGGTTTACTAGTCAATACAACAGACAAAGAAAGAAACAACTATTCAGGTACCACACTTACATAAAAGATGCTACTGGAGTATATTAAGTGAAAGAATCACCTCATTCTGTCTGCTGAAATCCAAAAACACTTCTGAAAGCCTTAATATCTAAACCTGGTCTTAAAGGATAAATAGGCAGATGGGGAAGGAAGGACCTTAAGGTTAATGAGGCCAACTGAGAGAGATACTGTAGTGAAGGTAGACTCCCTCCCACCCACCCAAAAGGAAGCTGGAAAGGTTGGAGATGGGAGCTGGGAAAGGGGGAGGCAGTGGCCAGATTCTAAAAGGCTTTGTCTGCCAGGCTAGGCTATTAAGTCAGACTTTTATCTTGTCTTTGGAGTAAGAAACCATTTAAGAATTTTAGGGAATAAAGTGCCTAATAAGATTATATTTACAACTTAGAAAGAACACCAAAATGGACTGTAGATGAAGCCAGTCAGAAAGCAAGAGAGATTAATGAACAGACTGCTCCAACAGGACATCATGAAGCCTGAACTAAGACAGTGACAGAATGAAAAGCAAGCGTTAAAAGCACAGGTGTGTACAAAGTGTCAAAAACCACAAACATCTAAGAGGAAATCTATCCAGTGCAATCAGAGAAAGCTTCACAGGAGGTGGTATGTGCCGTGGGCCCTAAACAAGGAAAATTTGCTATACAGAAAATGAGAGTAAAGGACAGAGGACAAAACAGAACAGTGGGAGGGAAGGCAGAATGCTTAATGACCTGAGATCTTGTAAGAGTAGTAATTCTATCCTTTTGGAGATCAAGCAGTTGGTAAATATTTACTGAAAGCCTAAGAGGGATCTTGAAAAATCAGATGAAAATTAAGATCACCCTTCCCAAAGTAACGCACTTGGAAATTTACAGGCAAAATTTTAATAAGAGGAGTAACTGAAATGGCATTTTGGTCCAAGAACTCCAAGTTCACCGCTAAATAAGAACAGCATTATGATGATGGGATTGGCTAGGCTCAGAGCTGATAAGTAAACTGGGAGTAAGGCGGTGAAGATTTTTTATTCTAAGGCTAAGAAATCTGGGAAACTCAGACAATTTCAGGAACACTGTAGTTTACAGATTATCTTATTTAGTCCATAAAACAATACATTTAATTGGATAACAGTAAGTACTATGATTATTCTATCTGTCAATGAGAAAACTAAGGGTTAAAGAAAATAACATACCAAGGTACCTCTCTAGTTTAAATGGTGAAGCCTGTATGCCTATCTGCTTTAGACCCTTTGAACTCAATTACTAACCTAGGAGAAACTTAAATATATGCCTTACTTATTTTAACATTTAAAAATCTATAAAGTCGGGGCGCCTGGGTGGCTCAGTAGGTTGGAGCCTCTGCCTTCAGCTCAGGTCATGATCCCAGAGTCCTGGGATCAAGCCCCGCATCGGGCCTTCTGCTCAGCGGGGAGCCCGCTTCCCCCTCTTACTGCCTGCCTCTCTGCCTACTTGTGATCTCTCTCTCTGTCAAATGAATGGATAAAATCTTAAAAAATAATAATAATAAAAATTTAAAAAAATAAAAATCTATAAAGTCACTATTAGCCTACAACCCAAAAGTTTTTCATATAAACAAGGTTTACTCATAAAACTACTTTGGTATTCTCATAGTATAATCATTCACTCAATAATTTCAAGTTTGTTAAGGTTCCTTAAAAAGCCTTCAAAATACATATTACAAAGAAAACTACCAGTTGTATAACTTCAGGAATCATGATGCCCCCCCCCCAAAAAGCAAAAACTTGAGAGGATATTATCAATTTTTCAACAAAACAGAGAAAGGCTTTTTTCTGGAGTTAATCTTATCCACCTCGCTTGGAAGACAATGTTTTCAGAAAAGGAATTAAGGGAAAGGAGGGAAAAGCCACATCCCATAGTCATTGAATACAAATATTCACTGAATACAAGTTGATCTAAGTATCATTTTCTTAGTAACTATTACTTCTGAAGTTTCATTTTTATCATCTTCACAAACTTCTGAAAATTGAAAACATGCCCAGAATGAGACAAGCTCTCTATCCTTTCATATGTTGGTTTATTTCTTGATTTGGTGCAATTCCAAAGATAGAGCCATACTGCAAGAGCTGGAGAGAATATGGTCCCAGCCTGTTGCAGGAGGAATCTACTTGGTACAACCTAAGTCTCTGGAACACTTCTAAACTAAATACCTGATGGGGCACCTGGTTGGCTCAGTTGATTAAGCATCTGCCTTTGGATCAGGTCATGATCCTGGGGTTTGGGGATCAAGCCCCAAGTCTGGCTCCCTGATCAGAGGGGAGTATGTTTCTCCCTCTGCCCTTCCACCTGCTTGTGCTCTCTCTCTCAAATAAATAAAATCTTTAAAAAGAAAAAAAAAAAAAACCTGAACACCTGATGAAAATATTTTGTGGCAGTTAAGTATCCGAGAGAACACAAGTCAGGTTACTTATCTTTACATATTAAGTGCTTCTAGAGGGCATGTTCCTGTTGCCAACACATAGTGCAATGTCAGGCACACCACAGTGAAGGAATGAATAAATCTTATTCTGCCTTTCAAATGTGAAACCAGGAGCTATTCAACCAAATTTGAATGGTGACATTGTTCCTCCTTCATCATAAAATTATGAACAAGGACACCCTGAATTGATTTTATCTTGGCTATTGAAAAAAAAAAGTGACAAAAATATTGTGGCAAATATTGTGAAGAGCTGTCTATAAACTTTCTAGTCTACTGTTTGTATAAAGCATTACAAGGTGATAAAGGCCAAAAAAACAAAATAAATTCCACAGGCACAGTTTGCTCAAGGTTATTAGCAAATAAGTGGAAGAGTCACAATTAGGACCCAATTAGCTCTCAATCCAATGTGCTTCCTATTATATCAGTCATCACAGAAACATCTTTCTTATTTATTAGTCCAAAAAAATATTTTGAGAAAAATTTTAGGCAAAAGGAAAACTCGTAGAAAAGACAGATTACAAAAGTACTTGTAATTACTTCTGAAATTCTTCTGTGTCCTGACATTTCTAGGTGTCACCAAGACTCAAGACATTTAAACATTCAATTAAAATGATAGATGAGAGCCGCAAGTACTATGCATGAAGAAAAAAAGAAAGAAATTATATATATATGTGTGTATATATATATATATATATATATAGTATCCTCTGACAAACTTCAATTTGACTAGTTACATCCATTCTTGTTATCTTTCTATGATGACAACACAAACTTAGAAGGCTTCCCCCAAACCTACATCTTCTCATCATCCTCACTTTCCCTCCTTGTCCAATTAGCTCCCCATTCTCCCAAAGTTTCAATTTTCCTTCACATCTCTACCTTTTGGCACCGAAATGCTCCGCTCCCCTCCCTTCCCCCAACATTGCCATGATGCATTTTTATCCTTTCAGCCATAGGGGCTTCCTGGACCACCCTATCCAAAGCGGCCTCTCCCAGTTACTTCTAAGTTCATAACTACAAATCACAGTTAAACTTTTAATTGATTTTTACTAGTTAACTGTCGTTCCCATTAGGATGTCCCATGACGACTTTCCCCTCTACATTGTCTCTACAACACCCCTCCTTTTCCATCATTACCAAAACTGGTTTTGGAAATAGTTATTTCTACCACCTCCTCCTAACTGTAAGCTCATCAAGGTTGTAAAGTGCGGTCTTACTCATTTGCTCAGCACCTGGTGAAGTGCCTGACACCATCCAATGCATTCAGTAAAAGTTTGTTAAAATAAATGTGTGCAGTAAGTAGGAATATTCATTAATAGAGAAAAAGCAAAGAACAATTACACCTCAACACTTCCCAGTGCAGGGAAATGCTGTAGGGTGTAGACATAAAAACTGTAACGATACAATGTATTAGCAAGGACAAAATTCCATTTGAAGAGATGAGGTGTCTCTGGCTCGGCAGAGAGGAGGTAGAAAAGCAATGCAAGCAAGTCTACTTTTTATTTCCCACTGGACCACCAGAGCAAACTGTCCCCTAAAATTACAACTCTGGAACACTGCAATTTATTCAGCTAACTCAACTACTCATCAAGTGTCCAAGCACCGACATAATACTATTACTTTGCATTCTCTAAGATACACCAGGTGAGGAGCAGAGGGTTGGCCCTGAAACATGGTAGAACAAACAGCAGAAGTCATAATGGCATAGCTTTATAGAGAAAAATCCCGAAATGGCCATGCAGACCAATCTAAACATACCAATAAATACGTAACCACAGGTTAGGACCCACTATAGCACAGAAATGGTCATACCACTACCAAAAGAGACCACACTCCCCCCCACCTTTCTCAATCCTCTTCTGCTCAAAGATCCTAATAGCCACTACAAAGCTCAATAGCCTCATTCCTGGTAGCACAAACCTCAAAGGAATACAGGAGAAGCGAAAAGAAGAGCTTCACAGTCTCCCCGCCTCCCCGCCTCAAAAAAATAAAAGAAAATAAGAAAAAATAAAAAACCAAACAACCAATGGGCTCCACAATCCATAATGAGAAAGCCCCAGATGCCTTTCAAAGCCAACTGTCAGATCTTTTAGGGGCCCAAATGACGTTGACTCCAAAGATAAGTCTCTGGCCACAACATATATCTCCGGATTATTCAGGAAAACCCAGGTTTTCCAGTTTGGAGATATGCACTCAAAAAAGGATCTCCCATTAGAACGAGCAATCAATCTCTCAGGAGGCAATGGCGCTCCAACCACCCGGCAGGGGGACAGGCAACGGCGACAGGGCACGGCCCTTGCAGGGAGCCGCCGGCGCCCTCCGGGCTCTCAGTCTGGCCCAGCACAACCCGCCCTGGCGGTGGCCAAAGTCGGGCAGTGGTGAAGGGGGGCCAGCGGTCGAGCTTCCCGAGCTGGGCCTTCTCGGCCCGGGGGCGCGGCAAGACGCGAAGGTGGCGCCTTTCAGTCCGGCCCCGGCTGCGGCAACGGATCGGGGGCCTCTTCCCCTGGCCTCCCCACCCCGCCACCCTCACCCAGCCAGTCAGCCAGCCCCTCACCTGGCAGAAGCTCCGGCAGTAGTTCAAAGATGAGACCTCCGACACCTCCTGCTCCCTCAGCTCTGTCTCCAGCTGCCACAGACACGGTCGCAGTCCCGGGGCTCCAGGCGCCGGAGATGCAGGGCGATGACCCCTAGCCATGGACTCAGTCTCGGTTCCGTCTCCGGCTCCCGTTCCCGCCGGAGCCTCAGCCCCGGCCCCGGCGGCGACGGCGGCGTCTCCCTTTCCGTCCGCCATCTTCCCACGGCCCAGCAGCGCGTAGGCAACCAAGCCACGTGATTCAGCCCCGGCCCCGCCCCCGGCCGACCGCACGTGGTGACGCACTCCTTGGCGACGCGGGCGCGGGCCGGATTTCGTCACTGGGTCCCAGGGTACTCTCTCTCAGCGGCCTTCCCAACAGCCGCCCTGGCAACCGTCAGGAGGCTACTGGCCTCAGTCCTACCTGCCTCAGCCCTTCTAGACTCTTAAGAGTCACGAAGTCACCGAGCCTGACATACATTTAGACATAATCCAGATATGAGAGGGATGACACTGGAGCTGCGATCTCAAGAACGAGAGAAAAGCATCACCAGTAGAAGGAACATAAGCAAAGGTTGTGAAGCTGAAATGAAGACTAGCTCCGTGGGAAGGTGGTTTTTAACAGTGGGCATTACAAGTCAGTAGGGAAAGGATAACTCTTCAAGAAATGGTGCTGAGAAAATTTTTTCCAAAAGGAAAGAAAAATAATAAATGTTTCAAACCATATCCAAAAATAAATCCCACAAGGATTAAAGGCCTCGAAATATTTTTCAGGAAATATATCTGTATGATATTAGAATAAGGAAGAATTTCTTAAATAAGATCCAAAAGGTACAAACCATGTGAGAAAATATTGTTAGATTTGACTGCATTAAAATTTGTTAATTCTATAACAACGTAAGTTTAAAAAAGATGCAACACAAAGACAAGCCAAAAACTAGAAGGTATTCAAATAGATAAAACCAGCAAAAGATTAATATCCAAAAAAAGTTCCCAAAATCAAAAGGAAAAAAAAGCATACAATCTAGTAGAAAACTAAATAAAGGGTATACAGAGCTAGTTCACCAAGAAAGAAATATGAATGGCCAATAAACCCATGAAAAGATGTTTAACTTCACTGTAACTGTCAAGGTACAAATTAAAACAACATATGGGGCACCTGGCTGGCTCAGTCAGAACAGTATGTGATGCTTGATCTCAGGGTTGTGAGTTCCAGTCCTATGTTGGGAGTAGAGATTAGATAAATAAATTATATGTAGACATAATTTCATACCATTAGATTGGCAGAAAATTTAAATTAGCACCATGTTTTAGGATTTAGGATTATTGAATTTATATATTGCTAGTGGAGGCATTTATTGGTACATCACTGAGAAGAATGTATAATATTTAATAAAATTGAAGATACAAACGTCCTGTGACTCAGCAATTCCTAACGTTAATAAGAGTTGATAACTCATTGAGATTTATTATGTGTCAGGCAGTTTTTAAGGTTCCTTACATATTTCAAATCATTTCATCCTACTAACAATACCATGAAAAGTTATTATTATTGCTTTCATTTTATAATTCAGGAAACAGACACAGAGAATTTAAGTAACATGACCAAAGTGACAGAACTAGCAAATTATGGTGCCTGGACTTCAATCCTAAGTAGTCTGCTCCAAAATCTGACCTCTTTTTCCTTTTTTTTTTAGGTGGGGCAGGAGAAAGAGAGAATCTCGTGGGCACAGAGCCCGATGAGCTTGATCTCATGACCATGAGATGATGACCTAAGCCCAAATCAGGACTCCATCACTTAACCAACTGAGCTACCCAGGTGCCCCGAGAATCTGACCTTTTAACCACTATTTTGCTGGTGTTCATTGTAACACTATTATAATGACAAAATATCAGAAATAGCCTAAATGTTCAACAAAAGAGAGATGGACAAACAAATTATGGTATATTCACACATGGAAATATATAGCCAGTAAATGAATGAATGAAAACATCATATATTAGCATAGTAAACTGCATACCTCAACATTGATTAATTAGCACCTATTGCGCACTGAACAGATTCAGAGAACAATATATTCTAATGGACAAATGTGACTAAATATTAATGTGTTAGGTCTAGGTAGTGGGAACATGGTTTTCTATAATTTTCTCTGTGCTTTTTTGGTATCTTTAGAATATAAATAATTAGGTTTAAAAAAGGCGAGGGGCGCCTGGGTGGCTCAGTGGGTTAAGCCTCTGCCTGTGGCTCAGGTCATGATCCCAGGGTCCTGGAATCGAGCCCCGCATCGGGCTCTCTGCTCAGCGGGAAGCCTGCTTCTCCCTCTCTCTCTCTGCCTGCCTCTCTGCCTACTTGTGATCTCTGTCTGTCAAATAAATAAATAAAATATTTTTAAAATAATAAAATTAAATTAAAAAGGCGAGATTGGGTGGAATGGAGAGAAGGTCAGTGGATCTGTAGTGTGATTCCAGATAGGAAAGGTGGTGGAAATGAGGTTGAAGGAGGAAAGTGCCAGATAATATACGATTTTATGGCTCAAGGCAAGCAGTGGGGATTTAAAAGTGTGACGAGTAGGAGCGCCTGGGTGGATCAGTTGGTTAAGCATCTGATTTTTGATTGTGGTTCAGATCATGATCTCAGGGTTGTGAGATCTATCCCCACATCGCCATCTGCTCCACACTCCCTGCTGATCTTCTCTCTCCCTCTGTCCCCCTTCCTACTGTGCTCTCTCTTGCTCTCTTTCTCATTCTCTCTCAAATAGATAAATAAATCTTATAAAATGTGACACGTAACCACTGGAAAGTGTTAAGTGGTTGTGTGATATCATCCGATTTACACCCTTGCTGCCACCATATGCAGAATAGGTGGTTGGGAGGCAAGAATGAAGCTATTGTAGCAGTCCCAATAGTGAAGGTAAACAGATTACGGAAACATTTTGGAAGCAGAACTAACAGAAAATGCATGGGTTATGAGGAGTGAGGGAAAGAGAAGAATCTGAAGTGGCCACATGGCTTTTGGGTTGAATGGTTGGCAATGATGCTTATCGAGAAAAATGAAGAATTAGAAAAGAACAGATTGGGGGAAAAGGGAGAGAGAACCAAGAGTCCTGCTTGGGACAGGTACAGGTTAATTTTAATTTTCCTATGAGATATCCAAATGGATGCACTTGGATATATGTCTTTGGAACTTCAGGTAGAGCAGGGCTGGAGACACAGAGCCATCAGTTATGTTCCTGCTGTAAGATAACAACAGAGAAAACTACAAACCTTCTTTGACTCCACCTCTAAGTTTCCATCCCATTTTTCTATTCTCTTTTCTAGAAAAACTCCTATAAAGAGCTGGCCAAGCCCTCTGTTTATACTTTCTTCTCATTCTCTCTCGAACATTTTTCAGCCAGGCTTTCATCCCCACTCCTAACTGAAACTGCTTTTTAAATTTTTATTTCATTTTTAAAAGATTTTAGTTATTTTTCAGAAAGAGAGAGCATAAGCAGAGGGAGCAGCAGGCAGAGAGAGAAGCAGGCTCCCCACTGAGCAAGGAGCCTGAGGCAGTACTCCATCCCAAGATCCTGGGATCATGACCTGAGCCAAAGGCAGACACTAAACTGACTGAGCCACCAAGGCATCCCTGAAACTACCCTTTTTACTGTTATCAGTAATTTCCACTTGTGCTGAATCAAATGGCAAAGTATCAGTCCTTTATCTACTCTCTTGGCAGTGTTCGGCTTGTTGATCATTCCCCAGTATTGGATTTCACCTGGCTTCCAAGCCTCCATGGTCTCCTGGTGTTTCTTCTTGGTTTCTTTTCTTGCTCTCCCTTCTCTTTCTGATTTCTATATGTTCCAAGCACAGCCCTCAAAATCTTTTTTAAAGATTTTTATTTATTGGGGCACCTGAGTGGCTCAGTGGGCTAAGCCTCTGCCTTCGGCTCAGGTCATGATCTCAGGGTCCTGGGATCGAGCCCCGCATCAGGCTCTCTGCTCAGCAGTGAGCCTGCTTCCTCCTCTCTCTGCCTGCCTCTCAGCCTACTTGTAATCTCTCTCTCTCCGTGTCAAATAAATAAATAAAATCTTTAAAAAAAGATTTTTATTTATTAATTTGAGAGAGAGATTGCGACCAGGGTGAGGGGCTGAGGGACAAGAACAAGTAGACTTCATGCTGAGCGCAGAGCCCAACATGGGGCTTAATCCCATGACCATGAGATCATGACCTGAGTGGAAATTAAGAGTTGGACACTTACTGACTAAGTCACCCAGGCTCCCCAACCTCTTGTCTATCTATACTCACTGCTATATTCACCCAGTTCTAAAACCACTTATATACTTACACCCATTAATACCATCCAAAGGCACTCTGCCCTGGCAAAAATCTCTCTCTCGGTGTACACATACACACACATACACTTTATAATTATATTAAAGAACACAAGCTTCTCTATCTTTCAAGATCCAGCACTCACCAAAAAGTACTACTCTAAATATTTGCTTTTATAACCACTATTCAAGCTCAGGAACATTTTCCCATTTCTTTTATTCTATGTCCTCAACTGAAAGGCACCAAAAGAATTGAAAGCAAAGACTTGAGCAGATATTTGTATACATATGTTCACAACAATATTATTCGTAATCACCAAAATGTGGAAACAACCCAAGCATTCATTGAGAGATGAATGGATAAACAAAATGTGGCATATATATACAAGTATATAGAATGGAATATTACTCAAACTTGAAAAGGAAGGAAATTCTGACATATGCTATACAATCGATGAAACTCGAAGATGTTTTACAAAGTAAAATATGTAAATCCCAGGGACAAATATTACATGATACTAACTATGTGAGGTACCCTAAGAATTTAAAATCAGAGACAAAAAACAACAGTGATTTCAAGGGGCCGGGGAAAGGGAAAATAGGGAGTTAGTATTTAGTAGGTTCTGATTATCAATTTTTTTGACAGTTTTATTTATTTGTTTGTTTGTTTGTTTGAGAGATGGAGAGACAGAGATCGTGAGAGAGAGCACAAGCAGGGAGGAGAGGGAGAAGTAGGCTCCCCACTGAGCAGGGAGCCCAATGTGGGGCTCCATCCCAGGACCATGACCTGAGCTGAAGGCAGAGGCTTAACCGTACTGAACCCAGGAGTCCCATACTGATTATCAATTTAGGAAGATAAAGAAGTTCTGGAGATGAATGGTGGTATGGTGGCAAAACAATGTGAATATAATTAATGCCACGGAACCATATACTTAAAAAGGGTTAAATGGTGAGTGCCTAGGCAGTGCTGTCGATTAAGTGTCTGACTCTTGGTTTCCACCTAGGTCCTAATCCCAGGGTCGTGAGATCAAGCCCTATGTCTGGCTCAGGGCTCAGCATGGAGTCTGCTTGGGTTTGTCTCTCCCTCTGCCCCTCCTCCTCTCAAATACATAAATAAATCTTTTTAAAAAAATGGTTAAATGGTAAATTTTACATTATACATATTTTATCACAATATAAAAAAAAAAACAAAACAAAACCAAAACTGAGAGGTACCTGGGTGGCTCATTCAGTTAAACATTTGCCTTCGGTTCAGGTCATGATCCCAGGGTCCTGGGGTTAGGCTCCCTGCTCAGCAAGAAGCCTACATCTCCCTCTCCCTCTGGCCCGCCAACATGCTCTCTCCCTCTCTCTCAAATAAATAAAGACGATCTTTAAAAAACAAACAAACAAACAAACAAAAAACTGAAAGGCAACTGCCTCCTAATGCCTCGGTTTTGGGTGGAACCACTTAAGAGAAACAGGCATCACTTTACAATGCCAAGAGAATTTGAACAGCAGAAGTACTTAGGTAAGAGAAAACACAAATTAACTTGTCATACTCTTCCTCTTAGATAGCACAAATGCAGCATATTCTTGCATAACCGAGTATTATTTTCCATAGTAGTGAATGTTCCTTTTTAAAGATTGCCTCTTTTCATGTTCAAATTCATGGTTTGGAAACAATTGATGTATTAGCACAATTTCCACAGTGGCTGAAGAAAATTTTGCAATCCTAAACAATTCTTTTGACCCTTAAATGTTATATTCATATGTATATTTGTCTGCTTGTAACATATTGGAGAGACTGATTCTTTCCATAATCAATAGATAACAATGAATTGGGAATGTATCCACAATAACTTTATTTGTATAAAAATATTTAATAAGGCAATAACTTAATAAAGTTAACTATTTCCAGAACTGCTTGTATAATTTTTATTTAAAATTCTGATTATTTGGGGGATGACTGTCTGGGTCAGGTAGAGCCATGTAACTCTTGATCTTAGGGTTGTGAGTTCAAGCCCCACATTTGGTGTAGAGATGACACATAAATAAATCTTTAAAAGTCTGATATTTTTGTATTTTATTTTGTATATTAGTAGATAATTTGAATGTTTTAAGGCAAAAAACAATTTTGGCAGTTTATATTTTATATATTACTTTATTTTTAAAAGATTATTTATTTATTTAATAGGGAAAGAGAGAAAGAGAGCATGAGCAGGGAGAGCCACAGGCAGAAGGAAAGGCAAGAGCAGGTTCCCTGCTGAACAGAGAGCCCACGCAGGGCTCAATCCCAGAACCCTGAGATCATGACTTGAGCCAAAGGCAGATGCTTAACCCACTGAGCCACCCAGGCACCTCTAGTCACAACTTCTAAATAGCTAGACATATGGTAGATGGATCACCATCTGTGCTCTTGTTCCTGACCTTACAAATAGTAAGAGTGAACCCGCTGACTATCACCACTGTCCTCATATCCAGACTCAGCCTCCTGTGCCCTCTACATATCTAGCAGGCATCTCATGCAAAAAGTGCCCCAAACGTTTCCTTTTCTGGTAAATGTGTACTCATTCAGCTGCTTAAGCCAAAGACTAAGGAGTCATGCTCATCTCCATTCTTTCTCACACACTCCATATCTAATCCACGCCCTAGGTTGAAAATGTATTCTCAAATCAAATCTTTCTCAGCTCTACCCACAGACTTCTTCACTAATGCCCCTCCGCTCCCCACCCCCATCTAAACATGCATGATAATCCTTCTGGTAGACTAGCTATTTCTATTCTCATCCTTCTGCACTCAATTCTCCAGACAACAGCCACATTAATACTTCTAAGACATAATACAGATTATATCTCTCTGCTCAAAATACTCCAGTGGCTTCCCATCATCCTTACCAGAGTCCACAAAGTCCTACCTTATTGGCCCCTGCTATCTCGCCAATTCACGTCCCCACCACTTCTTACTCGCTCCATTGTGGCTCCAGGCACACTGGCCTTAGCATGATTGAACAAGACAAACCAGGCCCATGACTTTCATACCTACTGTTTGCTTTCTCTGGTTACTTTTCCTTTTCTCATTTCATTCAGGTTCAACTATCACCTCAGAGAGGCATTTCTTCATGAACCTATCTGAAATAGCTTTCTCTATCCCCTTGCTCTTCTTTAATTTTTTCATATTAATTGGCTTTATATTATCATTATTTTGTGTGTCTCCACTTGCCAGAGGTAAGGTTTTTTTTTTTCCAATTGAGCTATAACTGACATATAACAGAAGATAAGGTCTTTGAAAGTAGGGTGACTTGCTTTATCAATACTGTAACCCTAGGGTCTCTGGTACAATAGGTCCTGTCATATTGTGGGCAACTGTTTATTAAGTGAAAGAAGAAATTTAAAAGTTTGTAGTGTTAAATGGGATTGGAGGAGCTATCTTAGGGAAAGTGTGAATCAAGAGTCACAAACACATATTCTTTTTTTTTTAAGTTTTTTTTTTATTTGTCAGAGAGAGAGAGAGAGAACACAAGCAGAGGAAGAGGGAGAAGCAGTCTCCCCACTGAGCAAAGAACCTGATGCGGGGACTCCATCCCAGGACCCTGGGATTATGACCTGAGCTGTAGGCAGACGCTTAACCAACTAAGCCACCCAGGTACCCCCAATAAGCTCATGTTCTTGTATACCTTTGGCAAATAACCTAAATGAATGAAGCAGGATGGATATCAGATGTTTGAAATAGTAAAACTGATTAAGAAATGACCCAGGCAGCGGATACTCCAGCAAATTATTGCTGTGGGGAAATGTAGATCCCATTTTGTTAGATCTTCAAATTCTCCCAGAGAAATTGGAAATCCGGGTTTTTAAACACTACAGGCTATTTAGGGACACCTGGGGGTTCAGTGGGTTATGTCTCTGCCTTCGGCTCAGGTCATGATCCCAGCGTCCTGAGATGGAGCCCCATATGGGGCTCCATGCTCAACAGGGAGTCTGCCTCTTTCTCACCCTCTATCCCTTCCCCTACTCATGTGCTCTCTTTCTCTCTTTTAAATAAACTAATAAAATCTTAAAAAAAAAAAAAAGAGGACAAACTAAGAGAAAAGTCCTTGAGAAGGTGAGAGGAGATATCCAGAATATAGGAAAAGGTTTGGTCTAGGGTAGAAATGAGAGACACGTTTTTATGTGAACTGGAGGGACGCTAGCAACTATGGGTATGGGTGGGAGGAGGTGTGTGTCCATGTGGCAGTGGGCAACTCTGGAGTCGCTGCCTGAGTGCTTCTTCCTCCAGGAAGTATGAGTTAAAGTGTTGAGCTGACAGTAAGGAGGTGGGGAGAAGCAATGTTGAACATTGGAGGAGAGAAGAAACTTTAGAGTTAGAGCTGTTTCAGAGCAAGATAGGAAAGAATACTTACTAAATGTGTGCATGAAGACTGAAGGGCCACCATGTTGGGTGGCATTCTTCATTTGTTTAACAAATACTCATGGCCAGTCTGCTATGTTTCAGGTACTGTCCTCAAGGCAGAAATAGGTCATTGAACAGAGGCACCTGGCTGGCTCAGCCAGTAAAGCATGTGACTCCTGATCTCAGGGTCATGAATTCAAGCCCCACATGGGTTGTGGAACATACTTAAAAAAAAAAACAAAAAAAAAAAACAGTGTCATGAATAAAGGATGTCCCTGGGTTTCGCACTTTTTCCCCCAGAATCTACAATACAGTTAACTTCTTTGTCTTGAGTCGTATTCTAAACTAGACTCCCAGTTCTTGATGAAGCTGGGTATTTCCCAATACGCCATCAGTAATACATTTACAAATGAGGATTTAGGGTAGTTTCACTTTGCAGATCTTTTTTTCAGATTCAAAAAACCTTGAGGATATCTACCACGGTTGTGGTAACTTCTTTTCAAAATACGTGAAAAGCGGAGGATTCTGGAGTCAAGTTTGGCGGGTCTGAATCCCAGCTCCACTACATGATTAGTTCTGTGCCTTTAGATCATTTAATTTCTTTGAGTCTCACATTCTTCATCTTAGGATGGACATAATACTAGCATGTATCTAAGGAACTATCATTAGGGATGCCTGGGTGGCTCAGTCAGTTAAGCATCTGACTCTTGCTTTTGGCTCAGGTCATGATCTCAGTGTTGTGAGATTGAACCCTGTGTTGAGCTCCGCACTCAGTGTGGAGCTTTCTGAAGATTCTCCCTCACCCTCTGCCCCTCTCGACCTCTTCAACGATAATAATAAAATAAGAGAGAGATTGTTCAAGTGACCAAAGAGGGCTGAACACATAGTAAGTGCTCAATAAATAGGATTACTATTGTTTCTATGAGGTTGAGTCTCAGAGAATAACTTTAGCTTCCCTTATGGTAGACTCCCACACATAGTGACTATGGAAACAGTCTATTTTCATGACTGTTGTGTGAGACATAAAATGTCAGAGGACAGACCTATATTGTGGATCATTAAAGCTGCTGATTAGGCTAGAATTTCCGATTTGCAAGTTCAAGAACTTGACTCTATCATTTCACCTAGGTGGTGATTAAGTCACAAGAGCCCAATTTACTAATTCACCCTAAGAAATATAATGGCGTCCCTATAGAAAAGTCCACTTGGGAAACAAAATTAGCATCAGGAGTTTGCTTAGGGCAAGTAGGTTGGGTGTAAAGGGAGCTACAAGATCTTAAATCACCCCCTTCCATACCCAGGCTTCTTCACAATTATTTTCCTTTATTTTTAAATTTTTATATATTTATTTAATTTACTTTTTTAAGATTTTATTTATTTCAGAGAGAGAGAAGAGAGAGAGAGAGGAGGAGAGCACTCAAGCTTGAGCAGGGGGAGGGACAGAGGGAGAAATAGAACCCACCCCCCAGCAGGGAGCCCAATGCAGGCAGACGCTTAACCAACTGAGCCACCCAGGCACCCCCAAAATTATTTTCTATTTTCTCTCTTTCCTTTTCTCAAGATCTAATCGGGTTAGACTCTAAATCCTATCCATTTGTCCTCAGGAAACTTTCTTCTATCCGTCTTTTCTCTGACCCATTCCCACTTATCCATGCCCTGCAAATGGGAACATATACAGAACACAGCATAACGTCCTCTAAAGATATGAGAAGAGCAAGGAGGAGGAGAGTAGCTGCAAGGTGAGGGAGCAGTGTCTCTACTCCAGAACCACTTTTGAGTGCTTAGCCCCCATGACTGTCACCACACGTTCCCAGTCTCTCTCCTTTGGACTCACTACCTCCCTGGGATCCCAGGAGCCTAGTGTTCCATTCTGGGAGGCTTTGTTGTTGTGTTCTGACGAAGGGTTGGGGGTCCCAAAGGCAGAGAACCCTCAGAGGAGATGCAAACTCGAAAACCTCACAGACGCTGTTTCAGTCTTCCTTCCTGCCAGAGACTATCCCCCAGAAAACTATTCTTTGCTCTTCCTTTTGGGGGATTTTACATTTGTTGGATTTATTGAAGGACTGATTCTTTCCCTGTCACACCATCATTAGACAAGTCCTACTTTTCTCTTGCTTGAGCTATTGCAAGGGTGTCCCAACAGTTATCCCTGCTTCCAGATCACCCGACTTGTTCCCTGAAATTCATCTTCCTAAATTCACCTCCATGGCTTAAAAATGTTAAGCCCCTTTTTGTTTCAAATTGAATAAAAATCTTCAGCTTGGGTTTTAAATCCAACCACTCACCATTTGCTATTCCTAAGAGCACAGAGTTCTTTGCTAGCTCCCCAAACATGTCACCATCACCCCTTATACAGTTTTCCTACCTTTGTGTCTTTGCTCAATTTGTCACCTCTTCGTGGAACTCCCTGCCACTTAGACTAAATGGTATGAAGAGATAGTATTATTCAGTCATAGTAGACTGGCCCTTCCTTCAGCCCCTCAAATTCTCATCTTTTTCTTACCTCAAGGGCTTTGTATTTACTGTTCTGTCTTTCTGGAACATTCTTTACCTATCCAGCTCCTTCTCAATCTTCAGGGTTCTTCTCTTAAAGTTAAGTCCTTCGCTTGTCTCTCTTCTAGCAGCCTGTTCTTTTTTTCTTCCTAGTGCTTACCCAAATCTGTAATTATGCATGTAAGTATTAGTTTATTTGTTTAAGACCCCCTACCACCACCTCACTAGATGACAAATGTGCCAGCCTATGTGCTCCCAGCTCTATTTCAGTGCGTAACACAGACGCCATGGCAAACATGAACATTCGCTGGATGCCTGAGTGACTGATGGGTTATAATGCTTGGAACTCATAGTCCATGATCAGCAAAACCACCTGCATTCTCAGTCTCTTCTCTGCGTTAACTTACACCTGCCTCTCCCCTCCCCTCAGTGCTGCCTTTCCTCTTCTGTTTCCTTCATGGATTGGGGAGTGGCACACAGTGGTTGCTCCATATATAATCACTTCATTGCTTTCTGCTCTGTCCCTTTCCCTTCAGTCTAATGAATGGTCAGGCAAGAATGAAAAGCCATTACTGTTTTGCATTCAGGCAGACTGAGATCGACTGCCAGTTTTGCTACTGACTCTTGGGCCATCTTGATCACGTTATTGAACTTCTCTGAGCCTCTGAGCTTCATTTCTAACAGAATTTTAACATGGGCACAGGTACCTTGTTAGGTTGGGCCATGGTGTTAAGCTACACTGCCCCCTAGAGGGCTTTTGTTTCTGGAGACTCAGAATCCCAGGAATGTTTGAAGGTCTTTGCCAGCTACACTGACCCCCTGCAGAGAAGGGGGGCGCCCACATAGACTTCGGGCCACAGATGAAGAGTTCAGCGGCCTGGAAGAGGGCAGCAATCCTTGAGCAGCAGGGTGACAGTGGTAGTTCTAGTTGTTTTTGAGAATTGGGGAGGGGACTCGGTTGAAAGTCCAGATTTATTGCCACTTAAGCATTTGGTGGGTTGCCTAGAGTTTAGAAATTTGGGTTATTGCTACATGTGTGGTACATTTGTGTCAGTCATGATTAGATAAGGTTATGGGTATTTCTGAGCCACACATTAAATGAAGGTAATAAGAAATCTCCACCTCTCAGTAGTGTTGTGAGGATCAAATGAGAAGATGGATTTACGTAAAGTGTAAATATGGTGCCTGGTACCAAATAGATCCTCAATAATTGCCAACTGGTACCATTGTTCTTGAAAATTAGGTAGCTTGTCCACTTTTCTTTCTTTTGCCAAATGGCAAGTTTATTCTCTAAAAATAGAGAATCTGGAAAAAAATGGATCAAAACAAGAATACGGTCAAAGTATTTTTTTTTTTTTTAGGCAGTCCTTTGTAGGCAGTAGCCTATTTTTGTAGGCAGTCCTTTGCTCTTTGGGTTAATAAAAGAATACACAGAGGTGCCTGGGTGGCTCAGTCGTTAAGTGTCTGCCTTCGGCTCAGGTCACGATCCCAGGTTCCTGGGATCAAGTCCTGCATCGGGCTTCCTGGTCAGCGTGAAGCCTGATTCTCCCTCTCCCACTCCCCCTGCTTGTGTTCCCTCTCTCACTGTCAAATAAATAAATAAAATCATTTAAAAAAAAAAAGATAACACAGACCTTCTGTTAAGTGTGTGAAGTTAAATATATTTAAAAATCCATTAATAAATATAATATAATTATTAAGTATTGCCAGTGGCCAGGGTTAGGGAATAGAAAATGATCGAGAAGGGGCAAACAGAACCTTCTGGGTTGGCAAAAATGTTCTATACCTTGATTGTGGTCATTGTTACGTGTGTATATACATTTGTCAAAGTTCACTGAACCATACATTTATGTGGGTATTTTACTATATATTAGTTATACCTCAATAGAACTAATTCTTTTTTAAAAATCCAATCTTTTCATTGTCTTTATTATTTTATTTTTTTAAGATTTTATTTATTTGTAAGAGCACAAGCAGAGGGAACAGCAGGCAGAGGGAGAGGCAGACTCCTGCCAAGCAAGGAGCCCAATGTGGGACTCAATCCCAGGATGCTGGGATCATGACCTGTGCCAAAGGCAGATGCCCAACCGACTAAGCCACCCAGGCATCCCAGTTTTTATTATTTTCATACTTCTTTCATTTAAATTAATTCAAGTAGTAATTAAACTTGAAATTATATTTATTATTCATTAACTTATGCTTGAACTAAATAATTTAATAAATATTAATTTATCTTAAAATATCATGATAATATCATACTATCAGTAATAGTAACGGAAATGAATCAGCGGAAATGAAAATGCTGGTTTTGTTATATATACAAACAGCCCAGATGATGACTCAGACCGGACTACAGTGCTGGGCTCTTGACATACAAATTGAAATAGACATGGCCCCTCACCTCAAGTAGCAGCTTACTGTGCAGTGAGGGACCCACACATAAATAGATAATTTCTTTTTTAAATAATTACATATTTTTAAGTAATTGATTAAAATATGCCCTTGATTTTTAAAAATCTGCACAGAAAAATAGATAGTGAAAATAAAAAATAAGTCTCCCTGTGATCCCTGTCTTGGTCCCCCAGTTTCAATATGGTATATGTATATGGTAACTTTGTATATAGTAGCTCTGCTCTCTCTTTATTTTGGTTCTTCTCCTTGCCTTTTTTTTTTTAACTTAACACCTCTACTCTGGAGATAATCCCATAACAAAATATATCAAACATATAGTTTTGTTTCTTTCTTCTTCTTTTTTTTTTTTTTGGCCCACCCACCCACTCCAAACAGAGAGTTTTCAATAAAGGAGGTGAAAATCATAGTAGAGGGATGAAAAGAATGCAGTGGGTCTTTGGAATACTACAGACTACTAGCTAATTTAGGTAAAGCTTCCTGGAGGATTGATGGGGCAGCCTCATTTCATGTGTATTCCAGGATAAAAACACACAAACTCATTAGTAAACCAAACCCTCTAGTTGTCTACTAAACTGTGTGCTCCTGTCTATAACTCTGGTAGTTGTTTGGTGGGGAGCCAAAGCAGTACGTACAGAGCAAGGATGGAGAAAGGATGCTGTACAGAAAATGAGACTGGGGTTGGGGGTGGGGACTTATGTGCGCCTTTAAAGCAGAGGTAGGAGTTGGATGGGACTTGGTCCAGGAAGAGCTAGAAGGCCAGTGTGTACAGGGAAGTCTGGAGTTACAGATCATGTTTCAGATGACCCAGGGACTGATTAGGATTTGCAGTTCTCTAACTATGATTACCAGATTCAGCAAATTAAAATGCAGCACATCTAGTTAGATTTCCAATTGAGATAAACAACAAACACTTTTTTAGTACAAGTATGTCCCAGATTCAAACACAGCTGGGCTTCCTGTTTTTTTTAAATATATATATTTTTAAGATTGTATTTATTTATTTGACAGAGAGACAGTGAGAGAGAGGGAATACAAGCAGGGGGAGTGGGAGAGGGAGAAGCAGGACTTCTGCTGAGCAGGGAGCCTGATGCATGGCTCGAACCCAGGACCTTGGGATCAGGAACTGAGCCACACAGGCGCTTCCTGTATTTTATCTGGCAGCCCATATGAATGAATTAAATTAACTACTCAACACCACAAGCTCAAAAACAATAGGAAAACAGGCATGTTGAATGGGAAGAGAGATAAGAAAGAAAATGTGGAATTAAAGTCAAGACTTAGCTAATGAGGGGCGCCTGGGTGGCTCAGTGGGTTAAAGCCTCTGCCTTCGGCTCAGGTCATGATCTTGGGGTCCTAGGATCGAGCCCCGCATTGGGCTCTCTGCTCGGCAGGACGCCTGCTTCCTCCTCTTCTCTCTCTGCCTGACTCTCTTCCTACTTGTGATCTTGGTCTGTCAAATAAATAAATAAAAATCTTAAAAAAAAAAAAAAAAAAGACTTCGCTGATGAGTTTAGGGCTGATGGGGCCCAGGCTAAGAAGGCAACTCTGGTAGATTGGCCTGGGCTGGCAGGGTCAGGGCTGTGTGGCTTGAAAGGTCAGGACAGGTAGGCCCTCAGGGCAAAGGAGGCATCTCTCTCAGAATCAGTGGGGATGGGGCCAAGCAGATGGCTCTTGTGGTCAGGAGATGGAGTAAAAAGTGAATATACCAAGAATAATGGAGCCAAAATTCTCACTGTTGGAGAAGACAGTTACAAATATGGAAATGGTAAAGACTAGAACAAACTCTGATGTTGAAATAGAATTAAAGGTAGAATGGGGCCCCTGGGTGGCTCAGTCAGTTTTAAGCATCTGCTGTTGGACAGGACCTGGGGTAGAGCCCTGCATCAGACTCCCTGCTCAGCCAGGAATCTGCTTCTCTCTCTCTCCCTCTTCCCTCGCTCACTCTCTTTCTCTCTTTCAAATAAATAAAATCTTTAAAAAGTAATAAAATAAATAAGTCAGGGGGATGAAGGTACAGCACAGGGACTATAGTCAATGATATTGTAACAGCTTTGTATGTCGACAGATGGTAACTACACTTACTATTGGTAATGTATATAAATGGTATTGTACACCTGAAACTAATATAAAATTTGTGTCCATTATACTTCAATTAAAACAAAGACTAAAAAAATAATTTGATTGTATATGTGAGCTTTTTTTTTTTTCCAGGCCCTCTACTCTATTCCTTTGGTTTTATGCCTGTGTTTATGTCAGTACCAAACTGTTTTGACTCCTGAAGCTTTGGATTAAGTTTTGAGATTAGGAACTCTGAGACACACAATATTGTTCTTTTTAAGGTTGTTTTGACTATTTCGGGTCCCTTGTGATTTGATATAATTTGAGGATGGATGTTTCTATAAAACCACATAGTTTGAAAGATATTTTTCTGTCGAATGAAATGGTACACATTCTTATAATTCGAAGTTCTCCCTAAAATGGTCATGACTGGCTGACTCAGTCTGTAGAGCATGTGACTCTGGATCTAGGGGTTGTAAGTTGGAGTCCCACGTTGGGCATAAAGATGACCTACACCTAAAAATAAAATCTTTTTAAAAAAATTTGTCAGTTGTGAAATTAGGGACCCTTTAGAGAAACATCATAATGGTACTGGATCCCCGTAAGGAAAAAGTTGAAAAGCCCAAGACAGCATTTTACAAGATCCCCCTTCCCTGGTTTGTAGCCGTAAGAAATAGGGCTCACTAACACTCTGGGTCCACTTTCCTAAGGCAATTACACCAGAACTAGACCTTATCTCTCATCGGTTTTTTTTGTTTCAAAGGCCTTTACAGAGCTATGAGGAATTTAGTGGTTCTTGATAGGATTGCTTTTATCTTACCTCTGGGGGGGGGATTTTAACAAGTACTACAAAATCACAATGTCTTTTATGGCCCATTATCACTTAGCCGTGTAAAGTGATCTCAGATTCAATGCATTTGACATGCATTCACCATGACTTTTCTCTTTCTAAGACGAGAAAAATCATAAATAATGTATATTTTACGAAGAGGTTTAGAGATTCTAGTGCTACACTTACTTGATAAGGCTCTTAATCTCTTTGTCTTACATCTTTAAAATGGAATATTAACAGAAACTACATCACAGGGTTGCCTGAGATCAAATGCATTCATAGATGCAAAATGTTTAAAACAATGGCATATCAACGTCAGCTCTTATTATTACCTTATCAGGTATTGAGAGGATTAAGATAAATGAGATTTCCCCCCCCCCCCCCCCCCGCCCCAGCCCCGCAAGGTCTTGATGTGGCATTTGGCACCTGGAAAGTGCTATAAATACATGTTGATGATTGTTATAAACAGATATTTTTGTGATTTCCCAGGAAGCCCACCCCTTTATTAGGTGCATCTTGCCTTTCTTCACAGTTTGGACCTATGAGGAATTTGTTGTCATAACAAGCATCGTGTTCTTTCCACAGTTATCTTCATCCAAGCCATTGGCTTTCAAGGCCTGTGGTTGTTTTGTTCAACATGGTAGCCTGTGGACATCTATGGCTGTTGAACCCTTGAAACGTGGCTAGTACAAATTGTGATGAACTCTGATGATAAAGTACACACCAGATTTCAAAGTCTTTGCATCAAAAAGGGAATGAAAAAATTTGGTTAATAATTTTACATTGATCCCATGTGTAAGTCATAGTATTTTGAATATACTGGATGAAATAAATATCCTATTTAATTTTACCTGTTTCTTTTTACTTTTTAAATGTGGCTTCTAGAAAATTTAAAGTTACATATGTGGTTCACATTTTATGTCTGTTGGGTAGTGCTGCCTTATAGGGTCACAACTTGTGATTATTTAGCTTTAAGGTAGATTTCTCATGATTTGGCTTAATCTGTAAATGATATTTCCAAACGTTTATAAACATACATTGATCATTTACCTCTACATTGCAATTATATTTTAAACCTACTTCATGTTAAAAAAAACCGACTGAAATAAAAAACAAATCTACTTCATGTTAATATCTCTTTTTCTCAGGGGCACCTGAGTGGCTCAGTTATTAAGTGTCTGCCCTGGGCTCGGGTCATGATCCCAGGCTCCTGGGATCGAGTCCCGCATTGGGCTCCCTGGTTATCTTGTGGTTCCTCTCTCATTGCACTGTCTCTCTCTCTCTCTCTCTCTGCCAAATAAATTTTTAAAAATCTAAAAAAAATTCTTTTTTCCATATTATCCTGGATTTAAGGCATTTTTATAGGGTTGTTCCATTTGATGACAGTCATTGATTCCAATATTCAGCTTGTCACGGCATAACTGTCCCTGAGCATGAACATCTTCTCCTCACACTGGCCTGTTTGCCTCCTCTAACGCCAGGAGTGAGATCCTCAAAGAGTTGCTGTTTCCTGTCAGTAACAAAATGTACCAGGAGTTTCTCTGCCTGGAGGTTTGGCACTGGCTGCCCTCCAAGAAACCCTGGTTTCTTTTCATGAAGGAGAATGTGGGGGATTTAGGACCTAAGGCTGCATTTGTATCGTTCTCAGTAACTACAGGGTGTCAGCTGGCCCAGAACAAAGCAGACATTAATCATCTTATGGACTGAGTTGGAAGGCATTCAGTCGTGAGTTGCCTTTAACCCTCACCTCATTATTTTTATCTTAGTCTAATACAAATAATAATTTAAACACAAATTAAAATTTACACAAAAGTTTGGATCCTTTAACAGTGCTATTCTATAACATTTCCTCTTATCTGCTCTATTTTTACCATGGTACTAAACATTTTCAATATACTTCTTTCAGTTTTCACTTATTTTCTTATCTGAACTGTCAGCTGCTTAATTTGTAATATGTGATATATCCATATCATATACATTTTTAAAAGTTTTTACTTAATTTATTTATTAGGTAATCCTGACACCCAATGGGGGTTTCAAACTTATGATCCCAAGATCAAGAGTTGCAAGCTCTTCCAACTGAGCCCGCCAGGTGCCCCCATACCATACATATTCTTGATATGAGAAAGAGACAAGCGGCCCCTTCCATGGGGAGCTGTGCTGGTACTCCCACTTAGGCCTCAACACAGCTGGGAGCTGGCCACCTGGCTCAGCCATGGTGTTCTCCTGCTGACCATAAAACACTTTGCAGAATACAGACATCAGCTAAGGCCACTCTGTGATAGAGGCAGATGAAACAAGACTACTCCATGATTACAACTGAGTAGACGAAAACAATAATGTCGTCTAAGTGACACAAAATCACAAAAGCGACTGAGTACGTGCCCTTTTTCCCAGATAATATGACTGACTGCTGCTCCTGTACCAGTACAGCTTTAACTCTGCTCTGTTCCCTCCGACTTCTGGATAAAAATTATTAAGATACTCAATCATAGAATTATTCCTGCTTCCTGAAAGTATCCAACCAAAGCAAAGCCACACTTCCTTAAACCCTTTCCCAAATCATCCAGCCCAAGCTCACATTTTGTAAGTCCTTTATGACATCTTATGGAGACACCCCACGGACCCCATGGCTTACTGTCTCCCAGATGGCAATGAGCCAATAAACCCTGCTTTGATTAACTACAGGTGTTTTCCTTCTGGTTTCCCACTGACAGACACTGACACACACCAATTCATACGTTTAAATTACAGTGTAACCCAAAACTTCAGAAACATTTATGTTCCATTTTCAATATGGCAGCTTGTTTCCATTAAATTTATGCTATGATTATTCATTTCCTTTGGCCAGTTGCCTACTCTCATAAGACTTCTGAATTTAACTTTTAAATTCAGTTTACTCAACTGAATATTAATATTAATATATTAATATATTAATATATTCATAGGTAATGGGTTCAAGATATTAGTAGCAGGGATGCCTGGGTGGCTCAGTTGTTAAACGTCTGCCTTCGGCTCAGGTCATGACCCCAGGGTTGTGGGATCGAGCCCCGCATCAGGCTCCTTGCTGGGCAGGAAGCCTGGTTCTTCCTCTCCCTTTCCCTCTCTCGCTGTGTCTCTCTCTGTCAAATAAAAAGGAAAAAAAAAAAAGATGTTAGTAGTAATATCAAATTCATAAAAATTGATCTTATTTAAGGACATTATAAAGAAATATTCAGGGGCAGGTACATAGGACTCAATAAGATACTTTTTTAGACATTTGAACTAGCATATAGAGTCATTTGATAAACAATATACATTTGATTCAAAAAGATTACTACATAGAATAAGAAACATTGAATCACTGTGTAAAATCTGTACCAGAACAAGTAGCTGCCTATGAACTAGACTAGGTCACTAACACGGTGCTAACATAAACCAAGATGTCCCATAATTAACCATATTTCTTAAATTTATGCTATTTTTACTATGTGAATAAAAGCTTTCAATTATTTTCACCTCTCTTGAATTTTCACATCAAGAAGATCATGTAAAAAAAAAACCCCTACTTTGGTTATTTCCTATTAATAGGCGGGGAATGAGTTCCTTTGCTCATCATAAACAGCTTTGCCAATCATTTAATTTAAAAAAACAGAAAAGTAAAAAAATAAGAAAGACAGGAAATATAATTAATTTATGTAAATTACAAGTTATGATTTGGCTTTGCTATGAATGACAAGTACACAGTTGAAACAGTAGAAATATTATGTTGTGGACTTCGGCTTTTGGAGTTAACTTCTAGACAAGGCACAGAAAACTGAATGTAAACATTTTTCACCTTGGTCACATAAAAGTAGACATACCCATGTTAGAAGTTGGGAGGTGAATGTGGTGAAGAATGCTGAAGGGAGGGGCGCCTGGGTGGCTCAGTGAGTTAAAGCTTCTGCCTTCGGCTCAGGTCATGATCTCAGGGTCCTGGAATCGAGCCCCACATCGGGCTCTCTGCTCAGCGGGGAGCCTGCTTCCTCCTCTCTCTCTGCCTGTCTCCCTGCCTACTTGTGATCTCTGTCTGTCAAATAAATAAATAAAATCTTTAAAAAAAAAAAGAATGCTGAAGGGAAGGAAGGTTGCTAATATTTGTGTTTTACAAAAATGGAGAATCTAGATATCTTTCTATTGTTGCCTAGACTTAAAACAAATATGTAAAATATTGATTAGAATTACTAATTAAGAAGAGAGCAGGGTAGTAAGCTAAACCCCTATTTAGCAGTTAGCCAAAAATAGATGATAAATCAAGAAATAATGACATTGAGGCACCAGGGTGGCTCAGTAGGTTAAGCGTCTGCTTTCAGCTCAGACCATGATCCCAGAGTCCCAGGATTAAGCCCCACATCGGGCTACCTGGTCAGCAGGAAGTCTGCTTCTCCCTCTGCCCCTCAGCTCCTCCCCCACTCATTCCACTCTCTCGTGTTCTCTTTCACTCTCTCCCTCTCAAATAAATAAATAAAATCTTTAAAAAGAATAAAAAAGAAATAATGACATAGTGCATTATTTAGAAAGATGAAGACAAAGACAAGAGGGAAAACTTTTTTTCTTTAAAATTTTATTTATTTATTTGAGAAAGAGAGGGAGAGCGAGCAGAAGGACAGGCAAAAGGGGAGGGAGAGAGAGACAAGCAGACTCCATGCTGAGTGCTAAGCACAGTGCAAGGCTCAATCCCAGGACCCTGAGATCGTGACCTGAGCTGAAACCAAGAGTCAGATGCTTGACTGACTAAGCCACCCAGGTGCCTCAAAAAAAAAAAAAAAAAAAAAAGAGAGAGAGAGATTTATTAAAGAAAAGGAAAACCACAACACTGTTAGAACTAATAAACAAACTGAGCAAGATTTCAAGATAATAAGATTAATATAAAAAAATCAGGTGTCTTTATACAATGAACAATCCCAAAGATAGAATTAAGAAAACGAGCCCACTTATAGTAGCACCAAAAAGAATAGAATACTTGGGAATAAATTTGACAAAAGAAATGTAAGACTTGTGCAATGAAAACTAAAAATATCAGGGCACCTGGGTGGTACAGTTGGTTGAGTGAATGACTCTTGATTTCACCTCAGGTCGTGAGCCCTATGTCGAGTTCTAAGCTCAGCATGGAGTCTGCTTGAGATTCTCTCTCTTTCCCCCTCTGCCCCTCCTGCTTGTGCTCTCTCTCTCTCAGAGAAATAAATAAATCTTTTTTATTAAAGATTTTAATTTTTTATTTGACAGAGAGAGAGATCATAAGTAGGCAAAGAGGCAGGCAGAGAGAGAGGGGGAAGCAGGCTCCCTGCTGAGCAGAGAGCCTGATGTGGGACTCGATCCCAGGACCTTGAGATCATGACCTAAGCCGAAGGCAGTGGCTTAACCCACTGAGCCACCTAGGTGCCCCCCAAATTAATAATTCTTTAAAAAAAAAAAAAGAAAAGAAACCTAAAAATGTTAAAAAATTAAAGATCTAAATAAACAACAACAACAAAAAGCCCATGTTAGTGAATCATAAAGAGTCAATGTTGCTAAGAAGGAAATATCCCCTAAGTGGATCTACAGATTCAGTGCAATCCTTATCAAAATCCCAGCCAGAATTTTTGCAGAAATTGACAAGCTGATCCTAAAATGCATTTGCAAATTCAAGAGCCCTCAGGGCGCCTGGGTCGCTCAGTCAGTTGAGTGTCTTACTCTTGGTTTTGGCTCAGGTCCTGATCTCAGGGTTGTGAGATCGGCCCTGCATCAGGATCTGCACTCAGCAGGGAGTCTACCTGAGATTCTCTCCTTCTTGGTCTGCCCCTCCCCCATTGGCACTCTCTCAAATAAATAAATAAATAATTTTTTTTTTAATGCAAGAGATCTAGAACAGCCAAAACAATCCTGAAAAGGAAGAACAAAGTTGGAAGACTCATACTTCCTGATTTCAAAACTTACTACAAAACTACAGTAATGAAAACAGTGTGGTAGTGGCATGAGGATGGACAAGCAGATCAATGGAATTGAAACAAGAGCTCAGATATAAGCTCTTATATTTACAGTCCATTGATTTTGACAAGGGTATCAAAACAATTAAATCAGAAAGAATGGTCTTTACAACAAATGGTTTGACTACATAACTGTAAACTAAAAAGCATTGAAATATACATTTTAAACAGGTGAATTTTATGATATGTAATTTTATGTCAATAAAGCTGTTTAAAAATATGTAAGATGTCACTCCTCTGCTTACAACCCTCCAGTGGCTTCCCATAGCATCTACAGTAGTGGTTTTTGACCAGGGAGAGGAAGAAGGTTCTGTTCCAGGGGCCATTGGACATTGTCTGAAGACCTTCTTGGTTGTCTCATTGGCAGGGTACTACTGGCATCTAGTGGGGAGAGGCCAAGGATGCCACTTACTTCTTAGAATGCACATTTTCGTCCTCTACAACAAAGAATTGTCTAGCCAAAAGTGTCAACAGTGCTAAGACTGAGCCACTTTGATCCAGAACAAAAAAAGCAAAGTCCTTACAATGGCCTATGAAGCTCTCCTTCCTTGATCTGGTGCTGGTCGTCTCTATTTTCAGCTTCCTGTTCCTTCAGACACCCTGGCCTATTCACTGTTTCTCAAACTCACTAGACACTTCTGCCTGGGAGGCTTTGCACATATTAGTTCCTCTGCTTAAGGGCCTCTTCCCCTCCCCTCCTGAGAACCGCATGGCTAAATTTCCCTCCTTAAAAAGATTTTGAAAAAATATCCTTTATCAATGACACCTAACTTGACCATCCAATTTAAAATGACAAGACCCTCGCAGGCACTAGCATCCTTCTTGCCCTGTTCTATTTTTTAAATCCCACTGTATTTATCACCTTCCAACATATTATTGAGTTAGTTTGTTTACTTATTTTTATTGCTGTTGTCCGTTTCCCCTACTATAAACATGACAAGAATTTTTGTCCTATTTGCTCACTCACCTGTTCCAAGTGCCTGGGCATATAGGAGCTATCGATAAATATTAATTGAATGAGGGGTGCCTGGGTGGCTCAGAGGGTTAAGCCTTTGCCTTTGGCTCGGGTCATGCTCTCAGGGTCCTGGGATCAAACCCCGCATCAGGCTCTCTGCTCAGCGAGGAGACTGCTTCCCCCCTCTCTGTCTGCCTCTCTGCCTACTTGTAATCTGTCTGTCAAATAAATAAATAAAATCTTTAAAAATATATTAATTGAATGGATTAAGTGGATGAACTTGATAATTTCCATAGCCTTTTTTTTTTTTTTTGAGAGAGAGAGAGAGAGAGATAGAGAGTGGGGGGACAGAGGGAAAGGAAGAGAGAATCTTTTTATTTTTTTTAAATTTTATTTATTTATTTATTTATTTGGGAGAGAAAGAGCGAGTGCACAAGCAGGGGAGAGGGGCAGAGGGAGGGAGAGAATCTCAAGCAGACTCTGTGCTGACTGCAGAACCAGTGCGGGGCTGGATCTCCGGACCTTGAGATCATGACCTGAGAGGAAACCAAGAGTTGGATGTTTAACCGCCTGAAACACCCAGGTGCCCCAAGAGAGAGAACCTTAGGAAAGCTCCACACCTGAGGGCAGTCTGATGCCGGGCTTGATCTCACGACTCAGAGATCACTACCTGAGAGAAATCAAGAGTTGGACACTTAACTGACTGAGCCACACAGGCACCCTGAAAGCCTTTTAAAATATAGATATTTTCTATTTAATACCAATCTCAAATTTAAAATCAAGAATTGTCTTAAAAATCCAATTATGGGGCGCCTGGGTGGCTCAGTTAGTTAGGCATCTGCCTTAGGCTCATGTCATGATCTTGGGGTCCTGGGATCGAGCCCTTGCATCAGGTTCTCCGCTCAGTGGGGAGTCTGCTTCTCCCTCTGTGCTCTTGCATGTGCTCTCACTCTCTCAAATAAATAAACAAAGTCTTTAAAAAAAAATGCTACCGTGTTCATCTCCAATTCAAGTTTTGCAAAGTACACATATCTTTGAGATCAGCTCAAGGGTAACTTCAGTAAGAAAACTCACAGACTTCCCAGTCTAAGTCAAATCCCCTTCCTATATCTTTTCTTTATGGAACTGACCAGAAGTGTAATTTTATTATTTTTTACATACTTATTTCATTTGTATCCATTTTCCTACAAAAGTGCAGGTCCCAAGAGGGCAAGGCCCTACTACTCTTTTTCCCTCACCTCTCCATCTCCAGGATCTAGCATACTGCCTGGCATGTAGTAGGAATTTAAAAAACGTGTTTTGAAGATGAATATTGCTCATGGAATCATCCATAAATATAAAGTTTTTTTTTGTTAGACTTTAATATTAAAAATTATTTTGTAGTTGAAAAATATGCTTTACAGTTATTACAATAGACTTTTAATGGGTGTTGGCAGCATAGAGTTGAAGCTTGTGTTCTCTGGTAAAATCGTAGCTCTCTGACCTTCCGATTTGCTGGCAATAGTGACTTTTAAAAGAATGAGTCCCAAATAGGAGGTATACTTGAGACAAGCTACATTCTTCAAATTTCCTACTGTGATGACTCTGTGGGCAACTAGCAAGCAATCAGGGATTGCTGACCTCTGCATAATTTAATTACCTTGGGTAGTCTGCACATTTTGATAACTGTTCTTATGGTGAAATAATCTTGTGTGCATTTTCTATTTCACTTAGAAATAACAGGGGTTTTTTTCCTAAGAAAGAACTATGTCCACTTCAGTAGACTCTGTTTACTCTAATGGCCTAGGTTTCTGGCTGATCTCCAATAAAGCCCAGCCCGAAGCATCCCAGGGCTTTTCAGGGCTAAATGGCTAGCCTTTTATTTTGCTTCTCAGCAGACAAGATTATCTCATCAAAGAGAATATTTATTAATAAGTTGGCATTTGTTTTGTCCTAAATGGCTCCCAAATGAGCTAGACGAATTAAAGACAGAAGAACTTCCAATTCTTTCTAATTCACCCACAAGAGACCATTGAATGGATCCCTCCTAACATGAGGCTATTAATAAGACGGGGAAGGGTGCTTGTTTACTGGGAACCAGTAGACAAAGGAAGAAGAACTAACACCAATAACCTCATTCTCCCTAATTGCTCATGCTTCTCCCAACAGAGTTCTCCCTCAGGATGGGGGTGGCTAGAAGTACTGAGAGTGGCTCCTCCTGGACTACAGATGTCCCTGGACTATTTTTAGAAGGAATAAAGCCACTGAGTTATCTGTGGTCTCAGGGTATCATCTGAACAAGGAGGATGCACCAACAGGAGCCCACCCCCAGGGTACCCAGTCTCCTCAGCCACTGAACCATCCCCTTTTCCCACATGAACACCTGTACTCCTCTTCTCATCTCTCAGGGCATGAATATCACAAACAAGAACCTTCAGAATTCCTTTATGAAGGCTTAGACTCTTGGGAATCTGGTTACTGTGATGATCCTGATCCTCTGTGGTGCACTGACAGAGCTTAGACTCCGGACTGGGAGGCCCCTGTTTGGGCATGTGACCGACTTCTCAGCTTATCACGCTCCTTTTATTTAGATGCAACTATAGGGGGCGCCTGGGTGGCTCAGTTGGTTAAGCAACTGCCTTCATGATCCTGCACTGGCAGGATGGAGTCCCACATACGGTTCCCTGCTTGGCAGGGAGTCTGCTTCTCCCTCCGACCTCTCATTCCCTCTCTCACTCTCTCTCTCTTTCAATCAAATAAATATATTTTTAAAAATCTTCAAAAAAAAGATACAACCATAACAATGACAACATTCCATATATTTTAATAAACACTGTCCTCCTAGAAAAAGGTAGTGATGGTTTCTTTCCAGTTGGCGCTTTATTGTCTGTAAAGTGGGGGTCTTGTCAACCCGAAGCGATCCTGTGAGCATGCTGGGGAACTGTTGGCTGGAGTAGGACCCTCAAAGACCTCAAAGATGGTGAAGAATCTCGAACTTCCCTGAAATAGAGGACATGTTTGCCTTGGCAGAATTCCCAGGCCCGAACAGCAGTTGCAAAGATCAAGAAGAAAGCGTGTATTCAAGGAATTTTCTTGTTCGGTGTTTAAAGTACATGCCCCAGATAAAATGCTGCAGGTACTTCGTGATAGAAAGACTATGCGGAGAGGTTCTAGTTAATGGGAAGATTGTTGGTTAATGAGGAGAATGGGTCTAGTGGAACACTGAGGAGTCCTCTGCAGAGAAACAAGGGGCCTCCCTGAAGCCTCCCCTGTTAGAGACCAACTGACTCCTGTGACCGAATGAGATATACTAAGGAATAAATTGTTAAAAAGGGATTATTGGTCCTATGAGGACGTATGAGTATGGTGGTATTTTATTTTATTTTATTTTACTTAAGATTTTATTTATTTATTTATCAGAGAAAGAGCGAGAGTGAGCACGCAAGCAGGGGGAGTGGCAGGCAGAGGGAGAAGCAGGCTCCCCGCTGAACAAGGAGCCTGATGTGGGGCTCCATCCCCCAGGACCCTCAGATCATGACCTGAGGTGAAGGCAGATGCTTAACTGATTGAGCCCCCCAGTCATCCCAGTGACCCTATTTTAGTGAGGAAATACTGAGACAGAGAAGTAATTTGTCCGAAGCACCACAGATAGTCATAGAACTAGTGTTAAAAAACAGACATTCTCTTTCTAGAACCTGCACTCCTAATTGCTACACTCTAAGGTAATGGTACAATTAAAATAAAAAGTTCCATGTAGGAAGGATCAATTGCAAAATTCTGTAAGGTCCAAAAATGAGTACATGTAGGTCTAATAAATTGTGGTAGGTCTACTACCCAGCCATGATAAGAGGAAAAAGTAGAGCTCATAGAATCAAAGAGAATATTTAAGAGATTCTGCAGCAGAGTATAGTGGTTATTGGATGAATGAATAAACGAGCAGAACCCCCCACTGTGGTCCATGTCTGGCTCCACAGGATCATTAGTTGCTGCAAATCCAGGGCGAACTCCCATGTCTCCACTCACAGTGTTTTCCTAGTGCCTGTGGGAAGCGAAGCTCCTCCCTGGGTGAGCCACAGGCAAATGACTCTGGAATCAAGCTCCACCTGAGCCACAGACCTTGGCCTTGGAGTTGTTCCCCAGGGACAGAATTTTTTTGGAGGGGGGGTGCAAAATTTTGATGGTGTCTTCTGTGTTTGTGAAAGGTTGAAAAGACATCTATCTGCATGTGGACAAAATCTGAAGATGGTATGCAAAAATAAAAATAGTTGCAATGTTTGCTGGAAGAATTGTGAAGTTACTTGTTTAAAATTTCTTTTCAATATTGTTATACTGACTTTTCCCAACATTTTGTTTTTAAGAAAGGGGGTCTTGACCTTCACTTTGATGTTCTTAAGACAAAAGTCAAAGCAATTGAGGGTTTAGTGCTGGCTGTATCCAACCCACACCCTAGACCTTGGTTGGCAAGAATTCATCTTCTAGAGAATATCTTGGTTAGGACTATTTAATTGTTCTAATTTCTGGGGATGCAGCAAAGCATAAAATAAACAAAGTCTCTGTTCTCTAAGAGTTTACTTTCTAGAACTGCATTGTCCAGTACAATAGCCACTAGCTATGTGAGGCTATTTAAATTTAAATTAATTAAAATGTAATACAATTTAAAACTTATTTTTCTCTGTTGCACCAGCCACATTTCAACCGCTTAAGTCATTTGGCAACTAGTGGCTACTGTGCTAGATAGCTCAGATATAGAAACAGTTCCCTCACTGCAGAAAGTTCTATTGGTCAGCACTATTTTAGAGAAAAGAGTCTGACAATAAGCAAGTAAACAAAAATGGACAAGAATAGAAATTACTATGAAGAAAATTAAAAGACAACAATGCGGGTCACCTGGGTGGCTCAGTGGGTTAAGCCTCTGCCTTCGGCTCAGGTCACGATCTCAGGGTCCTGGGATGGAGCCTGCATCGGGCTTTCTGCTCTGCAGGGAAGCTGCTTCTGTCTCTCTGCCTGCTTGTGATCTCTGTCTGTCAAAAAAAAAAAAAAAAGACAATGATGCCATAGAGATGGATGGTCTTTGGGAAAGCACCTCTGAAGAGCTGATGTTTGAGCTGAAAAACTAATGAAAGGAAAGAGCCAGTCATGCAAAGATTTGGGGATAGAATGTTCTAGGAGGAGAGAGACGCCCATGCTCTGAAGTGAGAATGAGCTTGGGGTATTTGAGAAATAGAAAGATCATTTCGGCTAGAACTTTGTGAACAAGAAGGAAAGTGGTCCAAGATGAGTTTGAAGAGACAGATGGAGGCAGAATCTGTGGGGTTCCGAGGTCATGATGAAGAGCTTGGATTTACCTGTCTTAGATTTACCCTCTTCCTATCTTCAGAGGATGGCTGGTCTTGAGGTTTTCAGAGAAGCCAAGACATTTGGCTAGGTTTTTGAGGCTATGAATTGTGTATTCAGTCACCTGAGATCCTGAAGCAGAGCAGAGTTGCAGAGCCTGACCAGGATTTTAGAAATGGGTAGCAGATGGTATTATAAAAGCTGGACTTGCCAGGACAAATAGAGGAGTTGAGGTACCCGCTAGCAACATTCACAATTCCATTATTGGATCAGGTGCTGGACTCATTGGGTCAGCTGGTACTTTCATGGGGCTAGAGAGAGATCCTCTTTGCCTGCATCCTGAAAGGATGGTAGATCTAAGGTTATACCCACTTAGTTGATTCCACCCTAAGAAAAAACCTTTAGGTTGTTAAAGTGTGGTTCAGGTGAGCACAGAAGCTGGGGTGGGAAGGGAAGAGTCACATCCTCTCATCCTGAAACAATCAAATACACAATTGTCTTCCACCCATATCTGATATCCATTCATCCATTCATTTCTTCAACAAATACGGTTTACTTACACTACTTGTGCCATAACACAAGTCATTGGGTGTTGGGGATACAGCAGTAAACAAGACAAAGTTTTTGTTCTTATGTAGTTTACAAAGCAGGTAACAAATAGATACATAAAACAATAGGAGGAAATTTATACAGGAAAGGAGATAGTCAGTGAATACATTTGTTTTACATATATTGTTTGGGGAAAGCTCTACATAGGTAATGACTGACTGGAGTTTGGATTGAGGAGAGAGTTTAAGCCAGGCAAATGCTTGGAGGGAAAGCATTCTAGGCAGAAGGAACAGCAGATCTCTGGAAGTGGAAATCTGCTTCATAGGCTCATGGAACAAACAGTAGGCCAGGGTACTGGGACCCAGTAAAGATGAAGAGAGCAGGGAGAGACACAGCCCCAGACGTGAGGCTGGAGACTGGGTACAGATAATGACAGAAAAGGATGGTAACACTGGAGGTGGTGAGAAGTTGTCAGATAATGAGTGTAACTTGCTGTTGAGATTGGATGTGGATTATAAGTGAAAGAAAGGAGGGAAGGATGACTCCAGAGTTTTTGGTCTGAACAACTGGAGAATGTAATGTCACAGAGACAGCAAATCCTGGGAGAGGCAGCGTTTTTTGTGCGGTGGGGGTGGTGGGGTGGTGGTAGGTAGTTCATTTTAGACATGTTAAGTTTGCAATGACTGTTGAACAACCAAGTAGAGATGTTGAGGAGGCAGTTGAAAATATATGTTTGGAATTTAGGGGGAAAGGCCTGGAAGCATGAATAATGAAGTGTTCAGTATACAGATTGTACTTATTTATTCATTTATTTTTACTACAGAAAAATTTTAAGCAGACACAAAAGTAAAGAGAATAATATGAATATTTGTGTACCCATCACCTGGTTTTTATCAATGATTAATGTTTTGTTAGTTTTGTCCCATCCCTCTTCATTCCTCCCTGTGCTGAGTATTTTATTTTATTTTATTTTATTTTATTTTATTTTATTTTTAGGTTTATTTATTTAAGTAATCTCTAACCCCAGTATTAGGCTCTAACTCATTATTCTGCGATCAAGAGTCATCACACACTCTTCTAACTGAGCCAGCCAGGTGCCGCCAAGGCTGGAGTATTTTGAAACAAATTCTGGATATTTACTGTTCTCCTTGTAAACACTTCAGTATGTAAAATACTGTTTTAAAAGTCACGGGGCCAGATGATATTACCCAGAGAACATGTGTAAATAGAGTAGAGTTATGAGGACCAATTCATCATCACTACAAACAATCTGCCTTTAGAAGTTAGGAGGAACAAGCTAAGGGAACTGAGAAGGAGCAGGTGTGCAGAAAAGGTAGGGGAAGCATGCAGTCTTGGAAGCCAACTGAAAAACGAGTTTCAAGAAGGAGGGTGTGATCAATTGTGCCAAATGCCATTGAGAGATGTGAGGACTGAAATATAACCCTTGGACTCAACAAAGGGGTGTTGTCAGTGACTTTGATGAGAACAGTTTAGTGGAGTTGTAAGCATATGAGCTTGATGAAAATGTTTTCAAGAGAAAAATGAGAGGAGAGGCAACAGAGACTTGAAGCACATACAACTTTACAAGGGATCTTTTTTCTGAAAAGGGGGATCTGAGAAATAGGGCAATGACCAGAGGAAAATACAAAGTTCGAAGGATGTACATTTTTATGATAGGAGAAATCACAGTGTATTTGTACCCTCATGGAAACAGTCAAGTACATCCTGATGATGTACAAGTAAAGGAATAAATTAATGAGCTATGTCATGGAGTAGGTAAAACAAGCGGGATCTAGGGTTTTAGATCACTCATTTCAGCAGCTATAGGAAATCATAAAGACCCCAGGACTTGCCTCTTGTGGTTTGTCTGAACAACCAAGGAAGAGGTTAGCATAGAAGAGGTTGGCAAAAAAGAGGGGGGCATACCCTCTTCTTTATCAACACTGGTTCCAGGGAAGGAATATCTTTGCTTGGAAAATGGCTGGGGCTTGTTCTTGAGATTGGCAGGCTCCTCTCCCACAAGTGGAGTCATTTGGATAAGTGTCCTCCATTACAGGGTCTATATCTATCCAGTGATGCCCCATGTAGGCAGCCCCTGTGCCCCATGTAGGCAGCCCCTTGTACATCCCAGCTGTACAAGAGATGAGGGTCCCCCGAGAATTGGCAATACAGTAGGCCAGATATTAAGAATAGAAAACATTTTGGGGATGCCTGGGTGGCTCAGTGGGTTAAGCCACTGCCTTTGGCTCAGGTCATGATCCCAGGGTCCTGGAATCAAGTCCCGCATCAGGATCCTTGCTCAGTGGGGAGCCTGCTTCTCTCTCTGCCTCTGCCTGCCGCTCTGCCTGTTTGTGTTCTCCCTCTCTCTCTCTCTCTCTCTGACAAATAAATAAATAAATAAATAAAATCTTAAAAAAAAATAGAAAACATTTTTTTTTTGTCTCCCTTCATAGCATTCATTTTGTCCAAGGAAGCTGATTCTAAGTCACAAGTGGAGGATATCACTACATACTTAGCCACACCAATAGGTCCAGGGGTGGGCGTGTGATCTAATACAATCCAAGCATATGCTTTTTAGGAATGCTAGACCAAAGACTCCCTGTTTCCTTCAGGATGCGGAAGAGAAATTGTGTAACCCTGAAAGTATAGGCATCAATGTTGGGGCAACAAAAGAAGTCAGGGTTTTTGTTGTTGTTGTTGTTAACAAGTATTTTAAAAATTTTTAAAATTTAATTTTTTAAAAAGTTTTTATTTATTTATTTGTCAGAGAGAGTGAGCACAGGCAGACAGAGTAGCAGGCAGAGGCAGAGGGAGAAGCAGGCTCCCTGCTGAGCAAGGAGCCCGATGTGGGACTCAATCCCAGGATGCTGGGACCATGACCTGAGCCGAAGGCAGCCGCTCAACCAACTGAGCCCCCCAGGCGTCCCAACGAGTATTTTTTTTTTAAAGTAATCTCTACATCCAACATGGGGCTTGAACTCATGACCCTGAGATCAAGTCGCATGCTGTACTGACCAAGCCAGCCACGTACCCCCAAAAGAAGTTAGTTTTAATGAAGCCAGCATTTTGGGGGCAGAGACTAAGGGATGAAATGAAATTAGATCTTTGTTGAGCTGTTGGAAAAAGTCTTGCCTGAAGTTCTAATATCAAGTTTCAGCATAGCTCTAAAAATTTTTCAGATATGTGGAATAATACATTTCCTTTATTGCTCAAGCCAGGTCAAGTTGGATTTTCTGTTACTTGCAACCAAAAGCAACCTAACTGAAGCACAAAGACAAGCACAGCCCTCTACTGGGTTATTCATTTATTAAACATGTTCACACACCAATTTTGTATCAAGCACATGACATGCAATAGGGATACAGTAGTAAACAAAGAAAACTGTGTTGTCACACTCTAAAAGGCTGCATCCTCCCAGTCACCTTTTCCTCGAAGGGCTTTTGGCCCTTTGTTCTTTGTGTGAACTGGAGTGATTCAGGTTTTGTCTCTTCTCTGAGCTGCCACCTCCTGCCTTCACAGCATGGGATTTTCTCCAGCCAATTTTGTCTCAAAGTAAGCTTATCTTCCCAGCTTTCCTTGTCTTGGTCACTGTGTCAGTTGGGGACCAGTCACGGAAACAAACTACTCTAGATATTTTAAGCAGGAAGGCATTTATTTCAGGAAAATAGCTGTTTTACCAAACCATTAGAAGAGTTGGAGGAATGAAGGTCAGGAAAAGTCATCCTTCCCTCTCGACTTGCCACTAGATTTCAGAGTCAGAATTTTAAAGTGGGCAATTTGTGGGAAATTATCTGAAAGCCACTGTAAAAAACTTTTATCTTCTTGCTGCTGTCTGAGGAGAAATAATGGATGGTTTCTCCTTCTTGTTTTCTACCCATATCTTTTCTGAATGCCTTTCATTGCTTGGCACTAAACTGAACTCCACTGGGAAGGGATTTTGGAAAATGTAGATCTCAAATTTCCAGTCCTTGTGATGTGGGACAGCACAGAAGAGGGTGAATTTCCAATAGATAATCTGGCAAAGGAAGACAATCCACCAGAGGAAGAACCCAACTTCTTCCTTTTAAAGCTTTGTCTGCTAATCAGAACAGAGATGCTTTCTGAAGACAGTGAGGATTTGCCTGGAGGATGCTCCTGGAAGGAATATTCAGCCTGCAAAAAGCAGATCAGTTTTGTACAAAAGGTAGTGTGGGTGGGGGAACAACAGCTTTATTCCAGGATGATTCATGCAGTGTACTCCACCCTCATGATGGAGTCAGTTATGTCACTGAATGGACTGCCTACTCCTCAGGCAACCTACAAAGAAGACTGCTTGCCTCCTGTTCACATAGAATTCAAGGTTAAGAGATAGGTCTATTGAAAAAACACACAGGGAGAGGAAACTCAGGCTAGCTCTCTCTAGAGGAATATGAGTAGGCTACCAGGCAACCGAAGAGAATATTTAAAACATTTTTTTTTTAAGCAAGCAAGCAAACAAAATAATCTCCCTGTAAAGGAATGAGACTTGTCATGGTTAGTAATGTCAACATTGTGAGGGAAAAATTATTTAAACCCAGAACTGTGAAGGAGAAATAGAGCCACACACTAGTTAAAGGCAGCAAAGACAGATTTTATGCAGTACTATTGCAATAGAGCAAAGAGGCTTCAGTAAGAGAAGCTCAACTCCAAATCGAGCAAAAACAGCTCGCAGTTTATAGTCTATGAGCAGAGCAAGAGGAGTCAGTGGATGGAAAATTACTAAGCGGAGACCTCAGGGGATTCTTTAGTCTTTTTATTTTCTTAAGATTTTATTTTTAAATGACTTCTATACCTGACATGGGGCTACAACTACCCTGAGATCAAGAGTAGCAAGCTCTTCTGACTGAGCCAGCCAGGTGCCCTGAGTGTAGGGGGATTCTTGATAAACTTGTCTAACAGGATTCTTTAGACATTAAGGGTGTGGAATGAGGAACTTGATCAAATATCAATGGCGATCAGATATCAACGGAATTTAAAAAAAAAAGATATCAATGGAATTCTTGCCAAACTGACTTAGCAGGATTCTTGCTAAAACTGGACTGTGCAGGCTGAGGACAGATCAGTCAGTTAAGCATCTACCTTGGGCTCAGGTCGTGATCCTAGGGTCCTGGGATTGAGCTCTGCATCGGGCTCCTGGCTCAGTGGGGAGCCAGCTTCTCCCTCTCCCACTCTCCCTGCTTTTGCGTGTTCTCTCTCTCTCTCACAAATAAAATATTTTAAAAAGTGTTAAAAATAATATGAATGGCATAACTATTTACAATAATTAACAAAAATTGAGGTGGAGAGGAGAAGTAGAAAGAAGGGGAAATTTGTTAATTTATCTTTTACTGTTAAAATCAACAAGCCAACAAGTTATACCGATTGAAGAAATCGTGATAAATATCCTAGGGTCCTGGGATTGAGTCCCGCATCAGGCTCCTTGTCCAGCAGGGAATCTCCTTCTCTCTCTGCCTCTGCCTGCTACTCTGCCTGCTTGTGCTCTCTGACAAATAAATAAATAAAATCTTGAAAAAAAATCTTAAAAAAAAGATTTTATTTATTTTTTATTTTTTTAAAGATTTTATTTATTTATTTGACAGACAGAGATCACAAGTAGGCAGAGAGGCAGGCAGAGAGAGAGGAGGAAGCAGGCTCCCTGCCCAGCAGAGAGCCCGATGTGGGGCTCGATCCCAGGACCCTGGGATCATGACCCGAGCCGAAGGCAGAGGCTTAACCCACTGAGCCACCCAGGCGCCCAAAAAGATTTTATTTTTAAGTAATCTCTGCACCCAACATGGGGCTCAAACTCACAACCCCAAGATCAAGAGTTCCATGCTATAAGCGACTGAGCCAGCCAACTGCCCCCAAACCGAGAAATCTTGGTACTACTTTTATCCATTGCTGCCACCAGGTAATGGTATCATGATCTTTTTTAATGGCTCCAATAATGGAAATAGATTGTTTCTCAGTCTGAAAGTATTCACTATAAGTGGTCAGTTGGTGAACTTTCTGTTCATTTTATTGAAAAGCCAGTAGACATCGAAACCTGGATTATTAATAAGCATGATGTGTTTTTAATAGCAAACAATTTAATTTAAAAACTTAATTTATATAAAGCAGTTTCATTTCCTGTGTGCAAAAAAAAGCCCATAATAATAACAACAAAACACAACTGAAACCTATGAGCATTCATGTACTACTCCACTGTTCCTTGTCTATTTGGGGAATAGGTATGCATCTTACTTTCAGTACTCTTTGAAGTCACACTGAAATTCAGGCTTTGCAAGTTCTCACTTGCTGTTACAGTATTAATAAGCTTCAGAGGCTGTTTATTAAGATAACAACTTGGCATTGTCTTAAATTGAAAGAACTTTACTTGTCTCTCACTAAATGGTTCCTCTTCAAACCAAATCCAGAGGAAGTAAGAACTTTGTTGGTACTTTTCTACAGGGATACTATGAACTATTTGATTAAAAAGTGCTTGGGTTGGGGGTGATTGTTTTAACCTCTTTGTGGTTTTCATTTGCTTTTATTGTGTTTATTTCAAGCCTTCTTTCCACATCAATAATTCCATTTCCAACCATGTCTACTTATTTCTTGCCGTTTTGATGTATTATTAGCTCTAAAATGGGATTGCTTTGGTCTTTGCTTTATAGGATGTGCAATTTCCCTATTCATCTCTTTGAGTTGTTTAATTACCTCATTTTTGAGTTCTTAGTCTACTGAGCTCATTTTCTTTTTAGGTTATTCTAGAGCTTAAAGCACTTGGGGTGAATGTTTTCCGTTTCTCTACCTGCCTCCTGAATTCCTTCTCACTTTATCTGAAATGGACTTGGTTTTCTAATGAACTGCAGCTTGAAAGTAGCTATTTTATACTATATGCACTTTTCTTATGACTTATAAGCTTGTCTAAAAGAGCGGAGGGCAGAACATAGGGGAAGTGGTTTGTTGTCTTTGCTAGAATTCCTCCATGTTTTCTGAAGTTTGAGGAGTCTATTTCAAAGTTCACTTGACTAGGGATTGTTGTATCCCATTCCTATACAAAAGAGCCTCAACCATTGAAACCTCCCCCAGTTTAGTGTGCTTTCCTGGAGTCCTCACAGCCACCTAAAACACCAAGCCTATTCCCCACTTCTCACTTTACCTTCTCCTCAATAGTCATTTTTACTTTTCCAGAGAGAAGAGGTTAAAGATAAAGAAACTACTTAATTCTCTTTTCCTTAGAATATATGTGCATATGTATGTGTTAACTCCCAGGATTTGTGAACACAACAATATGAACTTTGATGGAATGTAGGCAGGATTGGAAACCTTGACTTAGTCCAGACCAGAATCTTCTATCTTGGCTTGACTGCTATTTGTTGATATTTAAGATACTGAGTTGTGAGCCTTTGTTTGGTGTGGATGAAATTTTAACTTTTTTAGGTATTGGCAGAAACAGAGTCTATAAGAATGCTCTATTTCATTATCTTAGACAAAAAGTACAATAATTTAGGGGAACCTGGGTGGCTCAGTGGATTAAGCCTCTGCCTTCGGCTCAGGTCATGAGCTGGGTCCTGGGATCAAGCCCTGTATCAGGCTCTCTGCTCAGCAGGGAGTCTGCTTCCCCCTCTCTCTGGGGGGAAGAGAATCTGCCTCTGCCTACTTGTGATCTCTCTCTGTCAAATAAATAAATAAAATCTTTTTTAAAAAATATAATAATTTTTAATGCACATATACATTATACATTTTTTCATTATACATTTGATATATGTGTATCTTAATTTTTTCTGTTATAAAAAGCTATGTATCTATGCCTATATCAAATCATTATGTTTTACACCTTAAGCTAATACAGTGTTGTATGTCAATTATATCAATAAAACTGGAGAAAAAAACCCTGGGGAAAACAAAATAAATGTTACATATCTTTAGTTGTAAAAATTCAAACCATATGAAAGTATAAAAATTTAAAAGTGGTGGGGCACTTGGATGGCTCAGTCGGTTAAGTGGCTGCTGACTCTTGGTTTCAGCACAGGTCATGATCTCAGTTGTGACATTGAGCCCCGAGTCAAGCTCTGCACTCAGTACGGAGTCTGCTTCTCTCTTTTTCCCTCTCCCTTGGCCCCTTCCTCCACGTGCATGCACATGTGCTCTCTCCCTCTCTCTCAAACAAATAAATAATAAATCTTTTTAAAAATCTTTTATAGAAAATTTATTTATTTATTTATTTGACAGATTGAGAGAGAGATCACAAGTAGGCAGAATGGCAGATGGAGGGAGAGGGAGAAGCAGGCTCCCTCCTGAACAGGGAGCCTGATGAGGGGCTCGATCCCAGGACCTTGGGATCATGACCTGAGCCGAAGGCAGACGCTTAACTGACTGAGCCACCCAGGCTCCCCAATAATAAATCCTAAAAAAAAAAAAAAAAAAGTAAAAAGTGGTGTTCGCTTCAGTAGCACATATACTAAAACTGGAACAAAATGGAGAGATTGGCATGGCCCATACATAAAGTTGACTCGCAGACTGGTGAAGTGTTCAAAAACAAAAAGTGAATAGTGAAAACTCTTGTTTTCTTGTCAGTGCTTTAGCTGTTCAGTGAAAATTAAAAATTCGGTGAAAATCTAGAAATAGGGGAATACATAGATATTTTAAGAACAGCTTTTTATAGTAGGTTTTGCATACAATAAATATCACCTGTTTCATGTGTACGATCCCGTGAGTTTTAGTAAATATACAGTGGTGTAACCATTACCACAACATATATATTTTTTAGAAAAATAAACAGTAACTTTCTTCATTCCTATCTAACCTAGTCTCCCAATTCTAAAAAAAGGGTGCCTGGCTGGCTCAGTCAGTGGACCATGCAACTCTTGATCTCAGGGTCATGCATTCAAGCCCCACATTTAAACATGGTTTGGAGGCTACTTTTGAAAGCTTTTGGGTAGTTCTCTTCCTGCAGATTAAGCTACCTAACCATCAAATACCAGCTGGGTTCATTCCACTTTCTTATCAGTGAAATCTGCTATTGTAATTTAATTAAAATTTAGAAAATTTTTATGTGAGCATAAAGAAAGAGATGTTTCTATGAAAACTAAGTTGGATGCTTTGGAAAGCTTGTTAAAATCAAATTGCTAAAAACTTATTACATTAGGCCTAGATGAGAATTCTGTGATTGGAAGAACTACACACATCTAGAAGAACTGCGTTCAGATTGCTTCTCAAGTGCCTTCCAATTATTGCTCCACTTTAAAGAAACCTTTAAAGAAATTATGGGTGATTTGTTAAAGGCAAGAAGTACAAATCACTCTAAGAAACACTTCAACCACTGGCCCCATAATCACAGAAAAAGCCTGAGGCTATCTCAAAAGATTGATGAAGCAATTTACCTTTACAAGTCTTAAGTTTAAAGAAAAGAGTGACTTATAATATACCATAAACTTACCTTTCTTGCTTTTTTTTTTTAAGATTTCATTTATTTATTTGACATAGAGATAGAGCCAGAGAGTATAAGCAGGATGGGGGTGAGAAGGCAGAGGGAGAAGGAGAGGCAAGCTGCCTGGTGAGCAGAGAGCCCAGCTGCCTGGTGAGCAGAGAGCCCAACGCGGGATCGATACCAGGATCATTAACCTGAGCTGAAGGCAGATGCTCAAGTGAATGAGCCACCCAGGTGCCCATAAACTTACTTTTCTTAAAATAAACAAAACCGTATACTGTATAATGCTTTATAATTCTGCATTTTAATTTTTTTTTCAAGTAACAACTAACCATCAGGTCCAACAGCATCAGATAAAAGGACCTCAGGTTGGTGTGCAACCAGCTTTTCCTTTACAATATATTGAGGACATTTTTTTTCTTTTTTCTTTTTTTTAGAAAAGATTTTATTTATTCATTTTTTCGAGAGAGCGCTTGAGTGTGGCAGCGGGAGGGGCAGAGGGAGAAGCAGACTTCCAGCTGACCAGGAAGCCTGATGAGGGGCTCAATCCCAGGACCCTGGGATCATGACCTGAGCCCAAGACAGCTGCTTAAGGGACTGAGTCAAGCACCCTTGAGGACATTTTTCATATAGCTGTATAAAAATCTAGCATGTGGGGGCGCCTGGATGGCTCAGTGGGTTGGACCTCTGCTTTTGGCTCAGGTAGTGATCTCAGGGTCGTGGGATTGAGCCTCACATGGGGCTCCTTGCTTGGCGGGGAGCCTGCTTCTCCCTCTCTCTCTTCTTGCCTTTCTGACTACTTGTGATCTCTCTCTCTCTGTTAAATGAATAAATAAATAAATCTATCTCTTAAAAAAAATCTACCTTATCCTTTATAAAACTCACCTTATAATACACTATTGTATAGTGGATATATCCTAATTTGCTTACCAAATTCTCTATTTTGAAAATTTCCTGAAAAAATATTTTGAACAGGGAATTGAGAGGGTGAAAGTGGATTAAGATATTGAATCGGGGGCGCCTGGGTGGCTCAGTGGGTTAAAGCCTCTGCCTTCCGCTCAGGTCATGGTCCCAGGGTCCTGGGATCCAGCCCCGCATGGGGCTCTCTGCTCCCTGCGGGGAGCCTGCTTCCTCCTCTCTCTCTGCCTGCCTCTCTGCCTACTTGTGATCTCTGTCAAATAAATAAATAAAATCTTAAAAAAAAAAAGATATTGAATCAGGCAATAGAACTTGAAGTGGATTAAAGAGTAGGGGGGAATGGAAAAGGAAGAAATGGTTCCTGCACTCATCCAGCTCTGAAATTAAACCAGAAAGTGGCAGTGGTTTACACATCCAACAGATGTTCTTATCTCTCTGGCTGCCCTGCCATTTATTTAAAAAACACACCATTCCTTTCTCCCTCTCCATCTTGGCTCAGTCCAGTCCGCCTACATTTCATCTTTGCCTGTTGAAATCCTAATTTTCCTTCAACTTCAAGAACAAATACCACACCTGGTCATTATTAGCCCTGGCTGGAAATGATCTCTCCCCTTCCATTGCTGATAGCGAGCTGAATCCCTCCTTCCTTTCCTCCTTCCACAGAGCACTTTTCTCTCCAAGGTAGTACAGTGCAGTAGCTCAGTCACAACTTTGGACCCACCAATTTGCTATCTCTGTGAACTTTGCAAGTTACCCAAATTCTCAGTGTCTCAGTGTCCAGACCTGTAAAATGGGGAGAAGGGTACGCAGCGTTATTAGGAAGACTAAATCCGTTAACAGGTATAAAGCACTTAGAAGGATGTCTGACGTGTAGTAAGCGCCAGATAAACCTGGACATTCATTTTGACTGGCGGTGGCGGAAAGTGTGGAGCTGGCGGTCCGCCCCAGCGAGCGGGAGAGCGCGGTCACATGATTGGGTCAAGATGGCGTCGCCCAGCTGCTTGTGGTTCTTGGCCGTCGCTCTCTTGCCCGGGTCCTGCGCTGCACGGGCGCTCGGGCATCTCGACCCGGCCGCACCGCTGCCGCTGGTGATCTGGCATGGGATGGGTGAGTGAGGGAGAAGCGAGTCAGAAGGGTTTGACAACTCCTTCTCTTTCCCAGACTGGGTTCGCGTCTGCAGAGTGCGAGTGTGGAGGGCGAAGACCGTGGCTGCACAGCGATCGGCTGGCCCGACGTCTGTGGATTTGGGGGGGATGCTCTGCACTGGAAAGGGAGAGGGGGAAGGGACTGTCCTCTGGTGAGTGCTCACACAGAGCCGTGCATTGCGTTAGGGTATTTCGTGCTGTTCTTGTTTAATCCTCAATGGCAGTGGCGTCAGAGTGCAGCGTCTGGTACTTGGTTGGGCAGTCCTGGCTGTGGCTGCATGACCGGGGCATCCAACATTTTACTCATTGACACACTGAATAGATTTGTCAGGTACCTGCAGCTCCTTTTAGTAGGTATCAAGCACCTACTAGATGCTGCAGATACGACAGTGAACAGACCAAATTCTTTGCCCTTTTGGAACTTACTTTCCAGGGGGAGAGAGAGACTATAAAGAAATAAATAAGCAAAACATATAATACGTTTTAAGTAAAATGGTGATAAGTGCAATGGAGAAAAAGAAAGCAGTAGGAGGATAGAAATGGGAGGTAGGGGCTTGCGATTTTATGAGGAAGGTCAGGAAAGGATTCACTGAGAAAATGACATCTGTACAAAGACCTGAAGTGGATGAGGGAAGCTGCCCTGTGGATAGCTGGTAGAAGGAACAGTAAATGCAAAGACCCTGAGGTGGAAGTATGTCTGGTATGTTGAAGGAACAACATTCAGGTCAGTGGGGCGGGAACTGAGTGAGCAAGGAGAAGAAAATAGGGGTTTAGGTTGGGAGGGTGCCAGTGTTGGGCCTACTAAGGGCATTGGCTAGAATTTGAGATGGGTAGTCCTTGGGGGGTTTTGAGCACATGAGTGACATGATATGACTTACATTTTAAAAGGACCGCTCTAATTGCTCTATTTATATCTCAGGGTTGTGAGTTCAAGTCCTGTGTTGGACTCCACACTGGGCATGGAGCCTACTTAAAAAAAAACAAAAAGAATAGATTGTAGGGGATTATAGACGTTTGGAGGAACACAAGTTAGGAAGCTACTGCAACCATTTAAACAAGAGATGGTGGGTGGCATGAAACAGGATAGTACTGGGAGATGCTGAGAAGTGGTCAAAGTTTCGGTATCTTCTTTTTTTTTTTTATTTTTTATTTATTTATTTATGAGAGAGAGAGAGAGAGAGAGAGAGAGCGAGCACAGGCAGACAGAATGGCAGGCAGAGGCAGAGGGAGAAGCAGGCTCCCTGCAGAGCAAGGAGCCCGATGTGGGACTCGATCCCAGGACGCTGGGATCATGACCTGAGCCGAAGGCAGCTGCTTAACCAACTGAGCCACCCAGGCGTCCCAGTTTCGGTATCTTCTGAAGGCAAAACCAATGGGATCTGTTAACAGGTTAGATTCAGGATGAGAGAGAAAGAAAAGAGTCAAGGATGATTTTGTGGGTTTGGGACTGGACAAGTAGAAGGAAGAAGTTGTCATTCTACCAAAATGAGGAAGCCTGTAGGGCCAGCAAATTTGGGGTGGGGAGAAGATGAAGAGTCTGCTTTGGACTTACTAGATTTGAGATGCTCATTAGACATTCAGGAGATGTAGAGGCATTTGGAGTGCAGAGTATAGGACAGAGATATGAATTGGAGGTTTAAGTTGGGAGCCTTCCGTGTATGGTTGGCATTTAAAGCCACGAAACTGGACAGGATCATGGGCATTAATATCCACAGGAGGAAAGAGTTCTCAAGATGGAGCCCTGAGACACTACCAACATTTGGAGGTTGAGGAGACAGTGATGGTGGAGGAACGTCAGAAGAGTACAGTGTCCAGGAAGTCCAGTGAAAATGTTTCAAGAGGAAGGGAGCAATCAGCTGTATGGAATTTTATCAGCAGGGCAACTGAGAACAGGTTATTGCGTTTAACAATTTGAAGATCACTAATGACCTTAACCTAGGCAGTTTGGGGAACATGATGAAGGTGACAGCCTTATTGGATTGAGTTAAAGAAAAGTGTTCAAAGAGCAATTAGAGCCGGCAAATACAGTTTTTTCAGCTCTCTGTGCTGGGCTCTGGGGCTATTGCAAGAGATTTAAAAGAAGTTATGAGAGAAATAGAAAATGCTCTAAGCCTTAGCTTTTCCCCTAAAAATGAATTCTCAAGCCTTCCTCTCAGGTTAGAAACCTGATGATTCAGCTCCAAATGGAGGATGACCTCTGCCTATTTCTCTGGGTGAGTGGCTGGTCACTCTGCTTCTGGTTTTTAGTTCTGGTTCCTAGAAACAGGAAACAGGACTGGGAGTAGGGTGAGCAGGGAGACCCCCAAAGTGCAAAATTTAAGAAGGCATTTACTCCCATAAGAGACTCTTTTTTTTTTTTTTTTTTTCCGTAAGAGACTCTTAATTTCACAAAACAAACTGAGGGTTGCCGGGGGAGGGGGGTAGGTAGAGGGTGGTTGGGTTACAGGCATTGGGGAAGGTATGTGCTGTGGTGAGTGCTGTGAAGTGTAAACCTGGCGATTCACAGACCTGTACCCTTGGGGTTAATAATACATTATATGTTAATATAAATAAATAAATAAAAATAAATTTTTTAAAAAAAGAAGGCATTCACTCTCTAGTTTGTAGAAGCTTAGGGTCAGCACTTGCACAAACCTGTGAGTGAGTACCTCCTCAAATTTCGTGTCCCAGGTTCTTTCCTTGCCTTTCCCCAGCCCTCCAGTCTGGCTCCTAAGTGCTTTTGAATCTATTATTCCCAAATGTTCCAGATGATAAGGGAGCATAATAAGCATCTCTCCTTATTTTTCAGTTGTGAATTTCGTGTGCCAGTTATATTGTATGGGCTTTTGAAGTTTGTTATTATTTGATAAACATGAGCCAAGCAAAAAATGTTCTTTTTTAAAAATTGGAATGAAACAAATATAACCTACAATTAACCATGTTAAAATATACAATTCAGTGGCGTTTAGTGGGTTCACTATGTTGTACGACTACCACTTCTCTCTAATTTCAAAGCTTTTTCATTACCCTACAAAACACCAGTATCCCTTAAGTAATCACACTGTTCCCCGCTCCCAGCACTCCCTGGAAATGTTCAATCTGCGTTCTGTCTATATAGATTTGCCTATTCTGGATATATGTATATACATAGGTAATCATGTATTATGTTACCTTTTATGTTTAGCTTATTTCACATACAGTAATGATTTTTAGGTTCATCCACATTGCAACATGTCAGTGCTTCATTCTTTTTTCTGGCTGAATAATATTCATCTGTGTGTATATACCACAGTTGGTTTACCCACTCATCCATTGATGGACATTTGGGTCATTTCCACCCTTTAACTATTATGAATAATGCTGCTATGAACACTGATGTACACATTTCTGTGTGGGCATGTTTTAATTTCTGTTGGGTAGAAATCTAGAAGTGAAATTGCTGGGTCATGTGGTAATTGTTAGGTTTGACTTTTTGAGGAACTACAAAATTTTCACAGTGGCTGCATCATATCACACTCCCACCAGCAATACAAGGGTTCCTATTTCTCCACATCCTTGTAACACTTGTTACTTTCCATCTTTTAATTAAAATGTTTTTATTAAAGCCATCCTAGTAAGTATGAAGTGGTATCTCATTATAGTTTTGATATGCATTTCCTTAATGACCAGTGATGTTGAGCATGTTTTCATGTGCTTGTGTTCTTTGGAGATAAGTCTGTTCAAGACCTTTTTCCATTTTTTAATTAGATTAACTTCTTTTTGAGTTGTAAGAGTTCTTTGTATATCCTGGGTATTAAACCCTTATCAGGTATATGTTTTGCAAATATTTTCTCCCATTCCATATGTTTCACATTCTTAATAATACCCTTTGAAGTATATAACTTTTTTAAAAAAATGTGTAATTTTTTGGCTCATGAGTATCTCCCATTGTCTTTGTTGTCTAGGAGATAGCTGTTGTAATCCCTTAAGCATGGGTGCTATTAAAAAAATGGTTGAGAAGAAAATACCCGGAATTTATGTCTTATCCTTAGAAATTGGGAAGACCCTGATGGAGGTAAGGCCCTTCACAGTTGTGTTCCTCTGAAGGTTTGCTGACTGATTTCGTAGAACGTACTATTAAAATGCTTTGCCTTGCATTTTTAGCAGCAGATCATACAATGATACTTGAACTCTTGAGTGGCTTATGTGAGGCTTCCAACCTGAATCTGTTTGGCCTCTTAGGGAAGATGCCATTGGTGGTTTTCATCCTGACTTTTCTCTGTGGCTCCTCTTTCAGGATGTGGAGAACAGCTTCTTCTTGAATGTCAATTCCCAAGTAACAACAGTGTGTGAGATTCTTGCTAAAGATCCTAAATTGCAGCAAGGCTACAACGCAATGGGATTCTCCCAAGGAGGTCAATTTCTGTAAGTTCCTTTCTGTTCGATAGTACTATTTATGTGGAATTGATCTTTTCCTTATATTCGGGTAGATCCACTCCTCTAATTCTTTTGAGCATTTCATCTCTCTTGGAAGGAAAGGTATTCTAAATTGTCTCCATGTAAAAAGCTTTATGAAACTTAATTTATTTTCTGTGAAAGAATAAAGATTTGCATTTGACCATACTGGGGGAAATCCTGATGCTCCATGGCTTTGGGGAATCACAGAGGATGAAGTAGCTTAATCTGGGAATTTGGAGGTTAAAGATACATTTTTATCTGACTGTTGGAGCTGATAATCCTTTTTTTTTTCCCCAGGAGGGCAGTGGCTCAGAGATGCCCATCACCTCCCATGATCAATCTGATCTCGATTGGGGGACAACATCAAGGTAACTTTGGTCTCTTTGCCTCCTTTTTTTTCTCTGTTCTAATCCATGTGACCACTTGATTTTAAAACATTCCAGCAGCTCTATTTGTTCAAGAAGTCAGCCATCCTTGGAAAGTCCCGTTATAATAAACTAGCCAGAATTAAAGAAATAGGAAGAAACTTGGGATTCTAGAAGCCAAGAACACAGGGGAATGAGGTTGCCAACTGCTTCTCTCCAGTTTAAATGACATGATTTCCTGGAGGTGAGGTGGTTGCAGCCACATGGCAGGTGGTGATTGAGGAGTCAGTAAGGACCAACAGTCTTTCCTTTCTTTTTTTAAAGATTTTATTTATTTGAGAGTGAGAGAGAGCACATGCACACAAGTGGGGGGAGGGGCAGAAGGAGAGGCAGAAGCAGACTCCCTGTTGAGCAGAGACCCCAATGTAGGGCTCGATCCCAGGACCCTGAGATCATGACCTGAGCTGAGAGCAGATTCTTAACTGACTAAGCCATCCAAGTGCCCTGCTTTTCCTGTTTTCTGACATTGTGATGTCTTACTGAATTTAGACTCAGGCAAACAATAACATCTGAGGGTTTTTTGTCTATAAAGTTAACAGTAGAAAATAAGTCCTTTGAAAAACAACAGGTTTTCTGTTTAGGCAGAATTACATACTTTTGGGGAAGGATGTGTCTTTGGGATAGAGTATCATCTCTGTTCTCATGGTGGCTATCAGGTGGCATAGTGTAGGGGCAAAAGGATTCTCCTTATAATCAGGAATTCACCCAGTTAACTGTTGATGATGGGCAAATAATTTGGTACTTAGATCCCTTTCACAGATGAGGGAAACTGAAAGAAGGCCTTGCCCTTCTGGTAGGAATTTTTCAGAGGATGAAGTGAGATAGTAAGTAGAAAAATACTTCTTTTGTTTGTTTAAGATTTTATTTATTTATTTATTTGAGAGAGAGAAAGAGAGCACAAGTGGGTGGAGGGGGAGAGAGAGAGGAAGGAAACAGACACCCTGCTGAGTGGGGAGCCCAACACAGGGCTCCATCCCAGGACCTTGCAGTCATGACCTGAGCTGAAGGCAGACTCTTAACTGACTGAGCCACAAACTGACAGGTGCCCCCCAAAATACTTTTTTTTTTAAAGATCTTTTATTTATTTATTTGACAGAGATCACAAGTAGGCAGAGAAGCAGTAGAGAGAGAGGAGGAAGCAGGCTCCCTGCTGAGCAGAGAGCCCGATGTGGGGCTCAATCCCAGGACCCTGAGATCATGACCTGAGCCGAAGGCAGAGGCTTTAACCCACTGAGCCACCCAGGCGCCCCCAAAATACTTTTTAAAAACACAAGTAATATTCAAATGCGAGTTGGTAAAAACAACTTTAGCATTCAGTCAACAAATATGTATGAAAATCTATAAATAAGACAGACAAGGTCCCTGTCTTCAGGAAACTTCCATTCTAGTGTGGGGGGTAAGAAATAAACAATGAAGCAAGTAAATAAATAAATACAGATAGTGGGAACTATGATCAAGAAAAAAACAGGATATGGGGCACTGGGTGGCTCAGTTGGTTAAGTGTCTGTCTCTCAATCTCAGCTCAGATCTTCATTTCAGGACCATGAGTTTGAGCCCTGTATTGGACTCCATGCTGAGCTTGGGACCTACTTAAAAAAGAGAGAGAGGGTGGTGCCTGGGTGGCTCAGTGGGTTAAGCCACTGCCTTCGGCTCAGGTCATGATCTCAGGGTCCTGGGATCAAGTCCTGCATCGGGCTCTCTGCTCAGCAGGGAGCCTGCTTCTCTCTCTCTCTCTCTCTCTCTGCCTGCCTCTCTGTCTACTTGTGATCTCTCTCTGTCAAATCAATAAATAAAAATCTTTAAAAAAATTAAAAAAAAGAGAGAGAGAGAGAGAAATAGGATAATGCTTTTTTTTTTTAAGATTTTATTTATTTATTTGACAGATGCAGTGAGAGAGAGAATACAAGCAGGGGGGAGCGAGAGAGGGAGAAGCAGGCTTCCTGCTGAGCAGGGAGCCTGATGTGGGGCTCAATCTCAGGACCCTGGGATCATGACCTGAGCCGAAGGCAGACACTTAATGGCTAAGCCACCCAGGCGCCCCAGGATAATACTTGAAGGACAGAATAGTGGTTAAAGATATGGGCTCTGGGGGTGCCTGGGTGGCTCAGTCTGTTGAGCATCTGACTCTTCATCTCACTCAGGTCATAATCTCAAGGTCATGAGTTCAAGCCCCACATTGGGCTCCATGCTGAGGGTAGAGCCTATTTTTTTCCTTTTTTTTTTTTTTTTTTAAGAATTTATTTATCTATTTGACAGACAGAGATCACAAGTAGGCAGAGTGGCAGGCAGAGAGAGAGAGGAGGAAGCAGGCTCCCCACTGGGCAGAGAGCCCAATGCGGGACTCGATCCCAGGACCCTGAGATCATGACCTGAGCTGAAGGCAGAGGCTTAACCCACTGAGCCACCCAGGTGCCCCAGGGTGGAGCCTATTTTTAAAAAAGTAAATAAATAAGGGGTGCCTGGGTGGCTTAGCCGGTTGAGCCGCTGCCTCCAGCTCAGGTCATGATCTCAGGGTCCAGGGACCAAGTCCTGCATGGGGTTCCTTGCTCAGCAGTGTACCTGCTTCTCTCTCTGCCTGCCGCTCCTCCTGCTTATGCTCTCCTTCTCTCTCTCTGACAAATAGATAAACAAAATCTTTTAAAAAATAAAAAGAAAAATAGAAAAGAAAAGAAAAAGAAAGATATGGGCTCTGGAGCCAAACTACCTGTGTTCATATCCTGGCTCTACACTTATTGTCCAACCTGAGACCAACTATTTAACCTCTCCATTTTGAAGTTTCTTTTCCATAATATGGGGTGAATAATAATTTCTACCCCACATGTTGGTTTTGAGGACTGAATGAATTACTGCCAATATATGCTTAGAACTATGCCTGGTACCGCTGAAAATGTAATTGCTGAGGCTGATGAAGATGGAAGGTATACCTGGGGGAGGGGCGAGGAAGGGGCTTGGGGACTACTTGAGTTAGGGTTGTCAGATGTGACTTCCCCAAGCTAAGACCTGAGAGCGGAATGAGCCCGACCACTGAGGCAGTGAGAGGAGCGCATCTACCAGGAAGAGCTGGTGCCAAGGCCCTTAGGCAGAAAACTCGAATGGGAGCGCAGCTGGCTATGGTATGAATTCTCAATACGCTATTTTCTTGAGGAATAGATGAATGAGATCAGAGGCTAGGTCTGGTTCATTGTCTTCCTCACCATGCCTTGCACATAGTAGGTGTTCAGTACACAGCTCTTGAGGAACGGATCTTTGTCTTCTGCTGCTGTAGGTGTTTATGGACTCCCCCGGTGCCCAGGGGAGAGTTCTCACATCTGTGACCTGATCAGGAAGACGCTGAATGCTGGGGCTTACAACAAAGCTATTCAAGAACGGTATGTATGGTTGGCTAGAAAGGATGTGGAACTGTCAGTGTGTGAAAATATCATGCTGACGTTGAAATGACGTTGACAGCAGAAATTCCAGGAGTAGTGGCCGGGGGTATGCACATGAGAGCCTTTTCTTAAGTATCTCTGTGCTGTCTGCTTGGTTATATTATAAGCCTAAAACTGCTCTAATATTAAATTTTGAAAAGGAAGGGTTTGGTTTTTTTTTAAGATTTTATTTATCCCAGAGAAAAGAGAGAAAGCGCGTGCGCGGAGAGAGTGTGAGCAGGGGGAGGGGCAGAGGGAGAGGGAGAAGCAGATTGTCTGCTGAGCAGGGAGCCCAGCTCAGGGCTGGATCCCAGGACCTTAGGATCATGACCTGATATGAAGGCAGATGCTTTTTTTTTTTTTTTAAAGATTTTATTTATTTATTTGACAGAGATCACAAGTAGGCAGAGAGGCAGGCAGAGAGAGAGCAGGAAGCAGGCTCCCTGCTGAGCAGAGAGCCCGAGTCGGGGCTCGATCCCAGGACCCTGGGATCATGACCTGAGCCGAAGGCAGAGGCTTTAACCCACTGAGCCACCCAGGCACCCCCTGAAGGCAGATGCTTAACCGCTGAGCCACCCAGGTGCCCCTGGAGTACTCTAGATGATAACTAGATTTGGGATCGACTAGTATGACAACAGCAGCTATCCTACAGGTTTTCCAAGCATATCATTCTTGTCTAATAACAGTTCTTCAGTGCAACACTTCCTTGAAGCCATTTTCCAAGGTTCAGCCCTGCCAGGGACTCTGCATGTGGAAACAACCTGTCCCTAACTCGCTCTTTGTTTCCTACCCATTGGCCACACGCAGTCACAGAGCTGTGTCAGGTCAGTAGTGCCACCTAATGGTCAGTGAGGGAAACTAAGATACTTTTTTTTTTTAAGATTTTATTTATTTAGAGAGTGAGAGAGCACAGAGGGAGAGGGAGAAGCAGACTCCCTGTCTAACAGGGACACCCCAATGTGGGGCTCAGAGATCATAATCTGAGCTGAAGGCAGACACTTAACTGACTGAGCTACCCAGGTGCCCCCATTGTTCTTTATTCTTTACTCAGTATTCTTCTAACTCTTGCCCAGATGCTTCAGAAAAAATCATCCTTTCATATCTTTGTGTTTCTTTTGTGAACCAAGCACAACCCATGGCAATGAGAATTGTTAGCGACTGAAAATGAGCAGTCATGGGGAGGAGACAGTAACACCTAAGTAGTGATTAAAAGTGGCAGATTGATGTGTTTTTTCACTTCCTCCTTAAACTGTAATAATAACCCAATAGCAAAAGAATAGAAAGTGAGAAAACCCACAAGGGCCAAGAGAACAGGAGAGGAGAGGGGAGACAAAAAAAAAAAGACATCACCATGTCTTTGAAAGAAAGCAGATGAAGGAGTGATAACTGTTTCAGCAGAGCAAAAAAGCTGAAACCTTTGTGTCTGTAGAAGGATGCCCTGACAAGAAGGGAGCAGATTCACTTTTTATAGCTCCACAGAGGGTCAGGAATTAGATGCATAATATCCTTTGGAAGGTAGAGATCGGTGCATGGAGCTAAAAACAGGACTTTTGTTGGGGGAAAAAAAATCATTTCTATTTAAGGAATGATCAAACCCCCAGTTCCCGTAAGTGCACATCCAAGTGACTGCTCCTCCCCCACTGTGACAAGAGAAGCAAAATTTATTCTCTGGAGCAATTTAACTAGAGAAGTACAAGACTCTGAGGTAATAAGTGAAGGATAGTGATGAGACACCCCACTGAAAACCCAGGCCCTCCCACTCCCCTTTCCTCCCACTTAGCTCCCAGAATGATAGCCACTAGGCTTATAACCTGCTAGTCTGATGTTCAGTGGACCTGTCTCTGGAAAACCTGAGTGGCCCCAGAGAGAAGATCTACAGACTGAGGTTTTTGAGTCCTTCAAGAAATCAGGATTCCTCTTGACTACTGTGAGGTGAAGCCACCAGGAGGTAAGCTCTGTTGTCATACAAGAAGGCTCCAGTCAGTTTGTAGTGTTTCATTTCAGCGTGAACCGTGAGCCTGGGACCCCCAGCCAGACATCTGAGGAAAGCTTCTAGTATGAAAGGCAGAGTGAAACCAATGAAAAGTAAAAAGCAACTTGGAAGGAAATGATGACAATTCAAGGAGCCAAAGAAAATCTTTAAAAAGAAAAAAGGGGGGGGCACCTGGGTGGCTCAGTGGGTTAAAGCCTCTGCCTTCGGCTCAGGTCCTGATCTCAGCGTCCTGGGATCGAGTCCCGCATCAGGCTCTCTGCTCAGCAGGGAACCTACTTCCTCCTCTGTCTCTGCCTGCCTCTCTGCCTACTTGTGATCTCTGTCTGTCAAATAAATAAATAAGATCTTAAAAAAAAAAAGAAAAAAAGAAGCCTAGAATTAGTATCTTTAGAGATGAGCAGTTACCTCTGTGGCACCAGAAAAGAATGAATAAAACCAACAATCGGAGCGTAAGAGAGAACTGGCAATTAAAAATAAGACAACCAAAATAAATGTGAGAGCGATATGGGACTATAAACTTGAGGAAATCTCTTAGAAATGAGAACAAAAACTCAAAGAGGTTTAAAAAAAAAAAAAAGGGAGAAAACTGATAAAATGAAGAGAGCTGTTTAGGAAGTCCAGGATCTGCCTGATAGGAGTTCCAAAAAGAGCCCAGAGGAGAAAGGGTGGATTGAAATTACCAAAGAAGGGGCGCCTGGGTGGCTCAGTGGGTTAAAGCCTCTGCCTTTGGCTCAGGTCATGATCCCAGGGTCCTGGGATCAAGCCCCGCATCGGGCTCTCTGCTCGGCAGGGAGCCTGCTTCCTCCTCTCTCTCCGCCTGCCTCTCTGCCTTCTTGTGATCTCTGCCTGTCAAATAAAATCTTAAAAAAAAAAAAAAATTATAAAAAAAAAAAAGAAAGAAATTACCAAAGAAGTAATACAAGAAAATTTCTCGGAATGACAGGACATGAATTTCCAGATTGAAAGGGCTCACTAAGTGGTCAGGGCAAGGGATGAGAAAAAGCCTCATGCTGGTGCATTCCTGTGACCTCTCAGAGCACGAGGAGAAAGAGTGGGCTCCGGGGAGGCCGCCCCCAGAGTCCATCCCAAGGACCATGCATTCCTGTCAGCAGTACCACCTGCTAGAAGTTTTCTGAGGAAAAGTGATTTCCATCCTAGAGTTCTGTGCAGGACCTTTAAGTACAACCACTTGTGAAGGGAAAATAAGGCCTCTTCAGACACACCAAAAAAAGAAAAAAAAAAAGATTGCCCGTCTGCTGCATGGCCTGGGGTCTGGGACCCTCCCCCCGTCAGTACTTTCCCACATGGAGATTCAGTGCAGGGCCCTCAGCTCACACTAAGTAGGCAGCTCGGGGCCGTTACCGCTAGTGGTGCCTTATTTAAAATATTTATTCAACTTGAGCTTCCTGTTTCCTTTATTTATAAGCATTGCCGTGGTTTTGTTTTCTCTTTTTGGTTGCAGTCATAAAGTATTTCATTCGTCATTTCATCAAACGTCGCCCTGCAGTTTGCCAGGCCCTGTGGTAGGTCTGGCAGATAGAGCGGAGAATAAGACAGTTAGCGACCCTGTCCCCATGAAGGAACGTTCTGGTGGGGAACGGGGGAGCTCCAAGCAAACAGAGGTGCTGGGTCACCTCTAACAATGCTAAGGCTGTGGCGGAAGTAAGCAGGATGCAGTGGTGGAGAGGTGTGGAGGCAGTGCCTACTCCAGACAGAATCGCCTTCGGAGAAGAGGAATTTAAGCTGGGGTGGAAGGATGAGAAGGAGGATGGGAGGAGCTGAGGAAAGAGCCATTAGGCCGAGGGAACAGGAGGCACAAAGGCCCGACCCTAGGACACATTTGGCTTATTCTAGGCCCCGGTGACAAGTTGAGTGATAGACGGGAGTTGGCAGGGGTGACACCCGCAAGGACAGGAAGATCACGTCGGCCATTTGAGTTTCCTTCTAAACATCAAGAGAAGCTTTTGGGAGGTTTCAAGCAAATATGGCCAGATTCAGGTGTTTGGATAGTGTCCACTGCTTTGTGGAGAGTGGACTGGAAAGCAGGTAGAGGAAAAGCAATGGGCTTCCTTAGTGTCTCAGTAAGAGGTGATGATGGCGTGGACACTGGGGTGGCCACAGTGAGATGGAGAGTAGTGGAATGGCCTGAGGTAAGTTCCATAACGTAGCTCAGTGAGACTGGCGAGCCAGGATACAGCCCAGCATTTATAACAGGGTTTCCCTCCGAAATGCTTTCTGTGTTCTCAGTGGCTCAAATACAGATCGATACTTTTCTAAATTTATGGAGTTGCTTTTTCTTTTTAAAGTTTGTTTTTCTATGTACATCTCATCTTAGCAGATGGGCAGTAGGAGATTTAAAAATGTACACATGGGGCACCTGGGTGGCTCAGTCGGTTAAGCATCTGCCTTCAGCTCAGGTCATGATCCCAGGGTCCTGAGATCAAGCCCCACATGAGGCTCCCTGCTCAGTGGGGAGTCTGCTTCTCCTTCTCCCTCTGCCCCTCCCCCTGCTTGTGCTCACTCTCTCTCTCTAATAAATAAATAAAATCTTAAAAAAAAAAAAAAAGGGCAGATAGCCCCAATAGAGGTGGGAAGGGGGCGGGGAGGGTGGAAAGGCACAGAGGGAGATCACGTTCTGGTAGTGTGGTGCTAGGCTGCCCTTTGTATCCGGGAGGATTCTGGATGTAGGAAAATAACCACATTAGCCCAAAGTAAATTTTTAAAGGAGTTCATAGTCTTTTGCTACCCAGGATTTCAGAGGGACTAGAATCAAGAAATGGGAGCCACCAAGCGCTGGGTCTGTCTCTCCCACTGGCATTTCTGTTGCCTCTGTGGACATGAACACTGGCCTCTCTGGCCACCCATGTGGTAAAAGGTGGCCTTGCCCAGCTTCCAAACTTTTTGTTTGTTTGTTTTTTAAGATTTATTTATTTATTTTGGAGAGAAAGAGAGAGTGCCTGCAGGAGCAGGGGAAGGGCAGGGAGAGGGAGAGCATCTCAAGCAGACTCCCTTCTGAACATGGAGCCCACCTTGGGGCTCAGTCCCATGACCCCCAAGATCATGACCTGGGCTGAAACCAAGAGACTGTCACTCTGCTGACAGAGCCACCCAGGCGCCCCTAGCTTCCAAGTTTTTCATTGTATCTGTTTAGGATATTATCTCAGGAGAGGCTGGAATCTCTTGGTCCCAGTCCAGATTTTTGGGGACGGGACCATGTCCCAGCTTAGGTCAGATCTCCATCACTGGCTGCGGCCAGAAAAGTGAGACCACATGGTACCGACATACCCACCCCTGTAATCAGAAGGTGGACACAGGAAGGTTGCAGTTCCCAGACGAGGGAGAGTTGATTTTGATTTAGGCAGAGACCCCAGGAGGTGTCTTCTGCACTGTTCAGATCATTCAACCTTAAAGCAAATTTGATCTAGTTCCCTGGGAAGCCAGTGAGGAGGGACTTTCCAGCACCAGCTCCTGGCTTGGTGGGGGCAACAGTGAGGAACGGTGAGTGTGACAGTTCTCTCTCACCTCGTGGATGTGAAGTCCGCCCTCTAGTTCCCCTTTGAGATACTGGTAGCCCTTCCTGGATTTCTTCCTCCAGTTTCCTCCTTGCTATCCTACTCACTGAGCCCATCCCTACCGCAGTGAATACAGCAGTGTCGCCCCGGCCTTGGCCTCTCTTCCCCTGTGCCAGCTCTGCTCTCCCAGGTGGCTCTGCCCTTAGTCCTCGACCTTCAGCCCTGCATGCCCAGCACTTGCAGGGGGCCTGTGCCCCCCAGTGGCTCTCACAGCACCCTTATCCCCAGGTGTCCTGCTTTCCCCACACCTTTGCCCTCAACTCGCAACTCCCCTTCTGGAAATACTGAGGTATCTACTTAGGCACTTTTCCACTGTTCAAAAAAGTAGAGGGAGTAATGTCATCTAAGACCAAAAATTAATATTTTGTCATATTTGCATCAGATGTTTTAAGAACTGAAACATTTCAGGTAATACTGAATTCTACATATCTCTACCAGGTCCCATTCCCTTCCCTCCCTCCATAGTGACAACCACTGTCAAGAAATGAGAGTAATAGGGGCGCCTGGGTGGCTCAGTGGGTTAAAGCCTCTGCTTTCGGCTCAGGTTATGATCTCAGGGTCCTGGGATCAAGCCCCGCATTGGGCTCTCTGCTCCGCCGAGAGCCTTCTTCCCCCTCTTTCTCCCCACCTGCCTCTCTGCCTACTTGTGATCTCTGTCTGTCAAATAAATGAATGAAATCTTTAAAAAGAAAGAAAGAAATGAGAGTAATAGATCCTTTCTGTCCTCTAAAAAAAAGGAAAATTGTCTATTTATATACATATATATCCTCCATCAGTATGTAGCCTTATTTTGTATATTTAAATGTTATGTAATGGATATCTTGTGCACTTCATTCTGCAACTGAGTTTTTCATCAGTATCACATTTAATAACACGTTGTTACACATCTGGTTCATTCCTCTTAACGACTACCTGGCCTTCTGGATTCTGTGACTACGCCACCGTGTATTGATTTCCATACTGCAGACGTTTCAGGATTTCTAATTTCTCGTGATGACAGACGACTTTGAGGGATCGTCCCTGTGTTGAAAAACCCAGCCTGTGTTGCTGCATGTCTCCTCTACTTTTACGCTACTACTCTACCCACACAGGACACCACTTCTGGTCACCACATGTGTGGAGATTTTCCCCACACCAAGGAATTCTCTGGGACACCAGCTGGGTTCCTACAATTTAACTCAGTTCTGACACTGCCCACCTGGAGATAGCGTCAGATGCCACAGATTAAGAGCTCACTCCCACAAGCCTGCCCCCACCTCGCACGCGTGTACGCGCGCGTACACACACACACACACACACATGCCCATTGCCAGTAGTAGGTCCCCACGTTACCCACAACTTATGTCCCATGTTGACTACAAAGTGGAGGTTCCCACGGCCCTCCCTTCAGGTGTGATTAATTTGCTAGGGTGGCTCACAGAACTCAAGGAAACATGTTTACCACTTTATTAAAGGGTGTGATAAAGAACACAGATGAGGGGCACCTGGGTGGCTCAGTCGGTTGTCTACCTTCAGCTCAGGTCATGATCTCAGGGTCCTGGGATCGAGCCCTGCATCAGGCTATGTCCTGTGCTCAGTGGGGAGAGTCTGCTTATCCCACTCCTTCTGCTCTTCCCACTGCTTGTACTGTTTCTGTCAAATACATGAAATCTTAAAAAAAAAAAAAAAAAGACACAGATAAACAGCCAGATGAAGAGATAGATTGACAAAGTCTGGGAGGGTCCTGAGCGTGGGAGCTGGGGTGTACACCCTTCTGGTGTGGGTGTGTTTGCCAACCTGGAAGCTTTCTGAACCCCTACTATCAGGATTTTATGGAGGCTTCCTCCCATAAGCATGATCTGTTACTAACTCCATTTTTAGCACCCCCCTCCCCTCTCTGGAGAATGGGGAGCAAGGCTGAAAATTCCAAGCTTCAGAGGGAGGCTTGGTGACCATCCCCATCTAGGAGCCATCCAGGAGCCCACCCAGAGCCGCCTCAGTAGAAGAAAAGCTGCTCCTAGTGCTTTTTCCACTTAGGAATTTACAAGGGTCTTAGGAGCTCTGTGCCAGGAACCGGGGTTGGAGATCAGTCTATGTATTTTCTGTCACCCAGCAACCCCTGAACAAGTACTTACGTACTAGTAGAATTCACATGTGGACTCTCAGTTATTTACCAGGTAATTTGGGGAATGCTCCTTAACCTCTCTGCCTTAGTTTCATCATCTGTAAACGAGGGCAGATGGGCTGTAGAGAGGGTTAAATGAGATACAGATGTAGATAGAGTGCTTAGAACAGTGCTTTGGAGACACTCCATCCTGTTAGCTGCTCAGATCACAACACTGAGCGCGTGCATCTTAGACTCGCCTCGATGTTGCCGAGGTGGTTGTACCAATTTCTGTTCCCACCACCAGAGTGTGAGTGTCCCCATTTTCTCCAGTCTTACTTACTCAGGATCCTGTGTCTGTTGCGAGTCTACCAGTCACGTGTGTGTGGGATGGTTTCGCTTTCCCATCTGCCTTCCGTTAGGCAGCTTGAACATCTGTTCGTGTTTGTTGGCCACTCAGGTCTCTCTTTTCTGAGTTGCCTGTTCATTACCTCTTCTAGTCTTTGCCTGTTTTTCTGTTGGACGCTCTTTTTCTTACTCGTGTGTAAGCATCACACACACATGCATCTGTGTTAGGATTTTTTAATTTTTTTAAAAAAGATTTTATTTATTTTATTTGACAGAGATCACAAGTAGGCAGAGAGGCAGGCAGAGAGAGAGGAGGAAGCAGACTCCCTGCTGAGCAGAGAGCCTGATGCGGGACTCGATCCCAGGACCCTGGGCTCATGACCTGAGCTAAAGGCAGACGCTTAACGACTGAGCCACCCAGGCACCCATGTATTAGGATTATTAAGCCTTTCTTTGCTAGGTGTGTTACACTTCACTTCTCCCAGCCTGTGGCGTATCTTTTAGCAGATTTTTGGGGGGCATTTTTATTGAGATCGAATTCACATACCATACAGTTCTGTCATTTAGTGTGTATAATTCATTGGTTTGGGACATATTTTTTTTTTAAGTTGCAGTAAAACATGTGTGTGTGTGTGTGTGTGTGTAAAACAGAATTTGCCATTTCAGTCATTTTTAAGTGTACGGTTTTGGGGCACTAGGTACTTCCCAAATAGCAGGTTCTGCAGCTTCCAATTTGGATTCAGGCCATGTTGTCAGTCCTCAGGACTGACGCACAAAGCTATTCTCCGATCCCGTATTTTCTTCTAATTTTTTTTTAAGTTTTGTTTTGAGTCTCATGTTTTTCATCTACCTGGGGTTTTCGCTGCTTGAGTCCATTTCCGGGCGGCTGGTCCGGTCCATTGACGTATTTGTCTCCCCGCCTCGCGCACGCTGCTTTAGTCACTGTGCTACTTTTGGGAGGCTCTGCTTCAAGTCTGGGCTGGTCTTGGACTTTTATTGTTTCATCTGGAGTTTAGAATTAGTTTGTCAGATTCCACCAAAAATCATGTTGTGATTTAGGTTAGAATGGCTTAGGGTTCGGCCATCGCCTTGACACCTGTGCTTCTGCATTTCCTTTCCTCCCTGTCAGGCTGCTGTTCCTGTCCCTCCAGGACTTGGAACAGCATCTCCCCGTGCAGATGGTACCAGCAGCAGCTGGGTTTGGAGCCAGGGCCAGGAGGGACAGAATAGAGTGGTGACGGACCCGACAGCAGTAACCTCTGCAGAATTTGTGCCATGAAGGGACACGTTAGTGAGCTTTATGGTTGATACCTAATTTTCCCAATAACCCTGGAAAGAATCCAGCTCCGAGAGACAAGTGCCCGTGACTCCAGCACAGAGCTGCGTGTTGTGAAGCTGATGCTGTGGGCGCCACGCGGTCCACAGAGGCTGGGGGTGGGGGTAGTACATGTGGTGGTCAAGAGCAGGGCCCCAGGGGCCGCCTAGGCCATTCAGGCTCTGTTTGCTCCCAGCAGAGTGACTGAGGACAAGCTACTGAATCACTCTGGGCATGGTTGCCCCATTTGTAAACAAAAGGCTAATAATAGTGCCTTCCTGATGGAATTCTTTTCAGGATTAAATAGGTTAATGTGTGTAAAGTGCTTAGAATAGGCCCAGTAAGTGCTGTCTAAGCCACAGGGGCTGCAGCAGACCTCAGGGGTAAATGCTCTGGTTTCTGGGGAGCTGATTGCCTCTTGAGCGGGCTGCATTGGAAAGTGTGTGGACTTGGGCAAATTTAGGCTCCTATCTTACCTTGTCTACAACTGTGTCTTTTTTTTTAAGCTTTTATTTATGTATTTATGTATTTAGAGTGCGTGTGAACAAGCAAGCAGGGGGAGGGGCAGAGGGAGAATCCCAAGCAGACTGCCCATGGAGCCCCATGTGGGTCTCAAGCCCACAATCCTGAGATAAGGACCTGAGCCGAAACCAGGCATTAAGAGATGCTTAACTGACTGAGTCACCGTTGACGTGGCTGGGTAGTTGTTTTTTGTTTTTTTTAAAGATTTACTGATTAATTTATTTGTCAGAGAGAGAGCGAGCACGAGAGCTCATACACAAGCAGGGGGAGCAGAGGAGGGAGAGGGAGAAGGAGACATCCTGCAAGGCAGGAAGCCCTTTGCGGGGCTGGATCTTAGGACTCTGGGATCCTGATGAGCCAAAGGCAGATGCTTAACCCACTGAGCCACCCAGGAGCCCACGACTGAGCAGTTTTGAGAGCGTTACTAAACCTCTGAAATTGGCCCCGCCCTGGTGACCAGGCGAGACCAGTACAGACCCATGTTTCTTCCCTGACACTCCCAGCTTCTGCTCACCCGCAGATCCTTCCCCGTAGGTGCCCCGTGTGCACTCACAAAACAAAATGCCTTTCCTTTCTTTCTGTTGCCCCTTCTGAGGCACTTTTCACACAGAAAGTTGCCCCAGGACTATTGCTTTCGTTTTCAGCTGTTGGGCTCCCTGCTGTAACTCTGGGTCACCGGAACCTGGTCGGGCAAGATCCAAAGACCTTTGTATTTATTCCCGAACATTTTTTGAGGAAACTTTGGCCACCTGCGTGACCGTGTGTGTGCCCCATGCTTACCAATTCAGAGCGTTTGACATTATTGACCACCCACTCCCGAAGCTTCTTCCATTGTTCTCCTAGCCATACTGCCTTCCCTTCTGCTCACATCTCACAACCCCTCCCCTCCCTCAGTGCCAGCCACTTCTTTCAGAGCCTGTCTGGCATCCTGCACCACCGGGCCCTTCCACTCGGCAGAGCCTTCCTGCTAAGCATCTGCCGTGTGCCTGCGTGTCGCTGCTCAAGGAGCTTGTTGTCCCCAGGGGGAGAACCAGGGAGCCAGCTCGCCCCCGGTGAGCGACAGCAGGGCTAGAACGCAAGCACAAGACCAGTGGCAATGTCAGTATCTTATAAATGGTCAGAGTTCATCACATTTTGACAAAATCAGTGAAACTAAACACTGAAATCTTTCAAATACATTTATAAACAGATGATCGAATGTTTTTGTGACAGCCAGTAGGCTGACCGCGGCCTCTTTTTTTTTTTTTTTAGATTTTTTTTTAAATTTATTTGACAGAGATCACAAGTAGGCAGAGAGAGAGAGGGAGAGAGAGAGAGAGAGGAGGAAGCAGGCTCCCTGCCGAGCAGAGAGCTGGAGCCTCGGCCTCTTTTGACCTTGGGTGCACCTGTCCTGGACGTGAGGAGCTCTGACCTCTCTACTGTAGCTGGTTCCTCTGGGCCTTTATGCCATCCTGCCCTGCTGAGTAGAGCTTTCTGGACCACCACCTGAGGGCAGCTCTTCCACTCAGGCTGGGGAGCGCCTGTTGTACAAATGTTTCTTCTCTCCCCTGCCAGCCTGGGCTAGAGAGTCCCACCCGTGTTCCTACTCCTCCTTCCCCCAGAGGTCTTCCGCCAGCCGGTCCACTTTCTCTTAGTGGAAATGCCACTGTGTGGTTGCAGGAGCTATGCGGAACTGTGGAGGTGCCAGCTGGGAAGACTTGGGAAGGGCTCAGTTTTGGTGGGGAAGGGCCCCCAAGGGAAGGGAGGGGAGGATAGGGGGAGCAGAGAGACTGGGGAGAAAGTAGAAGCATGTGAACACCTGTCTGAAATAATAGTATAAATGCCAGATCCCCGCCTTTTGTCCTTAAAAATCTATGACCTTCCAGAATCCTGAAAACTAGTGTCCTCATTCAACAATAGGAGGAATGCTCTGGGATTGAAGGGGTAGACGTCCCTCCGAGCCTGAGGACGGCCAGATGGGTGAAGAGAGGGATGGCTGGATGCGGAGGTGGTGATAGCTGAGCTGAGTCGTTGCAGATATCTGAATAGGAAGCAGCGGAGGGGGAAGCAGGGGGGGCTTTGGGTGCGGACAGCATGGGCCACGGTGACCCGGAGGCGGAAGTTTGATAAGGAAGGCTCAAGTCCCTGGGGGAACAGATACCGATGAGTCCTTTGCCCAAACCTGTGGGACTGTACTGTGCTGCATAGCACTCTCATGTCTTGGGTGTGTCCTTAACGAACCGTGTCGTAAGTAGAGGTCTTGTCTGCCACGGGGACGTGGTGGCTCTGGATTTTTTGTCCGTTTGAAGTCTCTTAGTGCACAATGTGCACCTGCACACACAGGGGTGTGCCCCCAGCGTGCTGACTGCCACGTGGCTCGGTCACCTTCATTCATTCCTTCTTCCTGCAGCCTGGTGCAAGCAGAATACTGGCACGACCCAATCAAGGAGGACATGTACCGCAACCACAGCATCTTCTTGGCAGATATTAATCAGGAGAGGGTAAGGTTCTATCCCAGGCTGCTGTTGCTGTGCGTTCAGGTTGCTTTTGGGGCGCCGCACGCAGATGAGCTGTGACCGTTTACCCAGAATATCCTGGACACACACCCTGGGGAGCAGAAGTTCTGTTTTGGGAAGGCAGTGCTTATGAGCGTCAGTTCCTTTTAGGAAAGCTGAAATTCATTTGGCTTTCTTCCCGTAGGTCCTTTTCCTTGCCTTGCGTTGAAGAAGCAGGGTAAGCTCAGTAGGTTGCTGGCTGGCTTAAATGGAGCGTCACAGTGGCTGTCTTACTGAGGGCAGCCTTCCTCGTGGGTCCCTTGGGAGACTTAGAAGAGAGATGGCAGGGGGGACCGAATATGTCCCAGACACAAGCTTGGTTTGGTTTGTGGGATTCTGGTAAACTCAGTGACTCAATTTGTATTGGGCCCATCTGCAGGGTTTTTTTGTTTTGTTTTGTTTTTTAAAACAAAACTTGAGGGTTGGTGCGGAAGAAACAGAAGTGTTATAGCAGAACCACTCAGAATGTGCGGTTTCTCATTTTGCCTTGGCTCTCTCTGGGTGGCTGCCTTTAACCTATGTGACGGATGCCTATGGAGTGTGGTGACAGACTATGGTTGGTGGGGGCATTGCCAGTTAGATAGGATGGTAAGAAAAGGCTTACAAGGTATATTCTGGGCCGGGAGCTGGAAAACCAACCCATTGTCATGGGGAGGAAATACGGTGGCCCAGGGTTGGGGAGGCCAGAGCACTGGAAGGCTTTAACATCCCTGCTGGAATCTGACGGTATTGTCCCTGAACTACTACTGGCTTTCTTCCAGGGAGTCAATGAGTCCTACAAGAAGAACCTGATGGCCTTGAAGAAGTTTGTGATGGTCAAGTTTCTCAATGATTCCATTGTGGACCCTGTGGACTCTGAGGTGAGATGCTGTGCGGGCAGGCCACACCACACCGGGAGACCAAAGGAGTAAATGGCATTATAATACAGCCACCTGCTGGGGAGAAACCTTCAGTCCCTTACTCCACTTTCTGTGTAGAGCAGGGCTTCTTTGCTCGAGGTCTACAAATGGGACACTTGGGGCTATAACACCCGCCCAACACCTGAAATTGTTTGCAAAATTATGTAGTGGCATTGTCTGAGGAAGGGTCTATAACTTTTACCACATTATCCAGGAGACCTGTGACCCAAACCATCAGCCCAAAGTCTGTAAATCCCTGAGCTTGGCATTTAAAGTCCGCCTTGACCTACCTTTCCAACTTAATCTTCCTTCATGTCCCACTTCATACATATACTCTAGGATGAAGTCTTGAAATGCACCAGACTTGGCATGTGTTTTTACTCTTAGTGCTTTTGTTCATTCTTTTCAGTCTCTAGAGTGCCCTTCCCTGGGCTTTTCCACCTGACAAGCTAAAGTTCATCTGTCAAGGCCAAGCTCAAACGTCACTTCTTCCATCCAGGATGTCATCCCTAGTCCAAGCAGACTTTGCTCCCTCTTTTGCAAAATCATCACATTATGTCAGGCCATCAGGGACTAGCCAGCCTGATCGGCCCGCCATCTGCTTTCACAGGGCCCGTGAACCATTTTTTAATGGTTAGAAAGAAACCAAAAGAATATCTGATGACAAAGGTTATATGAATTCAAATTTCAAGGTCCATGGTGAAATTTCATTGAAATAGAGCCATATTCATTTTTTACCTTTTTGAAAGCCATATTCATTTTTTATATATTGTGTGTGGCTGCTTTTGTTTAGAAGGGCAGCCCTAGGGAGTTACACTCATGTGGCCCTTAAAGCCTAAGCTATTTTGTATCTGGCCTTTACAGAAAAGTTGGCTGATCCCTGTGCTAAACACTTGTTTCTTTGTCTCACCAGACCAGAGCTGTAGAAAACAGGGACCACATATATATTTATCTTCAATGTCAGATTTAGCGCAAGGATTTTCATAGCGTAGGTGCTCAGTCACTGTAGGAAACAGGAATTCTGTGGAATTGGAAAGCACTTTGGAAAGATTAACTCATCCCTCAGGATCTACCCTTAAAAAGAGATGACTCAAGACATACTGTTTTCACTCTTTGCTACAGCTTGGTGATGTTGTTTGTTGGCAGTCTTAACTTGACAATATGTGCTGTTGTGTCTGATCTTTGTTCGCCCTCCTCTCCTGCAGTGGTTCGGGTTTTACAGGAGTGGCCAAGCCAAGGAAACCATCCCCTTGCAGGAGACCAGTCTGTACACACAGGTAACCAGAGAGGAGAGGTGCTGTCTTTTTCAGCTCCTGGTTCCCAAAGCTGCTCGATTCTTTGGTGATAGAGGCTGTCCTGTATGCCCCAGAGCAGTGGGTGCTCGGAGGCCTGTGACTTGGTCTGATACGGGTGAGGCCGGTGAGGGAGCTGATTGTGACCCCAGTGTCTCAGGCGCTGGGTTATATTAGTGTACATCCTGAAGGATGAAGGACCTGGACCTCATGGCTTTCCGTATGTACAAAGATCACCTCATCCAGTTTTTTAGAACCTCTAGTTCTGGGACCTTCCGCACTCCAGGGAACGGATATTGTAACTGGACCCTCCCAAAAGGCACAAGTGCTATGTGCGCCACTTGCCTTCTACAAGAATTCTCCTGAGTAATTTCGCGGGCCGGTTGTCTCCTCTCTTGGCTTATCTCCAGCATTTGGGTGGCCCAGCTTGGGTGAGCTCAAAGGAAAGGGAAGCTCAGGTCTGTTGAGTTTTGGAAATTACAACTAAGAACTTCCCTCTCGTCCAAGTCAAACTGATGGTAGCTGCAGCAGAAGCAACACTCCGGCTCTGTCAGCTGCTCGTCCTCCCAGCCATGTTTGTTCTGTGCCACTGTGGGTAGTGCCAGGATATGAAAAGTGAGGTGTGTTCTTGAAGGGTTAGATGTTTTCAGCTTTTTCTGTTTTTGGCTCAGTCTCACTTGACTGACATTTTGAGGCAGTTTTGTCTGTGGCCTGCCCACCCACACAGGTGGTCCTTCAGAAGCTTTAGGAAACTTCTCAGAAAGCTGAATATAGAACTCTGTAGACAACAATCTCAATTATATCTATGTTTTGAATGCTCAGGAAGAAAATAGGGAGGTATCCTTTTTAGCAATTTCAACAGTGTTAACACCTAAATTTTGCTACTCTGGGAAAAGACTACACTTTTGAGCATGTATCTCAAATGAACATTGTTTCTTTAAAACTTAATTTTTCGTGAAGCCTCTTAATTATGATCTGTCTGCAGGACCGCCTGGGGCTAAAGGAAATGGACAATGCAGGACAGCTCGTGTTCCTGGCTGTGGAAGGGGACCATCTTCAACTGTCTCAAGAATGGTTTTATGCTCACATCATACCCTTCCTGGAGTGAAACCCTTGTAGTCTGCCCCAGAGCTCGGGAGCCCCTAGCGTTTCTATACACCAGTAGGAGCGTTCCCTTCATGCCTAAGCCTGAGCTCACATCCAGCTTGCAACTAATCCTTCCCTCTGGTTATCACCTAATACGCCCTGCTCAGAAAGATCTAAGATTCGAATCTTATCCTTTGCCTCCTCCTATCAGCATATGGTGTTGAATGCAAGTTTAATTAGTTAATAACCATGCATGGAGATTATTTTACAATCCCTCAATGTGGTCAGGCTGTCTTAGGCAAGTCTGCTGCTGATCAGTGTCAGAACTGTGCCCAGAAGAGTCTGAAGCTAAAGCAATTAGAGTTTAAGGGAAGACACCTTTTTCAGGAAAGCCTAGCCACATTTCAAGCCAAGAGGCAGCCAGTATCCAGGCCTGAGGGGACCATAAATGCTTGCTCAGTTTTGCTGGTGGAGAGCCAACCAGTGCTTGTGAAAGTATTGTTTAGATAGTGTTTCTGTGTAATTCTTGAGGCTACCCTCTTTTCTCAGTATGTTGTCTCCTGTGGTGCGTTAGCATTGACATCTGCTGGGCCACCATCTTGTCTCAATAGCACCTTGTCTCATCAGGTAGTGATAAATTAGTTGCTCTGTCACAAAAGGGGGGGGGGGGAGTAGCACCCAACTGGATTGCTTAAGGTGGCGGTGGGTGGGGGATGGAGTACATCTTGCTTAACTTGGGGGAATGAAGACAAATGTTCAAGTGGACAGAACACTGTATGTCAACTACACCTCAGCTGAACAATGTACAAGCAGAAACGATAAGTGAGGACACAGCTGGTCCCTTCCACTCCATCCTTGACTAACCTGTCCCTTTTTCCGTGTGGCCAGTGGTCTACGTTCTAGAGTCACTGTGCTGCTGGTGTTAGCAGACAATGGAAGAATGGAAAGAGATCAGGCTTTCTAACTCCATCTCAAAAAACTAGTAAAATTTACAGTACACTCAAAACTATTTCTGATGTATTTGATGAAAAAAAGGATTATTTGCTCAGAAAGCTTGGAGAATACTGCATACCTTTTCTCCTGAGATCAACTCAGAATACTAAGGACTGAGAATTCCTGTTACAATAAAAACAAACAAACAAACTAACTAACCTTTAGCTACTGTTTTCCCATACTATGTGAGCATGGACATCTTAGCCTCCCACTACTCCACCCTGAGAAAACCTATCAACACTTCCTGGAAAACTATTGTGCAGAATGCTCATGTGAGGGACGACAGCTGTGCAGAGAGAAGCACCTTGTTAGTGCTGCTAAGTTTACGCTTTATGATTTTTCTCTCCCCTCTCTCAAGCTTTATTTCTCAACTAGAAGATGAGGATTAAGGGTAGCAAGTGGGGGGAATGTGAAAAAATTTTATGATACTGTCTAAAATAAAGACTAGTTTCTTATCCTTGGTGTCCTTTTCCTTCTCAATACTCTTACATACCTCTCAGGGCATCTGGTTGGGTCAGTCGGTAGAACATGCGACTCTTGATCTCGGGATTTTGAGTTCTGAGCCCCATGCTGAGGTAGAGTTCACTTCAAAAAAATATTCTTACATCTCTGTACAGTAAACATCATAGGTAGATACTAATCAAGTTTGGTATTAATTTTATTCTATTTTTTGTATAACTTTAAGTACATAAAGGTTTATTTCCACAGGCCTCAGGAAATGGGTAGAAGTCACAGGACAATCTCTCTTCCCACCAAAAAAGTTGCATTATTTTGGTAAGTGTCCCAGAGAGAAAAACGGTAATTTACATTAGCAGTGCTGTGCAAGATTCTTACATAAGACCTAAAACCAGGCTGCAGTGGAGATTTTAGTCCTTTGTTCAGGTGCCCGGACAGAAGCCAAAAGCAGTTGAGCATGACAGGGCAAAGGAGGCAGTGAAGGTGGAGGACAGGCACCCAGCATGAAAGGAGGAAGGAATTCCAGATCCCTTGGAATGGTGTTTTCCGTTTTTTTGTTTTATTCTTGTTTTAAGTCGTCTCTGTAGGAAGGTGCTGGGCAGGGATCCCAGTGAAAGGAAGGGACCAAGACTCCCTTAACTGGCCTGGGTACAGGGCACTGCCACAGCGGCTGACACGGGAGAACCTACTCTCCCAGGTTCAGGCAGAGCCAGGATGGAATGCAGAATGAAAGAAATGCTTATGGGAAACAATTCTGCTTGGAATGCTAGCTGGCCAGCTTCAGCCTTTGGTCAGGTACAACCCCTGCCTCACTTGTCAATAGTGAAAAATTAGTTCGGTTAGAAGAACCCGCTAGAATCACACTGGCCTCTGCTACCTTCACGCTCATTGTTAGAAAAAGATGAACTTGTGTGAACATTCTGATCTGTTAATCCCCGGGGACTGCTTTAGTCTTCCCAAAGACTGTTGGTCAAATAGCCTGCAAAGGCTGAAAGCTTAGACACACCAGTGCTGGTGTGCGGTTCCTTAAGGAGGGACTGGCGGTGTGGTTGAGCCGATAGGGAAAAGCCGCACCTTCCTGCAGAAGATGAACTGACCTGCTCTCCCGCCCCAAATCTCAGCCTGAGGTATATTTCAGTGAAGGCAGGTAGCTGTGCTTCTCAAAGCAGAGAAGCAGTTTAAGAGCAGAAAGGTAGAGGAAACCTAGAAAAGAACCGTCTTGATACAGATTTATCCCATGGTGTGAGGGAGAGGGCAAAGAACCCGGTGGCACTTCGCTTATCCAGCAATTTCTGTCACTGTGGTGACCAATTTCTGCCCATTCCATAGGGTCTTGAACTGCTCAGGGACTGGGAATTCATTCTGCAAATAAAGAAACCATGTTTAAATCCAAGCTACACAATAAATTGAGGTTAAATCTTACACTCTTCTCCCAACACTTGCTTCCACCAAACTCTTGGAGCAAGAAGGATGTCCTGAGAGCGAGACCGAACCACCTACAGCAGCCTGGCTGTGTGAGTGGCAACACATCTCCTACGACCCAGCTCCCCTGCCGCTGACATAACAAAGGGGCGCTGCGTGGGGGAGTGAGAACAACTGCCCCAAGGCCAGAGAGGCAGAGGTGTGAGTGTGTTCCCCACGGATACTGGATCAGCAATCTCAGACAGACAAACCTGGGAGGCACAGATGAGAACATATACACGTTCTCGTATATACTGCACGGTGCCAGTCCTTTGGGGGCTGTGACTCAGTCCCATTCCTTGTTACTACCCTAAGCGTCTGCTCAACCTAAGGAAGGAAAAGCCACCTCCTTTGGAGCTCTACTTCATGAGACCACCTCACACTCATGGGTAGGGTGTCTGAGGTGCGTATTGCTAGGCTAGACCCACTCAGTGCAGAGTGGCCATGAACTAACTTTCTCTGATGCAAGAAATCTTCAGTCCCTCCTGTTTTTAGAGCATATCAAGAGATCAAGAAACTTACAAAGTCACCGCCTTCTGTAGGAATGAGGACATTCATCTCAGAAGATTTGGCACTGACTATCTCGCAATCCAAGGAATTCTTGCTCAGGTAGACATGGCAGCCGTCTGTTTTGTTGATGGAAATGGTTGGCACTTTACCCATTACCTACAGAGGAAACCAAGAAGCTTAGTCCCAGTAGCTGAGGAGAGCAATAGTACATTTCAGAAAAAAGCTTTCACTATTTTAGGTGATTCAGCAATCGCATGCAAGCTCACAGGTATACAGCAGATACTGGATACTGGAGGTGGGCTGGGATGGGGGCTGGAAAGGGCTGACTCTAAGAGCCAACTCCTTTCCTGCCACCAAAGCAGCTCAGCTTACAGACTCCGTAGAATCAAATTCCCAGCACAGCAACATCTGTGGGTCAGCCATGTCTTTCAATTAATTCCTCAGGGACCAAAGGAAGGAGCCAAGATATCAAGTTACCTGAACTTTGACATCCCTGCTATTGATTATCTCCACAATGCCCACCACATCATCGAACACCAGACCGAGTTTCTTACAGTTATCTAGAAGGGAGCAGATCAACAGTGTAACATTTTCACGAGGCTTGAACTCACAACCCCGAGATGAAGACCGAGCTGAGATCAAGAGCTGGACACTTAAGTGAGCCACCCAGGCGTCCCATCAACAGAGTAACTTTAAAGGAAGCTACTGTAATAAATTTAACAATCTTTAGGAATAGGGTAGGCATGATTCCAGCCCTCTCAGCATTCGGACAGAGCCTGCCTAGGACAATGACAAAAACTCACCTACTGTAATGGAGTTTATTTTGCCCTTGATTTGCAATGTCGTGTTGACACACTTGTATATGTAAGCCACCTGTTTCAGCTCCGTGTCATCAATCACCAGGTTGGGAATGTTCTCCTGATTTTCCTGTTTAAGAAATACCCCTTTCAGGAATCCCATCACTAATACACCCTACCCCCCAAAACAAGCTGCCCCAAAGTTCTGTTCTTGTGATCTAAGCCAGAACCCTGCACTGTTTGGCTGTGCTCTGTTTAAATCCCCTGTCCCCACTTCTGGCTCCTTCTGGCATTTTTAACTCACCACTCTCCACTTCTTGCCCTCCAGTTCCAGTACAGCTGGCTCCTTCTTTGTGGTTGGTTTTGAGGATGGGCTGACTCCTGGTTTAGGTGCAGAGAACGGTTTGGGGCCACTTCGTACCGGACCGCTCTGAGCCTTCAGGGCAGGGTTCCTGTGAGTCTTCATGTCGTCAGACACATGTTTCAGGGCTGTAGGAACAACAGCTACCTTGGGCCTGGTCCTTCATACCATGGTTTTGGGCTAAGGCAATAACCAACTTCTGCTCTCAGTGTTAACAAAAACTTTAAAGCCAAAAGCCAAGCCCTTGAAGATGTTCTCTCACAGTCAGTTTTGGGGAAGTGCTTTTAGAATTTCCCTTCTACCCCAACGTTCAATTATACAGTTCCATTAAAAAAACAAACAAACATGGAATGTGTGGATATGAAAGGACTGGGTGTGTGAATGCACAGAAGATCTTGAAAGACACTTACCAAATATATATTCATAATATATGTAGAGTTTTTAAAGCACAAAAGAAAAGTAATACATGATAGTAAAAAAAATTTGGGAAAAAGAAAGAAACCTCACCCACAACTGACCTACCACACCTCCTACTCAGTATCTGCATTTGAAATCTCATTCCACGAGTTTTCCTACTGATAGAAGTTTTTTATTTGGTTATAACCGTACACACTGTTAACAAGTCTGGTTTAACCAGTTAACACATAAAAATCTTCTCATGTTAACCTATAGTTTATAAAAATTTTTGTTTCTTTTTAAGGAAAAAATTCCATAATCACCTCTTGCAGGCTGATACATTCCTTGCTTTTGAATATGGCCCAACGTAAATAACCAATACTGACTGGCCCTTTCAGCCCCACCACTCCTTGTGGCTATACTAGACGTCTTCTTCAACACTGCACAGTGGCTGCAGAAAAAGACTTAATGGCTGCATAATATCTTATTAAAAGGACACACCACAGTTAACCATTTCTCTTACTGCTGGATATTTAGGTTGTTATACCATTTTTAGCTACTACAAATAATACTATATAATACTTGTTTTTTACTTTAGATATTTTTATAGGTAGATTCCTAGAAGAGGGCTGTATAATTTAGTCTACTGCCTGCTGTGTATAAGGGTGTCTAGTTTCTCTATACCAACATTGGTAAATCTTATGCAAAATTTCCATGACTAACAATCATCTTCTGAGTTAGTTAACTGACCCCCCCCACCCAGACACCCACACACATGCACACACACATATATACACTCAGTGACTTCCCAAAGAGACCATGTGGTAACACAGAAAAGGCTCTAGGGTAAACTGCCAGCACCATGCCTTGGTACAACAGGGTACTCTGTATATGCCACTCAATATTAAATAACTTTCCTATGGGGCAGAGGGTTCCCTCAACTGTAATCATCACTCATTTCAGTTTCCATTTAAGCCAGGTTTGAGGTCCCTTTGGGCAACCTGAAGGACAGTGACACCCCAAATGGAATCTCCCATACACAAACCAGGATTCTGGTTTATTAGCTGTCAGGTCTCTAGCTGGTAAGATCTGGCCCAAAGAACTTACTGTACCAACTTTTCTTGCCAAAATATTCACTTACCACGTGTGATGCTCTCCCCCTGATTAATCTGCGCAAACAGTGCTGAGCGGGAAGCAGACTCATCTGAGCCTGAACTGACGGGGACTGGTGGGGGAGGTGGGCCTGGTGGGGGAGGAGGGGGACCCGATCCGGCAGAGGGTCCAGATGGCAATCCACTCAGTTCTTTTGCCACAGGCCCCTAGAACAATAAAGGCAGGTTAACACAGCCATCCTCTCTTCCCCTCTGTACCCTTCCCAAATAGGGTCTACATGTAATCAAGGACATGGGGTACCCACTGAAGCCTTCAATGCTTTGATTCATGCTCCCTAGCCACACCCAACATCGCTTTATTCCCTCTTAACCTTTTCCAGGGACCCAACCCAGCTCCATTTTTCAACTTTCCCACTGTTCCTTTGGCCTCTAATTCCAGTTCTAAGCCAGCTGTGCAAATTGACTTAGGTATGTCACCAGTACCTCAGCCTCAATGAGGCCAAGACTGATGTCATCATCTCCCGCCTGCTCCCCACCTATACAATCACCTCCTTGATTCTATTTCAGTAAAAGATGCTGCCATCCAAGCTTGACTGTTCAATTTTCTGGAGCCCTGCAACCCCCTCAATTCCATCAAATTTTTCTATTACCTTGGTTATAGCTCCTGCAAGTTTTTCTGCACCACCCACGAGCCCCATGAGAGCACTTCCACAGTCTGAGCATGAGCCCTTATCCCTAACCTATACACTCAGACTCTCTTAAGGACAACTCTGATCATTATCACTCTCTGGCTCAAATACCTATGATAGGCACTTATCACCTATTACTAAGTCTAAGAGTCATAATCAATGCTCCTTTTCAGCCTTTCCTCCTAAAAATCTGACTCTCTCCTTACTGAAGACAGAGATGACCAATCTCTACATTCACTCTACATGTTACATGTACTCTGTTTAAGCTTTGCTATTTGCTAGTATCCCCGTTTCTCCCACTTCTCACTGTTCTATACTTGAAAAAAGTCTCGGATCAGAGTACACCTGTTCAAAGTACAATCTCTTCCAGTGAGACTCACTCTCCCTTCTACTCTGTATCTTTAGTATAGCATTTAGCTTGGTGATTTGTACTTAGGATTTTTATATTTCAATTTCTAAGCTTCTAGAGGGCTGGGATAATGTAACTCATTCTTCTGGCCCTCTAGCCTGACCACAATCTCTGACCCATGTGTAATGAAAATGAATAAAACTAAACACTTCTCTGATCCTTGTTTTCTGTACTCTTCTTTTTTCCCCTCCTTTTTCTTTCTACTCTCCACTGAAAAGACTAGCATTTCTTCTTGGACCTTGGAAGCAACAAAATAAAATAAAATTGTGGACCCTGTCCCGAAGGGATAGGAGGAGGGAGGGAAGACTCACTAACCGTTTTGCTCCAGGCCAGTCCAGTGGTATGGAACTCCTTAATGTAAGCCTGTAGCTCCGTCCATATACTCAAGTAAGCTTTGACCCAATCCACATGCTTCTTATCGCTGGGAGAATTAAAGAAGAACTCATCACAGATGGCCAGGGTACATTATAATAGTGATTCCAGAAGCCCTCCCATCTATGAGCTCATATCTTGGCTGTAGTGTGGCTCTGCTCTATGGCAGCTTTTCTAACATAACTGAGCTTTATGGGGCGCCTGGGTAGCTCAGTTGGTGAAGCGTCTGCCTTTGGCTCAGGTCATGATCTCAGAGTCCTGGAATTGGGCCCCACATTGGGCTCTCTGCTCATCGAGGAGTCTGCTTCTCCCTCTATCAAATAAACAAAATCTTTAAAAAAAAATAACTGAGCTTTACTATTTTTTTAACCTATTTTATTACCCTAATTAGACTACAGTCCATTAGGATAGGGACTGCAGATCATAACTCTTCCTATCTCTTATAGCAGTATTACTCCAACTTTTTTAAGTATAGCAAAACCGTTTTTTCTAAGCAGACCTTAAGCAGAACATAATATATAAAACTAATAAAAGCAGACATTCTGTGCATGAAGCTGTAGTGGAGAGAAGGTTTTTCAGGCATCACTGTGGAACTCCAGGACTTCAAGAAACTCAAATGCTCTACAGCACAGTGCTTTACGTCCCTCCCACCAAAAATCTAAACTCTTCCTGGAAGAAATAATCATCATAAAATTATAGAAAGAGCACTGCACTATAGTCCAAGTCTCCCCTTTTCTATATTAGCTGGAAGACTCTATGACTTTTTTTTTTTAAGATTTTATTTATTTATTTGACAGAGATACAACAAGAGAGGAAACACAAGCAGGGGGAGTGGGAGAGGGAAAATCAGGCTTCCTGAAGAGCAGGGAGCCCGATGAGGGACACCATTCCGACCCTGGGATCATGAACTGAGCCGAAGGCAGATGCTTAACAACTGAGCCACCCAGGCACCCCGACTTTATGGCTATTTAGCGTAAGACCGAATTTGCTCAACTGTAAAGTGCATGGAGTTTAATGGTGGGGTGAATCAAAACACTACAGTGCTTAACTCTAGGTTGCTGGAAGGATCAAGGAAGAGCCTGGTGTTCTGAGACATATTTCACACACATGAAGGCTATTCCTTCAGAGTAGTTATTCAACAAATGATTGATGGAAGGAAGGGTTTGGGTAATTACACAGCTGCATGCTGTCACTCCAACTCAAAACTAGCAATGGAGAATTCAGTTAGGACTGATGAACATATGTGGTTAGACATACAGTGACTCCCTACCCCTTACCTGATACCTGTGCTTTGCCAAAACAGCCTTCCTCTCACTTTACCTAGTAAATCTTACTGAACCTTTTGGCATAGGGCCAGTTAGAAATTCTCAACAAAGGAACAAAATTCACCTTGTCTAAACAGGCAAATTAAAGGGCATTCATTGGGATGCCTGGGTGGCTCAGTCAGTTAAGCATCTGCCTTTGGCTCAGGTCATGATCCCAGGGTTCTGGGCTCCAGCCCCACATCACACTCCCTGCTCCACGGGGAGCCTGCTTCTCTGTCTGCCTGCTGCTACCCTGGCTTGTACTCCCTCTCTGACAATAAATAAAATATTTTAAAAAAATAAAGGGCATTCGTCCATTTTACCCCTAGCGAAACTTCCTAAATCTGAAAGGGTTAAGGTTTAGAAGACTAAACGGGTCTCTAGAAACTCCAGAGAAAAAGCAGAAGTGACAGCAGAAACACTTCCTGCTTGCAAATGCAGCTTCTGTGAGCCAGTACCTATTGAAATTTCCAGAAAGCAGCCCTGGGGTACAGAACCAACACAACAGCCTTAACCCCAAGTGCTACTCCGGAAAGCAACCAGCTGGCTTGTCCTTGACCCCTTGAGAAAAGGCTGGACTTACACATCTTTGTACTCCTTGAGGACTCGGTTTGTATAAAACATGGCAGCATCATTCATTTCTTTCACATAGGGACCAGGCTTGGGAGCCTAGAGAAAGAGAAGCTGTCAGTGACTCAGGGCCTCTCCCAGCCATCTCTCTTACCCTTTCATTCCATCCCTTCCCTCCCATGGAAGCTGCACTGCTCACCATAGCCACCCAACCCAGGGCCTGGATACTTTCGCTGACAGCCGATAAGTGATTGAACAACTTGCTGCCTCGGTTCTTCTCCCGGAAGGTTATCACTTCCTGGATCTGCTCTGAGATGGGTGCCAACAAATCGGAAAGCTTATTCTAGGGAAAGACGTGGGAGAAGAATCAGGTTAGTCTCTCTGTAAAAGTTTTATGTATTGGTTAACTCTGATTCTGCACGCAAGAATTCTTCATGGGCTATAATGAACACCCAAATAAACTCTGTATTCATCCTGCATATGGCTAAAATACTGCTCATCATCTCACTCTCCTCTGGCTAGATCTGGTGGTTCTTCAGGATCAGGACCCATACTCCAGCTACACCACAAAATTCTACCATTTCAGCCACTTGTCTCTTTTCTGTCCCACTAAGAAGAGACACTAGCTCATTTCTGAGCCTTTACTCATGATGGTCTCCTTTTTCCAGATAGCCAAATGGCTCCCCATGCTTCATGAGGAACAGCCCTCCTGCCCCAGCCACACTGGCCACTTACAGCAGCTCCTATCAGCATAACCAATTCTGGCACCTCATCACACATCAGCAAAAACTATTAATGGACTCGTGTGAGTACGTTTTTTGAAATTTCTCATTAATTTTTCAAAGACAAGGGCTTTGTCTCAGCCCTCTTTTATAGTCCTTACAGCCCTCAATACATTGCTAGCCATACAGCAGCTGCTGAGCAGAGATCTGCTGAATCAAATGCAATTAGGGGGCTTGGCATTTGAACAGGCAGATTATTAGCAAAATGGATAAATCTGGTGTTTCCATGTTTTATCCTTTCAGTTTTATCCTTCTCAATTCTCAGATCTTAGCACGAAAAACAGTCTAAAGCAGGAGTCAGCAAATTTTCTCTAAAGAGCCACACAGTAAATATTCAGTCTCTGCAGGACACACAGTCTCTGCTGCAATTTCTCAACTCTGCCATTATAGTACGTAAAGCAGCAACAGACAATACTTGAAAGAATGGGCATGAATGTGTTCCAAAAATCTTTCACTTACAAGAGAGATGGCGGCCGGATTTGGCCTGGAGACTGCAGTTTATCAACCCTTAGTCTAAAGCGCGGGAAATATTAACAGTGTCTCAGCTGCCTGATTTGTTGTTGAAAGTGTAGGTTTCAAGAAAAGGTTTAAGACAAATGCTTTAACCATTCAAGAGAGATTAAGAATTAGAGTCTAATATATTTAACATTATCTTATACTATTTTTACACTATTTAGGCATGCTGAGGGTCCAGGAGTTTTCATACAGCATTAACAGGAAGATTTCTTTTATTGACCCTCTGCCTAGGAAAGTCAAATGCAGAAAGAATAGAACAAAACTCAAATCCACATTTTCTCCAACTGATCTTCATACCTTAGCAACATAAAATTTTGAGGTAGGAGTAAACTTAAAGGGAAATCCCAACCAAAGGAGGAGGAGGGGAGAAGCAATACTTCAGGAGTTTTAGGATCTCCACAGCAGCATTGTTAAAGCCCAGCCACAGCGAAGCAAGAGAACCTCTATGACCCAAAGGGCTTAGAGGACAATATAATGAATTTGGCCTCAGCCAAGAGGTTAAAAAAGACCACTGAGAGAAGTAGCAAGGTCCAGGAGTAACTATGGTCCTAATAAAATGACAGGAAAAACAAAAAAAAACAAAAAACAACCCTAAACCAGTAGAATCCGATAACTACTCAATGACACATTCTCATGCACTTTAAGTCTGACTATTCTGGGACTTGGTGTGAACGTACACGGGCCTGGAAGGTCTATTTTAGCATGTTGTGATACAGCAGAAACCTCTCAATTGTCCTGAGCATCAAACCACAAGGAAACCAACTAGCAGTGAACTTACGCCTGCTGGCTGCTGACACTGAGAGGCTGTAACCAAGAGAGCTCGCTCCAACTTCAGACCTGTGTGGACCATCTCCGCCTGCCAGAAAGAAGAATCACTTTTCAATGACACATTACAACTGGAGAGGGTCCTGATAAGAATAACCTGGAACCTCCACTTCCACGTACTCTGGTAGCAACCTAGGCACATCCTGTTGCCTTCCTCAGGTACTCCAGATTCCAGGGAGTGACAGCAAAATTACACATACTGCTGTTCCTGTTGGAACTCATCAGGGATACACAGCCAGGAAGTGAAGATAATCAGGGTTAACCTTAGATGAAATCAGTTAGCAAATGTACATGCAGTGCGGTATGAAGTGCACGGAAAAATCCCTCCTGCCTCTCATCACCAAAAAAGCTCTTTTCTCAAAAACTTGAAGATAAAGTAAAGGCAAAGGCCAAATTTATGCCTGAATTCTCAAGGTATTTACTTCTTTAGGTTAAAGCTATTTCTCAAAGGCTAGGTCATAACCCATTCAGATTAAATACGTATTTCTTACTGACAGTCATAGTCAAGAGAGTTTAAGAAATATGAGGCTATAACCACTATCTAAACACAAAAATTCAAATAAGGTAACCAATTTTTTCTAGATTTGTGTTTTTAGAACATACAAGCGATACATGTTTTTAAGTCTTTGCAAATGTTACATACTGTATAAAGTAAAAATGTAAGCCCCCACTCCTGTATTTAAGTCCCAGTCCCACTCACAAGTGCTAACACCACTGCCAACAGATGGTACATGAAAGACTCAAAATAGATCTTCCAAAGATCAAGCAACCAGTCTTGCTAAAGGGTCAGGAAGATCCTAAACATGGTTATTGCTTACAGAGATTACAGAGGACTAGCAGAAAGATTTTGGATCCCAAAAAGAGATTCAGAATATTATCTGAGTGTGGGGGTGGTGACGGTGGAGGTGGCAGCACATGAAGCAAGGTGGGTGGAGAGGCACCTGTCACTGCCTACTTCACATTCTTGCTGTGAGCTAAGTGTGAAAATAACCACATTAGCATAACTAATAACTATCATGCATAGCTTTATAAATGCTAAGTCATGATTATGATTTCTTTGAGTAAGCCACCCTAGGCTTGGTTATATAACATGCTGGTGGGGCTGCCTGGGTGGCTCAGTCATTAAGCATCTGCTTTCGGTTCTGGTCATGATCCCAGGGTCCTGGGATCGAGCCCCACTTTGAGCGCGCTGCTCAGTGGGAAGCCTGCTTCTCCCTCTCCCACTCTCCTTGCTTGTGTTCCCTCTCTCACTGTGTCTTGCTCTAAATAAATAAATAAAATCTTTCAAAAAAAAAAAACAAAAAACAAAAACAACATGTTGGGATCGGAATGGGAGAATATTCTCACTGTAAGATAAACCAAGCCATATTTTATTTTTTTTTAACAGATCTTATTTATTTATTTATTGTACACATGTGGGGGGAGGGGAGAAGGGGAGAAAGAATCTCAAGCAGATTCCTCACTGAGCATGGGGCCTAATGCGGGGCTAGATCCCACGACCCCAAGACCATGACCTGAGCCGAAATCAAGAGTCGGATGCTAAAGTGACTGAGCCACCCAGGTGCCCCCGCAAGCCATATTTTATGCACCAAGCAAGTCTTCATTATAAAAGAAGCCCACGCAGAAAATGTGATAAAAGCTGAAGGCCTGGAAATATTTGAGAAACTATTCCAGTGCCTGGAGTGAGCTCCTTAGTGAAGGTAAAAGAGGAGGAGCCAGGACCCTCTCAAGAGGCTCTTAAACCAAGAAGGAATAGGATCTGAAGACAGCCACCAGTCCTTAAAGGAAGGAAAAAGGGGCAAAACATCCTTACATGTTTCTGCACATCTCCCCCAATCTCTTTACTGATCTTCAGGTACTCTGCCACAGGACCAGCAAGCAGTGAGTCGAATGCTTGCACATATGGAGCTGCTCCTGCTAAAGACAGACACACCACAGAGAATCAGTCCTGCACCAAAAAGATGATTTATTAAAAAGCCATTCCACATGAAAGTGGAGAGACAAGGTAATAGAGTAAACAGAATACTGGAACATGAGTCCAGTACCACCACTGACTGTGTGACCCTAAGTTCCTTTTCCTCTCTGAGCCTAATTTTCTTTATCTATAAAATGAAAACTTAAACAAACAAACAAAAAAACCCTGAGCTCCCCTTTAGCGCTAACATTCTATGATTCATTCGGTGCTTATGCAAAACAGCTAATTTGCCAATCTCTTGGACAGAGAAAATTTTCCTATCACTTGTCGCCCAACTTCTAGAGTGGTTTTACTAAAGAAAGAACAGGAAGTATCACACAATCAGGAAGTTCTTATGTTAAAATAACCACAGGCCTCCCTACACAAGTCACTTCCTCCCTTATCTGTTCACAGGCGATGAGCTTAGCAGATTAAGCATTTTGGGACATTAACTTTGAAGGTGAGCATATACTGTGACAGAAAAATTTTAGGCCAAAACACTGAGTCTTCATTCAAAGTATTCTGCTGGCTGGATACTGCTTACCTTTGGGAGCACTGTCTCCATACCCACAGTGCACATCAGAGCCATGGGATACAGCCTCCAGGCGGCCCACTGCCCTCTCCAGTCTTTCTACCAGATTTTGCATGTCAGCCATTGTGTACCACCTGCTGAAAGAGATCATATGTCACTTGTTGTTTTAACAGTACACAACACCTAAGGAGAAAAGACAAAATACTCATGGGGTGAGGAGGATGCTAAATCTGAACAGAATCAGTTAGTAATGAAACAAGATGAAAAACAGACTAATATATTTACAAAATCATAAAGACTTCATTAAGCAAGACAGCGACTCAGAAAAAGGTGTTCACTGAAAGCAAACATTTATTCAAACACTTACTGAATATTTACTATGACACCACAGAATATTTGTGCCAGAATTCAGAATTTACGAAGTACAGTGACATATATTATCTGTTTGTGCCTCCCAACAATTACTCAGAAATGTCAGGTTAATTACTACATTCTGTAGAGAGAGTAAACTTAATTACAGTGAAGTTAAATGACTTGCTTACAGCCACACAGCTAGTTAATAAGAAAGCCAGCACTCAAATTTAAGTCCTCTGGCTCTAAATTCAGTGCTTTTTCCTACAACATCCTGCTGTCTACTTACAGAATGCCCCAAACCACGATAAATAGGATATTTATTTTGCCTTCAATAACTTACAGACTAATAGTGGGTACTTGACAAGTACACTAACAACTACAAACAAATAGGAAAAAAAAATGTTAAGGTGATATAAGAATGTTGCAGATACAGTAACAGAATTTCAGGAAGGAGAAGAGCGTATTAGCGGAAAAAATCAGGTAAGGACAGCATGGACATGCTGCCACTGAGCCAGGCTTCACAAATGAGGATGGCAGGATCTAGACTTGGGAGTAGGAAGACAGACACATCTGGAAGAGCTTTTTTCAGATCTTTCACAAGTACTAATTTATCTGAAACTAGTCTCACTCAATGTCTAAATCCTAAAGAAAGTAAGCTCTACCAGAGAAAGGATCTTCTCTGACTTGTTCCCTATTATACTCTACCATCTAGGCCACTGCTTGGCAAGGAGGTGTTCAGTAAGTATTTATGAAGTTAATGAACCTAAAGCATAGCATCTCAAAACTCCAGAGGGATGAGTGTTCTTAAAGTTGCCCATGCTATACACACAAATAATCATTAAATGTTTTCAATACACGAGCACATGAAATGTTTGAGACCATAAGTGATATCATAAAAATAAGTCAGTGAAATTTCAGTCAAAGCCTTGACTTAGGAGAGATTCTACTTCATTAATTAGTTCAGTTACTAAGCTGAATGAGTTCAACACCCTTGAAATTGCCTAAAATGACCACAGCAATTACAATGTCCTCAAAAATGACATGTCAGAAGATCTCAACCTAACACACTGTCCTCCCTGAGGAGGAGATAAGCAGATTTACAAGACAAAGTAAGGAAGACAGTATATTTTTCTTGAAGATTTTATTTATTTGAGTGAGAGAGAGAGAGAGAGAGACAGAGCAAGCACGGCAGGGGGAGGGAGGGAGACAGAGGGAGAGGGAGAAGCAGACTCTCCGGTGAGCAGGGAGCCCGACATGGGGCTCGATCCCAGGACCCTGAGATCACGACCTGAGCTGAAGGCACACACTTAATTGACTGAGCCACCCAGGTACCCCAAGAAAGAAAATATAATCCCTGTCCATTCTTTTCTGTGTACAAGGCTCTGGTCTCTCTGGGCCTAGCGACTTACCACAGAATGTTTTGTTTTGACTTATTTAAATAATCTCTACACCCAATGTGGGGCTCAAACTCACAACCTTGAGGATCAAGAGTCACATGGTCTTCTGACTGAGTCAGTCAAGAACCCCAAGAATGTCATTTAAAAGACAATCAGAGGGGTGTCTGGCTGGCTCAGTGGGTTATGCTGACCTAGTGATAACACTGACACACACAGACTGAGCCACCCAGGCGCCCTACATATTATTTTTCTTAAAAAGAACTCCACCTTTGGGGGTGCCTGGGTGGCTCAGTGGGTTAAAGCCTCTGCCTTCGGCTCAGGTTGTGATCCCGGGGTCCTGGGATCGAGCCCCGCATTGGGCTCTCTGCTGAGCGGGGAGTCTGCTTCCTCCTCTCTCTCTCTGCCTGCCTCTCTGCCTACTTGTGATCTGTCTGTCAAATAAATAAATAAAATCTTAAAAAAAAAAATAAAATAAAATCTTTTTTTTCCCTCCCCCTTTTTTTAAAAGAGAGAGAGCGTGCTCTCTCAAGGTGGGGGTGGGGGTGGGGGGTGGGCAGGAGGCAAAGGGAAAGAGAGAATCCCAAGCAGGTTTCATACCCAGTACAGAGCCTGATGTAGGGATTGATCTCACGACCCTGAGCTTATAATCTCAGCCAAAATCAAGAATCAGATGTTTAACCAAGCCACCCAGGTACCCTGTTAAAAATAAAATCTTAAAAAAAGAAAAAAAAAAAAAGGATACCACCCATTCTGTTAGAAAACACATTCCTTCATATACAATGGATACTACAGGTTGAGGCTAGTGTTAACATGGAAAACAATGAAGTGTATCTAATGGCTGCCAGGGTTGGTGGACACTTAACTCATCTTAAAAGCTTAGTAATACAGCTTCATGAGATTTTTCGATCCTTTTTTTCTGTATTTCACTTGGACTTGTAAGCTTTCATTGCTAAACAAGCTACAATTTTGCTGTCTAACTTAAACAGAATGTAAAAGGATAATACAGCTATCATTTATAGGTAATCTCATTCTATCATTAACCAAACAGGAGAATGGTACTTAGTTTTTTTGTTTTTGGTAGAGGCAGGGTGAAATATGAGATGCTACAGGAAAGAATATCCAAAATTGAAGGGACCAAAAGACACACCTTATCTCACTCTCCATCCCCACACACATATTCACATTCGTCAGGTGGTCATGTCCACTCCCAAGCCTTCAACTAGCATTATGGCAGCACCATTCTGCCTGTTTCCCGAGTGGCACCACAACAACCATCTATAGACCAATGACTCCCAGAGAAGTATATCCAGCTCAAGCCACTCTTCTGGAATTTATAATTTTAGAACCAACTTCCTTCTAGACATTCCTACCTGGATGTTCAGAACGCATCTCAAACAAGTATCCAAAAAAGAACTCATCGTCCTCCCACACCTCTCACTCCCCAGTGGCTCAGTAATCCAGCACTATTATCAACCACCTGACTGACCAACTTAGTAACCCAGGAACTATGAAGCACCAAAGTATAGAGTTTAAGGGCATGGTCTTTAGAGAAGTCACATAGTTTGGGGGGTTTGAATAACTGTACTCACAGGCACTGTGACTATGAGTGTTATCAAATTTTCTCAGCCTCAGCTTCCTTATTAGTATAGTGGAGACGACAGTACAAAATCCAAAGGGCTAAAGTTACAATAAAGGGGAAATACACTTGACTCTTGAATACCACAGGTTTGAACTTATCCATTTACATATGAATTTTGTATAATACAGTACTATAAGTGCATTTTCTCTACGTTTGATTTTCTTAATAACATTTTCTCTCTAGCTTATTTTAAGAATACAGTATAATATATATATAACATACAAAATATGTGTTAATCAACTGTATGTTATCATTAAAGTTTTCAGTCAACAGTGTGCTATTAGTAAATCTGGGGGGAATCAAAAGTTATATGCTGACTTTCAAATGCATTGGGGGGTCAGGACCCCAACCCCCATGTTGTTCAAGGGTCAACTGTACATGTAGCAGTCCTGCATCAGTGCTGAAAAACAGCAAGGATTCCATACATGTTAACTAAATTATATTGTTCCTTACTCCCGCAAATCTAGCCAGTCATCAAAATCCATAGGCTCTCGTAGGCTCTATCTTGATTATCTCATGAAAAGATGCCCCTTGCCTTCATCCTGACTGTCAAAAATCAGGTCTTCATGACTTTGCCTAAATTACTGCAATAACCTTCTTACTAGTCTCCTATAATTACAGTAATACACTTTGTTTATCCATTCTACCACCATACTACCACCATACTCTTTCTCAAATGCAAATGTAATTATGATAGTCTTTTACTCGGTATCATTCAGTACTCTCCCAGGGCTTTCAGAGTAAAGTCCAGATACGGGTGTCCATAATCTGATCCTGCTTTATTTCCTACCACTCTCCTCCAGTTTTGCCTCTTACCACACCCTTCCTGAACACACTACAGCCACACCAGGACTGCCTGCATTTTCCAGAAAGAATCATGCTTTCTCTCGCTTCTGAGCCTTCATACTATCTACTCTGCTTGGTTGTTGTTCCTCTCGTAACTCCTACTTGCCTTTTAAGACTCGGCTAAGGATGGGGCGCCTGGGTGGCTCAGTGGGTTAAGCCGCTGCCTTCGGCTCAGGTCATGATCTCAGGGTCCTGGGATCGAGTCCCGCATCGGGCTATCTGCTCAGCAGGGAGCCTGCTTCCCCCTCTCTCTCTGCCTGCCTCTCTGTCTACTTGTAATCTCTCTGTCAAATAAATAAATAAAATCTTAAAAAAAAAAAAAAAAAGACTCGGCTAAGGTACCACCTCCCCAAGAAGCATTTCCAGTTTATGCTCCTGTAACTTTGTGCATTTATCTCTACCACACATTTAATATAATGGTTTAAAATCATTTATTTAATAGTTAATAGGGAACTAGCCACCCTATAGGAGGGACCATGTCTTTGCAATTCCAGTACTATAAATGTAGTAGGCACTATAAATACAGTAGGTTAATAAGGGTCCTTTACCCTCTCTCCCCTCAAAACAAGTCTGGCTGTCTTCTCTCTGACAAATCTAGGGAGATTCCCCCACCCCCCGTCTTTTTTTTCCTCTTTGCTGTCTGCAGGATCTTACAAATATTTCCACCTGTCAAATAAATGCTATCTTTTGGGCATAAATCACAATGATAAAGAGATCTTCAAACCAAGAATCATAAAGAAAATAACCTTGTTTATTAGATTATATAATACTAATTTTAAAAATATTCCTTTACAGTCCTAAGTGCTTTACAACATCAATTTGTTGTTTCTTTGATACTTAAAATAATTTTATGGGGTCTGTTATAAAGATACTGATCTCCACCTTTAGAATGAAGAAATTCATAGAAGTTAGAAAGCCTGCCAGATATGGAATAACTAGTGGGTAGAAAACCTAGGCTCTGAGCACAAATTTTCTGAATCCTAGTCTGAGGCTCTTCCCATCACTCCACATTACTTTTAAGCAAGTAAGTGACTATGTGGTTCATCACTGCATCCAGCCCCTACAACTTGCTGAGCACAGCGCTGTGGGTTCAAGGCCTCTTCATGGTGTCTTAGTTACATTATTAGCAGCTTTTAATTTTCTGCTTTCAGTTTTTTCCTTGGAGGCCAATATTTTTTCATAGGCTAGATGACACATATTTGGAAGGCCAATGTTTAAAATAAAGCTTTTCCACAAGAATTTGGAAGTGTGAGAGTAGAAAACTATAGCTCTGCCTGATCTTGTCATTTGATTGACAATAGCCAAGAACCAAGGGTAAGCCTCCATAAATGAATGTACAGATTCCCAACTATCTAAGCATTCATCATAAAACCTTCGGAAAGAGAGGCAGTCCTAATTACAGAAGTCTAAGGAGAAAAATTAGGATTCAGGAGACCACGCTTTGAGGCCCAACTCAGCCATGTATTCACTGTATAACCACAGGACAGTCATTTAATAATGGGTCCTCACCTGGCACACAGAGATGATGGATCAAAGGAGATAAGTTATTTTGGGAGCCTTAAAATGCAGTCTGAATGCAAAATGTTATCACTGCATGCCATGTGCTAGAAAACAGGTTCCAGGAGAATGGGAATTTATCCATTCTCCTCTCCCCACCCAGCCCCACTAATTCGCAGCACCTAGAACAACCTGGCACACAGAAGATGCTCATAAAATCAAAGTGCCTAGCATCGTACTTAGAAGCTACTGAAGACACAGAAGACACATGGCCCCTGCCCTCCCGAAACTTTCATTTTAATTGAGAAGGCCAACACAAATGAAAATGCCAATGGAATAAATAATGAGGACTTCATTTTTAAAAATTCTGTTAAAGATTAGGAAGGGAACTTTTCCTAATTCCACCTAGATTAGGAAAAGTTATAGTATCTGCCTATACACAAGCTTTTTCTTTGCAGAATGTTGTATGGTTCTGAGTGATACAGTATAAATGACTATATGCTCTGAGAGTTGAGAAGAAATCAGTGAGGACTGATTAGGACTGTTAGGAGGAAAATGGGGCATCTTGCTGGAAAAAGTGAAGACACTCCAGAGCAATCAGAAGCAAGGAAGAGAGAATACAAAGGCTATGTACATAAAGCCAGCAGGTTAACCTGCATAGAGCATCATGAAAAGTAAGGCTGGATAAGCAAGCCAGACTAGGTTATGAAGGGCACTGAAAGCCAGTCAGTATCTGAATCTGATGTTGTGATAAATGTGAAGCTGTTTAAGCATTCTGAGTAAAGGAATAAAACGATAGAAGCAAAATTTTTACAGATACTGTCTGATAAACAGAATGTGATTTGGACTGGGAGAGATATTAAGGTCTACGTTAGATTAAACTAGGAAACAATCAGGGTCTAAGTTAGTGTGAAATGCCGCTGATCATCTAGCTGCAAATTAAGAGGGCTGAAAAAATATTTTTTATATTTCAAAGGAAAAATAACCACAACATTTAGTGTCCAGCCAGATATAGAAACCAAAAGAAAAGAATCAATTAACCTACAAATAATCAGTTTAAGGTATCTAAGTAACCAGAATCCGAATTAAGTGGGAATATAAAAGAATGGTAAAATAGTTTTCCTGTCCCAAGGGAATCTAGCAGGAGCAACAATCAATGGCTTTCAGGATTAGGAGAGATTCTAGAAATCATCTTGTAAAAACATCTGATGCCAGAACAATTCCTTCAACATTCTCAGCAATTAGGTAACTGCTGTTCAAACACCTTCAGTGTAGAGACCCCAAGACTTCTGGAAGCAGCCCATTCCATTCAGACAGCTCGAAGTATTTAAAAGTTCTTCCTTATATGGAGGCAAAATCTGCTTCCCTGGAACTTCCACCCACTAATCTTGGTACTGCCCCTGGAGGTCATACAAAACAAGTGCGCATTAAACACAGAACAAGTACCAACTGTGTGGTACTGACTATTGAGTACTGTAGCACTCAAAGAAGGGAGTCAAAGATGACTCAAACTGCAAATCCAGGGGCCTAAGAGAATGACGACACTATACACAGAAACAGGTTTCTGGCATGTAAGAAGATGAAGTCAGTTTTGGATAAGCAGAGTCTGAAGAGGAGATGAAGCTTCTAAGTGGTTAAGTATTTAGAAATAAAGCTTGCGGGAGGATCAAGGCTGGAGATTGTTTGCAAGTTACTGGCAAATAAATATCACAAAGGCATGAGAATGGATAGGCTTTTGGACGGATATCATGCCAAGCAAGAAGAAAACTACGAGGATGATTCTCCAGCAATTTCTTTTGTGGTCTGAAACCAAGAAAAATCAGAAATGGCTAGTGACTCCTGCCAAAACTACTTCACAGTCTCCTCATTCTAACAGTTCAAACAATCCAATTCCTTCTGCCTATCAGGGAAGTTGTTCAGAAGTAAATGGAACTAGGTTACTCCTGAAGTTCTTATCTCATCTCACCAGGCAATTAAGCCAGTGTTATGAATGTCCACTTAAGTTGGAAGTTGCTATGCTTAAAATGTTTTCTACTTTGTCTGTTGCTGTTCCTCTAAGTCCTACCCTTAAGTAAAACTGAAAAGCAACTACACAAGTCAGCTCGTATACTATGATAGCGCAACTATGACAGCCCAACTGAATTGCTTCAAAATGCTTCATTTGACCTTGAGTTTTTAATTCTGTTCCTGAGATGGCATCTTAAGAAAATAATACGAATGTGGGGAAAGTGATAGGCAGAAGATGTTCACTGCAATGTTAACTTAGACTTCTATGGGGGAGCCTGGGTGGCTCAGCTGGTTAAGCATCTGATTCTTGATTTCAGCTCAGGTCTTGAACTCAGGGTCCTGAGTTCAAGCCCTGTGTTGGGCTCCACGCTGGGTGTGGAGCTTACTTTATTAGTTTTTCTTGTAAAGATTTTATTTACTTATTTGAGAGAGAGAGAGAGAGAACGAGTACACATGGGGTGAGGGACAGAGAGAGACGGAGACAATCTCAAGCAGACTCTGCGCCAAGCACGGAGCCCAGTGTAGGGCTCAATCCCACAACCGTGAGATCATGGCCTGAGTTGAAATCAAGAGTCAGATGCCCAACTGATTGAGCCACCAAGGTGCCCTACGGGCCGTACTTTAAAAACAAACAAATAAACAAAAAAGCCTAGACTTCTACTTAGGAATAGCTAAATGCACTGTGGAAGAAGATCTGGAGAGAACACAAAATTTACAGTATTTGTCACATTAGACATGATAGGGTTTTGGACAATTAACCTATTTTTCAAACCTTTAACATAGATAATTTCCTTATAATAGAACAAAGCCCAGCTCCACTTTGATATCTTTCCTAAGGTACCACGAAGCTATAAGGCATTAGTTAGTTTTATTCCTAACAATAGAAAATTAGAGCCTAATTCTCATCACCAGGCTCTAATATGTCACAAAGCAAAACCTAGACATGCTAACAGGAGACATTTATGAATTGGTTGTTTTAACCCAGAAACCAAAGAACAGATAGCACTTTGCCCTAGTAAAGATGCCTGTCAAATCTAACCCAAATCAGGAGCCACTGTTCTTCCCCAAGCATTTAGTTTCACTGAGGGAACCAATGACATTTAGTGTCTGAGTCACTGCCATCCGAGGTTTAGATTAAAAGAGAAAGGTCTATCTTCTACTTCTAGGGAGGGAATGAATCCAATGCAGCATCAGCACTTGTCTCCGGTTCTGTCCCCTATCTGAAATTCCAGGAGTAAAAGCTAGTTAGAATGTATAAGCTGAAGTCAGACTTAGGAACTAGCTGTTTCAATGGTCGGGGCAAATAAACAACTTTATGTGGCCATGGGTTCCCCTCTCTCTCTCTTACATTTAAGGAATGTTATGAAGATTAACCACATAAGAACACTGAGCAAGCATATTTTACAAATATAAGGAAAAAGTGCATGACTTCAACTGGATAGCTGCATAAAGATAGACCCAAGGATGCTGTTTGTCCCTAGCCATGATTCAGCTACAGCAAGAGATATGAAAAGATATGTGACTGTAAGTCTATAATTAAACTTAAGTATAGGAATTTTAAATGACCTCTGCAGGAAAAAACCCCCCAAAAAAAACAAAAAAAAAAGCAAGCTCACTCCTTCCATGAAACATTTCAGCTTTATTTTCCAGTCAAATGGAAAAGTTGAACACTACAGGTCTGGTAATACAAGGCAAACAAAGCTTTATTATAGCTAAGGAGTATTTTTAGAGTTTTGATTCTTTTTATTAAGTTTACATAATGGTATATCAAAAAAGAAACAGTTTCATGATGAATGCTGTAGTTGCATTAAAAATGATTCAGTTCTAACAATTTAATCAATCAAAATAAACACAGTGTCAACATCATAAACTATAAGCAATTTAAAATAAATGGTAATCCCTGTTCACTTAACCAAGCTGTCTAAATGCAGGCACCATGAACGTAACGGGAATTTATACATCCAATATAAGAAATATATAAATCTGCTGACTTCCACTGTCAACTAGCCCAAAGCTTTCTTCTTGTGAGTGCCTAATCAGAGGCATTTCTCTATCAAGATCACATCCTCTGAGGAAAACCAAAAAGGCAACTCCTTCAAGTACCACCACCCAGAAATTCCTTGAATAAACAGTAATTCTTGATGCCTCAATGAAAAATGATTCATTCACTACAGGATATGCCGTGTTTATCATGTGCATGCATTGTGCTAAGCATGGCCACGAAGCCTGCCCTAGAAAATTTAGTTGGGAAAGATAAGATGCTGCACAATCATAGTTATGACACCTTCTAAAGTGGCGGTTCTCAATCAGGGGCAATTCTGTCCTCGAGGAGACATTGGCCAATGTCTGGAGACATTTTTGGTAAGCACAACTGAGCGAGTGCTACTGGCATCTGATGGGTAGAGGCCAGGGATACTGCTAAAATCCTACAACGTACAGGTAAGATAACCCGACAATGAAGAACCATCCAACTTAAATGCCAGTTGTGCCAAGGTTTCTAAGAAACCCTGCTCTAGTAACAGTAAGGAGCAAAAGGGAAGCTCAAGGGGTAGAAATAAAATGCTAATGTAGTAGTTTAGGATTTCTAAATTACAATGTCAATCTACATTATCTAATGAAAATTAAGGTCAGAGTACGACTGTGGAGAATTCTGTAAACTGGACATCGGTATTTACATTTGATTCTTCAGGAATCTGAAGCCAAGTTAAGATAAGAAGACAAAAATGGCTCTTTCTAAAAGATTAACCTAGTTATGGTAGAAAAAGGTGAAATTTAAGTATGAAAGCCAGGTTAATAGAAAGTAAAAAAAGAAACTGATGATGATGATGATGATACAAAGGCATAATCATTAGGACTGAGTAAGATAAGGCCTGAGGATCCTCAGATTTCCAATCTCAGGATTAAATTTCCAACCAGAAGGTTCAACCTCCAATGACTTTGCATTTGCTCGTTTAAGTAAAATGCATCTTTGACTCACAATGCTTCACAGAAAACCGAAAGAAGGAAGTAACTTTTTAAACACTTAGTCCCTGGTTAAAAAAATATCGCAACTAAACATATGCATGTATAACCAAGAAAAGGGCTGAGAAAAAAGATCACCCCTCAAATTGGAAACAAAGCATTTTACAAATTAAACAGCTAACCTTCTCAGAGCAAAAATACACTCACTGAAACTTAACAATACCACCAGTTTTGGTTTTCATGACAGGTTGTACTTGACAAAGTACTTTCACTGCTACCATTTTATTTAAACTCCTCTCAGACACAAATTATGTTTACCCGATTAATGAAGTATTTCTAGTGAAGAAAAAGGAGGGAAATTCCTACAGAAATGTCTTCATGCTTGACCAAGACAACTCAAATAAGCAAACTGCCAACCACAGAACAAAACCCAAATACATTCAAACAAGGCATCAAAAGCCCTTTCCAACTTGGCAGTCATCTACCCTTCTCCCAGGTCTTATCTTCTGCTGCAAACTCCAGACAAACTCCAATACTCCAGGTACTTCAATGAATGTAAGCCCTTTCCTGCCTCCACATCTTTGCTCTTCGTTTCCTTTAGTTGGGATACCTTATCAGACATCTTTGCCTGGATATGCTACAAACACCTCAAATTAATTATATCCAAAATTCATTTTCTTTCCATGCCACCTCCCCAATCTACCCCTCTCCTCTTACATTACCTACCTTAGTGAATGGCACCACCCAGTTCCCTAAGCCAGAAAGCCAGGCATTCATCCTAGACTACTCCTATTTCTTCACTTCCATAAACAATTAGACTCCAATTCTATGGATTTCATCTTTTAAATACTGCTCAGATCTGATCCCTCCTCTCCTTCCCACTGTCATTGTCTTAGTCCAAGCCATGACTATGACAAAAGCTTCCCAACACTGGACTACTTCGACATCATGTCCCTTGCAAGTAGACAAACTAAACTTTCTAAAACACAGATCTGACCACATCATTTTCCTATATAAAACCCTACAAAGCATCCTCAGAGCTTTCCAAGTAAGATCCACATTACTCAGCATGATTTACAAGGTCCTTCATATTTGACCCAGGATCTGCCACTTCCTTCACTTCTCCATGCATTATTGGAAAAGTCACACTGAACTAGCCATGGTCTTTCATATGTCCAGATCTCCATGTCCTTGCGCTCTGCCTGTAAGTCCCTTTTCCAGATTCACCATATGGCTAAATAAGTCCCGCTACACTTATCCTCCATCTCCTCCTCAAAGCATAGAAACCCGCTCAGGTATTCCTCCTCTATTCTTGCATAGCCCTGTGCTCTCACAGTGCGTTAGGACATGGTAAGCCATCCCTGATTTACCTGTCTGCCACCCACCCTGTAACAACTATATTCTTAGCCACCAGGGCCAAGTGCCTCATTTAATATGTGCCTCAAACATATTAAGGGCTCAATGAATAAGTGGTGAATGATGAATGTGCTGGGCTACCTTGTTTTTCACTTGAACAGGAATCCCTACAAAGAGCTTCAACTAACGCAGTTCTAATACTAACTTCTGCCTTAAAAGGCTCTCATCCTTTCTTCATCAAGCTTGCTGCTATTTATCCTTCAAAATCCATCTTAAATTCTGCTCTGCAGAAGGGATATTCCTGAGCCCCAAGTTATACATTTCCATAGTACCCTGCTCTTTCCTAACACTCATCACATTCATAATTACTTCTTAAACATCCCCTGCAAAAACTGTTAGCTTCATGTGGGCAAGGTCTGGCTTGTTTTGTTTCAAAACTGCTTTTCCTGGATATGGTAGCGCCTGAATGAATAAACAGAATTTGTTAAACTGAATTTAATCCTGTGGGGTAAGCAGAGATCTCCATTTAAAAGATGAGGGGGAAAAAATGAGAAAAATAAAGCTCAAGGAAGTTAAATAATCCATCTGTGGCTACAGATACTTAGCAGTGGGGCCAGACCAAACCTGAGCCATCTGACTTCAGGTTCAGAAGTATGCAACACCTTCAACAAAGTTAACTAAGCCTTTCAGAGTAGGAGCAACAAACCTGGAAGAATGAGAGGCTACTGGATGAAAATACAAAGACCTGCCCCACTCTTTTTTGAAAACCTCCCCAGGCTTTCCGAACAGTTTGCATTAAACAAACAAACAAAAAACCAAAAACGAAAAGACACGCAGCAGGCGGTCTTTAACCAGCAGCTGCCCGCGAGACAACACCGACCGGAAGACCACTCTACAGGCAGAGAGAGGTTCCTGGGAAATAGTCGTAGGAAGGATCTGGAACTGATGATCTAAGGAACTGAGGTCTTGATTCCAACTGTTTCCCTCTCGCTATAAGATCGCAGACCAGCCTCTTCGTCCCGGGATCAATTTACCCGTCCGTGCAATGGGGACGAGTTGGGGGATAGAGAAGACTCTAAGGTATCCCTGGTTCCTTACGAATGCCTACGTCTGGGTACCTTAGGAATAAGGTCCCGCTGAGGCTGCCAGCCAGGACGGCAAAATCTAGCGGAGGGACCTCCCCAGAGGAGCCCGGCTCAGTTGGTCAACCTGGCCCCACCTCAAGAGACCGCGCCCAGGAACCCGGGTCGGCCTGAGGGCCTCTGTTCTGGCCCCTTCAGTAGGGCTCATCACGCGCCCATAGGCCGGAAGGGCCATTCACAACGCCCGGAGCCGGTGGGCCGCGGAGTGGACCCCAGTCCCTACCCGGCCGCGTACCCTCACCTCGGAGTTCCGCCTCACCTCCCGACTGCGAACAGCCGCTCTTCACTTCCGGCAAGAACCGCCCAGCAATCCTCGCGCGACCCACTTCCGGGCCCTCACTGGGCGCGGCACCCCCACCGGAAATGGACGGCCGCAGAAACGCCGAGGTGGTGGAGAGACGGGGGAGGAAGTCTGGCCGCCCCGCTCGTGGCTCCGCCCCCTATTCTCCACGCCCGGAAGGGAGAATCCTCGCTAGCCCGGAGGGCAGATGAGAGAGAGTCCCGCCCCCAAAGCGCGAGCGGGGTGCGTGCTTGAGGCTAGGCCACGCCTCTCCGCCGACTGGCGGGAGCCGAATCGTCCGGGCCAATGAAGGGCCGAAATTACCGGTTAAGCTCCACCTCCGGAGAAGGAGGACAGGTGAGTGGCTAATTAGTGCTCCTATCAGTGCGGTCTCGATGGCAGAGGCTGGTGCCTTAGTCAGGCAGTTGGGAAGGGGTCTTGGAGGGACTAAGTGGCAGGCTTCTCTGAGGGCGGGAGTCCCCGGCAGTCGTTTACTCTCCGAGGAGATCGGAGCTAAGCTCCGCCTCTTTGGGCGTGCGTGCCTCAGTTGCCTCGTTTGTGACGGGGGGGAGGGGGCGTTGGTCTGGACCGTGTTCTGGGGGTACCTGCGGAGGCCGGCGTCAGGAGAGTCGGAGGGGCTGGGTCGGTGAGGGCGCGTGGGCCGAACCCTGGGTTTCTGGGCGTGTCCGCCATCGCCCCGCTCGCTCTGCCTCCGGGCTGGGAAGGTGATGGCTCGCCCCACTTCCTGTTTGTTCCGCGTGCTCTGTGACCATAGATGGTCAGGTCTGGGGCCTCGCGGAAGCCTCCGCCCCGCACTTTAGGAGTCCTTCCTCCCCGCGCGCTGGGTGTGGTCCCCGAGAATAAGATGAGCGGAATTAGAGAACTTCCTGCTTCACTCCCTCAAACCCAGTTTGTGAGGCCGCCTCGCCGCTAGCGGGGCGTGCCCTGCCTCCTGCCACTCAGTCCGGGGACGTCCTGCTCCGCGGCTGCAGCCGGCCGGGGAGAGACTTCGCTTCCCTGTTCCCCCGGGTCTGGGATCAGAGCTTTGTTCCCTCAAGGCTCGCACTTCGCAACCAGTGATTATCCTCCCACAAAGATTTATTTCCAGAAAGTGCTCCTTGGCGAGTGCTACTCGAGCTTCTGTGACAGCTCCAAGCTTCAAGTTGAATGCAGGCGTTATATGCCAAAGTCAGTCATTCAACAAATACAGTTCTTATAATAACAGCTACCATTTAGTGCGTGCTGACACCGGGCCAGGCCTATGCTGAACGCTTCAAGAACATTTTTATGTAATCCTAATAGGAACGCTCTGTGGTAGGTACCATTATGATCTCCAGTTTTCAAATGAAGAAGCTGAATTACTTGCCAAAGTCACGGAGTAACTTGGAACTTTGAAGGGAACACATCTATCTGATGAAATCGCATGAATTTAACCCCTCCCATAGACCGTACCAAAAGGGTATGGTCTTGCAAAATGATGATGCCTCTGGATGGGGGGAAAAGTGATGCCTCTGGATGGGGAGACATCCTGGGTTCCATTCGTGGCTGGGACACTTTACTAGGGGTTAGGTTGGCTAGGTTACCTGACTTGGCTGAACCTGGGCCTCTTGTTAATTTTATGGTTTCCAGTGTGTCTAAAAGAAAAATGATTACGTGACAAAATATGGTACCAAAAAAATATATTTTAAATATTTACATTTAACGAAAACACTTTGTCATACATACACACACAAAACACAAAAACTTTCACTTTATTCAAACATAACATCAAATAGTTATATTTGAGTGCTTCATGTATGTAAAGCCTATGGCAAATATCCTCCCTGGCCCTTGTTGTAAGCAGCTCTACATTTAGCACTGAATCTCTTTCTGAATTTAGAGACAGGAAATACCTAAAACTGCATCCCAGAGGAAGGAGAAAGAGAGGAAGAAACAGGAAAGAGAAGAAAGAAAGGAAGGTGGGGATAATGATTTGTGGGGTTGAAATGAGAAACAGAAGCAATAACCTATATGAAACCACATCGTAAAGTGATTCTTTGTAAAAGAGTGCACATGAGTAAGTCACAACCCCAGCCCGTAAGGAACTTCTCATCTTTTAAGGAGTCTAACCGCATGTACTCCTAGCTCCAGTGCAAGGCCCTTTAAGAGCAGTATCTATCACTTGTATTTATTCATTTATTTATACACTGAGGAAAAAAAATACTGAGCTCTTCCTCTGTGCTAAGCTCCATGCTACTTTGCACTAGGCACAAGGAGGAATATGTGAGTGGACAAGTCGGACTCATACCACCCTCATGGAGCTTATGATCTATCGTGGAAACAGGTGTTGCCATTTGGGGCAGTCCTCAGAAGTGCTGACTATTGGCTTCTAGCTTTTTCCTCTTCACTGATCTTGCCCAGTTTCTCATCCACGGTGGGTTCTCATCACACATGTCCAATGAGTACCTGGAATTCAGAATAGTCACTTCCTGGGCTCTGATGGGTGAGGAGAACATTGAAGAGCAAACATGAGTAAACAGTAGTGGAGGTAGAATCTGTGACTGGCTGAGGTGAAAGGATCCAACAGGAGAATAGGAGATGAGGATGAAGAGAGGTTGAGCAAGCTGCGCCTGACAAGAGAGGTAATACCTTAATGTGAAAGCAAGGAGGAGCTGGTCAGATTACGTTTTAGAAATACAACTCTAACTGTAGGGTAAAGCATGGGCTTCATGGGGGGGGGGATCTGTTAGAAGAAAGGTACAAAGGCAGTAAGGGTCTGAATGAAGCCTGTGACATGGGGATGCAGCAGAGACGCCATTGTTATAAAGGGGATTGTAAGGAGGAAGATGAGAAGGAGAAACACAAATGGCAGGGGGATGATCTGAACATGAACCTTCAGGTTAGATCTAGTTCCCCATGTATACACTCCCATTGAATACTACATTTCCGTTCCTGGCAGGTATCACAGTCCTAATTAAATTATTTTCTGTACACTTGTCTTTTAATGTTTTCTTTCCCTGTAAGTAACTTGAGGTTAGAGCTTTTGCCTCTCTGACACAAAATTGACACTCAATAGTATTTATGGAAAAATGGGACTAAATGAAAAGGGTGAGAGGGGCCAAGGTGGCTCTGAGACTTGGAGCAGGGATGAATAGAAGGTGACAAGAAGACTAATCAGGGCTTGGGGGTTTTGAGCCTCAGAGTTCAAAATCATCCAGCCTGGGAAGAGAAAGGAGTGCAGTGAATCATTTTGCAAGCAGAGTCACCAACAGAGAGTTGATTGATTCTCACACAATTCCCTTCTTCATGTGTTTTGCCACTTTCGTATTTTGCCTGCATTTCAGCACATTCTAAACCTGCAGAATCGCTTTGTCTCTGAGGGTGCCACCCAAGATTCTTCCTTATCTCTCTGAGTTTCAGACACAGAAGTCTGGCGGTTCATCTGGAGCCCTTCCCAGGCTGGCTCAGAGGATCGCCTGTATCTGTGCAGCCTGGCTCAGAGCCTGTCTGCGTTTGGGCAGATCCTGTATCCCCCTGCCAGAAAGGACTGATAACAGACAACAATCTCTGTGAGCCCGTATTTCTTCCTCTCCCAGAATAGGGCCCCAAGCTCTGGCCTGAGTTGGGGTCTCAGGCCCAAAAATTACAAATCAGCAAAAGAAATATTAGCAATATAATGGAGTGGTTAAGATCTGGCTTTAATGTCACTTGGACCTGAGCTTGAATCCTACTCTGCCACTTACTGTGTGATCTGGTTCAAGGCAGTTAACCTCAAAGAAGGATATTAATACCCATCTTAAATGGTTGATATGAAGATTAGGAGAGAATTTATAAAACATTTGGCTCACAGTAAATACGAATGAGAAGTAACAATTATTATTCAATACATAGAGTCTATTGTTTGTGTTCCTGGTGAAGGCCACCAACCAGAAAGCAAAATAAGGTCTGGATGGTTCAGAGCCAGAGCCACTGCTGTTACTGCCCCATCACCAGAAAGTTTCTCCACAGTGTCTGCTTCTTTACATTGCTACGTTTTGATTCAAAGTCTGCCTGTGCCCTTGGCTACAAGTGAGACTAGATAAATCAGTGAGGAATATGAATGCTGGGGTGCCTGTGTGGCTCAGCCGATTAAGCATTAAGTGGCTCAGGTCATGATCCTCCCTCTACACTCCGCCCCCCCCCCCCGACCCGGGGCTCTAGATCTCTCTTGCACATTTGGGCCCTTTCTCTCTCAAATATTTTTTTAAAAGATTTTATTTATTTATTAGACAGACAGAGATCACAAGTACGCAGAGAGGCAGGCAGAGAGAGAGGGGGGAGGCAGGCTCCCTGCTGAGCAGAGAACCTGATGCGGGGCTCGATCCCAGGACCCGGAGATCATGACCTGAGCCGAAAGCAAAGGCTTTAACCCACTGAGCCACCCAGGCCCCCCTCAAATATTTTTTTAAAAAGGAATATGAATGGGGGTGCCTGGGTGGCTCAATGGGTTAAGCCTCTGCCTTCAGCTCAGGTCATGGTCTCAGGGTCCTGGGATGGAGCCCCACATCGGGCTCTCTGCTCAGCGGGGAGCCTGCTTCCCTCTCTCTGCCTGCCTCTCTGCCTACTTGTGATCTCTGTCTGTCAAATAAATAAAATCTTTAAAAAAAAAAAAAGGAATATGAATGCTTTTGGCTGTAGATAACAGAACACATGGGTGTAGTAACTTTTTTTTTAAGTGTATTTTTCCCAAGAAGAGTTGAGGTAGGCAGTTTCACTGGCTCAGTAAAATCAGCTGACTATCTCTGCGATTCAGTTAGACTTATCCTTAGAGTTGCGAGTTGGCTGTCATAGCCCAAACCATCAGGTCATGTTTAAGGAAAGAGGAAAAAGGAAGGGGAAGGTACACATCTGAAATTGGAAACCCTTTTTTCTGAGGAACTCCACAAAGTATACCCTGTTTTCTGTCTCATAGCCAGAACCAATCGTCAACAAGTATTTCAGCTTCCTGGTCCCTCAAAGGCACACTTCCAAGATGCACATTTCACAGTGTTTCTGAGGATCCCCAGAAGGACCAACCCCCGATTGCACACAGCAGTAACCCACTCATTAATGAGCCTTTTACTGGCTTTTCTCCTATTCCAAGTCACTTGTCTCAGTAATAATGTGATAATAGAATCCTAGCTAAAGAAAATGGGATTGGTTGGATCTGCAACCCTAAGAAAGCGATAGTATTGTCGATTTTGATGCTGTAAGATGCACTCTGTGTCTGGGATGTTACTGGGATGATATAAAAAGGGGTTGCAGGTGCTGAGTGTCCAATAGGAATGATAGATGTCCACTATAATAACTCCTGGACCAACATCAACGTATACCCTTCTTTCTATAGTTACACTTCAAAAAATGAAACAAAAAAAAACTCCTCACTAAAGCAACACCTCCTTTTATAACCTAAATTGTCATCACCATACTCACCCCCCACCCCTCAAAAAAGGAATCGACAAAACTCATCAGTTCCTTCATCCAGCTCCAAGTCCAAGAGCTCTAAATACTGTGTGTCTTCTGCCAGTTCCATAACGATGCTTCCTCAGTGTTTCTTAGCCTATGGACTAATCTTTAAAGTCAACCACCACAACATAGTACATCCTACATATGTTGGGGGGAAAGGAAAAGAAAATTAGATACAATATGTAACTATTGAACCAACATGGCAAGAAACCTTTCTATAGCAATCACAGGTCTTAGTTGATAGTTTTGACTTCATCACTTTACATATCCATTATCCATTCCATATTCTCTGTCTTCAACCAGCGCCTCAGTTCATCAAGGTCACAGCGATTGGAGAGAGAGAGAGAGCGCGCGCCGAATCCTAACCACTAGACCACCAGGGAAGTTAAGGTCACAGCGACTGGAAAAGAAAGAGGGCATGAAGGAAGCATGCAACTGCCTTAAAGAATCTGATCAAGAAGTGGCATATATCACTTGCACTACATTGCATGAACTAGAATATAATCACATAGCTTGTAGTTGGTATTATGAGGTTTTTCTTCTTCTCCTCCTTCTCCTCCTCCTCCTCTTCCTCCTCCTACTCCTCCTTCTCCTCCTTTCTCTTCTTCCTCTTACTCTTTCTCTTCCTCCTCTTCTCCTTCTTCAAGTTAAGCCCATCATGGAGCTTGAACTCAGAACCCTGAGATCAAGACCTGAGCTAAGATCAAGAGTGAGATGTTTAACCAGCTGAGCCACCCAGGTGCCCCAGGGCCATGAGTTTTCTATAAGTGACTCAAACCTCTCTTGAGGGATTGAAGATCTTACCTGTCCTGCCTATAAAATATTCCTGTAACTTTCTGCACTAAACATGGCAGGAGTAGGAAGACCTCTAAGGATCCCCTGGATTATACCCATTATCCTCCCTTCCTATAGCATAGTAACAGTACTTGATAATAGGCTCATTCACCCCAGCCACCCATCATAATCCAAGACATGCAGGTAAAGTTTAACAATAGGCTCTCCGAGCCCTGATTTGTAGCATTTGCCAATTTCTGTAGTATAAATACTCCCACCGTGGCCAATTTTGAACTAACAACATCTCACTGAATGTAGAGTTGAGAAAAAAGCACTCTGGTATATGGAATAATGGCTCTCCAAAGATGACCATATTCTAATCTCTGGAACCTGTGAATATACAATCTTTCATGGCAAAGAGACTTAGCAGATGTGATGAAATTAAGGGTACTGAGGTGGGGAGTTGTCCAGGTAGGCCCAATACAATCAACATGGAACCTTATAAGGAAAGAAGGAAGCAGGAAGTCAGTGTTAGAAAAAGAGATGTGACAATGAAAGCAGAAGTCTTAGTGATTCGACCAAAGAATATAGGCAGCCTTCAGAAACTGGAAGAGGTATGCAACCAATTTTCCTCAGAGCTTCTAGTAGGAACACACCTGTGCTAACACCTTGATCTTAGCCCTAGAAGACCCACTTTCGATTTTGGATCTTCTGAGCTCTAATAAATTTGTGTGAAGCCACTAAACTTGTGGTAGTTTGTTCCAGCAACAGTAGGAAACTGACATGGGCACCCAGTCAACTCCTGCAAGCCTGTGTTAGCTGCCTCTAGAACACGATCGAATTCACTTTTTTTCTTTTTTATCTCTTACCTAGTAACAAGACAAGCCCAAATTGGCAAATGGCAGCCTTCGTGTGCAATCCAGTGGTACTATTTTCATGTCCTCTGGTGGAAGCATGCCTCCCTTGAGTAATAGAACTTGTGAAGAGCCATGCTCAGAATCTCAGAGACATGAAGATCAACATTTAAGAGTTAGGTAGGACAGAATTGCCACTCCATATTTACCCTCTCTTCCTGTGTTCCATCTATTTCGGCTCTATGCGAAAGGCTACTGCACATTTGCTTACCAGTTCACAACGTACAGCGCTTCCTGTAGAACTTCAGCCTCTCAAGGTGTTGTCTCTTACTAATGGCCAATTATTAGGCACCTTTTGTGCCTGTCGGTGCACCTTCCTACTCCTGCCATTGCTGTGGCTACCAGGTGCTTGTAGGTGTGACCTGACAGCCCATAGCTTCCACTGCTTTCTCCAGGTATCTTGCTTTCTGCCCCAGGGCTTCTTTCATGGAATTTGCCTTATGGTTGTCTGTGGGAACCTGCACCGTGATTTTGATGCTCGCGTCAACCTGAAAGTGCCAACTTGAGAGCTCAAAGGAATTAATCAGCAATTGGGAAACCCTTGACCAAGGAAGGACCCGAGCCGGTGATTAAATATTCCCTCTTCCTTCCCTGGTTGGATAGTTATGAGGCACAGTCTACAGTGCTGAAGAATATCTCCAGCAGAATCAAGACCCACATGCCCAAAGCAGTGACCTTCTGGATCATTTGTCCTTGTATTGGCTTTCCTGCTTTGCCTGTTTAACCCTTCCTAGTCTCTGACTCCTGCTCATTAGAATCTCTCCTGAAAATAAACCACCTGTTTGCAAGTGCTTGTCTCAGACTCTGCTTTTGAGGGAAACTAAGTCTAAAAGATTTGGTAGTAGAAATGACCCTAGAAACCAGATTCTCAGCATAGGATTCTAGAACTGAATCAGACCTCAATATGCACCCCATTCCTGGTGATTCGTGCAGTAATAACCCTTGACAGTTGTAGTAGTCTCATAATTACTAAAATTCTTACCTGTGGCATACTGTAATAAGGTGTACAAGAAAAGTGAAGCATTGACTTAAGAGACAGAGGTAACATTTGAATGGCTTGTGGCAATGGTATTATAAGGATTATGGTGTCAGCTGGCTTTAGTTAATGGCTTTTAAAGTCTGGGGAAAAGGTAACAGGTTAGCTATCAACATAAATATCTACAACTAGAGCTATATATCTATATATTTCAACCCTGGCTTGAGTGTTACACTGAACTGAACTTACTCACTTCATCAGTCATTTCTTTCTGTCCCTTCCCTAACTTCTCTGCTGCATGTGATAGTTCCTAAAAGTTCATTCTTGGGTTCTTTATTCCTTGTTCTTTCCATTGATGAATTACCCTTGTCTCATGTCTTTAGTTATTATGTAGTTTCATTTCAGTGTCCCTCTGGTGTGTTTGCCATCCTTTTATTTTGCTTTAGGTTCTTGAACATCTTGCTGCAAATATGCTAAATGACATTGGACAGTGTGTCAGTAAATTGCCACAAGATGGCAGCCTTGCTAATTTTGGCTGCGTCGAATAGTTCCCAACTCCTTCAAGTTGGAGGGAGTAGGAGTGACTTCTAAAAAGACTTTAATCTTATTTATTTATTTATTTATTTAGTCAGAGAGAGTGAGCACAGGCAGATAGAGTGGCAGGCAGAGGCAGAAGGAGAAGCAGGCTCCCTGCTGAGCAAGGAGCCCGATATGGGACTCGATCCCAGGACGCTGGGATCATGACCTGAGCCGAAGGCAGCTGCTTAACCAACTGAGCCACCCAGGCATCCCTAATCTTATTTATTTAACATTTGTTAAAAGTCTGCTCAATACCTGGTCTGTTAATATATTAATATTGGGTTTTTAAAAAATTTCACGGAAGTTAAGATAATCCCCTTTGCAGATGAGAAAATTGAGTTAAAAATGGTTAACTTGCCCAAAGTCAGGACCTAGATTTTAAACCAGTTTTCTGACTCCAAACCCAATTCTCTTTCCATTCCGTAAGTGAATCTCAAGTTACAACAGTATTACTTAGAGGTTTCTGTTTTTGTTTTTTTTTTAATTACAACTAACTGAAAACCACCTTAAGCCAGCTTAACAACACTATAAAGCTTTTGGGAATGCCTCATGGAAGCCTAAAAGGAAATGATGTCCTGGCTTTAAAAGAGAGAATAGAGCCAGGAATTGGAAAGCCTTCAAGATTTAGGGGAGGAAGGACAGAAAAATGGGGGAGAGGAAGAGAAAGGGAAAGCTGGGGTGGCCTCAGAGATTAAACTCTGCCCCATTCCTCATTCAACTAGAATAGTCCCATTTTTAATGCATTTTATATATTGGGGTCCCCATGTCAGATTCTGTTTGAAAAATAAGGATGAAATATATTAGACAGTACTTTTAAACCACTGGTGTAATATATGAAGCCATTCCCACATTATTGGACATTTAAGGCTGTTGAGGTTTTCCTAATTTTTCACTCTAGTAAGTTAAATTGTGATGTATATTCTTTCATATTGTACTAGACAGTGCATGAAGCCATCTAGTACGTCCATTTCTCCTGGCCCTTACAACTTCCCTTAAGGGAGGAAAGGTGAGGGGTGTAGCCTTGGGCAATTTTAGCCTGTGCCCAAAGGGCTTTGCTGCTTCGGCCTTCCCTGATGGTCAGCCAATCCAGAAACACTTAGTGCGCATCTAACTACATGCCAGGTACTACTGAGCACTGCGGACACAATAGTGGATAAAATAGGTCCCGTCTGTCATCATGGAGCCTAGTAGGGAAGTTGGACATGAAACAGTCCAGTAATTACAAGAATCAGAAGCTAAGTGCTGCATCAGAGAAGTTCAGAAGGTTAAGAAAATACACAACATAGTGAGCTAACCTAATCTGGGGTTGGGAGGTTATGGCAGGCTGCCCTGAGGAAATGTTATTTAATCTGAGACTTGTGGTTTGTGAGATTGAGCCCCATGTCCAGCTCCCCACTGGGGGTGGAGGCTGCTTCAGATTTTTTCTCTCTCCTTCTCCTTCTGCCCCTCTCCACTCACACATGTGCTCTCACTCTCTTTCTCAAAAAAAAAAAAAAAAAAAAAAAAAAGATAAAGAGGATATGGAAGGTACACAAAAGAGCCCATATGAAATCCAACAAGCATATGTTGATTAGAGCTTGGTCCAATTGCTTGCGACTCATTCTTGTTCACTGTGGTTTTGGCTCCAGTGTCTGGGCTTTTGGTTCCAGCCCCTGAATCATCCTTTCTTTCTCCTAAGAAAATGCAGTGAGCAACTGGGTAGCCTCAAGGCCCTTCCAGCCCTCTGCCATGCAGTTCCAAAGCCAATGCCAATGTTTTAGGCTTTTGTTATGGCAACATCCATACCAAAGTGTTTCATTATGGCTACATAGTGAATCACCCCCAAATTTAGAAGCTGTATAAATTTGAGTCCTCTCAGAAGCAGATGCCAAGGATGGAATCAGAAGTCCAAGGAGGCAATGCCTGCAAAAGATAAAGATAAGAGGAAGCCAGAGTAGACAGGGACAATCTTCAGACCATGATGTGGGACTGACACCTGTAACAGGAAGATTGGATAGAAAATGGTTCAGAGTTGCATTTTCTGAAGCAGAGTAGGGAACCTCTGAAGGAGCCTTGGCCAGGCTAATTTCACATTACTGTCCCCCATGAGGGAGAAACAGCCCAGCTTCAGTATGCCCACTGGGCTTACTCATCAGCTGGGACTAATCCAGGGAGAGTGTGCCTTGGCATGAATGCTGTGGCAAACCCCAAAAGTATGACAGTTGGCAAATGACAGCTACCTATGCTCTTCACAGCAGTTCCTTTCTGAAAGGTACATCTAAGAGCTCATGCACACAGTCCGTCCCTTGCCCTGCTTGGGATTCAGTCTTCTACACATCTTTGGAAAGCAGCTCCTCCTTCCAGGCCTCTTATTGAAGGAAAACTTAGAAGAGGGAGGTTAATTGGTTGAACTATAGCCCCCATTGCTGCAGATGGTTGAATTGTCTTTTTTTTTTAATTAGAGACTCTCATTACATATTACAGGTAGTAATCCCTTTTCAATTCTATGCATTGCAAACATTTTTTCCAATTCATCCTTTGACTTATTTTCCCTTATTAAAAAAATGGAGTTTTTGAGGTCTAATAAACCTAACTTTTCCTTGGTCTTCTGAGCTTTTCTCCTGTCTGAAATGTCTTTCTAAATCTTAAATTGTATGTTTAGACTGCAAAAATATTTTCTTAAAATTTAATTTTTGTTAACTTTTTAAATTTAATGTACCCAGAAGTTATTTCTGAATGTAGTCAGTTTGGGAGTCCAATCTTATTTTCTTTCTGGTGGATGGCTAATTGTGCCAGGGCCATTTATTAAATTTACTAAATAAACCACACCTTCCTCACTGAATTAACATACCATTTTGTCATTCCTAAAATCTTTGTGTACACATGTACACATGTCTGAACTCAGTCTATTTTTATGCTAACATTCACTTTTTCATTATCAGTATTTTATTATTTTTTGATGATCAGATCACAGATACTATGAACAATTTTTTTAAAAGATTTCTATTTATTTGACAGAGATCATAAGTAGGCAGAGAGGCAGGTAGAGAGAGAGGGGGAAGCAGTCTCCCTGCTGGGCAGAGAGCCCGTTGCAGGGCTTGATCCAAGGACCCTGAGATCGTGACCTGAGCCGAAGGCAGAGGCTTAACCCACTGAACCACCCAGGTGCCCCCACTATGAACAATTTATGCATAATTCTAAATATTGAAAATCTCTAAAAGTGACATGGCTGTAATAATTTTTTTATGACTGTAATAATTTTCTGAACAACTTTACAATGTTCTAGCTTTTAAAATTACAATTAATTTGTTCATAGAAAGAGGATATCAAATACCAGTATCTTAAAATACTGATGAACTATTAGGTGTAAAACTTCACAGATTTATAGTTAAAATCAAGCATAATGCCTACACCATAAAATTTTCAAAACTTTGCATCCTATTAGCAAAGAACGAAAAAACTAGATCATACCATGCAGAAGATGTCACAGATGGCATACATGGATCCAACACTAAGAAACAGTAGTTGTTTTGCTTTGTTTTAAGGTTTGATTCAATATATTTCTATTTAGAAAACTTTACCGAATATTAGAGAGTAAATATTTTCATCAAACATTTCCATGGAGCTTTTGTAAATATTGTCCATACGCTAGACCATGCTCTACCTTTGTTGAAAACAAATCTCAAATACCAAAGAATTAGTATTTTACTTACCACATTGTATGTATACCTCATAATTGGAGGACAATAATAGCAACACCTTGAAATATTCTGTATGTTTGGAAATATTAAAACATATTCCTAAACTGATCAAATAAGACAGCTTATAGGAAATTGGAAAATAATTAGAACTGACTTAAAAAATACGATATATTGGGTGCCTGGGTGACTCAGTTGGTTAAATGTCTACCTTCAGCTCAGGTCATGATCCTAGGGTCTTGAGATAGAATCCTGCATCAGGCTCCCTGTTCAGTGGGGAGTCTGCTTCTCCCTCTGCCCCTCCCCACTGCTTGTGATCTCTCTCTCTCTCTCTCTCACTGTCTCTCTCTTTCAAATAAATAAAATCTATTTTAAAAACACAATATATTAAACCTTGTGGGATGTGCTTAATGCATATCCTTGAGTGTTCATATTAGAAGATAAACCAATTACTTAAAAACCTGAGTGTTGGATACTTGGCTGGCTCATTCCGTATAACACACAACTGACTCTTAATCTTGGGGTTGTGAATTCAAGCCTCACATTGGGTGTACAGATTGCTTAAAAATAAAATCTTAAAAAAAATTGTAAATAAATAAATAACCAAGTGTTAAATTCAAGAAGTTAGACAAAGAACAACAGAATTGATCCAAACAAATAGAAGTAGTGAGATATAAAAATAAGAGGAGAAACTAAATAAATAGGAAACAAATACATGTGATTAAAAAAAAATATTGGCATAGGCAAAAAGCTGATTCTTTGGGTAAAGTCATAAAATAGACAAAACTCTGGTAAAATGATGAAGGAAAGACACAAAAAAAATTGAAGTAAAAAAGAAGACATAACAGATACAACAGAGACCGATGGAATAACATATTTTAAAACTATTTACAAAAAAAAAAAACCCAAACAAACTATTTACCACGGCTCAAGCTCTAGCCAACATACCTCACATCCATCAAATATGCAGAAGACATTCGACTTCCTGCCAGAACATTTTCATCACATTATGGTGTCAGCTCAACGTACAGGACCTCATCCTCTGAATGAGGTCGAGTTGTAGAGGAGGCTCATCAGATGTGGCTCCTTGGATGTGGTTCCTCTTGATCTGGAGATCTGTGAAATGAATAATTGAGTCGTCTGCAACACAAACATGGTTTACACCGGTGTTATGGGGTTAGGATAATTGCAATAAACATTAAAAGAGGTGGGGGGGTGGATAGGATACAGTCAGTGTCTCATAGCAATTCTGAAACTCCACATAATTTTGAAATCCCCAAACCCCATGAATATGTGTGTATTTCCTTGATTATGACCCAGTCCTGCTTAATGGGAATGATTCTTTGTGGCTCTGAGCTGCTTTGTGGATCCGTGATTCTTCACTTTGAGTCATCCTTCCTTTCCTTTTTTTTTTTTTTTAAAGATTTTATTTATTTATTTGACAGAGAGAGATCACAAGTAGGCAGAGAGGCAGGCAGAGAGAGAGAGGGAAGCAGGCTCCCTGCTGAGCAGAGAGCCTGATGCGGGACTCAATCCCAGGACCCTGAGATCATGACCTGAGCCGAAAGCAGTGGCTTAACCCACTGAGCCACCCAGGCACCGCCCCCCCCTTTTGTTTTAAGACATTATTTATTCATTTGAAAGAGAGAGGGAGAGGGAGAGAGCTTTGTGGCGGGGGCGGGGGTGGGGGGGAGGTGGGTGGGGGGGGTGCGTGGGCAGAGGGAGAAGGAGAAACATTCCCTGCTGAGCAGGGAGCCTGATACAGGCTCATCCCAGGATTCTGGGAAAACGACTTAAGCCAAAGGCAGATGCTTAACCTGCTGAGCCACCCAGGTACACTTCATCCTTCCTTTCTCATAAGAAGTGGCTCATATCCCACTGGGTGATGTATGGAATTGTTGAGTCACTATATTGTACACCTGAAATGAATATAACCCTGTATGCTAACTATACTGGAATTAACATTTTAAAAAGGATGTGGCTCATATTTGCTGCTGTGTAGACTTCACAGACTGCTTCTTGACCATGAAAGTTGGGAGTTTCCAGGGCTCTTTTCATTTTGAATTGTCCTTTTCACTTGAAGCTAGTGGTGTTTCCATAACGTAGTTCTCTTACATATTTGTGGATTTTTTTAATGTTTTCTGTGAATTTTATTTATTTATTTATTTATTTATTTCTTCAAGAAAGTCCACTTTCTACCTTGGTCTGAGATTCAGTATACAAAGGAAAAACACCTTTAAGTTTTCTTTTTAAAGGTTTATTTTATTTATTTTGAGAGAGGGCACACATGCACTCTGGGGGAGGGGCGGAGGGAGAGAATCTCAAGCAGACTCCTTGCTGAGCCCAGACCTGTCACGGAGCTCAATCCCACTACCTGGAGATCATGACCTGGGCCAAAATCAAGTGTCGGACTCTCAATCAACTGAGCCACCCTGTGCCCCAACACCCTTAAGATTTTTTTTTAAGATTTTATTTATGTATTTGACAGAGAGAGATCACAAGTAGACAGAGAGGCAGGCAGAGAGAGAGAGAGAGAGAGAGGGAAGCAGGCCCCCTGCTGAGCAGAGAGCCCGATGCGGGACTCGATCCCAGGACCCTGAGATCATGACCTGAGCTGAAGGCAGAGGCTTAACCCACTGAGCCACCCAGGCGCCCCACCCTTAAGATTTTTTAAAGTTCTCTTGTCTAGTAAGTAAAAGAGTAAGGGGGATTTTATTTATTTATTTTTTAATATTTATTTACATAATCTCTACACCTAACATGGAACTCAAATTCACAACTTCAAGACCTAGAGTTGTACACTCCAGAGGTGGAGAGAGGCCTCCGACTGAGCCAGCCAGGAGCCCCAGTGAGAGGTATTTTAACATTCTTAGAGGCCACTTTGTTTACTTGAGAGGATCTATGAAACATCCACTTAAAACTTTCTAAAATCTTAACAAAAAGTCTTAAAACTGCACTCTCAACTCCATCTTTATCTATTTTTTTTTTTTACTCCATCATTATCTTAAGAGTAGTCTTCTTTTGAGAAAATTTTGATGGCTAGAAAAGCTGTCCTGAGCCCTTCACATACCCTCTCAATTCTTTGAAGCTAAACAGTTCCCCTTTTAGCTTATCTCTCTCTTCCTGCACCTTATCATAGACAACTAAAAGAAACCTGTTGGCACTTAGAGCATTCTGCCTAGAGATCTCCTTAGCCAAATGCACCCATACATTAAGTGTACTTTCTATTTTGTGTTCCATCACAGAAGATGGAATTTATTTATTTATTTATTTATTTATTTATTTATTTAGAGAGACAGAGAGAGAGAGAGTGCAAGGGGGCCGGGGGCAGAGGGGAAGAAGGAGACAGAGAGAATCTTAGATCTCAGGCAGGCTCCATGTTCAGCAGTGGAACCTGACATGGGGCTCGATCTCATGACCCTGAGATCACGACCTGAGCCAAAACTAAGAGTCAGACACTTAACCTACTATGTCACTGGAGCCCCCAGGTGACATCGTTCTGAATGTCAGAATTGTATAACAGGAGTTGCCTTTCTCCCATTACAATGACAATTTCCTTTTTTTTCCCTTCAAATTGTCACTAACAGTCTCCTAGAGGCCCTTCCTGTTTCAACCACTATTGGTCCCAAGCCATTGGCACACGGTTTAGGTTTTTGTCACAGCAGCATAATACTTCTGGTATCAATTTCTATTCTAGTTATCTATTAATAAGAAACCACACCAAAGCTTATTAATTAAAACAATAACTTATTATCCCTTATGCTTTGGTAGGTTGACTGGGCTCAGTTGGGCAGTCTTCACTTGGGGTGTCTCATATGATTACCATCAGATGGTAGCTGGGACAGGAGCCAGCTGAAGTCTTTACTGGGCTGGATATCCAAGCTGACTCATTCACATGACTGGAAGTGGATCCTGGCTCTCTGCTGGGAGCTTAGTTGGGTCTGTTAATCAAAGTGCCTACAGGTAGCCCATACACAGGGTCTGGGATTCTCACACTATGATGTCTGGATTCTGAGAGGGACTATCTTAAGAAAAAACATTCTAAGATTCCAGATGAAAGCTGCAATGTTTCTTATGATCGGGGGAAGTCCCAGAACAGTACTTCCTCTGGGTTCTACTGATTAAGCAAGTCAGCATTATGTTGAATAAGTGAGTCATTAAATCCATTCCAGGTTCAAGGGGATGGATAATGCCAGAGAGGGAATGAATTAATCATGTTCATCCCTGGAGACTATCTACAAAATAAACTTTTATAACCTAAAGGCAGGGAGAAACATTTTTTAACTCCAAAAAGTATAACTTGATTAGATTATGTTAAAATCAAAACCTTTGGTTCAATGAAGGACTGTGTGGGCAAAGTGAAAAGACAAATGACAAAATGAGAAAAGATACTTTCAATGTCTAATGCCAATAAGATTTTTATCTAGAGCAGAGCTCAGCAAACTCTTTCCATAAACAACCAAACAGTGAATACTTTAGCCTGGTTTTGTGATCCAATTCGTTCTCTGACACAGCTATTCAACTTTACTGTTGTAGCTGGAAAGTGGCCATAGGCAGAAAGTGAATGGGTGTGACTGTGTTCTAATAAAATTTTATTTACCAAAACTGGAAGTAGGCCAGATGGAGTCTGTGAGCCATAGTTTGCTGATCCCTGATCTAGAAAAAACAAGGAACTCCTGAGTATCAAGAAGAAAAATACATCAAGTCCAATTTTAAAAATAGAAAGGGGAGTGCCTGCTTTGTTCAGTGGTTTAAGCCTCTGACTTCGGCTCAGGTCATGATCTCAGGGTCCTGGGATGGAGCCCCGCATGGGGTTCTCTGCTCAGCAGGGAGCCTGCTTCCCCGCCTCTCTCTGCCTACTTGTGATCTCTCTCTGTCAAATAAATAAATAAAATCTTTAAAAAAAATAGAAAGGGGTATAAGTAGGCAATACACAGAAGAGGAAACTCAGGAAGGTAATAAGCACGTAAAGAGACATTTAAACTAAATTATAATCAGAGAAATATAAATTAACAATGAGACATTGCTCCCCTCTGCCCACGCACCCCCCCCACCTTGCTCATCTAATCAGACAGCAAAAATTAGGGAGATGATGGTGAGTTTTGTTGAAATAGGGACTCTTCATGATGAGAATAAAGACATATGCAACTATTCTAGAGTGCAATACGGTGGCCCATAGTTTAATAGTGTATGCGTATACCTAATGACCCAGCAAATCTGCTCCCATGTCTGTATCTCAATGAAATTCCCACTCAAGTCCTTAAGGGGTCATGAACTAGAATGTTCACTGCCGCATTATTTGTGGTGCAGAGGAGTGGAGACCATGTGAATTTTTGTCATCTGAAGAGTAAATACATAAAATGTAGAGAGTGTATGCCAAAGAGTACCGTATAGCAGTTGGGAGCAATGGATTAGACATACAGTGCCGGTTTTAACAAGTCAGAATAAGTTATAAACATAAACAAACCACTTATGCAAATGTAAAATACATGGGCACAAAACAATATCTGTTTTGCAAGAACACAAACATGAAGATATATATCAAAAACAAACAAAAACTACAGTGGTTGTCTATGGAGTAGGAAAGGAAGTGATTATGGAATGAAAGGGAATAGATAGATAGATAGATAGATAGATAGATAGATAGATAGGAGCACATTACATGCACCAATGATGTTAACGTGCCATGAGATGAGGAAAATGATTAACTGCATCTGAAGTTAAAATAAAGATAACAGATAATATAAAAAGCCAGAGTGTCAGTTTTTCTTTTGAAGGAGTAAAGAAGGCAACTGCATAGAAAGATGAACCTTAGTAAGAGCTGTGAATGCCCCCATTCAATTATTTTTCCTTGGAATTAGCAACACACAGGCTAGGATGTGAAAGAATGTGCTGGGGAGCATCGGAACCAGCATGAAAAACATCTGAATAATAGTGTGCAATGTCTGTTTGAGGTTACCAAGGTTTGAATTTTATATTCCAAATTCTGAATGTATACTGATGACAGTGAAAGAAGTGTAGGTTATTTCTGAATCCACCTACCTATGCATAGTATCCAATGCATAATATGACTCCATTTTCATTAAAAATACCATTACGGGGGTGGCTGATTGGCTCAGTCAGTAGAGCATGTGACTCTTGATCTTAGGGTTTTAAGTCGAGCCCCATATTGGGTGTTGAGATTATTTAAAAAAATAAAATCAGGGTGCCTGGGTGGCTCAGTCATTAAGCATCTGCCTTTGGCTCAGGACATGATCTGAGGGTCCTGGGATCGAGCCCTGCATCAGGCTCCCTGCTCAGCAGGAAGCCTGCTTCTCCCCCTCCCTCTCCCCTTCCTCTCTCGCTGAGCCTCCCTCTGTCAAATAAATAAATAAAATCTAAAAATAAACAAAATTTAAAAATCATAAAAAATGTACCATTATGTATTTATACATATATACATACAAAAGAAGTTGGAGGGCTTTGCTCTAAACTGTTGACAGAGTTACCCACAGGGTGGGTGTGTCAGAGATTGGTCAGTAATTCACCAAATCTTTCCTCTTCCTTGTGGGCACTCATTAGCTTATGTCTCTCAGCCATCCTACAGATAGGAATGGCAATGTGCCTGAGATCTGGCCAATAGAATTAATAATTCTCTATGTTCTTTCTCCTTCTGTGGCTACTTTGGAAGGTCTGTGTTCAATATGGAAATACAAGATAAAAGGAGCCTGGGCCCCTGAATCATTTCTTAGAAGAGAGCAGGTTTTTTTTTTTTTTTTAAGATGTATTTATTTATTTGCCAGGCAGAGATCACAAGTAGACAGAGAGGTGGGCAGAGAGAGAGGAGGAAGCAGGCTCCCTGCTGAGCAGAGAGCCTGATGCGGGGCTCGATCCCAGGACCCTGGGATCATGACCCAGCCGAAGGCAGAGGCTTCAACCCACTGAGCCACCCAGGTGCCCCTGTTTCACAATTTATAATCAACTCTTTTTCCTTGTTCTGTGAGTGATTCCTTCTTACTTAACATTTTTGTAGTAAATGCAAATTTGAATGGTGTTACCGGATAGCTGATTGTCCAAGGTGTCGAAGTATAGAAGTCAGCTTGCTATCCTTTTTGGTTTTCTTTCTTTCCTTTTTTAAAAAGATTTATTTATTTATTTATTTGAGAGAGAGTGCATGGGGGAGGGGCAGAAGGTGAGGGAGAGAGAATCCCAAGCTGGCTCTGTCCTGAGCACAGAGACTGAAGTAGGGCTGGATCCCATGACCCTGAGATCACAACTTGAGCCAAAACCAATAGCTGGATGCCACCCAGGTGCCTCTCTTTTTTGTTTTCTTAATTAAGATATAATTCACAGGGGCACCTGGGTGGCTCAGTGGGTTAAGCCTCTGCCTTCAGCCAGGTCATGATCTCAAGATCCTGGGATCGAGCCCCTCATCGGGCTCCCTGCTCAGCAGAGAGCCTGCTTCCCCGCCTCTCTCTGCCTGCCTCTCTGCCAACTTGTGATCTCTCTCTATCAAATAAATAAAACCTTTAAAAAAAAGATATAATTCACACACTATAAAATTCATCCTTCTAAGTATACAAAATTCAGTAATTTTAAATGTATTTATCAGTCCTTGCAACCACCACCACACACCCAGAACATTTCCATCACCTCAAAAAGTAGCCCCATGGTCTTTAGCAGTCATCATTCCCCATGGCCCCCACCCAGCATGACAACCACTGATCTATTTTCTGTCTCTATGAATTTTCCTATTCTGTGCATTTCATATAAATGGAATCTATAGTATGTGGCCTTTGGGGCCTGGCTTCTTTCACTAAGCACAATATTTTCAAGGTCTATCCATGTTGCATCATATATCACTATTTTAATCATTTTATGTGTGAATACTATTTCATTTATGGATATGCCATATTTTGTTTATTTATTCATCAGTTGATAGACATTTGGGTTGTTTCCAATTTCTGACTATTATGCATAGTGATGTTATGTACAAGTTTTTGTGTGAACATATGTTTTCTCAGTTTCCTGGGGTATATACCTGGGAGTAAAATTTCTGGGTCATATGGGGACTCTATGTTTAACTTTTTGAGCAACTGCTAAACTATTTTCAGCAGTAGCTGTATCATTTTGTATTCCCACCAACAATGTATCAGGGTTCCAATTTCTCAACATTCTCTCTAAAGCTTGTTACTGTCTGTCTTTGATTATGGCAATCCTAGTGGGTCCGAAGTGGTATTTCATTGTGGTTTCAATTTGCATTTCCCTAATGATTAATTTCTTTCTATTTTAATGTGTGTGTGTGTGTGTGTGTGTGTGTGTGTGTGTGTATGGTGGTGGTGGTGTGAAATTATTTTTTTTTTTTAAGATTTTATCTATTTATTTGACAGACAGAGATCACAAGCAGGCAGAGCAGCAGGCAGAGAGAGAGGGGGAAGCAGGCTCCCCGCTGAGCAGAGAGCCCGATGTGGGGCTCAATCCCAGGAACCCGGGATCATGACCTGAGCCGAAGGCAGAGGCTAAACCCACTGAGCCACCCAGGCGCCCCTGAAATTACTTTTCTATAGTGATGAGGTATTTGTGGATTATATGTTGAAGAAAACATAAAATACAGAGTTGGTTCTATTCTCTCCCATGTTTTTCATTCATCTCTTCTCCCCCACAACAAACAAAAAGACAATCAATTCATTTTAACTTCTTTATGTAGCAAGGTGGCTAGGTGGGATACAGTTTGGGAGTCAGCACTTCTCCTGAATGAAATTCACTAATACCCTTCTCTCCACCTCCACTCATTTATTTAAAGCTTAGTCAGCTCAGGCTGCCTTAACAAAATACCATAGATGGGGTGGCTTGAAAAACAGAAATTACTTTTCTCATGGTTCTGGAGGCTGAAACATCTAAGTTGAAGGTGCCAACTGATTCGGTTTCCGTTGAGACGCTCTTCTTGGCTTGCAGACAACCACCCTCTTGCTGCGTCCTCACATGGCCTTTCCTCAGTGCATGCTGTTTGGTGGCTGGGGCCGGGAGAGAATGCGAGTACTCTGGTGTCTCTTCTTAGAAGGACACTAATCCTAACAGGTCAGAAAACCATCCTCCTGACCTCATTTAACTTTAATGATTTCCATAAAGGGTCTGTCTCCAAATACAGCCGCACTGGGGATTAGGGGTTCAACATATGAAGAGGGGGCAGGGGACACAAATATTCCGTAGATCCATTGATTTCTTAAGAACCTCCTGAGAAATAGTGTTGATTTCTGTCCATTTGATGCAGACACATCTGAATGCTAGCTAATGGATCCGTATGGCCCTAACCAACTGCAGAGAAGCTCAGCTGTGCACTTGAGGGGGAATTGGAGAAGAGGGCTGCATGAGGCTGGCACAAAAAGCCGAATCCAGCAACGGGGACCATGAGAAGGGAGTACCAGGTCACCCAACTGTGCTACACCAAGGGCACCATTCATTTCATAATCAATGTGAATGGCACTCCCTGGAGTTTTTTTTGTAGTGTAAAACCTGTAAAGCTATGCCCTAGGTCGTGGTTCTGAATATGAGGTCTCAGTAACTACTGGTACTCTTCCTGGGACCATTCCCATCCAGATACTATAGAAGTAGTGTGGGGAGAAAATTACTCTATGCATGTGGTGAAAAAGCTAGATCACTAAATATCACCTCGGTCGGGGGTTCTCTTTGCTATCTTTGGTACTCTTTCAGAGGTTAGAGCCCTTTTGCTATGGGTCCCTCCCAATTGAGCTTAATGCTAAGGGATTAACTACTAACTAAAGTCCTTTGTCTACAAGCAACTGGGACTGCCTCTGGTTAACTTAAGGGGGAACATATAGGAACTTATTGAAAGAAAATGTGAAAAGACAGTCTGGGGAACCAGGTATCAAGATACTTAGAAATCAGGGCAATTCTGGATATGTAGTTAATAGAAAGCCTATTGAGGATGCTGCCCCAGAATGAATCAGCTCTAAGAGTTTTCTGTCCTTCCTGTCTCCCACTAAAATATCCTTCCAGAGAAAGCACTTCCCAGTGGCCTAGTTGGGATTTGATGCCATGCTCTGACTAGGGAAGGGTAGAAAACCGTGACTGACAGCCCACCAAGCCAGCAAGCAGTGGGGGAGGAGACAGTCTCCAAAAGAAGGAGCTAGAATGCTGATAGAGAAAAACAACAGATGTCCTTGCATTCCAACCAGGGGTTGCCAAGCAACGTCCTCCCACTTTTTTTCATACCATACACAATTTTTTAAATGCCTCTGCCTAACATAATATAATTATCTCACATGCAAGCAAACACACACACACACACACACACACTCAATTCCTTTTGGATGCAACCCATGTCCAGTTATGGCATCCATTCCTTCCCTGGTTCCATCAAGATCCCCCTCCATACTTTGAAACTTGTGGACAAAATGACAAATTTAAACACTGCCAATGAACACCGTACACAATTCTAGGGGAAGGGAATAGGGAAGAGAAGGATAACTACTTTTAAATATATCTGACTTTCTGTATATTACTGGATGTCAGTTGATGTAAGTTAAAGAAGGAAAAACCTCATCTTCTTCCTGTGTTTCCCCCTTTACTCTCACATGACTACCATACTCACAGCACTTCTGACACCAGATGGGGGGTTTTTCTGCCACACTAGCCTAGGATCTTCCAATTTAACTCCATTCTGATGCTTCCTACCCGAAAATAGTGTCAGATCCCACACATTAAGTGCTCAGTCCTACAAGACTGCCTCCCACCCTTACTTCAGATGCCAACAGCAAACCCAGGTTGTCACCTGTGGGTCTGACCAACTGGCTGTGAATCAAAGGTTCCCATGATCCCCTCCTCAGGTTTGGTTAATTTGCTAGAGTGGCTCACAGGACTCAGGAAAATCATCTACTTGCTGTGCAATAGTTTATTTTAAAAGGTGTGGTAAAGGACACAGATGAACATCCAGATGGAAGAGATGTGTGGGGTAGGGTATATGGGAAGGAGTACAGAGCTTCCATGCCTCTCTGGACACGCCACTGTCCCCACACCGCCACCTGTTCACCAACCTAAAGCTCTTGGAACCCTACACTATTGGGATTTTTATGGAGGCTTCCACACATAGGCATGATCAATTATCAATTCCATTCCTAGCCCCTCTCTCTTCTCTGGTAAAAATTCCAGTTTTTTTTTAAGATTGTATTTATTTATTTAAGAGAGAGACAGAGAGGGCAAGTGAGTGCAGGAGCAGGAGAGAGGGGCAGAAGGAGAGGAAGAAGCAGGCTCCCGGCTGAACAGGGAGCTCAGTGTGGGGCTTGATCACCAGACCCTGGGATCATGACCCAAGCTGAAGGAAGATGCTTAACGGACTGAGCCACCCCGGCACTCCAAATTCCAAGCTTCTAATCATGACTCGGTTTTTCTGACAACCAGCTGCCAGCCAGGAACCCACCAGAGTCACCTCATTAGAACAAAAGATGCTGCTATCACCCACAAAATTCCAAGGGATTTAGGGACTTTGCATCAGGACTTGAGTTAAAGACAAAATGCTAGGGGCACCTGGGTTGCTCAGTGGGTTAAGCCTCTGCCTTCGGCTCAGGTCATGATCTCAGTCAGGGTCCTGGGATCGAGTCCCACATCGGGCTCTCTGCTTGGCAGGGAGCCTGCTTCCTCCTCTCTCTCTCTGCCTGCCTCTCTGCCTACTTGTGATTTCTCTCTGTCAAATAAGTAAATAAAATCTTTAATAAAAAGAAAAAAGACAAAATGCTAGAACAAAAGATGTTCCTAGTGCTCTTATCACTAAGGAAATTAGAAAGGTTTTAGGAGCTCTGTGCCAGGAACCAGGAGCAGAGACAGAAAATTTTATATATATATATATATATATATATATATATATATATATATATTCTATTATCTCACAAAGTTATACCTCAATAAAAGAGAAAAATATACATAACACAGCAAGGAAGGAAATAATAAGTAGAAGCAACAGTCCTCACTTATGGAGCTGATGATAGTTTTTATGACTTCTCTCCTCCCCTACCCATCCATATTCTCTTGTCGTTGGCCAGCAACCAGTTGGTCTAGTGACTTGCCAGGTGGGTTGTGGTAGACAGCCGTCAAGGTTGCACCCAGTGATTCTTAACTCCAGGTGTTCATGCCCTTGTAGAGTCCCCTGCCACACTGAGTAGATCCTAGAATATTTTTTATTACTGGGATTAAGTCCTCCCACAGGGTATCTACATTATCTACTCTTAAGTTTTATTCTGGTTTCCAGCTCTCTTTCCACTTTGGACCCTGGAGATTTCTCTTTCATCTTACCAATTCAGTTATGAGTTTCCTTAAATTTTAGTCTGCATTTCTAAGTGTTTATTATACAAACATTTTCAGTTTATATAATGTTTCAGATTGCTGAAGTTGGAAGTCCCTGTGTATTTACTTTTCCATCTCCTCCACTAGACTGCAAGCTCCATTGAAACAGGGAGGATGTTTTGTTCATCATTATGTTCCCACAATCTAGCACTGTGCCTGGTCTATAATAGACATTTATTACATGCTTGTTGAATGCATGAATGCAAGCAGGGAAAGAATGAATGCCATAAATGGACATAGGTTTCTCCTTTTGGAAGGCATTGAGTGCATTTTTTGTTTGCATGTGGGATTATTGCATTAATTAATTAATTAATTAATGAGAAGGCACATAGAAGACTTCCTTCCTTTAACAAGATTCTCTTTCAGAATTGTTTGTTGATGATAATTAGACCTTGAGTCTTGCCTTTTAGATTACCAGTGTTTGGCCTGCAAACATGGTTGCCATTTGAGTTTTACTTCTTCTTATATTTATTTATTTTCTCAAACCTTGAAAGTCTCTAGAGGAAGTAGAATTTGGTTATGCTGACCTAGTGATAACACTGACACACATAGACTGAGCCACCCAGGCGCCCTACATATTATTTTTCTTAAAAAGAACTCCACCTTTGGGGGTGCCTGGGTGGCTCAGTGGTTTAAAGCCTCTGCCTTCGGCTTGGGTCATGATCCCACGGTCCTCGGATCGAGCCCCACATTGGGCTCTCTGCTCAGTAGGGAGCCTGCTTCCTGCCTCTCTCTCTCTCTGCCTGCCTTTCTGCCTACTTGTGATCTCTGTCTGTCAAATAAATGAATAAAATCAAAACAAAACAAAACAAAACGCCACCTTTGCAATCAAGTTTATAACACCTCTTCCCAGGTTTTGTGATAGCTACCAGAAAAAAGGAGATTCAGGATTTGGATAACATGAGGAGCTGGGAGAAAAGAGCAGCAAATGCTATGTCCCTGGGACTTTCTATTTTGCTAACCCTCTGAGAAACCTTCTGAAACCTACTCATTCCAAGTCACTCAACACCCGCACCCTTGACTCAGCTTTAACTGCTTTTTGCCCTTCTGTAGAATTCTGGCAAACTGCCAATTGCATGGACCTTCATGAGACCCTACTGAAAGAGATGATCTTAAGTATCTTAACCGTGAAACTATATATCAGCTTAATCATCTCTTCTCCACGGAATAGCAAGAGACTAGTTAGTTTGTAGTAGGTAGTTCCACTTGGCCCATCTCTGTACCATCTAACATAAGAGCTGAGACTCCCCAAAGTCCTGTCAGGATGTATTTGAACTTCTTGGAACACAGTAGACTCTCTGACTTATTAAATACATTGAACTAAAAGTGAGGCTTGTTGCTTTGATCTCTGCCCCCAAGTCATGGATGATCAAAACACTCCAGATCTGCACTGACTTAGGTAGCTCCATCTTGAGGCAAAATTGCACAGAGTAACTGAACAAGTGTTAGCACTTCCCAGGTGTTGCACCCTTCTGCTTCATCATCTCCAAAGTAGGACATTGAAGTCTTGCTGAGTTAATCTTTAATGATAATTTTTTAAGTGTTTAAGAACCACCATTTTAATAGCACCCCATAAACAATATGATCCTCAGACCCCACAAAACCCAACTGTATCTCTTCCATTCTTCAGGGAGTAGCAAATCAAAAATTTCATTACTTTCTATTTATTTATTTTAAAAGATTTTATTTATTTATTTGAGAGAGAGATAGAGAGAGCATGAGTGGGGAAGGAGGGGCAGATTCCCACTGAGCAGGGAACCTGACTCTGGTCAGGAGCTGAGGGGAAGGCAGACACTTAATCAACTCAGCTATCCAGGCACCCCTCATTACTTTCTATTTAAAGATCCAGTTAATTTAAGATCAGTATATTCCTGACTATACTTAATGAGAATATTCTGTACTTCCCAGCAATGTGGAGGTCAAGGTAACAACTCAAGTTTTCAATCTGGCTAAAAAATCACTTTGCTTCTAACTTTACTTAATGTTCTATGCCTCCTATTTTTAAAGTATCACATTGTCCAGGGGGTTCACCAGGAAACTGCATAGTCAAATAAAGCTATCATTTCCCCCCACCCCAGTTCTTATAATTGTATCATATGTAATGGTATTATAAGAAAGATGGATCTAGGGCACCTGGCTGGCTCGATCAGTAGAGTGTGTGACTCTTGATCGTGGGGTCGTGAGTTCGAGCCCCATTTTGGGTGAAGAGATTACTTAAAAATTAAAATCTTAAAAGAAAGAAAGATGGATTCCATTAACTATAAGACCCCCACTCAATGGATCTAGATATCCATATTGCATATTCAAAATTGAGGAGAACAAAATTGCTCTGCATAAAAGAGGAAGACAAATTTGGAGTATCAAAGTCAATTCTAGAGGAAAGAGGAGATAGGAAAAGAGAGATGGGAACCAACAAAATTCTGGAGGATTGGGTGTATGGGGGATTAAAGGTCACTAAGAATGGCAGGAGAACTGATAAGAATTTTCTTCATGAGTTTATTATTTTTTTTTCATTTTGCAATCTTTATTTCTATATTTATCCAGTAGCATAATTAATTAATCAACCAAATAATTTTTTAAAAGATTTTATTTATTTATTTGATAGAGATCACAAGCAGGCAGAGAGACAGACAGAGAGAGGGAGAGAGAGGAGGAAGCAGGCTCCCTGCTGAGCAGATAGCCCGATGCAGGGCTTGATCCCAGGACCCTGGAATCATGACCTGAGCCGAAGGCAGAGGCTTTAACCCACTGAGCCACCCAGGCGCCCCTCAACCAAATAATTTTTTAACTTCTAATGTAGTTGCAAGCATATAAATTTGGTCAAAGGTTAAAAGTAAAAAAAAACAATCAGAACTCCCTAGTCACGGGGTGCCTGAGTGGCTCCGTCAACTCTCCCTTATCTGGGAACTGTACCCTTCCCAGGCCCACCTTCTAGTTCCAGGGGCAGGTATGGTTGATATTGTGTGGTCTCACTTCTCTGGCTGCAGCCAGTGGATAGAGATCTGATCTGAACTTGGACATCATCCCTTCCCCAAGAATCTGGATTGGGACTGAAAGATTCCAGCCTTGCTTGAGATAATATCCTAAGCAGAAACAATTAAAAGCTTGCAAGCTGGGGGCGCCTGGGTGGCTCTGTCTGTTGAACATCAGTCTCTTGGTTTTGCTTAGCTCATGATCTTGGGGTCCTGAGATTGAGCCCCACATCTGTCTCTGCACTTGGAGGAGTCTGCTTGAGATTCTCTCTCTCCCTCTCCCTCTGCCCCTCTCCTCCTCTCTTTTTCTCTCTCTCAAATAAATAAATAAATCTTTAAAGTAAATGAATGAATGAATGAACGAATGAATGAATGAATCTATCTCCCTAGTCATTAAATTGACTTCTTTTAAACACTACCTAAAGAAATAACTGAAAAGAATTTCAACAATATACAAAGTTTAAGTGTACATCACTTCAACGTAAACACTTCTTCATCATCTCCCTTAATCTTCTGTAACACCTGATACTCAAATACTTAACATGACTAGTTTTTGTGATACTTGGAACCCAGAGAGATAGCATGAGAACATAATCCCTGGGAATTCACAGGATTCTTCAGGAGTCTGTGGATTTCCACCAGAGGGTGTGGGATTGGAGGGTGAAAGCAATTCTAAGTAATTTCAGAAGGCAGGGATCTGGACTACATATAAAACCTGTGTGCATGACTTTTCTTTTTCTCATCTCACCAGATTTGTCACGAGATGGGGACAGTGCTGGGCATCACCCTTGTTCTGTCTCTGTTTGGGTCCACTCCTCTTAGTAGATGTTCCTCTCAGCCTCCTAGTCTACAGTGAGGGCTGGCACTCAGGGCCACTGAGCATAGCCTTAGAGATCATTCAGGGCATAAGGGACCCAGTCCATGCTCCAGTCACCAAACCCAGCACACTGGCACAGAGCTGCAACCACGCAGAGGGGGCACCATTTACTAATTTCCTCTGAGAGGCCCTGTGGGCTAGAGAGGGCCCTCACGCCCTGGGCTGTGTCACAACAGGAAGGAAAAACTGACCCCTCCCATACCTGTCCTATATAACATTTCCTCACCTACCTCCCCCTGGAGGTTTATACAGTTCTGCACTCTTCTTTGGTTTCACTAATTGTTCCTGCCTTGGCTACCTCTCTCCCTCTACCCCCATAATTTACAAAGCTGCCTCTCTCGCAATGGAGTGAGGACTTCTATTTGCAATGCAGAACAGTTTTGTTTCTTTCTCTGATCCTTGGCCTTCCAAACCATGTTCTCTTAGGCCTGCTGGGAATAACGAGCAGGCCCATTGAAGAGTCAGGTACCTCTTCATAGCTTCTCCCTTTTCTGCGCAAAAACACAAAGGCCCTGCCAAAGCTTTGAAACTAAACCCTTAGTCTCCTCCGGGTCTGTGCTTGTGCGCATTACATAAAAAGGAGCCTGGTGAAAGAAAGAAGGGACAAAGAGTGTGGTTTTCTTTTCCCAGTCACAATTGTTTGCACTTTCTGATTTTTCTGCAATGAATACACAGAGGCTCAGAGAGGTTATATAACTCGCCTGAAGTCATGCAGCTAGTTAAATGGGGGCCAAAAAGTCCAGCCTGTCCCAGGACTTCACAGGGTAGAGGGCTCTTACCACCACAGCCAAGCTGTCCCTGGAAGGCTGAGACTGGCTGCCATACCTGAGGAAGGAAGAGGTTTTCTCATAAGGAGAGAGACATGTTACTGTCCTTCAACCGGTGAAAAATATGATCTAGGATATAAATATGTCTACAGTCAAGAGAGCTAAAGTATCACACCCTGGGGTCCCACCACCTTACCTCTAAGTGCACAGTTCTATGTACCTAGTTTATGCTACAATCACTCCCTGATTCTAGCCGGGCTAATAGGATCTCTCTCTCTCTCTCTCTCTCTCTCTCTCTCTCGGGAATCTATAATTAGAATCGGGAGGTATCCTATTTAATCTGGGAAGATCTTTTTGGGGGGGGGAGATCTTTTGAATAGCAGAGAAGTATGCTTGAGTTGTGTGTTGGCCATCTTTTTTTTTTTTAAGATTATATTTATTTATTTGACAGAGAGAAAGAGAGAGCACAAGCAGGGGTGTGGCAGGCAGAGGAAGAGGGAGAAGCAGGCTCCCCGCAGAGCAGGGACCCCCGTCGTGGGCCTCAATCTCAGGACCCAGGGATCATGACCTGAGCTGAAGGTTGTCGCCCAGCTAACTGAGCCACTCAGGCACCGGCTGTCTTCTACCGGCTATGTGGAACAAAAAGCTGAGCAATGATGCTGAGAGAGAGGAAGAATGACCTATGTGAGGAAGAAATAGAAAGAGATTCCTAATGCTCTTAGTTCCTGGATCCAGTAAATTCCTACTTTGTTTAAGGAGTCCAAAGAACTTGAGGCAGAGGGCACCACATCCCAACCAGTCATTTCCAAACTAAAGGAACTATAAATAAATTATCATTTATCACATATTTCCATGTAACAAGAGGCCAATAGTTTAATGGCCAAAACCCCAACAAAGACATCCTGGGTGACTGGGACAAGTTTCTCAATATCTATTTTCCCCGTTATAAGATAGAAATAGTACCTTTCTTGTATGATTTTTTTGATGATTAAATGAGTGGTTATATGAAAAGTCCTCAGAAATAACGACTGGAGGGGCACCTAGGTGGCTCAGTCATTAAGCATCTGCCTTCAGCTCAGGTCATGATCCCAGAGTCCTGGGATCGAGCCCCGCATTGGGCTCCCTGCTCAGCGGAAAGCCTACTTCTCCCTCTCCCACTCTTCCTGCTTGTGTTCCCTCTCTCGCTGTGTCTCTCTGTCAAATAAATAAATAAAATCCTAAAAAAAGAAAAAAGAAAGAATGACTGGAACATAGAAAACAGTGTGTAAATGTTAGCTATTATTCATCTTTGTTTTCGTCTCCTCCTTTTTCCTGTTTTGTACATGGGGAAACTAAGACCCAAGAAGTCAAGGGTATTGCCCAAGGCCATGGTGCAATTAGAGAGTAAGGCTGGGTCTAGAACTGAAGTCTTCTGATTCTAAGTTCAGTGTTTGGTCCATCACCCCAAATGTCCCTCAATCAACCCCCTGTTACAGTTTCCTTGGAGAAAATGTTAGAACCCAAGCCCTAAGGGTATTACGAGATCTAATTAGGAAGCAGCTCCCTGCATCTGCTCCTGGTTGGAGAACAAGGCTACTCCAACTTGGCCTGCCCAGATGGGCCACCATGCCTGTACAACTGAGGAAGAGGAGGAGGGTTTAGTAATGATAATGTAAGACAAGGTCTTACATTATCTCAAGAGAAGTGTTCTGCAAAGAATCCTGCAGCCGAAAATGTCTGCTTAGGAAATCATAAGGAACCAACATCAGTGATCTCAGCTACCAGAGACACCAAAGTGGGTGATTCACAGGAGGATTCCTAAAGCCTCACCCCAAACCTCTGTCTGGTGTCTGCCAAAGCCCTAGGCCTGTTTGCCACTGATAGAGTAATAATGGCCTCTCCTTTCCTTCTGCCTTCCAAACTTGCATGAGCACCTCTTATTTTCAAGGCACAACCTAGAACCCTGCTGGCGAGGGAATCTGGGAAATGTAGTTTTGAGGCTTCCAGCCCCCCAAATATAGGGAAAATCATAGAAGGTAGTGAGAATGGTGCTGAGCTGACAATATGGTAAGGCCCACCCTTTTGCAACTCATATGCATTCTTCTATCCGTATTTAACTTTCAAATAACATTGCTGTTCCCCTAAACATAACGGAACTATCCCTCATATAAATAAAGATGTTGTTATGGGCTGAATTGTGTTCCCCCCAAATTCCTAAGTTGAAGCCCACCTCCCAGTACCTCAGAATGAGACTGTATTTGGAGATAAAAAGAGGCATGATGATTAGGGTGGGGACCACTACAAGGCTTCTGTGTGTGGGACCAGGGCTCTGAGGCCTCCTGCAATAAACAGAACAATCCAGCACAGCAGAAATTGTTCCACATAATTTTCAAACGGCCTATCAGATATTCATTTGATGGAAATTATATTTATTATTTATCTCAACCTAGAGGCTAAACCTCTTTTCCACGTGTATGGTTTTAATATTTATGGAGTTTCCCAGGAACACCACTTCTGTGTAATTAACTGATGGAAGGGGGGCTTTGTCTTGTTTAGAAAATCAACTGCAGGGGCGCCTGGGTGGCTCAGTGGGTTAAAGCCTCTGCCTTCAGCTCAGGTTATGATCCCAGGGTCCTAGGATCGAGCCCCACATCAAGCCCCACATCAAGCCCCGCATCGAGCCCCGCATGAGGCTCTCTGCTCAGCAGGGAGCCTACTCTCTCTCTCTGCCTGCCTCTCTGCCTACTTGTGATCTCTGTCTGTCAAATAAATAAACAAAATCTTAAAAAAAAGAAAGAAAGAAAGAAAATCAACTGCAAAAAACAGCTGCTGTCTGTATTCGAGATGGCGGTCCAGTTCTCCCCAGTCCGTCTGCACGCGCAGCTTTGGCAGGCAGTGTTTCTAGGAATGGCTGCAAGCATCTGATAGTTACATGAGGGCTTCTGGTGAAGTTGTGCATAATTTGTATGTGTTCAAATATATAACACTTTTATGCACTACTTTTGTCTTGCTTCTCCCTATAATACAGGGGGTTAGGTTCATTACTTTGAAATGATGTGTAGATTGGTGTGAAAAGGAGTATTCTCCACTTGTCACTCCAGACTTGCTCCACTCTCAGCTCTTCTGTGGCTTGCTTCCTGCCCCAGGAGGCAGACTTCAATGAATGGTATCAATCAGCTCTGTTACCCAGTGGCTTCCTGTTGAGTTCAGCCAAAGGGAAATACTACTCCCTCATCTTGGCCCTTCAGACCTAGGAATGGCAGACAAATCCTTCCAGGGCTTCCTCATTCCTTGTTGGTTCCTTTAACTTTGCCCACATCTTTTTCAATAATCCCTTCATTAAATTGGCTTCAGTTGGACTCAGCTTGAGTGTGCCATCTGTTTCCTGCCAGGCCCTAACTAATACACTAGTTACATTATTTCTGAATTTCATTTTAGGACAGTAAAGGGCAAATTACAAAAGATTTGTTATAAAAGGGAGTAAATCCAGAATGTGGAACATTCTTGAGGACAATTGAGTTGGTTTCTGCAGAATGAAAAAATAGAGGGAGGGGGAGGATTGCTAGAGATTATAAGGACTGAAAAGCACGACAACAAAATGTAATGTGTAGACCTTGTTTGGATCAAAATCTGGACAAACCCTGTGTAATAAGGCATATCTGAGACACAAGGGAAAGTGTAATTATAGACTGGATTTTAAATGATACAAAAAAAAGATTTTTAAACTTTGTTAAGTATGGTGATGGCATCATGGTTAAGTGAGAAAATGGCCCATGTCTTTAAGAAATGCATACTGAAGTATATAGACATGAAATGACATGGTGTCTGGGATTTGCTTTAAAATACTTCTGCAAGGAAAAAAGAAAAAGAGAAAGAGGGAAGATAAAGCACCTGGGAGAGAAGGAGATAGATAAAGCAAATTCAATATTATTAAATGCTGAATCCTGGTAATAGATATAAGGGGATGCATTGTATTGTTTTCTCTACATTTGTTTGTATGTTTGACATTCTTTATGGTAAACCATTCTGAAACTAAATTAGATTAAAATCAAAAGGGACATTTTGTCTAATAGGGGGCATTAACCAGGAAAGGAAATGAAGACAAGAGAAGAGATTTGGATTGAAATAGGAATATATCCAGAGGCACCTGCGTAGCTCAGTCATTAAACGGCTGCCTCCGGCTTAGGTCATGAGCCCAGGGTTCTGGGATAGAGCCCCGAGTGGGACTCCCTGCTCGGTGGGAGCCTGCTTCTTACTCTCCCACTCCCTCTGCTTGTGTTCCCTCTCTCAGTGTGTGTGTGTCTCTGTGTCAAATAAATAAATAAAATCTTATAAAAAAAAGAAATAGGAATATATCCAGGCAAGATCTATAAAGGAGAAAGGGAGCAAGAAAGTAATGATAATTATGAGACCATGGACCCTAAGGTAAATAGACAAGGTGAAGGGTAACAAAAAGGTAGGTAGTAGGGTTAATGGGCTGGATGAACTGAAGAAATTGAAAAGTTACTGGATTCAGAATAGCAAAGAGAGTGAGCCACAAAGATAAGTAGTGATGGTCAAAGAATGGAATGCTTAAAGATACAGTACTGGGCTCCTGAGTGGCTCAATCGGTTAAGCATCTGACTCTTGATTTTAGCTCATGTCATGATCTCAGGGTCCTGGGATTGAGCCCTGAGGCAGGCTCACTGCTCAGCGGGGAACCTGCTTCTCCCTTTCCCTCTTCCTGCAGTTCCCCTGCTTGTGCTCTCTCAAACAAACAAATAAATAAAATCTTTTAAAAAACCCACACATACAAAAAGAATGCAGCTAGGAAAGGTATAGGCTGACGAATCATAACCAGAACATAGAACTCCCACAAATCAATACAAAAACAAAACAAAACAAAACCCATTCAATTAAAAAATGAACAAAAGATATAAACAAGCATTTCATAAAAGAACACGTTCAAGTGGCCAATAAACATATGAAAGGGTATTTAAAATAATATCTCATAATAAAATAAGTTATAAAATAAGATGATATCTCATCCAAAATATGCAAACTAAAACCAGGAGATACTTTTTTTTTTTTTAAAGATTTTATTTATTTATTTGACAGACAGAGATTACAAGTAGACAGAGAAGCAGGCAGAGAGAAAGGGGGAAGCAGGCTCCCTGCTGAGCAGAGAGCCTGATTCAGGGCTCTATCCCAGGGCCCTGAGACCATGACCTGAGCTGAAGGCAGAGGCTTACCCCACTGAGCCACCCAGGTACCCTCTTAGATGACTTTTTAAAAAACTATCATTATCAAAGACTGCTGGAGATGTGGAGCAATTGGAACTCTCATACGTTGCTATTTGACAGTTTCTTATGGGCCAAACATAAACTACCATGATGCACCAATTCCACATCCAGACATGTATCCAAGAACAATTAGTTTAAATGGCCATCAGAAGACTTGTACAAGAATGTTCACAGCAACTTTATTCATAATAGCCAAGAATTGGACAAACTCCAAACATACAAAAGGAGAATACAACAGTTTGTAATATATTTGTAAAATGGAATTTTACCAGCAATAATCAAGATGAAAAAGATGCTAATCTACAGAACAACTTAGATGAATCTCAAAAACATTGTGCTAAGACAAAGAAGCCAGACACAAAAGAATACACAAATGATTCCATTCATAAGAAGTTCAAGAATAAGCAAAACTAATCTATGGTAATAGAAATCAGAATAGTGGTTACCTCTGGTGAATTGAGTATTGATTGAACAGGACACAGGGAACCTTCAAAGGAGATAGAAATGTTCTCCATCTTCAACTGAGTGTAGGTTTTATGGGTTTAGACATATGGGAAAATTGAGCAATACAATTAGATCTGTCCATCTTCCTATATGAAATTATACCTTAATACAAATTTTTAATATAAGGAGTTTATTTTTAAAAATTATAAAAGCAAAATAAATACATAATTTTTATAGGAAATTAAAACCAAATATAACTAGGAGTGCCTGGGTGGCTCAGTAGGTTGGGTGTCTGCCTTCAGTTCAGGTCATGATCCCAGGATCCTGGGATTGAGTCCCACATAGGGCTCCCTGCTCAGCAAGGAGTCTGCCTCTCCCTCTCCCTCTGCCCTCCCTCCCATTTGTGCTCTCTATCTCTCTCTCAAATAGATAAATAAAATCTTTAAAAAATAAAATAAAATAAATAAAACAAATATAACTAGAGGAATGAAACCAAGACTTGAATCCATTTCTGGGGACATAGGTCTATCTTCAACTCCCTGCAGGTCTGAGTTAGAACTGAGGGAAGGCGTGTTTTGTGTAGATGATAAAGAACAGATCCAGGATCTGTGGGGGCAAGGCACAAGGACATAGTTTCCAATCAAGATAAAGAAAATCTTTTTTACACCTTACTCCAGAAATGAAACAGGTGGACTTGAAACAGTAGGCCAATGGTAGTGTGTGGGAACAGAAGGCAGCCAGCCAGCCACAGGAACAGAAGGCGGCCAGCCAGCCACAAGGCAGGAATGTTGTAGAGGGCATCCAACACCAGATGGGGGTTGGATTAGGCAACATAGTTCTCTTTCCTTGTGGCCTCTATTGCTGGGTCCCTTTAAGAAATACCAGTGAGTTGAACAGCTCCTCCCACACACTGCGTTGCCCTTACTGTTAATAGAGATGACCAAGACCATCTGCTGGCCGCCATAGAATGCTGGGGAACTAGATCCGGAGTCTGGGCCCTGGTGGAAGTGAAAGGGCAGTCAAGGACACAGGACAAGAGTATCAATCCTTGGGACACCTGGGTGGCACAGTCAGTAAAGCGCCAGACTCTTGATTTCAGCTCAGGTCATGATCTCAGGGTTGTGAGATCGAACACCACCACCGCATGCATAGGGCTCCTCACTCAGCAGGACCTGCTTGAGATCCTTTCTCCCTCTCCCTTTGCCCCTTGTCCCACTGGCGAGTGCACTTTCTCTCTCTCTCTTTCTCAAATAAATAAATATATCTTTAAAAAAAAAAAGTGTTGTTCCTTAAGAAACTGACAATGTGGTGGGAAAACAAAAAGTAACTCTGAGTGGGGAGTGAAACCTGGATTCTGATGGAGTTCAGGGCAGGCTGGCTCCAAAATACGCTATTTTGGCATACTGATTATTTTGAATTAAAGTTATTTAAGAAACAGCCAGTACAAAAAGGACACTCTGACCTTGCTTTGTACCCGTGAAAGCCAGAAATAAATCTCTTAAGTGAAAGATTATCGGGAGGTGAAGAGACATCCTTATCACCAGGGAATGGAATTCAGGGCCAAAGCCTATATAAACACACCTTGTTACTTTTACTAATTTACTACCAAGCCCAGATTCTCTTTAGAATTCCTTACTAACTGAAGCTCCGAAACGTGTTTTCTTTGTCCTACCAATTCTTCACAGATTTATGTTTCTTTGTCTAAAAGGTATAAAAGCTGCCTACTTTGGTCACTTCTCTGAGATTCATATTTCTACGAACTCCCATAAGTATGAATTAAATTTGTTTTTCTCTTGTTAATCTTGCTCATGTCAATTTAATTCTTAGACCAACCAAATGAACCTTGAAGGGTAGAGTAAAATTCATGCTCCCTCCAATAATTCCATCTTGCTTCTGCTTCTGGCTGGCTGTGTGACCTTGTGCAACTCCTTTGCCATCACTGAGCCTGGGGGCCAAGCAGGTTGGTTCCCCTGCCTTCCTCTGTGCATTGTTTGAGGCTGCCTGGGAGTCCTAAAGTGGAAGATGCTGGGATGAGTGACTGCTGTGACTCTGTTGGGAAACAGAGATTCCAGGCTTCATTCCCCATTTCTTAAGCTACTGTGAAAGCAGACAGTCCTGCCCCCTCCCTGCTTTCCTGGCCCTAGGACACTGGCAAGACATCCCTGACTCTCCCACAAGCTATCCAGCCCCTGTTAGATCACCTAGGGGTGGGGACCCAGGCCGCCCACCCCAGGCCAGTTTCATCAGGATCTCCGCAAGACGGAGGGCAATTTCCTGGATGATGAGTAATCAGAGCTCACTCTGGGCTTGGTTACTTTAGGGTTTGGGCCTCACCCCGGAAAAGGCCTTAGGCCATAGCAGTCAGGGACTTCCTTGATTTCCCTGGAGATGTGAGACCCACCCAGCTCTGCCCAGCTGCCCTGTAGGAAAAGGGGGAAAGTCTGGATCTAATTGAAAATACCCAGACCTAAAGCTTTCCTCACTCTCCACATCCTCTGGCATTGCTGCTGCTTTCTTCTCCCCTCCCTGTCCTGCCTCCCTCCCTGGGGTTGCAAATAAATTTTAGCAAGTAGGCAAATTTGCAAATACAGAATCTTCAAATAATGAGAATCAACTGTATGTTGTCATGGGGGAGCCTCTAGGAACCTCTGACTCAGCTGGAAGAGTCAGGGAAGACTCGCAAAGAGATGCTACTTTGGCTATTCCTGTAATACAGAGAGGTCCAGACAGGGGGATTGTGATCACAAGCTAAGTTATGTGGTTTGACAAAGGACAATTATTTCCTATTCATCCGTAGGTATTTTGTTGCTCTCATAGATGTGGTCTTCTCTTTCACCATATCTTCTAACTCAGCACTGAACAATAAAACTTTATTTAATGATGGACTCGTTCTATAACTATACTAATACAATAGCCACTAATCACATGTGGCTATTGAGAACTTCAAGTGTAACTAGGATGATTGAGAAACTGAATTTTAAATTTTACTTAATTTTAGCTATTTTAAATTTAATTCAAATAGCCCCATGGTTATGTTGAATAATGCAGTTTTAACTTACTGCTATTTGTATATATAAAGGAAAGGATATTGATTTTTATATACTAATTTCATATCCCATTTCCTTATTGAATGTTGTTTGTGGCAGTTTTTCAGTTGATTCAACTGGATTGTCTTGGAATACAAACATATTATTGACAAATAAAGATAATTTTACCTACTCTTTTCCAATTTTTATTTCTTTTTCTTGTCTAATTGCATCAGCTAGTACCTCCAGTTAAAGGTTATATAGTAATATTGGTGAAAGTGTGTATTCTTGTTCCTGACCTAATAAAATATGTAAGCGTGTTTTTTTCTTTTATATATATATAAAAATGATACCAGCAGGTGACAAACAAATTGTTCTGTCCCCTAGCTTTCTCCTCCTCCTGTGTTCCCTGCACTACTGAGTTGAGGTGCTGCTGTTTTCCAAGTTAGAAATCTAGCGATCACCTTTTTTTCTTCACCCTCTCCTCTCCCTTGCCTTGTTCTCACCTTGTCGCTCCTTCCCTCTATTATCCAGGCCAACTACCTGCCAAATCTATCTTCTTTCCATTTCCACTGCCACCACCCATCCGGTACTTTTCACATTGCCTAGAAACATGAGAAGGGCGCCCTGGAGGCTCAGCTGGCTGAATGTCCACTCCTGATTTCAGCTCAGGTCATGATCTCAGAGTCACTAGACCAGGCTCTGTGCTCAGCAGAGAGTCTGCTTCTCTCCTCTCTCCCCCTCCATCCCTCCCCTGCGTGCACACATGCACTCACACTCTCTCTCTCAACAAAAAGGAAGGAGGGAGGGGAGGGAGAAAAGAAAAGAGGGAAGGAGGGAAGGAGGAAGGGAGAGAGGAGATGAAGGAAAGAAGGAAGGGAAGGAAGGAAGGGGGGGAGGGAGGGAGGGGAGATTAGAAGAGCATCTACTACAGGGGGACCTGGGTGGCTCAGTTGTTAAGTGTCTGCCTTCAGCTCAGGTCATGATCCCAGGTCCTGGGATCCTGGGATCAAGCCCCGCTTTGGGCTCCCTGCTTGGTGGGAAGCCTGCTTCTCCCTCTCCCACTCCCCCCACTTGTATTTTCTCTCTGTCAAATGAATAAGTAAAATCTTAAAAAAAGAAAAAGAAGACCATCTGCTGCCTTAGTCACCTTGTTTCCACTTTCACTTCCTTCAATCCTTTCTCCACAAAGCAGATAATACAATCTTTCCAAACAGTTCATCTGTCAGATGGCTTCCCTACTTAAAACTTGTCAGTTGGCTTTTTGGCTGTTCTCAAAATAAAATTCAAACTTTCACTGTGGGCTACAAGGCCGGGATGGTTTAATTCCTAGACCTCTCCAAATACACTTCGTACCACCTGCCCTCTCATTTGCTACACCTGGGTTGTGCTGTTTCCTTTCAGTACTTCAAATACACCAAGCTCTTTCCTACCTTGGAGTCTTTGCATTAGCTGATTCCTCTAGCTACAGTTCTTTCCCCGTAAGCTCTTTGAATGTCTGCTAATTCTCCTTCTTCATGATTCAAGTCAAAAGGCATTTTCTCAGAACATTCTTTCCTGAGCACTCCATTGAAAATAGTCTCCATAGGGGAGCCTGACTGGTTCAGTCGGTAGAGCAGGTGACTCTGTATCTTGGGGTTGTGATTTGAGGCCCTTGTTGGGTGTAGAGATTATTTAAAAATAAAAACTTTAAAAAAGATAAAGTCTCCACCAATTCCCTCTATAACATCCCCCAAGCTGCTTCTTTCATGATGCTTATTACAATCCAAAATTATTTATATGCCCATTTATTTGTCATTGGTCCTCACTGAACATGTAAGCTCTACTTTGTTCACCACTCTATCCTCAGAGGCTAGCCAGTGCACATAGTAGGCCCAATACAAATATTTGTTCCACAAATGGATAGCCAACCTCATAGAGTCGAGGACAGATTTGGAATTCCTTCTTTGAAGTGTTGGAAGGTATTGCTCCTTTCTCCCAGCAGGTGGAGCCAAAGCCACACCTGTGCCATAGCAGGAGTTGTGGGTGGAGTGTATGAATAACGTGGCTGAGGACAGTAGGACAGAGTCGGAAGGCGGGCAGGGTTTTTTTTGTACTAATGCTAGACCCAAGCATAGGGAAAGTCAAGATGGCACTTCTCCCAAAGGTTGGGTAGGTATGAGCTGTCCAGGAAGCACATGGAATCACTGGTGACCGAAGGAGTTTCTGGGATCCCAGGTTGTTTTGCTGCTCACCAACCCCCACCCCCGCCATATCATTCCCCAAGAAATCAGCAGGGGATCTTTGAGGAGACTGTGAGCGTGAAACTGAAGAGAAGGGTTTCCATTCCAAATCCCTCATCGTACATTTAGGGGAAACTGAGGACAAGAGAGAAGCATCATGATGGGTCAGTGCCAGTTGGGTGTGGCTCACAAAACCTTGTAATAGCTCATGTTTGAAAACTCAGCCCCAACCCACCGTACCATGCCCGGCCCTGGGCTCAATATAGGAAGCTACAGTGGAGGAGGGGCATGGACGGTCAAGAGCTGCCTCAAAGAACAGGCGGCAAGAATGGCTTTAGAGAGGCATTCTTGGAACCAAGGCACATTGGACCAGCGTCTGCCAGATGGACCAGGGGCCAGCGGTATATTCCAGGGCTGGGTAGGTGGCCTGTGGGGCTGGGGAGATCAGCAGGTGTCTCAGACTTCCTCCTGAAGGCAATAGGGACTCAGAGAAGGGCTTCTAAATAGGAGGGCTACTTTGGTCATCTTGGAGAGTTTGTGGAAAGAGTGTGAGGAGATCAAACCAAAGACAGAGACCAGGGCACCTGGGTGGCTCAGTTGCTTAAGCGACTGCCTTTGGCTCAGGTCATGATCCTGGAGTCCTGGGATGGAGCCCCGCATCGGGGCTCCCTGCTCAGCAGGGAGTCTGCTTCTCCCTCTGATCTCTTCCTCTCATGATCTCTCTCTCTCTCTCCCTCATTCTCTCCCAAATAAAATCTTCAAAAGAACAAAACAAAACAAAACACAAACAACAACAACAACAATAACAACAACAACAACAACAACAACGAAGCAACAGAGACCAGGTAAGTAATTGCAGGGATGGGAAAGAAGCAAACAAGCTTGAGTGGTTTAGGAAATTTAAAATAACATTTATTTTTTTAAAGACAGGATTTGGTGGTTATTGAAGTAGAGGGAGGGCGAGGTAAGAGTGGGCCTCTGCAAACATTATCTGAGTTCCCGAGCCTTCCGGCTACAAAGGCCAGCCCAGAGCCCAGGGCTCCAGCCTTGCCTAGGCAGGCTGATCCTGAGACGGCAGGTCTAAAGGCAGCGAGACCTGGCTTAGTGTGGTAAGAAGACTGTCAATTCCCATAATAGCCTAAAGTACTGGGTAAGAGCACTGGTCCTGGAGCCAGACAGCCTGGGTTCAAACATCAGCTCCTCCACTTACTGTCTGATGACCTTGGAAAAGTTATTTTCCTGTGCCTCAGTTTTCTTACCTGTAAAATGGGGGTAGTAATATACCTACCTCCTAGGGGAATCATGCATATAACTGTGCCTGTTAGTAACACTTGATCAATTTATGCAAGTGGCTGGCAGAACTTCAGATCAACCCTGAAAATGGAGCCCTAGACCCAAAGTCTGTGGGTCTATGCACTTCTCTTCTCTGGGCTTCGTTTATCCATCCATAAAATAGAGAAGTTGGACACATAGCCCCTGATCCTGCCAGCTTTGCTTTCCCAATATTTGGAGCTTGGCCTAAGTGTGTGAGACCGGTGATGTGCTGGGGCATGTCCCTACCAGCTTGTGAGAGCCAGCTGTTCAATTTTCAGGAATTTGGCCTTAGTACAACCATTGGTAACTTGACATTGGCTATAGTAGAAGCAATTATGCCATGCCAATGGACAAGTGCTATAAATGAGGACTTCCCCTGCAACCTTCTCCCCACCCACGATGGTTTTTCACCAGCACACCAGTGCCGAGACCCCTCCTTAGCCCACACACAAGACCACCCAGCCAGATATGCTCTCACCTTCCAACACCGTCGTTAATAGCTATGGGGAAAGATTCGCAGGTCTCTAGGACCTCACACAGCCTCAATCACATAGTGTGCGCGCCAGCAGCACGCGTTTAAGCATGCCGAGGGCAGGAAGCACAGCGTGCAGGCCTGGGCAGACCAGTTGGCTGTCTGCCAGTCAGTGGGTCACTCAGATGCAGGGGAGCGAAGGGTGGACATTCACAGACCTGGGATGGGATTCCAGCTAGGCAGTTCTTGGCCATGTGACCTGAGCCAGGTCCCTCTCTATAGAGGAACTCAGTTTACTCGTCTTCAAAGTGGAACAGACCTGGGGTGCCTGGGTGACCCGGCTGGATAAGTGCCCAACTCTTGATCTCAGCTCAGGTCTTGATCTCAGAGTGGTGAGTTCAAGCCCCATGCTGGGCAGAACCCTACTTCAAAAATACTAATAAAGAAAAAATAAATAAATAAAGGGGAATAGTCCCAACGTAGCAAGACAGTTTTAAGGATTAAATTCGAGAACCAGCACAATGAAGGGAAAGCCTCCACACCATGCCTGGTACAGATAGGTGTTTAGTGAATGTTAGCCGATGCTGTTATCACACCTCCAGACACAGTCTTGCTCCCCAGGGCCCCTGCAGCTTCATTTCCCTGTCTTGGCACAGAAGGGCTCAATGAGTGGCTGAGGGCAAAGACAGAAACAAGCACCTCTGGTTTCCAGCTTTTATCAAAATTAATAACATTAATAGCACACAAACACATACACACACACGTTGCTATATACACGGTCATTAAGTTATTAATTAGTCTCTGTATAAAACGTTTCTACATTAGTGTTCCGCGCTAGGCCTCATCAGTCCATGGCATATTCACAGTAGCAGCCCCGGGGCTTGGCCCCATGGGCAGGCAGATGCGAGGCAGGAGGCTGTCTGAACAGCGCCCCCCCACGGCAGGCACAGGAGGTATCCTGGGCCACTTACTCTCCAGTCTTTGGCTCCCTTTCTGGCACCTGGAGATCAGCTAGTCAGCGAACAGGCCGGCAGGCCATGATTCCTCCTGTGGTCTGGGCCCCAGGCCCCGTAGATGGTGGCTTCGGGCAACACAGCAGGCCCTAGAGGATGCTGGCCAGCTCTGTAGAGTCTGTGTCTGAGCAGCCAGAGCTGCTGGCCTCTTCCCTGCAAGAGCCAGAGGAGATGGGTTGGAGGAAGCATCCTTCCCCTTCCCCAGCTGCCTTGTTCCTCACTGGACATCGGCCCTACAGCCAGCTGTCAGATGAGTCTAAACGACAGGTTGTAGACAGTTGGCTCACTCCCTCTCTCCACCCAGAAATCGCCAGTTGGTCTGTTTGCAATTCTTGCTGCCCACAGGGTACCACAAGCCCCGGGACTACGTCTTGGCCTGGGCTTGCTGATGGACCACCATGAATTCACTTCCCCGTGCCTTCTGGTCTCCAGAAAGGCAGCCTCAGACCACTCCTGAGGTCCTGCCTGCCCAGAGAGCCGTGAAGAAGGCAGGCTCTCGAGTGAGAATGCCAGGGCTCAAACCCCAGTTCTACTCCTTTTCAGCTGGGCGGGTTATTCTTCCTGGTTAAGGCTTGGTTGCTTTATCTGCTGGGTGGGAATCTCGGGACTCTCCTGACACCTAGGGTTCTCGAAGGACTGCAGGAGATCATGAATGCACATTCCCTAGTAAACTCGGTGAGGGCAGGGATTCTGTCTGTTTCATCCACTAGAGCAGTGCCTCGCACCTAGTAGGTTTCCAGTAAGTAGCTGCTGAATAAAGAAATGCAAAACCAGCCGGCCCACTGCCTGGCCCGCAGCTAAGTATCCGAGGGATGTCAGCTGCCATTCTCCTCAATCAGTTGCGGGAAGGGGCAACAGAGGAGGAGCCTTCAAGGGAAGACGTCCATGTGCAGGAGATAAGTCAGGACTTGGCCACAAGAGGCAGGGTCTGAGGGCCTACATTAGACTTCCCCTCCCCTCCTTTCCTCCCCGCTCTCACCTCAGAGCCTGCAGGGCCTTCTTGTTCTGCCGCCGCTTCTCCTCATCGATGGGGTACAGCTTGAAGAGCAGCAGGCCTAGCAGGATGAGGACTATGGGAGCTATGGTCACCAGCATCTTCAGGGTGAATTTGACACGTGCCGGCTGGGAGCAGCCACGGGTCTGGTACCCGGCAAAGCTGTGGGACCCAGTGGTCAGGGGAGTGGTGAGCCTGGGGCCCCTGGGGCTCAGCCCTGCCCAGCTCTGCTCCCGGACCCCACCGCACTCACTCAAGACTGAGGGTGGAGATGCCCAGGGAGACTCCGGAGGCGAACTTGGTGAAGAAGACGTAAAAGGAGAAGAAGATGGGCTCAGTTCCATGAGACTGGGGCTGCTTCAGGTGGAAGTCGTCGATGACATCAGGCAGCATGGACCTGTAGTGTGGTGGCGGCTGTGAGGCCATGAGGACCCACCTGCCCAGTGCGCCAGGGCCCCCACTAGACCATGTGGCACCTCTGTGTCAGTAAGAGGAGGTGGCCCTCTGGGACTTTTGTAGCCCCGGGGCACACAGCTCTGTGAAGACACGGCAACTCCATGGTAATAATAAGGCCCCCTTCTCTGAGACGGAGCCCCACTCAGGTATGCAGCTTAGCGAATACGGCACAGACCAGATTTAAGCTGTCCATCTCTCACCTCGGTTGGGTCTTCTTGCAAAATTCACAACCCATACAACTGTACAGGAAGACCTGTCCCACCCCCAACCTAGACCCACAACCAGGAGAACCCCTGCAGAATTCCCAAGGAGCTTAAGAGGTAGGGGGAAAGGGGCTGAGGAACATAGCCAGGTGGGCCTCCATACACTTACCAGGGTAATAAGAAGGCCGCAGCTACACTGATGCCAGCTGCCACAGCTACCACGTAGGTGACAATCAGGTTGCTCTCCATGAAGGCCACCAAGATGAGAAATGGCACTGCTGACTAGAGGAAGGGGTGGGTTCAGGAAGATGAGTCAGCCTGGAGACTCCCACCAACAACCCTCAACTATGCCCAGGCCCTACCCCTTCAGCCCCACTCACTGAGATCCCAATGTTTACGGCCGTCTTCTTGCCAAATCGGGTTAGGAACCACTGCCAGATGGGAATGGTGAATGTGGCCGAGAGCTGGGGATACACGGTGGAGGGTGAGGGCAGTGGCTTAGTCACGAACTCCTGCTGCCCTTCCTGAACCTTGAAGATATTCCTAGCCTTGCCTGCGGGCAGCTAGAGGACACCATCTGGGCCCTGAGGAAGTGGACAGGCCCCTTGGATGGCTCCCCAGGGGAGCTGAGCACTAGCTCCAGTCTTATCTCCTACCTTCTCTGAGCACAGCTGAGCACAAAGTCTCCAAGTTCCTGGTCTCCACGCCTTGGTTTTTGCTATGTTCCCTACTAGAATATCTCGCCCCAAATCTTGCACAGTCTTGCTAAGCAATTGTAGGTCAGATCCAACCAGTGATTCGGAGATTCCTCCCTTATCCCTCCTAACCTTAGCCAGTCTGGGAAACATCCTCTGACTATCCAAAGAACCATCTCGAAGTACAGGCTGTCTACCCACCCTCAGGGCCCCACACACACCATGATGGCCAGGAGCAGATTCTGGAATTCGTTTCGGAAGCCCAGGGTGTAGGTGCAAAACAAGGCGAAGTTCCCCTCCACCAGCTGGGGGATGGGCAGGGTAGAGGGAAGGAAATGCAAGGAAAGAAGTGATGTCAGGGCCCAGGCTTCCCCATGCTCCTGGGACCTCTGCTTACCCCGCCCCCATCCCTCTGTCCCTCAGGCTTCATCACAGCCCCAGTCCTTGTTTTACCCCACCCCTCTTGCACCCGTCCTACCCTCAAGGCTGAGCATGTCAGGCCCCCCACTCACCATAAAAGCCAGGGAGGTGAAGAGGAAGCCGGCAATAAGCTTGACGTAGGGGCCATGGCCCATGACCAGCCGGAGGCCCCGAAAAAAGGATATTGGCTCAGCCTGCTGAGTCTCATAGGGTTCTGGGGGCCAGAGGAGACAGTGAGGAAGGAGCAGAGGCCCATCCCAAAGCCTGCAGCCCAGGCAGAGGGACAAAGCCAGGCAGTGCTGGGGCCTACACCGCTCCCCAGGGACCCCTCACCTCTCTGCTCCCTCACGCCCAGGGTCAGGATGACGGCACAGATGACATAGATGGAGGCAATGACCCCCGCAGCTAGCAGGTATGCATTTTGCTACAAGGGAGATAAAGGTGACAGAAAGTCAGTCCGATCTTATCCCAACTATTGGCAGCTCTACTCCATGGAATAGGCCCTTCCCTGGGGCCTCACTGTCTCTACCTGTGAAATGGGAGAATCATTCTGCCTCTTCCCACAGCTAAGCAAAGTCCAAAGAAATGGAATGTTAAGAAGCCGGGCTGTGGAGTGTGACAGCCCACCGTTCACATCTCCCCAAATCTAGTTTCTGTTAATCACTAGTTCTGTGACCCGGGCCAAATTATTTAGCCTCTGTATGTGTTAGTTTCCTTATCGGAAAAGCGGGCCTGTTAACAGTGTGTATAGATCAAACGCCCCACACTTAATAAACGTGGATGGCATTGAGGAGGCCTGCAGAGCACCCCGCTGTGCCTCATCTCCCCACATCTCTGCACCGCCAAGGGCCTCACCGTTTCTCTGAGTGAAGTGGTGCTCTGCGTCCGATTGGCAGCTTCCGTGGCCAGTGCGGAGTCAGCGGGGTCCTGGAGGCAAGGCGTATCCGCTTGTCCCACGATTTGCCCCTGGATCGCCGTGCCCAGCACTGTGCCCAGTACCTCCACAGTCATCCCTGAACGGTAAAAAGGTCCTTTGGAGGGGCCTCGTGACTTGTCGGCCTCCAGGGAGGAAGGTCGGCTGAATAGAGGCCCAGTTCTAGCCCCAGGTGGTGGCAGCCGCTCCAGGAGGGTGGATATACAATGGTGGGACAGATGGCACCTTGACCTACACTTAAGGCCTTGCTCTGTATGACCTCTGTCTAGTCCCTGAACCTCTCTGTTCTCACCAGAGCAATGAAGGGATCAAGTAATTTTTGAGACGGCTTTACACCCAGTCCCAGCAAGGGAAGAAATGTGGCAGGAGGATCAGGGAAAAATCACCCCATGGTGCCTGGTGGGTGGGTCAGTGGGCCAGAGAGACACTTACGATATGCAGTGGCAGAATCCCGCTCACTCTGCTCTGTGCTGATGAACATCGTGAGAGCTGAGTAGGGAACGTGGAAACACTGGCATGGAAGAGAGGCCCTCGGCCAGTCAGATGATGGACAAGCAGATGTGGCTTCTGGCACAAACCCTACAGGCCCTGGGGACGGCCCTCATTCCTCCCCACCACCAGACACCCAGGGGAGGCACCCACACTCACCGTGACCAGTGTTTCAAACAGGCAATAGAAAAGCAGGTACCACAGGGCCTGGCCCTGTGGGAAGTCAGGCACGAACCAGATGAGGAAGTAAGCAATGATGGCCAGGGGTGTGGAGAAGATGATCCTGGGGAAGGGGAGGGTCTGAGTAGGGGCTGGATGCCAAAACCCCAGGATCTGGGGTCAGTCCAGATTGCTCTGTAGACCCACAGGGTGCCTGCCGGGAAGGAAATTCCTCCCCCCTGAATCCACCCACCCCAGGGTCTCTGGGAAGAGGCTGATGGCCAAGCCCGGAAATGCAGACTGCCACAGGGCCCCTGCACTGAAATCCTGAGCATGGAGCATGAGGTCAGACGCTGTGCCTTGCCTAGTATCCCCAGCAGAGAGGGCTCGAGGCAGGGGCTTCCTATGGGCTGGGGAAACCATGAATGGCAGTAAAACCTTGGGTGGTAGGGCAGGAAGGCAGGAAGAAGGAGCAACCCCAACACTGGTGTTCTTACATGTGCACACACACCCCTCGTGAGCACACATATATACACACCATGGGCACACACATGGGTGGGAGGACAACTCCAGGTCTAAGACCAGACCTAGTAAAATCATTCTAAGGGAGGGTAAATGTCTGCCTTCCCAATGGTGCATCCCACAACATTACAAAAGTGGTTAGACCACAGGATGGACTGACTTCATGTCATCAGTATAAAAAGGCAACAAAAGGGCGCCTGGGTGGCTCAGTGGGTTAAAGCCTCTGCCTTCGGTTCAGGTCATGATCTCAGAGTCCTGGGATTGAGCCCCGCATCGGGCTCTCTGCTCGGCAGGGAGCCTGCTTCCCTTCCCCTCTCTCTCTGCCTGCCTCTCTGCCTACTTGTGATCTGTCTGTCAAATAAATAAAATCTTTAAAAAATAAAAATAAAAAAATAAAATAAAGGGCAACAGAGAGCAATGGCTAAGAGAAAGACCTTTGGAGCCATTCTTCAGGAATGCAATTCTGCCTCTACCAATAACTATACGTAGTTTGGTCACTTAGTCATTCAACTTCTCTAAGGTTCATTTTCTTATCTCTATAAAGAGAATAGTAATAGCACCTAATTACACTCAACCCTTACTCAAGAAATATTCAAGTGCTGACTCTGGGCTAAGCACTATTCTTACGACTTAGGATGGATCAGTGAGCAAAACAGACAAAAGTTATTGCCCCAGTGGAACTTGTATTCTAGTTGGCAAATGAAAAATAAATATAATTTAAAAGTTAAACATATTATTCAGCCTTCAAAAGGAATGAAAGTCTGACACATAACAGAGATGAACCTTGAAGAGGTTACACTAAGTGAAATAAGCCAGTCACAAAAGGACAAGTATTGCCTGATCCCACCTACAAGAGACCTACAGAGGTCAAATTCAGAGACAGAAAGTAAATTGGTGGTTGTGAGTCACTGTGGGGAGGGAGGTATGGGGCGTTATTTTTTCTGGGTACAGAGTTTCAGTTTGGGAAGATGAAGAAGGTCTGGAGATGGATGGTGGTGATGGTTGCACAATAAGAATATATTTAATGGGGGTGCCTGGGTGGCTCAGTGGGTTGGGACTCCGTCTTCAGCTCACGTCATAATCTCAGGGTCCTGGGATCGAGTCCCACATTGCGCTCTCTGCTCAGCGGGGAGCCTGTTTCCCTCTCTCTCTCTGCCTGCCTCTTTGCCTACTTGTGATCTCTCTCCCTCTCTCTCTGTCAAATAAATAAATAAAATCTTAAAAAAAAAGAATATATTTCATGGCACTAAATTGTACAGTTAAAAATGCTTAAAATGGTGGGGTGCCTGGGTGGCTCAGTCGGTTAAGTGACCAACTCTTGATTTAGGTTCAGGTCAGGATCTCAGGGTCCTGGGATCAAGCTCCATGCTCAGCAGGAAGTCTGCTTCAGGATCCTCCCTCTCTCTCCGCCCCTCTCCCTGCTCTCTCTCTCTTTCTCTCTCTCAAATAAATACATCTTTTTAAGGATGGGGGGGTAGTGTTGTGCCTGGGTGGCTTAGTTGGTTAAGCATCTGCCTTTGGCTCAGGTCATGATCCTGGGGTCCTGGGATGGAACCCTATATCAGGCTCCCTGCTCAGTGGGGAGCCTGCTTCTCCCTCTCCCTCTGCCCCTCCCCCCTCCCACTTGTGCTCTCTCTTGCTCGCTCACTCTATCTCAAATAAATTAAATCTTTTAAAAATAAAAACAAATAAATAAAGAGTTAAAATGACAAAATGTATGTTATATATATTTTACCACAGTTTTTAAAAATTCTATAACATTAGAAGGTGATTAAGGGCTACAGAGAAAAGAAAGCTGGCTAAAGGGGACCAGGAGCGCGGGGTTACAACGGACAGCACAGTAGACAGGGGAGCCATCATTGAGAAGCTGACATCTGTGCCAAAACTTGACTGAGAGGAAGCAGTTGGTGTTGCAGTTGCCTGAGGCCAAAGTGTGCTGGGCCGAGCAGTCAGGTGCTCGGGCAGGTCTGAGGAGTAGCAAGGAGGCCGCTGAGGTTGGAGTGGAGTGAGCAGAGGGGATGGGCTTAGGAGACAGGGTTGGAGGACACGGAGAACCAGGTCATGTAGGCCTTACAGGCCACTGGGAGGACTCTGGTTCTATTTCATAGAAAGGAAGGAGTTTTGAGACTTCAGTAAGTTGATATTAAAATGTAGAACAGTGCTTGGGACACAGTAAGTGCTTGCTGTGACTTTCACACCAAGAGAGTTCAGCAGGAGAGCATGGGGTCTGCAGCCTCTGAATCAGGCCTCAGGCCCAGCCCTGCCACACCCCCACCTGCCCGCCTGACCCTGGCCTCTCACCAGGTAGTCTCAGGAACTCCAGGGAAAGTGTCTGTCAAAGTCTTCCGGATCTGAAGGGTGGATTTGAGTGCTGGCTGAGGGCAGGGGCTGCTCTTGAGGGCTGGAAGGATGGTTGGCCACGGGGCTGATAGACCCTGAAAGGCCCAGGCTCTTTTCACACTACAAGAAGGGGCCTAGGACCTTACTGGGGTAGGGACAGGAAGGAGGTCCCATACCCTCATGGCAGGCCCTCAGTCCACGAGGGATCCAGTGTGCCCTCAGACACAGGGGTGGAGGTACTATCAAGAGGTATCACTGGGAAACCAGTGCAGGTGAGGACATGTACAGAGACACGGTGTTAAGTGAAAAAGGAGCCTGAAGGGCCCTCAGCAACTTCAGCAAGCTGGCTGCCACACCTGCCCAGCGTGAGGCCCTCAGATCCTACTTCCCACGGGGAGGGCCTCCTCTGCTCTCCCTCTCTGCCCTCCTCCCTCCAGCCCGAATCCACGTGTCTCCTCAGAGAACAAGTGCTCCTTCCTGCCGCCTTCGCTGAGAAACCAAGTGTGACTGGAAGTAACCCGGCGGCTGCCGCCACCGCAAGGGGCTGTCCAGGGTAGCTGCCTGCCATTGGCTGTGCCTCATGAGGAGATGTGGCAGAAAAGCCCCACCTCCCAACGGCTGCCAGGGACTCAGATCCGGGGCCCAGCCTTGTGGCTGACTCCTACCTGGACAGCCTGTCCAGGTAAGGCAGGCTCTCCTGCCTTTCTGCTGCCTTCCTCCCTCCCCCCCTTCCCCCCCCACCCCCGTCCCCCACCCCAGCCATAAAGCCTGGATCAAAGGCCCCAATTTGGGCCTTAGCCAGAGGCTGGCGGGGACTGTGGTGGGAGGGGGGCCTCGTGGGAAAGGAAGTTGTGGGGATGAGGTGGGGGCTGTGGGAAGAGCTTTGAAGGCCGGAGACCAGGTATGGGCACCCCTGGGGCAGGAAGGCGCCCACTTGAGCCTGGATGGGCTGGAGATGAAAGGGTTATGTCCACCCACCTCCCCCCACCGAGCAGGATGTCCTGGAGGGAACCAGAGCTCCAGCCTGTCAGCCTGTCCCGTGTGTGTGTCTCCCTTTGCTGTCTGATCTACAGTACTACCTCCCCCAACCTTGCCCTATAGCCTGAGGCTGAGTAGTATAGGCTCTGTATCAAGGGAAAAATCCAAGGGGGCAGAGGTTATGAGTCTGCTATTCCATTCTGGGTATTACCCTACACCCTTGCCCCACCAGGAGCTACTCTGAAGAAGTGCCAAATTATAGATTACTTAATAAGGGCCAAGACTGTTCTAAGTACTTCACATATAAAAAAGGTGTGACCTTCCCCATAAACCAGGAGGCAGACATAATTATCATCTCCATTTTGCAGATGAAGAAACTTGAGGCTCAGAGATGTTAAGTGACTTGCCCAAGGTTGCACAGCTTGCGGGGTGTTGAAACTGAGGCAGGCTGGTTTCAGAGGGTAACCTCTCAACCGCTGTGCAGCACTATCTCTGCCACTGTGGGAAATGACTTCCCTTCACTGAAGGGAATGGACCGCAAGGGAGCAATGGGGCCTGGAGAAGGGGGGAAGCTCCTCAATCTAGCAATTTGGCCAGCCTGGGAATGAATTGGCAGGGCATCGCAGTGCCCATGCCTGGGGCGGCTGAGGCCTCAGCCAGGGTTTCAACACTTGGGTTTTTTTCATCATTTCTTCTCCTCACCCCACAGTCTGTGACAAGCCAGATGGAAAGATCAAGAGTTAGTAGACATGCCGGATGCCCTGCGTTCTGCCAGCTTAGAGAAGTCTCCTCTACTCACCAGGGCATGAGGCGGCCCAGGCGGGTCCAGGAAGATTTGCTAATGCAGAAGCCCACCAAGGGGTCTGTGAAGGCATCCCAAGCTCGGCCCACAAACAGGATGATGGAGGCAGAGAAAGGGCCCACCTGGAATGGGGAACACATGGAAGATGACCCCTTAATCCTTCTCCTCACCTCAACCCTCAATGGTAGGCAAAAGCAGGGGCTCTCTCCCCATCCCAGCCAGGCCCTGGGGACTGTGCGCTGCTCTCACCCAGGCCTTAAGCATCTTTGCTTGCCTGTTGATGGTGATAGTAACAGTTCTCTGATAGCGGTCAGTAGCAGTACGTGCCTTAGAAATTTTTCCAGATCTGCTCTCTTATGTCCTCCCTTCCACTGCCCTTGAAAACACTCCCACCCATTAGAATGAACCCAGAATCCTTTCCTTGCTTCACTCTCAGAGCCCTGAGCTCCACACCACCTGATAGCAGAATGAGCATTTGCTGGGTGACCACAGTGGGCCTCAATTTCCCCATCTGTATAATGGGAGTTATGATCCCTATCTTACAGAACCGGAGTCAAAATCCCTGTCTTGCAGGTCAAGCTTTATTTTGGATGTGGAAAAAGATATCTTTAGAGGCTTTTAGAAAGTGGCCTGTCACTATCCAGTCAAACTACTCCCCTTTCCACAAATCTTTTAGCCTGAAAGAGACAGCTTATCTGGAAGGGAAGACTCTTCCTTATACCCATCAAGACTCTACTTTTACTTTTGTCCCAGGGAGTGGGGAAGCTAGTGGCCTCTCCCACACTGTAGCTTCCCCAATCCGACTTTCCCTACCCTCCCACTCCTGACAACAGTTCTACACTTGGATTACAGGTTCCTCATATTTGCACCCCACTTAGGACCCAGCCCATGGGATTTGCTCCAAAACTAGCTGCTCGAATGAAGTTATTTGTCCTTCCTGGGGCTCAATGTTCCCCACCTAGAAATGGATACAACTAAGATGTTTTGCTTGCAGAGCCAGATGCTACATAGAAAAGACAGCCAGGGGCGCCTGGATGGCTCAGTCGTTAAGTGTCTACCTTCAGCTCAGATCATGATCCCTGGATCCTGGGGTCAAGCCCTGCATCGGGGTCCCTGCTTGATGGAAAGCACTTCTCCCTCTCCCGTTACCCCTGCTTGTGTTCCCTCTCTCGCTGTCTCTCTGTCAGTTAAATGAATAAGATCTTTAAAAAAGAAAAGACAGCCAGTGCAGTGTGTGAGCCCCAAAATCCATGGCTGTTGAGCTTCCCATTCTCCCACCCAGGCAAGGTGAATTCTCAGGATGCCAGCCTCCTGGCCAAAGCTTCTCAAAACAAAGCGGAGCCCTGCTTCTCCCTAAGTACCTCTCCCAGTCAAAGACCCCACACACCAGGCACCTTCCCTAAGCCTGGCACTTGGGGGCCCCTCTGCCCACTGACATGCCTCTGCTTCTTAGGTGAAGGTGAGATATGCCTTATCTAAAAGCCTGGCAACATCTAGCAACCCCTGAGCAGGGCCAGCTGACTGTTGTCCAGATGGGGACATGGTGTGCCAATCTCTTCTTAGAACAGAGTCACTAGTAGGCTCCATTCACCCTCACACCCTCGCCTACCCCTGCAGGCTCTATTGCTCTTGCCAGGCAAGGAGAAGTTGCCTGACCTTGCCAGCTGAGACTCCTGGAGCGGATAGATTCCCCCAGCTAGATACTTTCCAAAGCCTTCTTATTTCTTATCCACTGCTGACTCTGAGAGGCAACAAAGTAAGGATTCCAGTCCTATTTCACAGATGGAACAGTCCCTAGTCCTTCCTGCCTCAGGATGCTGGAGGAGCCCTGGCAGGCTCATTCCACTTACCTGAGCCACATCCAACAGGTAGATCTGCAGGAAGAACCCCAGGGCACAGCCTGTCACCTGGTAGGGGGCACCCCCAACGGCATAGCAAAGCTTGTTGCAAATGGACAACTGTTGTTTCTTCTTGGGTTCCTTCTGAGAAGAAGAGGAAAGGATGAAAAAGACCCAAGATCCTGGCCTCCATCCTAGAATGTTCCAGAGGCAGGACCATCCCTCCAGCCAACTCTGCCAGGAGGAACAAGTCTGCCTTGCCCTGTTCCCACCCAGGGAGAGCTCACTTCCCACAAGAAAAGAAAGGTATTCTCTATCTTAGGAACCCTGGAAAACGGGAATCCATACTGAGGAAGTTGCCCCTAAGCCACCCCACCCCCAGATTCCGAGTTATTTTAGCAGCCCGCCGTCCCAGGAGACTCCCACCAGGTCTCAGCCATGCTCTTTTCAAGCTGGAAGGGAGCAAGTTCCAGCAGTGGACCTGTCCCCACCCAGCACCAACCGCCACAACCTGAAAATCCTCTTGCTGCCAAGAGCCGCCTAAGCCCAGCCCCTGCCCCCGCCCTAGTTCAGAGGCCAGGACCCACCTGCCTACTGGGTTGAGGACTCTAGAGAGCCCGGGGGCCAGCTCAGCTGGCTGAGGGCACAGCTGTTCCTTCATCTGTCCCTGAGCCACCCTGGCCCCTGAACGCTGCCAGAGCTTCAGGCCAGTCCGGGAACTGTCCTGCCCTCCCTCTTGCTGTCCCCCAACTTCAGCTCCTAGGGAACCTTGGAGAGGAGAAGAAAGGCCTCTGGGTGCTGGGGCCCTAACTGGGTGGGGCACCAGGAAGGTCGAGGTGGCCGGCGAAAGTAGAGATTACTCAGATGCAGCAGCAACCTAACTCCTCACCCTGGCTGCTTGCAGGGACCGGTTAATAAAGCTAACAGGAAAAGGCAGTCACTTCCCAGGCAAATATCTGTTGCCTGGGATCCACTCCCCCTCGAGCCTCCCGATTTCGTTCGGCTCTTCATGAGGTCCAAGAGAGCTGGGGATGGGGTCGAAGGTCAAGACGCGCAAAGCACCGCGCGCGCCAACACCCACACTCACACAAATGTCTGGGGAGTAGCTCTTGTTCTAATGAATGAACTTGAGCGGCCCTCACAGCAGAGCGGAGGCGCAAGCGTGGGTCTGTGGGAGTGAGGAGTAGGGGGCTGAGAGATGGGGAACTAACGGGGTTTTCCCAGACCTCTGGGGTCTGCCTGGCTTCCAGGGCGGCAAACCTAAGCCACTCGTCACAGAAGAACGGAAACCCGCTCAGCAGAGCGGGGCACCACGTATAGCTTCTGGCAGGGCCGCTCCTCGGAGATGCGGGGCGGCGGCGGGGGCGGGGGGGTGGTGAGTAAAGGGGGGCGCCGGTGCCTACAAACTTTCTCCTTCAGCCCCCGCGTCCCCGGGGCAACCCCGGGGCAACCCCCGGCCCTCCCCTGCAGCGGGGCCCGCAGGTCCCGGGCTAGCCCAAGGCGTCCCGGAACCAAGCCTCTCCCTCGACGTCCCCATCTAAGCTCGCCCCCAACCCCCAGCCCTCCGCCCGGGTTGGCGGGGGTCGGGGGCGAGCCCTCACCTTCACCTGGGCCGGCCGTTCAGCGGCTGGGAGGATGCCGGTGGGCAGCAGCCCCGCCGCGGAGCCGCTCTCGGCGCCCTCTCCTTTGGCCATGACCCGCGGGCCACGCCGCCTGGGACCGGGACGCCGGGATGCTCCTCTGCTCGGCGGGCCTCGGCTCCCGCGCGGGATCCCGTCGTGACCGCCGCCGCCACCGCCGCCGCGCGCGCTTCTAAACCCGGCCGGCGGGCGAGGCTCACACTCCCCTGCACGCCCCCTCGCGCCTCTTAAAGGCTCGGCCCCTGCCCTCTGTGAGATCCAATCCCCGAGCCAGCGGCCCCGCCGCAGCCAATCTCCGCGGCCGGCCGCCCGCGCTCCCGCCTGTCTCAGCCAGCCCAGCAGGCTCTGCCACACAGCCACGTTCTCAAAAGCCGGCATCCGGCTTGCGCGTGCTCTTCCGAACCCGGGGGGGAGAAGACCGGGACACCCACCTGACGCGCACGAGGAAACTGAGGCCTAAGGCTGGAAGGGAGCTGCCCGAGGTCCCCCAGAGTGAGTTCTCCCCGAGTCTTGCCTGCAGCCCACGACTTCTGACCCCCCCGCGCCTAGGAACCGCTAGGAGCTGGGAAACCACCGCCCCCTTTAAAACCAGGAGTCGGGTCGAGTGTCCCTCTCCTCCAAACCTGGATGGAGGATGTAGCGCCTGGCACTTTCAGTATCGATGCCCCTCTTTCATCCCCCAGGACTGATCATTCCCGCTTTTAAACACTGGATTCTCAGGGGCTCTGGGCAATGGAGTGGGGAGTGGGTGGGGAGGGGGGAGATGAGGCCACGCAGCCGCTGCCCCTGCTGGCGGGGGGCTCCCGAGTTGTGGGGAGGAGACAGGATCACAGCCGCTAGGACACCATGATCATAACAGTGACCTTTATGGAGAGGTTCCTCCATGCCTGATGTGATCTCATTCAGTCCTCTGGGCAACGACGAGCTGGGGACTATCATCCCCATTTTATAGCTGAAGAAATGCAAACTCAGAGAAGCCAACCAGCTGTTATGTGGCAGAGCCAGGCCTGACAGGTTTCCTCCCTTTCCAGAGCCTTCTCTCTTAGCAGCCTTGCTCTGTCCCCCTCAGCAAAAATTACCAGAAGGCTAACAGGGGTATGTGTGTCTCCCCAACAAAAAGCCCTGGGAGATACAGAGCTGCGGTGGCACTCTGGGTTGAAACAATCAAGGAAAAGACGTGAGAGAGGACGGAGTAATCTGGTCCTTGAGAGAAGATGGACATTAGTCTGGAACAGATGCCAGACAGACACAGATCCAGAAAACATGCTTTTCTACCACCTCGGGGTCCCTTACGCCGCCTCCCCCCCATCACCCCAGGCTTCCCAGACACTCAAGAGGCCAGGTGGGGGCCCATTTGCTCTAATTAGTGAGGAGGCTGCTGGGATTCTCAAGGGCCACTCACCTCTGTTCCTGTGATGGCTCAGCTTCCGGATCCTTATATTCTTACTTAAGATCTCTGATGGCAGGGAGGAGAGGTGAGGTCTGGCTACCCCAGGATGGCCACAACAAGCTTCCTCATATGCCCTAGCAGCTTCCATCTTGGCACACAGCTCTTGGTCACTGCTGAGCAGAGAGAACCAAAGCGAGGCAGCTGAGTACTGTGAAGACCGCCCAGACTGGCCCCCGTGGCTCCGCCACAAGCTGTCTGACTGTCTTCTGTCTCTTCCCTTCTCTGGGTTTGAGTCGGCTGCTGTGGGCTCTGTGATCCCTCCAGCCCTAAAGCCTTCACTCTTGCAGCATCACACCATGTTACAAGTGATTTCGAACCCCCCCTCCCCCACCCCTGACCGTGAGCTCCAGGAAGACAGGAACCACATCTCTTCCATTGCTGTCCCCTTGAACTAGCTAGGACCTGATTCATAGTAGGAACCTCATAAATATGTGTTCAGTGATGCATGCTCTGTCTTCCTCCAGTACAAGCACAAGAGGAACCCATTAGGAAAAGCCCCAGGCTCCTCCATTTACTAGCTGTGTGGCTGGTCCCCAGCAGCTCAGTTACACTCCCTGCCCCCCCTCCACCCGCCCCAGTGTATAATGTGGAGATATTAATGGTGACTACTGGTAGAGTTGCTTTGAGTATGAAATAAGAAAATGCACAGAAAGTGCTTAGCACGAGTACCTGGGAACTGAAGCGGGCCTGGTCCCCCCTCCTGGCCTGATTCCAGCCTGTCAGTGTAGCAATGCAAGATTCCAGATATGGCCTGACCACGCCAGCACAATAGGCCTATTATTTCCCCCAGTCTGGACGCGACACACTGTTAATGCAGCCTAAGACTGCTGGGCTCCAGAGCCTTTCTCTCCCATGATTAGTTCCCATCAGGTTGTGATCAACTAAATCATTCAGATCCTTTTCACCAGAGCTGGGGTCAAGTCAGGTCTCTCCCCATCCTCTGCTTTGTGTGAGTGTCTTGAAGCTCACAGAAGGACAGTGTCATCTTGCTTATTCCAGCCTGGAGAAATCGTTTTGAATGCTGGTTCTGTTGCTCACTGTTTTCTTTCTCTGTCTAAGTTTAGATCCAGGCTGCTCCTTGCGATTTCGACTCCACCATCCATACTGCCGATGGGAACAGAGAGCCCCATAAAATACCTCCAAAGACACTCATTCACCAGCAATAGAAGCAGAACACTGCTAATACAAAAGCTCCCAATTATTGAGCACCCACTGTATGCCAGGCAAGCACAGTGCTAAATGCTTTGTATATGCCATCTCATTCACTCCTCACAACACCACTGGGGAGGATAGTTTTTACTCCCCCCATTTTATAGATGATGAAGCCAAGGCTAAGCGAGGGGAAGCAGGGACTCATTTTATAAACCCAGGGCGAAGCCCCCTTTTCTGATGATGAGTGTGGTTATAGACTTGTCACTGAGAGGTGTCTTCTGATCCTGACCACGTGTCTCCATTGGCCCTCTTGGCCACTCTCCTTCCTTCACCTTTAACCCCACACCACCAAGCCTGGAGTCCAAGGGGCTGTGCTGAGGCTCTAGTCCACGATGGACAAAGGACTGTTTTAGCCTCAGAAACCTGGAGTAGAGACCTAGCCCCATTCTCCCTAGCAACATTCTTTCCATGTAGGACAGCAATGAGGACAAGGGCTTCTCCTTGAAGGGCAAACAGACAGATTCCCCCTCTGGTAGGACTACTCTCCCAGCCATCCTTGACCCCTTCTGTGTCTACCCTGACCTCACAGCCTAGGGCAAATGAACTTCAGAGTCTCTCTGCCCCTTGTTGCTCTCCACCTGTCCGTGCCCTCCTGGACACCATGCCCAGCCTGGTAGTCTTCTTTGTATGTCTTTGCATAGTCCCCTGAGGACCTCTGGGGGAGGCAAGCAGGTCCCCAGAGCTTCTTGGGAGACAGAGCAGCAGAGTAAAGTACAAAGATCCCTGAGACAGGTTACCTGGCTTCATATCTTTACCATTATAGTTTACTCTTGGGCAAATTATCAAATCTCTGATCTTCACTTTCCCCAACTGTCAAATGGGGATAATAATTGAATCTATCTCATAGGGTTGGCATGAAGATTAAGTGGGGTGCTTAAAATAGTGCTTGGCACAGAAGGAGCACTTGAAAAGGATGATGATGATGATGGTGGTGATGGTTACCCCTATTGGTACCCTTGGCCAAACCTCACCAATTAAGACCACTTAAGTCAGAGGGAAGAGATTTTGATGTTAATAGCTAGGGGCTAGATTGATGTCTGGTTACACAAGGTGGTTTTTTCTAGCACAACTGGATGCTGTCAGAACATGATTACCAGGCAGAGCGGTTGAGGTTTTGGTGCAAGGTGAAGGAGTTGTCAAGTGTGATAGCTTATAGTTTGCTATCAAATGGAAGATCTCTGCCATGCCTCACTGGTAGACTCACTACCCTGATGTCTGGGAAAAAAAATCAGCTCATACTTGAAAGTATACTTAGGTCGAGAGCCACTAGGAAGTTTACATTCTGGGTGGTAGTGCTCTGAGGCCAGGGAATGGTTAGAGGTAAGGACTGGGAAGGACCTGGAGCAAGCATTTCCTGGAACAGCTGCTGTGACAGGGATGCCCCAGCCTGCTCTCCATGTAGCCCCTGTTGTTTGTTCTGTGGGGAGGAGGCAGGGCAGAAAGTAAGAAGGAGGGACTCTTGATGGTCCCAAGAGAGGTTCTTTGGGGAAGAAGTGTCTGAGGGCCCTTGAAGTCACCAAGGAGTCCACTAGTTCCTGCCTGGAGGTTTGTTGGGCAATTGTAGGACAAGAGAGGCCCCAAGACTGATCCATCTGACCATAAGAGGCTACAAACCACTCCCCAGGGAGGCCCCCTATCCTGGGTTTCAGGACTTAGGCTAGATGATGGGTCTGACTTCTGAGCCTCAGGTGTCAGGGGGTGAGGGGCACAGAGAGTGCCCAGAGATTCCCTGGGACACCTGCTGCCTCCCCAAACCAACCAGCCAGTACCCCTGTATCTTCTCATCCTGGACTCCCCAAAGTTCAAGATTCTTCCCAGAAGAGAGAGACCTCCCTATTCTCCAGGAAGACTGTGTTGAGGAGAGATAGGAATGGTGGAGTAGAAGCAGAGCCTGCCTTGGGAAGCCCTAAGTCCCTGCCCTCTAGGCCTCCTTTTTACCCATCTGCATAAAAAAGCAGGTTGGACAACCTAGCACCCGCTAATGGCAGCTTTAACTTCCGCTATGGCGCACAGGGAACTGGCCTTTGGTGGCTACCTTCAGACTCCAGGTAACCCGCATCTCATGCTGATAAGGAACAACAGAACACCATAGTTGGGGCCCTTAAAGACTGTGGCCTGTAGTCAGTCTTGTCAGGGTTTGAATATAGTTCAGTCTCTAGGCTAGTTCTGCGACTTTAGGCAGGTTACTTACTTCTCTGAACTTCATTTATTTGATCTGTAGTAATAGCTCCCAGCGTGATCCTGAGGATCAGGCGAGACATCATGTGTGCGCAAAACTAACCTTACAGTTGGCTCTTCATCTATGTTCACGTCTTTCCTTGGTCCATTCCCTCTGACTGACAGGATATCTTTGATTGAGAGGCAGTGGGAAAACACTTCAGTTCTGGGTTTAAAAACTTAAAATATGAAGTAAAAATTTTTTTAAAGGTTAATTATACTGGAATTAAAAATATAAGTAAATAAATAATTTTTTAAGGCTTAAAAGGGTGCCTGGCTGGCTGGGTCAGTGGAGTGTACAACTCTTGCTCTCAGGGTTGTAAGTGCAGAGATTGCTTAAAAATAAAATCTTTAAAAAAAAATAAATAGGGGCGCCTGGGTGGCTCAGTGGGTTAAAGCCTCTGCCTTCGGCTCAGGTCATGATCTCAGGGTCGTGGGATCGAGCCCCGCATCGGGCTGTCTGCTCCGCAGGGAGCCTGCTTCCTCTCTCTCTCTGCCTGCCTCTCTGCCTACTTGTGATCTCTGTCTGTCAAATAAATAAATAAAGTCTTTTAAAAAATAAATAAATAAATAAATAAATAGGAGCATGTGGGTGGCTCAGTAGGTTAAGCATCTGACTTCAGCTTGGATGGTGATCTCGGGGTCCTGGGATAGAGCCCTGGGTCAGTTCGGGCTCCCCACTCAGCTGGGGTTGGGGGGAGTGGGTGGGAGTCTGCTTATCCCCCTCCCTCTGCTCCTCCTTCCAGTCTGTGAATGCGCATGCTGTTTCTCTCTCTCTAATAAATAAAATCTTTTTACAAAATTAAAATTTTAAAATTTAAATAAATAAAAACTTAAAACATGAGACCCTTAAATTTTTTTAAAAGACTTTATTTATTTATTTATTTATTTATTTATTTTTAAGATTTTATTTATTTGACAGAGAGAGAGAGATCACAAGTAGGCAGAGGCAGGCAGAGAGAGAGAGGGAAGCAGGCTCCCTGCTGAGCAGAGAGCCCGATGCGGGGCTCGATCCCAGGACCCTGAGATCATGACCTGAGTCGAAGGCAGAGGCTTTAACCCACTGAGCCACCCAGGCACCCCAAAGACTTTATTTATTTGAGAAAGTGAGAGCGAGCAAGGGGGAGGAGCAGAGGGAGAGGGAGAAAGAAAGGATCTCCAGCAGACTCCCTCCTGAGTGCAGACACCCCCATCTCGGGACTTGATCCTAGGACCCTGAGATCATGACCTGAGCAGAAACCAAGAGTCAGATGCTTAACCAACTGAGCCACCCAGGTACCCCCAGTTGTTTTTTAAAAGATTTTATGTATATATTTATTTATTTATTTATTTGAGAGAGAGAGAGAGCATGCTTGCATGCAAGTGAGGGGAGGGACAGAGGGAGAGGGACAAGCAGACTCTATGCTGAGACATGGAGCCCAACATGAGGCTTGATCCCATGACCCTGAGGTCATGCCCCAGACCAAAATCAATAGTTGGTCACACAACTGACTGAGACACCCAGGTGCCCCAGGGCCTGAATTTTTTATTTTTATTTTTTTTAAATTTAGGGACATCTGACTGGGTCAGTTGGTAGAGCAAGCACTCTTGATCTCAGGGTCGTGAGTTCGAGCCCCACATGTGATATAGAGTTTACTTAAAATTAAAAAAAAATTTTTTTTTTTTAATAAAAGCTACTTGGAGGAGGTATAAATGGGGCCTTGTCAGTGGCTCACTGAGACTACTCTGGGTCCACCAAGCAACACAGAGGTGAATAGGGCATGGATGATCTTGTCCTTTGAGGGAGTCACATCTAATCATGGGGACAAACCTATGCATACTAAGTTACACAATGTGGCAAAGACCTAATGGACATCTATCAGAGTGCACAGACTTGATAATACCAGATTCTGTTTGAGGGATGAGAGTCTGGGAAGACTTCACAGAGGATGTGATAATGGACCCAAACCCTGAAGGATGAGAAAGAGTTCCTGAGATGGGAAAGGTCATGTCAGGCAAAGGGAACAGCACAGATGAAGAGAGATGGAGGATGGTGGGTGTAGAAGCAAGGAGCCTGGGCTGGGCATTTGCTGGATGGGAAATTGATAAGCCCTGAAGCTGAGAAAGTGGAAGGAGGCCTTGCATCCTCATCCTGAAGGCAGTGGAGAACCATTACAAGGATTCTGAGCAGAGGAGTAACAGGACCATCTGTACTTCATAAAGATGGCACGGCCACTTTCCATCTCCTGGGCTGTTGGAACAGTGCTCTAACCGGCCCCCTCTAATTCAGTCTTCAGTGACGGACAAAAAGAAATCTGACCATTTAATCCCCCCTGTTTAAAGTTTCTTTATTATATGTGTTCAACAAATATCTGATCAATGAAAGGTTAAATGAATAAAGGGACTCTCTGTAGTAGACCTTTCTTTTGTGCTTCTGGGTCTGTGGGTCTAAATAAAACATTTTCGAACTTCCTTTCTGGGAAAGTAAGACCAGAGAAGGGAAGGGACTTGCTCAAATCCCATAGCAAGTCAACAGCAGTGGGACTGCTTCCCATCCCATTAGGATTCCGAGGGATAGTCTTTGCACAGAAAGCCTCAGGCCATGTTTTGCCTGGTATCTGAGTCCCCAGGATGGACCTTCCAGACCAGGGCCTCCTACCCCACAGAACACTCCCTCATCACCACACAAACACCAACTCCATGTCCCCTCCTGCCAGGAGTAGGGGTGAAATCTGGAATTCCTCCTCCTCACCTTGCAGCCTTGATCTCTCCCTTTGCACCTGACACTAAGAGGAACATCAGTGCTCCACTAGGCTGGGTGTGGCGTTCTAGGCCCCCTATAGCTATTAGGATGGGTTTTGAGTCCTGGAGCTAAGATGGGTCTGTGTTGGGTTCTAGGCTTTGGGGTAGCTTTTGAGCTGGACTCTGGGCTGATCTGTGCTCTAGACTTTGGGCTTAGCTTTAGTCTGGATTCTGGGCCCTGAGCTTCAGGCCCCCTGGCTCCAGGTTCTAGGCTGTGAATTGGGTTACAGGCCAGTACTTTGTTCTAAGTTCTGAGATCTAGTCTTTGGCTCTGGCTGGACTTTGCGTCTGAACTGAGGAACTGAATTGTGTTCTGGGCTCTGTGGTCTGAGTTCTGGGTTCTGGGCTTTAGTGCCACATTCTGAGCTGGACCTTGGACCTGGGCTGGCCTTGTTTGGGCTCTGGGTTCCATGCTTTGAGTTGGACTTTGGGGCTGGGATGGGCTGTATTCTAAACCCTAGGCAGTAAACTCTGATCTCTTTTCTGAATTCCAGGCTCTGGGCTTATGTTAGGTGGGAGCAAGAGGCCTCCAAAGGGAAAATAGCAAATTCTTAAGCCTCTCTGCTCACCCCACTCCTTTCTGGAGACTTTCAGCTTTGCTCCCTCCTCCTAGGCCAAAGTGAAGGTGGTAGTGACCTTCCTTGAGCTTTCCAAGGACTTCCCTGGCCATCAGTAAGAAATGAGAGGGGAAGGGTAAGGCTGGTGGCATGTGGAAGTGTCCTCACCTGGCCACAAGTCATCCCGCTAGCTATTAAGGATCTTCCCACAGAGCAGAGAGCGGTGACGAGGCACAGGCACACCTCACAGCCTGACTGTGGTGATGCGGGTCATATGCATACACAATCCTACCAAACACAAGTGTTTATTCTCAGCAACGACATAGTCGAACTCCATGTTGAGGAGGAGAAACACTCTCCTAGGACCCCCATCATCTGGTCCCTGCCCGTGGTGGAGGTAACTCAAGTCATGAGTTACGTCAGACCCTCTGAGTACATTATCTTGCTTCAGGCTGTGACCCAGCATAACAATGGGCCTGGCAAAGAGTTTCAACTTATGCTAGACCCTCTTGGATATGTAATGCCCTTGTAAGACCTTTGAAAAGACTACTTTCTTCAGTTTGGGCCAGATAAAATTCGTGGGAGGTGGAGGGCTAGAATTCTTCCCACACCTGAGAAGAGCAACTCAAAAGTGTGGGGCATCGGGTTTCCCAGTACACACTCATTCTTTACATTGCAGCCCCAGTCCCCCACTCTGACCACTGTATCCTCCCTTGGAGCTCTGTTTGTCCATCCTGGGACAGCCTTTATCTGAAACACACAGGACATGCTCTGTTCTTGACCTGTTTCATATCTGTCCATTCCATCTCCTCAGCCAAACTGGAAACCCCAGGACACAAGGAAGAGGCCAGGATGTCTTCGTTCAGATGACCATTCTCTGAACCCTGACTCCGTGTCAGGCAGAGTCCTTGAGGAGTTCAGAGTCTAGAGAGAGATCAACAGGTAAATAAATCAGTACAGTAAAAATCTGATAAAAAAAAATATATGCGAGAGTTAAGCGGAGGAGTGACAGGGGCACTGCTGCCACGTTGCACAGCTCCAGCACATACATACCAGTCTGTATGACAGGTCCCCTGCTGGAGTTATGCAACAAGATAGCGCTGGTCGTGTGCAAGCTTGGAGGAGGCCTCGAACCCAGCGCTGGAGGTCTCAGCAAGTCCCTTAAGGATATGAGCTATTAGCTGAGGCTCAAAGGGCAAGCTTGCCAGGCAGATGGGGAGTAAAGAGCACTTCAAGCAGAGCAAACAGCATGTGTGAGGCCAAAGGGGGTGAGGCAATATGGTACATGTTAGGAAATATCAGGAAATACATTTTGGCTGAAGCACTGGGCACATGTGGAGGAATGCCTAGAGCTGGTTTGTTAAGTGAGTTAATGAATGCCAGAAAGACTATAATAACAAAAATCATAACCACCCGCCTTTGTTAACCACTCGCTCTATGCCAAGCACTATGCGAGGTGATTTATGTGAATTCTCTAATTTTGACTTCATAACAACCCCATGAGCTAAGTTCCTTATTAACCTGCCATCTGTAGATAAGGAAACCGAGGCCCAGAGAAGTTAGTTAACTTGCTCAAGGTCAGAGACCTAGTGAATGGCAGAGTCAGGATGGGAGCCCAGATGTCCTGGACTCTGGAACACAGAGCCCTTGACCACCGCTTCCCACACCACTAGTGCCCTTAACTTTGGGCGAAGGTGGCCTCAGCACGGACCCAGGTGGGCTTTTCTCAGCCTCATTCTAGGGCTTCTCCTCCTCGGTGTGAACTTCGATATTAGAGCTCTGAGGACATTTTCCTTTAACCCTCTTTTGTCTTTAACAAACACTCCTCTCCCACCTCAGTGACCACATTTATACCCATAACCCCCCGACCTACAGCTTCACCTGGTATGAATGCCTGAATGTGTATTTCATACAGTTGTTAATACAATAGACATTTTTTGGTTTATTAGGCACCGTGCTTGATAGATGACATGGACCCTGCCCTCGTGAGCTCACGGTCAGGTGAGCAGATAGAACCAGGCAACTAGAATGGAGCATGTTGGCAGAGAGAGTTGACACCAGGAAGTATATCAGTTAGGCCTAGGTTTGGCTGTTGGTGACAAAAACCGCATATCACAGCCACATCATCTGGAAATAACCAGTCCAGAGCTGGTATGGTGGCTCCATGATCATCAGAGCCCGGTGCTTTCTGTTTAATGGCTCAGTCATCCTCTGCCATCCTTTTTTTTTTTTTTTTAATTAATTAATTTATTCGACAGAGATAGAGATCACAAGTAGGCAGAGAGGCAGGCAGAGAGAGAGGGGGAAGCAGGCTCCCTGCTGAGCAGAGAGCCCGATGTGGGGCTCGATCCCAGGACCCCGAGATCATGACCCGAGCCAAAGGCAGAGGCTTAACCCACTGAGCCACCCAGGCGCCCCCATCCTCTGCCATCCTTAACACAATGCTCCTTCCTCATTGGCCAGCATGGCTGCTCAAGCTCTCATCATCACGTTTGCATTTCAGTCAGCCGGAAGGAGGAAGGTGTGAAAAACAGTACCCTCCCTTTGAAAACAATTCCTGTAAGTTGCACAAAATACTTCTGCCCATAGGCTGTTGACCAGCACCTAGTCACAGAATCACACCTAGCTGTGAGGAATTTGAGGAAATACGGTTTTTACTCCAGGCCAGCTATGTGCCCCGCTGAAAATCAGAGATTTGTGACTAAGGGCAAGCAGAATAATGGATAGTAGTTAGTATAGTTGTCATTAGATAGTACTACTCAGAAAGTACCCCGAGGAGCTGACACTTAACTTGAATTTTGAGGGATGAATCAGAGTTAGCCTGGCGGGGTAGCATGTTTTAGGCAGTGGGCTGCAAAGCGCATTCTTGGAAATGCAAACTGTTCCAGGTGTCTCCGGCATGGAATGCATCTTGGGGAGTGATGGGAGATACAGATAAGATCACATTCTCTAAGGAGTTTATTTTGGGGGTGAAGTGGCAAGTCCTGGCCCATTCTGAGAAAGAGTCACACCTGGAGGTGGGGCAGGGAGGAGCCAACCTGTGTTAAAATTAGGTTTCTCCAGAGATTAACAGCCTAGGTGTGGCTTGGGTTTAGAAGTCCCTTAACTTTCCTTCTCCCGCCAGGAGTTCCAAGAGATGCCAATTTGCAGCCATGACACACGGTGCCACAAATACATCCACACCTACACGTTCACTCACCTACATATCACACCCAGACCTCCCACTGATGTTTCTGTGTTTGGCGGGGGGTGGGGGGGAGTACGCAGGGCGTCAGGGTTCTCTCAGCCTTAGGAACCTGTGCTTGTGAACTTTGAAAGACAGAGATTTGTCAGGAAGGCTCTGGAAGTTCTAAAGGGAGGCTACAGTACTGAGGTAATCATTTGGAAGCAGTTAGTGGCCGCAAGGCCATTGGCCTCACGAGCTTCCAGTGCTGGTCAAAGGCAGGACATTGCCCACATGAACTTCCAGCTGTGGCACCCTCCCCAGACACATCACCAGGACTTCCAAAGGTTGTGTTTATTTCCCTGGGTTGGTTTTGGTGTTTTTTGTTGTTTTTTTTTTCCCCACCATCAGGGCAAGATAGCGGGGTGTGGAACATCTGGCTCTCTGGAGAACAGACCCAAATCCCTTAACTCTGCCCCTACTGCCCTTTCTGCTCTTGCAGCAAGTAGACAATGACCTTGGCCAGTCCACCTCAGAGAGTTCGGCCGGGAATCCTGAGTACACCAACACTTCCCCACTGCCCACAGAGCTCTCCAGTTCATACTCTCTTCCTCTTCCTATTCCCATAAGACACACACATCAAATACAGACACACCAACACACGTTGCTCAGACCACGGACCCAGATCTCCATCTATCGCCCCATGTACAGTTCTTCACATGCCAAAGTCATATACACACACTACATACGGGCTACATGTGGATGCAGCCCTCCAGCTGCCCACATCACTTAGAGCCCCACACCCACCGCATACATGTATGTGACACATGGTATTCTAACATGCCTATACCTAGCATACACCATGCCACAAATACATCCGTCCCTACACAATCACTTACCTTTTTACACATCACACTCAGACCCCTATTGATGTCAGCTCCTATGTTTGAGGTTACAGGGCCCCTCAGGTTCCCTTATCCGTAGGAATCCTGACCTTCTGAGCTTTGATGGACAGAACTCAGGAGGCGGTCAGAGGGGAGAAGGAAGCACCTACCTCCCCAACCCAAATACATATAATCAGTCCACAGCGAAGAAGGAAGACCAACCTTTCCCCCAGTACCCTGTGGACCCATGTTTGTCCCTGACGTCAGGGACATGGAGTTCTGGGCAGGGTATCCAGTATGGTGCCCTGTCTCTGCCCCCACTGCCCAAGATGTCCTGGGAACAACAGCTGCAGCCAGAAGCCTGGCCCAACAGTGTCATAGTGGCAGTACGGCCCTTATGCAATGGGAACCATGGAATGCGCAGGGCGCCTACAGGAGCTGACTCAGGGGACTTGGGGAACCAGTGGAGAGGAAAGGCCCTGGTGGTTATTGACATCCAGCTGGTGCCAGGTGCCCTGTCCAGACCCCCACAGCCTTATCTCCTATCATTCGCACATCATCTGTTGTCCTACTTTATAGACAAGAGAAGGGGAGCCCAAGTTGTTGCTCGAAGCCTCACAGCCGGTAAGTCGTTGGGTCTTGCCTCGAACCTGGGCTCTATGTCCCTTCAGCACCAGGGCCCTGAGGTGGGGCCGGGATAGAGCTCTAGGAAAGGGGTAATCCCAGAAGCTGATGGGCCATATGGGGCTCTGTTCTCGTCTTTTCCCAGTCTCTCACTCTCCTTCTCACTGGAGGTACAGATTCCTCCTGTTTTTCAAAAGTTTGCATTAAACACCATTTTCCTTTAACAAAAGATACGTTAGTACCTGTTTTTGCTAACCAAAGAAATCCGAAGAGGATTTTTGCTTTTAGGAAAGATGACAAATGGCAAAAAGAGAGCTCTGTGCTTGTTTTGCATCAAGCTGTCAGAGAAGCAGCGTGCACTCCTGGTGGCCAGAGTGGGCCCACCAAGCTCCTTCCCAGGAACCACACTCAGCAGCTCAGCATCAGGCCGCCAGAGACTTGAACTGTGGCCATAAGTGTCTGTGCTTTCTCGTGATTTATCTTACATATACATTAGCAAGATGTGTCCTAAAGCAAGCATATCAGAAAAGGCTAACAGGCTTTTTTGGGCGGTCTGGGAATGCTGAAGAATTTTTCCATATCAACTAATGGCAATTGCTTCTTTATGTAATTTCAGCTTATGAAAGATTTCATAGGAACACAGGGGAAACCTGTAACCAAGGTGGGAGACTTCAGCCCAGGAAAGTGGAGCTGGGGACTGGGAAGGTAGGAAACATGGAGCAGCTGGCCCGTTGGCTCAGATGGTAGAGCATACAACTCTTGATCTCAGGGTCGTGAGTTTGAGCCCCACTTTGGGAACAGAGTTTACTTAAAAAAAAAAAATAATAATAATAATAAAGGGCGCCTCGGTGGCTCAGTCATTAATCGTCCGCCTTCAGCTCAGGTCATGATCCCAGGTCATGATCCCAGGATTCTGGGATAAAGCCCTGCATTGGGCTCCCTGCTCAGCAGGAAGCCTGCTTCTCCATCTCCCACTCCCCCTGCTTGTGTTCTCTCTCTTGCTGTGTTTCTCTGTCAAATAAATAAAATCTTTTAAAAAACACAAAACCTTAAAAATAATAATAAAAGTTTTTTTGAAGGGTGAGTAGGATTTTTTAAAAGGGTGAGTAGGAAACAGATGACTGGGTCGTAAGTTTGGACCCAAGTCCATAGACTAAGCCCATATTAGTCCTAGATATTGAGCCAAAGCTGGTGCTAGGCCTGGAGCTAGAGCTGCAGCTTGCAGCAGGTCAGAGCTAGAATCAGAGATGGGTCTGAGCCAGGAGGCTGGACCTGGAGCAGCTGCGGTCACTGGAGTGAATCCAGGCCAGGCCAGAACCAGGACAGAGGGATGCGAGGTGGAGGCTAAGGTGCTCCCACCGCACACTTGTAGAATCTCTGCACTATGTTAAGTACCAGGCTGGGCCCCGAGGGAGCGATGCATAGAAGCTCATGCCATTCAGGAGGAAAGAGAGACAGGGACACAAAAAATTTTAATCTAGGGCACACTAGACTTTGGCTAAAGGACTCTCCATGTAGCCGGGCTTTCAAAGGTGGCCAGCACTTCACTCAGCAGAGGTGGACGAGGGAGGTTGCGGTAGGCCAAGTTGGCATTGGCAACCCAGGTCCAGAGGTGAGAAACCCCAGCCCAGGGCTTGCTCAGAGGAGGGTGAGCTGGCATTCTGTTTCACTGGAATGGGCCAGGGAACAGTGAGCTGAGGCTGGCCAGGCTAGTGACCAGAGCCCAGGGAGTCTGACGAATGTGTGGGAATGTGTGCTTTATCTAGAGGGCACTGGGACATCACTGGCAGGTTTTAGGGACAATGACGAGGTCAGACTTGTGTTTGAGAAGAGCCCTTTGGCTGCTGGTATGGGCAAGGGCCTCGAGATGGGAGTGGGAGAGCTGGAAGGCAGGGAGACCAAGGAGGAGGAAGCTGATGCCATAGCGAGGGCAGGAGATGGTAAGGCCAAAGCTGGGCAGTCACTCCAGGACTGGAGGGAAGGGGACAGATGCTAGGTCTGTAGAGAGGGTATGATTAATGGAATTTGGTGATCAATTTGGTTGCGTATGAGGAAGACGGTGAAGCCTAGGAGAACACCCAGGACAGAGCTCAAGTGTCAGGGAGGTTGAGAGGCCATTGCCATAGTGGGGTCACCCCAGGAGAAACTATAGGGACAGAACCTGTACTCCAGCCTGTCCTCCCAACTTGGCCTCTCACCAGCTGCATGTCCCTGGCCTGTTATTTATGCCTTCTGAACCTCAGTATTTTTCTTTTGTAGAATGGGGAAATTTTTATTTCCTTCACAGAGTTTTTATGAAGATTAGACAAAATACATATGACGGTATATGGCACAATTCATTTTTCAAAGCTCAGCCATGCCCCAGCTCAGATCTCTGGCTCCCAAGAAAGATCGCTGGCTTCTATCAGTGATAGTTGCAATACCTCCTGGTCACAAGGGGTGACTTAGCCTGATCCGAAGGTATCCTACCAAGTGACAGACAACTCCGGGTACCTCCGGTCTCCCAATTGCCGTACCACTGAGAAGAATATCCTGGGTACTCTGTTTGCTTATTCTCCAGCCAGTGGGGCCCAGCTGCTCTCCTCCTCTGAGCTCCTCTTCCCAGTGGGGTCCCAGAGGCCCACCAAGTGACGCTAGGGGAATGAAGGAACTTCTGGAGGATACTTAGATGTCCTGAACCAGACTGGGGTCTTGCCCCACCTCACCCTCCGTTGGGCTACAGCAGGCTTTAGTCAGACTGCCTCCTCCCCACCCATCCCTCTGTCCACCTGTGCAGGGAGGTCTTTAAGAGTGGTCCTGTCCTGCAAGACAGAGGCAAAGTCCACCCAGGGAGGCACCTGGCCCCAGCACATTCTCCCAGGCTCCTCTCCTTTTCCTCTAACATCCTTCTAATGAGGGTGCCTGGGTGGTTCACATGGTTAAGTGTCTGCCTTCGGCTCAGGTCATGATTCCAGGGTCCTGGGATCAAGCCCCATGTCAGGCTCCCTGCTCAGCAGAGAGCCTGCTTCTCTCTCTCCCTCTGCTGCTCCCAGCAACCCCCGCGCCCCACACACAAGGTTTGTGCTTGCTCCCCTCTCACTCTCTCTCTTTATCTCAAATAAATAAATAAAATCTTAAACAAAACAAAACATCCTTCTAATCCCTTAAACGTCCTTAATCCCTTAATGTTAACAGGTCCTCAGGGGCCATCCTGGGCCTCCTGCTCTCCCCACATATCCACAGGCCTCCTGTGTCACCAACATTGCACCCTAAGGTCACCTCTTTCTCCTGAGCACTGGACCTCCTTTATCCTACTGATCTAATGGCGAACCCAGACTCTTAGACCCCATGTGGCTAAAACAAACTCATTCTCCCCCACTGGACCCTCAGCTCACTGAATGGGTCTTCCTTCCACCCTTTCTCCTAGGCCTCATCTCTTTCGCCTCCGCATCCCACATCCCATCAGTTCTAAACACCTGTCACCTGTCTGCTTCTCCTGTCCATCTCTTTCCTATTTCCTGCTAAGGTGTCCACATCTTATACCCCATCACTTCCGGCCTCTAGCCCAGCCGAGAAAACTCAAAGGGCCACAGATCTTTTCCTTGATTCAGGGGACTCGAATGGCATAAACTGCCTCATTCTGACATGTTTGAGAAATCTTTTAGAAGAAGAATATGTTCCAGAAGGCAACATTTAAAAATCAGACAATCAATAATCACAGCTTAAATATAATATCTGCCTTTCAAAATAAACTTGTCTTGCAGACCTTTGCAACAGTGGAATTGCCTAAGAGATTTTTTTTTCCTGGTACAATAATTAACACCACTTTGCAAAAGGCATGCAAAAATACAACATAAAAAAGACCACTGCCTCTAGCATAATACAATAACAGCTTATGAAACACAAGCTTCCAAAAGGAGGAAAAAAGAGAGAGAGAAAGAGAAGGAAAAAGAAACACAAGCTTCCCAGACCTTCAGTCTTTTTAAAAGAAGCCAAAATCTGAGTTTTAGATAAAAATCTCACAATTTTAAATGTTAGCAATCAGTTTTCAAAAAATTTTAAAACCAGCATTCAGGCTCCAGTATGCAACTTTGGGCCCTTCTAAGCATGTCTTCCACACTGCTCTTGAAATGATCTTTTGCAATAATAAAAAAAATTTTTTTTTTTTTAAAATCCTGCACTTGGGCGCCTGCCTGGCTCAGTTGGAAGATTATGCGACTCTGGATCTCGGGGTTCTGAGTTCGAGCCCCACTCGAACTCAGAGTGTAGAGACTACTTAAAAATAAAATCTTTAGGGGCACCTGGGTGGCTCAGTGGGTTAAGCCTTTGCCTTCGGTTCAGGTCATGATCCCAGAGTCCTGGGATCCAGCCCAGCATCGGGCTCTCTGCTCAGCAGGGAGCCTGCTTCCACTTCTCTCTCTGCCTGCCTCTCTGCCTACTTGTGATCTCTGCCTGTCAAACAAATGAATAAAATCTTAAAATAAAAATAAACAAAATCTTAAAAAAAAAAATCCTACACTTAATGAATGCTTACCCGTTCCAGACTGGTTCCAAATGCTTCACATGCAACTCATTTAATCCCACACTCCACACGCTAGAGCCCAGAGGGGTCAAGTCATTTGCTCGAGTTACACAGCTAATAAGTGTAGGAGCCCGGATTCCAACCCAGCCATCTGACCACAGAGCCACGAACTGGGAGGGTCGTTGGGATCACCGACTGTTTTTGCGCTCCGGCTTCTGCCGCAGCTTAATAATTGATGGATGCATATACAAATGAATGAAAGTGCAGCTGTAGTCCCCTCTGCCCAGTTACTACCTGCCTGACTGCCGGCGGGCCTCCCCAACAGCCGACGCCAGGAACGCGCGCCGGGGGGTGCCAGGCCGGCCAGCGGGGAGCGGGGCTCGCACAATGCAGGTGCCGGCCGCTCCCTCCCTTCCGCTGCTTTGAGGCTCCGGGACAGCCCCCGCCGCGGCTTCCTGCGCACAGCCCCCGGCCTTAGACGTCCGGGGGCAGGCCCTCCCGCCCGCGAAGCGCGGGCCCTGGAGTTGGAGTGCGGGGGCGGTGGTGGAAGCGCGTAAGGAGGAGGCGACCTTGCCTGGCACTGGAGGGGGGCCAGGTTTCCAGTCCCGCGGTTCTCTTCCTGGCTGTGCTCTTGGGGCAAGTGGACCAGCGGTACCACCACGGATTTTTTGGCCTCCTGGCCCTGCCCTGCCCGCCCTCCCTCCTTGACATAGAGAGCATTAGGGTGGTCAGGCACTCAGAGCCAATTTAAATTCAGCCCCCACCCCACCCGCCCTCCGCAAGTCTGAAAATAACACCAGCTTCTACATCATGGAACACCTTGGAGGTGACTGAATCACGGGCTGAGAGCTTTGCATGGGTAATCTCACGTAATCTTCACAACAGCCAAGCTGATGATTCTTCTTATCCCTATTTCACAAGTAAGGAGACTGAAGAGGGGTTGGGTTAAGCCCTGTTCTCAGGACAGGTGGCAAGGGCCAAGACAGAGCCCAGATCTGTCTGACTCAAGTTATCCCTACGCTTGGTGCTGCAGTGTTCCTGCCCAGCAGCTCCAACATTTCCGCCCAGGGACTTGCACCAGTCCTGGGGGTAGGGACCAGGGCAGGTGCTTCCCTGGCCTTCCTGAAGCTCCCCTTTCTGAGGGGGAATGCTTTCTAGTGCTGGATGATCCAGAAACTCACTTCATTTCTGCGCGGACAGAAAGGCATGCCCCAGCCCTTGAGCGCAAACAGGTTTTAGGTGGTGGGAACAGCCTGCACAAAGCCTGGGCTGACATTGGCAGAGGACCTCTGGGCCAAGCCACGAAGACAACACAACAATGCTTTCTGCTGCTGTACCCCTACGCCTCTGCCTGCTGAAACTGGGTGCTTCAACCATGGGGACCTCTCTGAGGGTGTTTGTTGGCAAGACCACCGGAAAAACCCATCTCCCCTCCCCCTGCCCAAGACCTCATGTGGGAGAGGCTGAGGCAGTGATGTCCCAGTAAATATTTAGCAACTGGCACAGGATGGGGGGGGGGGAGGTGGGGAGAAGACCCGATTTGTAGCATTTGCAGGTTTTCATGGAACAAAGATCCCACTGTGGCCAATCTCAGCCTACCACAGTTGAAACTGGACAGTAGCTGTCCATTGCACAGTACTTCCTCCATAGCAGATCTAATAGAGAGATGGTAGTAAAATAAGTAGGGAAAGATGAGTTTGGAGTACTTACTGCCTTTGTTTTTAATATAATTTAGGTGTCAATGTATAGAGTTTAATTTTTAATGACCATGTTTCACAACCAACTCGCCGGATTCCTGAAAATGCAACAGTTGGATCCTGGGGAGATGATAGATGTTGATGCCAGCACCACACTGCGCCAAGGTCCCCCAGGTCCCAGGCTGGCAGTTCCAAACGGCCCTCCTGCCTCAGGGCTCCTATACACAGGATTCCCCAGCTCTAGCCTGGGTTTCCCTCTAGTGGACAGAAGAGTCATTCCAGGTGATTCTCTCGCTCCACCTGTGTCCAGAGCTCAGCCGCCACCACCAACCCCACCCCACCACCCCAGAGGGTGTGGATGAGGCTGACAATCCCTCATGGGAAAAGTTTCTTAATGAGGGTCCGTATGGCTTCAAAATTGTCCTCAGACACTAGGCACTTGGCATGCCTCCTCTCTGAGGGGCAGTGCCAGGGGGCCCTGTGGGCTTTAGCAATTATCACAATCTCTAGAGCTTCTCAAAAGCCCCATCTCATCCCCCAGGTGGCAGCTCAGGCTGGCTACATCAGCCCTTCAAGTTTGGAGCCCACCCTCCATCAAGTCTAAGAAGACAAACTGCTTTTTCTGTTTGCATTAGGCGTTAAGATTTCCCCCAACTCATAGTCCTCTGGGGAAATGCTGAAGGAAACATTTCCTATGTGTTGCGCACATGAGAAAATGGACTCACTTAGACGTGGAGCTAGGGCTCAGGACTTCCTCTCTTGCATTATGCATGACGACTCTCTTCTTCCAGAAGTGACCTTTCCAGGGGCACCTTGGTGGCTCAGTGGGTTAAACCTCTGCCTTCAGCTCAGGTCATGATCTCAGGGTCCTGGGACCGAGCCCCGCATCGGGCTCTCTGCTCGGTGGGGAGCCTGCTTCCCCCTCTCTCCCTCTGCCTGCCTCTCTGCCTACTTGTGATCTTTCTCTCTATCAAATAAATAAAACCTTCAAAAAAAAAAAAAAGAAGAAGAAGTGACCTTTTCCAAGGCATAGATAGATCTGTCACGCTTCCACTCACAAATCTCCTATAATTCTTCATTGCTCATTATCCTCAGCCCACGCTCCTTAGACAGGCACTCGAGGCCTTGGTTGAGACTCCATCCATACTGTTTACCTGAAATTGCCAAAGAAGGAAACAGAAGAAAACTGACATTTAAAAAAATTCTCCTCTGGGCCACGCACTTTGCTAAACACTGCAAATACAGGTTTCTTCCACTATCTCAATGTAGAAAGTTCCTAGGAAATCTTTCATAAGCCCAGCCAGTATAAAGTGAAAGTATTCTCTGCATTCTGAAAGTTCACATTATGCTTTTTGCTTCTATGAAAGAATTATATTATTACAGTAGAGGCTTTTTTTTTTTTTTAACATACTCCTCTGGGCACCTGGGTGGCTCAGTCAGTTAAGTGTCTGCCTTCAGCTCAGGTCATGATCCCAGGGTCCTGGGATTGAGCCCAGGGAGCCTGCTTCTTCCTCTCCCTCTTCCTCTTCTTCCCTCCCACTCATGCGCTCTCTTTCCCCCCACCTTAGATAAATAAAAATAAAATAAAATAATTTTTTAAAGATTTTATTTTTATTTATTTGAGAGAGAGACAGAGAGAGAGAGCACATGAACAGGAGGAGGGGCAGAGGGAGAAGCAGACTCCCCGCTGAGCGGGGAGCCCAATGTGGGGCTGATCCCAGGACCCTGAGATCATGACCTGAGCCCAAGGCAGCTGCTTAACCGACTGAGCCACCCAGGTGTCCCAAAAATAAAATCTTTTAAAACAAGAAAAAAGAAAAGTGAAATCCTCCTCAGATTTCTTTCAGTTAGTGAAACCAAATACTAATGTACTTTCAAAAAGTGAGGGTTGCCTTGTAGTAACTTATTTCTCCAATAATGCTGCTAGGCAGGGCATTTTACAGATGAGAAAATTGAGAGGCAGTACCACCTGATTCGGTGTGACACAACTAGCAGAGAAATGTTGTATTCAGCCTACTTCTCTTTACTCTTGAAAGCTGCTCTTGTCTCTTTAGGCCTGGCCCCTCCCTTGGATGGATGCAGTGTAAAGTCTAAAATCTTCAGAACAGGGGTGCCTGGGTGGCTCAGTTGGTTAAATGTCTGCCTTTGGCTCAGGTCATGATCTCAGGGTGCTGGGATGGAGCCCCACATCAGGCTCCCTGCTCACTGGGGAGCCTGCTTCTCCCTCTCCTCCCTGCTCCTCCTCTCTCACTATCTCTGTCTTTCTCTCTCCAGTAAATACATAAAATATCAAAACAACAACAACAACAAAACAAAATCTCCAGAACCTTTTCTCACTGCACTGAAAACAAGGCCACATTCCTTAGGGTTCTAAGAAAAGGACAGCTTTTCAGTGAAACTCGAGCAGAGGTAATAGAGCCACAGACAAGGGATAAGAAATCAGATTTTTATCTGATTAAATTCTTCTGGTATTGGTGCCAGAGTCCTTCCTCTCCCTTCCATCCCCCTTCTTTCCCCTTCCTTCTCCCCAACTCTCCCTTCTCATCGTCCCTCACCTTTATCTTCTTAACTTCAGCTGGAATTCTAGACATCTGTAAGGCTCAGATCAAATTTCCTTTCTCCAGAAAACCCTCTCAGAGCATCTGACTCAGGAATCTGCCTAATGAAAGTGAGAGCTCTTGCAGTTTCAAACGAAGAGGAGATTTCTGGCTGAAACTTCACCAGACCCAGTCCTAAAAATCCACAAATGGCAGTAAGAGGACTGGGGGGAAAAAACTATAAACTCACAAGGGAAGGGAATGAATGACTGTTTAATGGTCACAGGGTTTACTTTGGGGGTGAAGAAAATGTTCTAGAATTAGTGGTGATGGTTGCACATACAAAAAAAGAAAGAAACGAATGGGAGAACCTGGACCCTTGCCTCACACCATATACAAAATTTAACTTAAATCGATCAAAGACCTAAATGTAAGAGCTAAAACTATGAAACTCTTGGAAGAAAACAGGAGTAAATCTACATTGCCTTGGACTTGGCAATGGATTCTTAAATATGATGCCAAAAGGCACAACAACAGAGAAAATTGATTAATTTCATCAAATTAAAAACTTTTTTTTAAAGAAACTTTTTTTTTTAAAGATTTTATTTATTTATTTGACAGAGAGACAGAGAATACAAGTAGGCGGAGAGGCAGGCAGAGAGAGAGGGGGAAGCAGGCTCCCTGCTGAGCAGAGAGCCTGATGCGGGGCTCGATCCCAGGACCCTGGAATCATGACCTGAACTGAAAGCAGAGGCTTAACTCACTGAGCCACCAGGTGCCCCTCAAATTAAAAACTTTTGTGCTTTAAAGAACATTGTGAAAAAAGTGAAAAGACAATTCACAGAATGGAAGCAAATATTTGCAAATCATATATCTGATATGGGTGTGGAATCCAAGACTATATGAAGACCTCTTACAACTCAATGACAAAAAAGATCAACAACCTGATTAAAAAATGGGCAAGGGGGAGGGGTGCCTGGGTGGCTCAGTGGGTTAAAGCCTCTGCCTTTGGCTCAGGTCAAGATCTCAGGGTCCTGGGATCCAGCCCTACATCGGGCTCTCTGCTCAGCAGGGAGCCTGCTTCGCCCACTCTCTCTCTGCCTGCCTCTCTGCCTACTTGTGATCTCTGTCTGACAAATACATTAATAAAATCTTTTTTTAATAAAATGGGCAAAGCAGGGAGCCTGGGTGGCTCAGTTGGTTGTTAAGTATCCAGCTCTTGATTTCAGCTCAGGTCATGATCTCAAGGTCATGATCTCAGGGTCATGAGATCAAGCCCCGAGTTGGGGTCTGCACTGGGTGTAGAGCCTGCTAGAAATTCTCTTTCCCTCTGCACCCCTCATCCCCTTCTTTCTCTCTCTCTCTCTTAAAAAAATGGGGAAAGGATCTGAATAGACATTCTCAAAGAAGAGACACTAATGGTGAATAAATACATGAAAAGATATTCAATATTATTAGTTGTTAGAGGAATGCAAATCAAAACCACAATGAATACTATTTCACACCCATAAGATGGCTATAATAGTAACTGAAAAGAATAAGTGTTGGCAAGGATGTGGAAAAATTGTCATCCTTATACATTACCACTGGGAAATGTAAAATGGTGCAGTCTTGGTAGAATAAATACAATCTCTTAAGAAACAGAAATTAAAGGGGTGCCTGTGTGGCTCAGTTGGTTAAGCATCTGCCTTTGGCTCAGATCATGATCCCAGGGTCCTGAAATCCAGTCCTGCACTGGGCTCCATGCTGTAGGGGAACCTGCTTCTCCCTCTCACTCTGTCTGCCACTCCCCATGCTTGTGTTCACTTTCTCTCTCTCTCTGTCAAATAGCTTTTTTTTTAAGATTTTATTTATTTATTTGACAGACAGAGAACACAAGTAGGCAGAGAGGCAGGCAGAGAGAGAGAGAGAGAAGCGGGCTCTGCACTGAGCAGAGAGCCCGATGTGGGGCAGGCACCCCAATAAAATCTTTTTTAAAAAAGAAATTAGGTGCACCCGGGTGGCTCAGTGGGTTAAAGCCTCTGCCTTCGGCTCAGGTCATGATCCCGGGGTCCTGGGATCGAGCCCCGAATCGGGCTCCCTAATCACCAGGGAGCCTGCTTCCTCCTCTCTTTCTGCCTGCCTCTCTGCCTACTTGTGATCTCTGTCTGTCAAATAAATAAATAAAATCTTAAAAAAAAAAAAAAAGAAAGAAAAAGAAATTAAAAATATGTAATGGTCAAAATTTTTTTTAAATCAATAGCAGATTGGAAGTTGAGGAAACCTCCCAAAAAGTCAAATGAAACACACAGATGTAGAAATGAGAGAGAAGATAAGAAAAGGATAGCAGGAGTTTCAGAAGGAGAGAAGAAAATAGTGAAGGGGGAATTTTTCAAAAATATAATTACAGGGAAAAAATATATATATATATAATTACAGAATGAATTGGTTTCCAGATTAAAAAGTTTGGGGCAAGAAATGCAAAAAGATCCTGCAACGCAATTCTAGATACTAACTGCAGAGTTAGGCCGAACTTCACAGGTCAAGGGCACAGTCCTCCATGAGACTGCCCTCACTTCAGACACCAGCTGCAAGCTCAGGGTTTCCCAGGCCACCGACACTTATAACCGACTGGCTACAAATTCATGAGTTCCTACTACCCCTTCAAGTTTGATAACTCACTAGAACAACTAACAGATCTTAGGGAAATGGGATACTAATGCTTACAGATTTATTATGGCAAAAAGGATACAAATCAGGATCAACAAAAAGAAGAGACACAAAGGGCAAGGTCTTGGAGGGTCCCAAACATGAAACTTCCAGTTCTTCTTCCTGTGGAGTCAGAATGTATCACCCTCCCAATAAACATGTATGTGTAATAACATATACAGAGCATTGTTAACCAGGAAAGTTCACCAGAGCTTTAGTGTCTAGTTTTTACTGGGCTTTCATTAGGTAAACAGACCTAACTAATCATTGTTCATATCAGTCTCCAGCCCCCTTTCCCCTTCCAGAGGTCAGACTGATATCACATGACCCAAACCCCAACCCTCTAATTACTTGGTTGGCTTTTCTTCCTTTCTTTCTTTTTTTTTTTTTTTTTAAGATTTTATTTATTGACACAGATCGAGAGACAGCAAGAGAGGGAAGCAGGGGGAGCAGGAGAGGGAGAAGTAGGCTCCTTGTTGAGCAGGGAGCCAATGTGGGGTTTGATCCCAGGACGCTGGGATCATGACACGAGCCAAAGGCAGATGCTTAACGACTGAGCCACCCAGGCACCCCAATGGTTGGCTTTTCTTGCCTGCTCAAACCCTATCTGGGGTCCCTTAACTATCTGGCTATCCAGCTTATCTAATTTAACATATCTTAAACAATCTAGAGGCCCACCATAAGTAATCCATTAGCATAAACTATCAAGGCCCTTTATGAATAATAAACAAAGTCCTATTGCTTGGCCAATTCCAGGGATATAGAGGCTACCTCCCAGGGACTGGAGACAAGGTCCTATCAAATTCTTTATTATACAACAGACCCAACATTTTTTTCATTTATCAATGAAAAAATTCAGAACATCAGGGACAAAGAATATACCCTAAAAGCTTCCAGAGAGAGAAACAGGTCACCTACAAAGGTTTCAAATGATATCAACCTTGAGCGCCTAGATGGCTCAGTTGGAAGTCCACCTGACTCTTGATCTTGGGTTTATAAGCTCGAGCCCCACACTGGGTGTGGAAATAACCTAAAAATAAATAAACTTCAAATGATAACGACTTCAAAGGCAACATTGGTTGCTAAGAAACAGGAAAGCAATACCTTTAAATTTCTGAGGGAAAATTATTTCTAATCTGGCATTCTATAACCAACCATACTATCAACCAAAGATGAAAAGTACAATAAAGACAATTTCAGAAATGCAAAGTCTCAAAACTTTTACTTCCCAAGGACCTTTACTCAGGCACTACAGAAAGGTGTGCTCCAACAATGTGAGGAAGTCAATCAGGAAAGTAAAAGCAGTGAGTTCCAGAAAACAGGGGAGCCAATGCAGGAGAGAAACAGAGGGAATTTCCAGAACGATGGTGAAGGGAAGTTACTGAATAACAGTTGTGACGAGGCCTAGACTCAATCAAGAAATTCAGATTAGAACAGGAAGATAAAGATAAAGTGTTCCAAAGGGTATGTTTCCAAAAAAAAAGGATCTGATAGATTGATTACTTGCTTGATGGGTTTGACTACATGAAGTGATCTTTGTAGCTCAGGTGGGAATGTGTAGGGTTAAATTTATCATATATAAATAGAAATCTACACAAAGGAAAAAAATGAAATAATCTGACTCAGAAAAAAATGTGCAAGAAGGAAAATGTAGTCAGAGTGCTCCATAGTCATATAGTCAAAATATTTAACACTTAAAGTTAAATATAATTATATTTATATGTAAATATAATTATATTTATAATAAATATAAATATTTAATATTTTAAAATCTAACTGGGAGAATAAGGGAATGCCAAATATATGGGCATGGGAAAGGAAATATAAGAGCTACATCTTCTATTATAGAATGTCGATAGGAATTTAAAGATTTTATTTATTTATTTGACAGACAGCGATCACAAGTAGGCAGAGAGGCAGGCAGAGAGAGAGGAGGAAGCTCCCTGCTGAGCAGAGAGCCCAATGCTGGACTCAGTCCCAGGATCCTGAGATCACAACCTGAGCCGAAGACAGAGGCTTAACCCACTGAGCCACCCAGGTGCCCTCGATAGGAATTTAAAAATCAGGAAAAACAGATTATATTGGTCAAAATATGGAAGTAAATATTACGGACAAAAAACAGGTAAAAGAGGGGCACCTGGGTGGCTCAGTGGGTTAAAGCCTCTGCCTTCAGCTCAGGTCACGATCCCAGAGTCCTCAGATCAAGCTCTGCTCAGCAGGGAGCCTGCTTCCCCCACTCTCTCTCTGCCTGCCTCCCTGCCTACTTGTGATCTCTGTCAAATAAATAAATAAAAATATTTTAGGGGCGCCTGGGTGGCTCAGTGGGTTAAAGCCTCTGCTTTCGGCTCAGGTCGTGATTCCGGGGTCCTGGAATGGAGCCCCGCATCCGGCTCTCTGCACAGCGGGGAGCCTGCTTCCCTTCCTCTCTCTGCCTGCCTCTCTGCCTACTTGTGATCTATCTGTCAAATAAATAAATAAAGTCTTTTAAAAAATATTTTAAAAAAAGAAAAAAAACAGCTAAAAGAGTAGTTTTCTTTGGGGACTGAGAATCAGGGGCGATGAGGGCAGGGCAGAAGACACCCTTTCTTTTTTTTTTTTTTTTTAACCTTGTCATACACTTATTTGATGTTTTAAAACCATATACATGTATTATTTCAATTTAAAATGTTTTAAGAAAAATAAAGAAGGTGAAAAATTGAGTGTTGCTAAGATAGCACTTGTTATGTTAGGGAATTCATATCATCATCCTGGGTCCAGATATCACCTCAGAAAACAAAGCTGTTAGCCCTAAAAGCAGCAGCATCTCTATGGAACAGATACACATAAACAGGCTCATGAGACTGATGTTTCAAATCAGATGCCAATTCATTAATTTCTAAGGGGAAGCAGGGCTTTGAAAAAGGCTAGATCTTCTTGTTCACTGATGAGTGCATTCTCTCCCTATGGGCGGATCTACATAGGGAACAGAGTGATTTTCAGTAGGTGGATTGGTGATCCAAAGCACAGGTAAGGGGGGCGGTGAAACCACTGGGTGGTTTCAAAGAATGGGGACTCCATCTCCCTTGTTCTTGGACCAGCATCTTTGTCCCCAGACAGCACTAGGATAGACAGTTTAGTAACTGCCTTGACAACCCTTAAGGCTCTCTGCTTCATTGGCTATCTAGACTCCTCTTAACTGGCCCTTCCTTCTTTTTTTTTTTTTAAGATTTTTTAAAATTTATTTGACAGAGAGAGACACAGCGAGAGAGGGAATACAAGCAGGGGGAGTGGGAGAAGGAGAAGCAGGCTTCCCACTGAGCAGGGAACCCGATATGGGGCTCCCTCCCAGGACGCTGGGATCATGACCTGAGCCGAAGGCAGAGGCTTAATGCACTGAGCCACCCAGGCTCCCCTGGTCCTTCCTTCTTTTTTCCTTTCTTTTCTTTTCTTTTTTCTTTTTTCTTTAATTTTCTTTTCTTTTCCTTTCCTTTTCTTTCTTCCTTTCCTTCTTTCTTTCTCTCTTAAGATTTTATTTATTTATCTGACAGAGAGTGAGATAGTAAGAGAGGGAACACAAGCAGGAGTAGTGGGAGAGGGAGAAGCAGGCTTCCTACTGAGCAGGAAGCCCTATGTGGGGCTCTATCCCAGGACAGTGGGATCATGACCTGAGCTGAAGGCAGCTGTTTAAAGACTGAGCCACCCAGACGCCCCATGTACCCCATGTACCGTCTTTCCTTCTTTCTTTCTTCCTATCTTTCTCTCTTTCTTTCTTTCTTAAAAGATCATTTATTTATTTATTTGACAGAGAGAGATCACAAGTAGGCAGAGCAGCAGGCAGAAAGAGCAAGGGAAGCAGGCTCCCCACTGAGCAGAGAGCAGGATGCAGGGCTTGATCCCAAGACCCTGGGATCATGACCTGAGCCAAAGGCAGAGGCTTATCCCACTGAGCCACCCAGGCACCCCAAGGCACCCTCTTTCTTTCTTTCTTTCTTTTTTTTTTTTTTTGGTTTATTTGACAGACAGAGATCACAAGTAGGCAGAGAGGCAGGCAGAGAGAGAGGAAGGGAAGCAGGCTCCCTGCTGAGCAGAGAGCCCAATGCGGGACTCAATCCCAGGACCCCGAGATCATGACCCGAGCCGAAGGCAGCGGCCCAACCCACTGAGCCACCCAGGCGCCCGGCACCCTCTTTCTTTAAGCGGCTTTAATGCCTTTATTCTGGAGGCATCTGGGTGGCTCAGCCGGTTAAGCATCTGACTTCAGCTCAGGTCATGATCTTGGGGTCTTGGGATCGAGCCCGAATCAGCTCCTTATCGGGCTCCCTGCTCAGTGAGGAGTCTGCATCTCCCTATGCCTCTGCCCCTCCTGCCCACCCCTGCTTGCTCTCTCTCTCTATCCAATAAATAAAGAAAATCTTTTTTAAAAATACAATTTTTCAGGTTACAGTCTAGACTCGGTCTGATAGTTGTTTTGTCTGCCTCAGCCAGGTTGGCACATCTCTCCATCACAACATTAGAAACTTATGTCCAACCAAACAGGCAACACATTTACAAAGCACCCGTGATGTGCGAGGCTTTGCTCTAAGCCCTGGAGTTACGAGTGGCCAAGAAGACTGACATTAGTCTCTGCCCTCAGTCTGGTAAGGAAGACAGACATTAAACAAACTGTACAGCTTTCGGCCACTGTGAAGCTGGAAAGGTAAGATTCTAACTCAACCAGGGATGTCAGATCTCATTGTCCTCTTCCTCTTTGACTTTTCCCCCAGAACCCCTCAATAAAATGGTTTGATCCCCTCCCCCCACCAAAAAAAAAAAAAGTGTGCAAAGTGAAGGAGCAAACCAACTCTCAGAGACAATTTACTTTATCCTAGTTCTTGATGTGGGGGTCACCTCATGGATGCCCCCGGATATCACCTACTACAATCTTACAGCACAATCCTAGGGCTGTCTGCTGAATCATGGGGAAGGGCTGTTGAGTAAGGATTTCATCCGGATAGAGAGAGGACACCCATTTTCCAAGCATAGAATCCCAATATCCTGTAGATTCTATATCCCAAATCCTTCCAATAAGGAAGGATTTTATGCTTAAATTTATCCGGGGGTGGTTTCTGTCATGTAGAACCAAGAATCCTGACTGGTACAGCAACCATCTCAGACATCCATACACCAGAGAGCAAGTTGCCAAAAGGCAGTTCCAAACCCTCTGCCTTAGGACTGCAACCAAACCTGGAACCTTTCTGACCTGCACTTTCATTCAGTACAAAGCAGGGCACACAGACTGTCGCAAGAAAAATCTGGTTGGCTGAGTCACTCACTACGTCCAGAAGTATCTGCCAGAAGCTGTTCTCCATACTGAGGCTACAAAGCTAGTAAGAACTAGTTGTTGCCCTCAAAGATGTCCCACAAGCATTTTAGACCTATATTCAAAACTGAGGGTGTCATCTTCCCTGCCTTTTCTCCCAACCCTTACATCAACTCACACTTTGTGTATGCTCCACCACAATGAACTGCTTACACTTCTCACTTCCCTCTGCTGGGATGTCAACAGCGAGTACTTTGGTGTTCTTAGACCACAGGAGTGGGAGGAAAAGAGACAGCTGGCAATCTGGCTGCTGATTGTAGACAGTGACCAGACCTTGCATGCCACATAGAACATTCTAGATACATTGGCTGCTAACCCAAATTACTTTACTTGGCCTAAATAGAATGACCATATAGTTTAGCTTTTCTTTTCCCACGAAAGGCATAGAAGATGGATGACATTTCAAAGGGCTTATATGTCCATCATTTTGGCCATAGATGCAACTGCAGGCAATGGTCCCATTTTACAGATAAGCAAACAGAGGCTTCAAGTGACTTGGCCCACAGCTAGTAAATAGCAAAGCAAAGGCATGAATGAAGTTTCTCAACTCCAAATCCCCCATTTTCTTTCCTCTAGTACTTTAGCTCCTACGGAGCTGTTTTGTGTGTAGTGTGAGAGAAGGGAGATTCAACCCAGACCAAAACCCCGGGAAAAAATTCTCCTCCTCACCACCAGTGCACCAGGGCTAACTAAGTCTTTACTTGCCTCTCTTCTTGGCCTGGTGCCTTCCCTACTCTATCTTCTTAAAGAAATCCTCACAATACCCTCGTAAGGTAAGTATTACCATCCTTTATTTTATAGATGAAACTGAAGCTTAGAAATGTTAAGTTTCATGCTCCAAAGTCCGGAACCTTCCTACCTCGCTTCTCTGAGGTCCAGATCTGGACCACCGCAGTAAAGAAACTGGCCAACAGGTGATAAAGAGGTTACCCGGGACCAGTCCCACTTCAGGGCTGAGGGCCGCCAGGTGGCGCGGTGGAGGTGCGTCAGTCCCCCCAACCTACACCCGGCCGCAGAAGCACCTGAAATAAGCCAGCCAAGCGGGCTCGAGGGGCGGGGCAGGGAGTAGCCCTATTCCCTAGCCCAGAGTGGACAAGGAGTGCGCCTTCAGTTTGCATGCCGGGGACCGCCCAAGCCTAGCTGAAGAGTCACGCCTCCACCAGACGACCCTCAAACTGTGTCATTTCGCTGCTGCCCTGCACGACCCAGCGTGCAATTCATTTTGGGGATCCAGGGAATAGAATAGAGTGGGAGAGAGCAGCCAGGAGGGGTGGGGCGGAGACTCTACTGCCCCCACCTGTCGGGGGCGGGGAGGGGGCGGGGAAGGGGCGGGTCCTGCCCCGTAGGGTCCGCCCCCGGCCCCAGAGCCCCGGGCGCGCGACGAGATATAAGGCAGCCGGAAACAATGCGCCTGCATCTCGCGCTCCCGCGCAGATCCCGGGAGCGTCCGGGCCGTCGTGCGCGAGCGAGGACGGGGGCGCGCGCGCGGGGGGGCGCGCTTTTGAGTGCGGGGCGCGCGCTCGGCGGCGCGCATGTGCCTGTGTGCGGGCTGCCGGGCTGCCCCGAGCCGGCGGGGAGCCGGTCCGCTCCAGGTGGCGGGCAGCGGGAGCGAGGTGAGGCTACGGGCGGCCGGGAAGCGGGCTGCAGGCTGCCTCCTGGGCACCACGCGCCCCCACCCGGCCCGGCCGGGCCTTGGGAGCTGCGCTCCGGGCGGCGCTGGCAAAGTTTGCTTTGAACTCGCTCCCCGCAGCCGAGTCCGCGCGTTGTGAGCCGCTTCCCTGGGCGCGCCGACTCAGGGCTGGGCTTCCCGGGACGCGAGGGAAGGGCGCGGGCTGCCAGGCGGGAGGTTGGGGAGGGACGAGAGCCTGGCAGCCGGCTGTGCAGGGGGACCTGGGGACGCCTTCTTTCCCGGCCCGCACACCATCAGCCAGTCCCCTTCCCTCCCGCAGGGAGCGGACATGGACTTCGACTCGTACCAGCACTATTTCTACGACTATGACTGCGGGGAAGATTTCTACCGCTCCACGGCGCCCAGTGAGGACATCTGGAAGAAATTCGAGCTGGTGCCGTCGCCCCCCACGTCGCCGCCCTGGGGCTCGGGTCCAGGCGCCGGGGACTCAGCCCCTGGAATTGGTCCCCCGGAGCCTTGGCCCGGAGGGGGCGCCGGGGAAGAGGCGGAATCCCGGGGCCATTCGAAAGCTTGGGGCAGGAACTACGCCTCCATCATCCGTCGTGACTGCATGTGGAGCGGCTTCTCCGCCCGGGAACGACTAGAGAGAGCGGTGAGCGACCGGCTTGCCGCCGGCGCACCCCGGGGGAACCCGCCCAAGGCGCCCGCCGCCCCAGACTGCGCTCCCAGCCTCGAAGCCGGCAACCCGGCTCCCGCTGCCCCCGGTCCGCTGGGCGAGCCCAAGACCCAGGCCTGCTCGGGGTCCGAGAGCCCAAGCGACTCGGGTAAGGACCGCCCCGGGCCATCCAAGAGGGGGGCACCCCAAGGGTGGCCAAAACTCTGCCGCTGTCTGAGGTCTGGCATTGGGTCTTCGCGAGCCCTTCGGCCACCTCCCCCTTTCTCTGGCTGAAGCTGCCGGTGTAGCCCCCAGCGGTGTCTGTCTGGCACGTGGGTGTGTTAGTAAACAGTTTGAAGAAGTGGCGTGGGAGCCAGCGTCCTTTTGATGATGATTGGAGCCCCAGGGGACAAGGGAGACTGGGTGAAGCTTAGCGTTTAGAGAGGACAATACTAGGATTGGACTGTAGGGGATATCTGTCCTCCGGAGGCTGGAAGGGGTCCCTTAAGGGTCACTTCAGGCTTGAAGTTTTTTGTTGCTGCCACTTTCCCTGGGGAAACTCACACTCCCCTAGAGAGAGAGGAAGCTGAGGAGCCTTTTGTGCAAAGCCAAAGTCTTCCCTCTTTAAAAAATCTAGTTTCCTGTCTGCTTTACTTGAAAATCCCCATAAAGCTCTCCCCTTGCACCATTCCCCCCCTCTACCATTTGTGCCCCCACACAATCACCCACCAGACAGGCAACAGCAATGAACGCTCCCTATTAACAGATGGAAAAACTGAGACTTAGAAATAGGAAATCACTAGAACTAAGCCCCATCTTCTTTTGCCCAACCCTCCATTGCAACCAGGCACTTCCTTGATGTTTCCAGGGTCTTCACGGTAGCTTATCCAGGAAGGGCTACACCTTGCTTTGTTGATTTGGTCTGAATTGGAAAGATGTTCCCCCAGCTCCCTCCTAATTTCGCCTGTGGCTCTGTGTACCTGCTTCCTTGCATTCAACAAATGTTCGCTGGCCCCTGCTTGGTACCGAGCGCTGAGCTAGGTGCCAGGATCACAGATACTGGGCTCCAGCCTCCTCCCCCACCCTTGGATGCAAATTTAAACCTCATGAAGGTTAGACTTTCAGCATCCTGTGCCACCAAACTATGCTGTTCTTATCCTAGCCCCTTAGACCTCTACCCATGAGAGAGACTGGAGAGGGTGCTTCTCTAGGGTGCCAACTGACTAGCATTAGGTAAATCAGGACCGAGAAAACTCTCGGTAGCTTTTAAAGAACAACTTCTACAGAACCGTTTGAGAGGGAACTGGGGAGTGGGTATGGAAGTTGTCGTACACTTGAGGGGAAAAATAAGGATAACAAGAAATTAAAAGTCAATTTTTTTCGGTCCACTGTGTTAAGGTCATTTTTAACCTGCTTGCTTTCAACACCAAGAGCTCGTGTTTGTTTAATGGCTGGAATGGGAGTTTTGAGTTCAAGAAACAAATAAAGATGTATCTCTACAAAAGCTGATGAGTAGTAGAGTGGAAAAAGCATTGTCTGGGGAGTTTCGAGATCTTAGTTTGAGATCCAGAATATTACAAAGGTGATATGCGGACTTGGCTGATCTGGATCTCAGTTTCTCCTTCTGCACACGAGAGGGTTGGACTTGATTGTCCAGCTGAGACCATTTCCTTGACTGGGTAGAGTTAGACCATCTCTGAAAAGAATGGTGTCTTACATTATTTCTTCCTTAGGCAAGAACCTTACCAGCTATGAGGTTAACACAAATATTAAAGGTTTGGGATGTGGGGAAGCCTCCTGAATCATTTTCTGACTTGCCCTTTAACCTGAACCTGTTTGCAAGCTCCTGGTTCACTCACAGGCCACATGGCCCAGAACAAAATGCAACAGATTGCAAACAATAAGGGGGGGGGGGGGGGGGAGAGTGACTGACGGCAGGCTCAGCCAATAGGGTCTAGGGGTTGGGTAAAACAGCATTCCAAACACAGCTTAGCCAGCCAATCACAGGCCTTGTGGCCAGGAGGGCTGAATGGTCAGGTTTTATTAATGGAGAAATAATGCGATTGTCCACACAATGGAAGCCTTCCTGACAAAGGGGCTCAAGCATCCTGATATTCAAAAGAGGCCGAGAACTGAGCTCTTATGTTGTCAGACTGAAATGCACTAAGGTGGCCCTCTATGCGGGGGCGGCAAAATGCGTGAAGCAGGAAGGCTTTTCCCTATTTGCACCTCTCGGTGGTTGGGTAGCCAGGGAGACCTTTGAGGCAGGGAATGACGGGGGCATTTCCAGGCGTCTCCAGGTCCCTGGTGTTTTGGCCCCTTGTATTGGGACATTCTGCTGCTGCTCAGTTCCCTGTCCCCCGCAGAGGTCGCTTGGAAATGGTCGCTTGTACCTTTGTGAAGTTCCAGCAGCTTTTGCGGACATGGGATTACAAATCCAACACTCTTCTGGTCCAGGGAAGGGGGTGGGGCGGACGACCTATAAATGATGGATGACTAGAAACCCATTGAAACCAGGAGCAAAATGCTCCTGAGGGAAACCCGTTCCCTCCCTTCTGTGGGTGAGGAGGGATGGGTTGTAGGCCCCCCCCCCCCCCCGCCCTTCTCTGAATCTTCAGCTGAAAAGGATGGCAGAATAGAGAGGTGGGGGAATAATAGGATTTATAACTTGTGAAAAGTAACAATTCCCCAAGTGCAGACTATGCTGGGCAGGAACAAAGGGCAGCTCTGCCCACAGACCCCTCATTTACAATTCTGATGGGGCATGAAAGAGCCCGACTGGGGGAGATCTTTAGAGCTAAACTTTGTCCCAGGCCGATAGCTCTTTCTCTCCATCCCCTCGGTGGGGGAGGGGAGCGCCTGGGCAGACTGGGGGCTGTTGGCTTGGGTCTGCCTTTTGTTCTTATCTAAGCCTTGCTGTGCAAAAGGAAATTGGAGAATATTTTCCTCCTTGCTTATTTCCCCTTCTTTCCTTCACGCTGCCCTTACCCCCTTACAAACGAACCAGTTATCTTTCTCCTCACTTAAATCCGTTTATATCTAAATGGGGGAAAATGTCAGTCCCTTTCCCAAGCCCCAGCCTAGGGTGTGTGTGTGTGTGTGTGTGTGTGTGTGTGTGTGTTTCTCATGGGATGTGTTTCTTCTCTGGATCTCTCTTCTTGGACAGAGGGTGAAGAAATTGACGTTGTGACAGTGGAGAAGAGACAGTCCCTGGGTGTACGGAAGCCAGTCACCATCACGGTGCGGGCAGACCCTTTGGACCCCTGCATGAAACACTTCCACATCTCCATCCATCAGCAACAGCACAACTACGCCGCCCGTTTTCCTCCTGAAAGCTGTTCCCAAGGAGGGGCTCCAGAGAGAGGTCCCCAAGAAGAGGCTCTGGAGAGAGATGTCCCAGAGGAAAAGGAAGAAGAGGCAGATGAAGAGATCGTGAGTCCCCCACCTGTAGAAAGCGAGGCTCCCCAGTCCTGCCACCCCAAACCCGTCAGTTCCGACACCGAGGATGTGACCAAGAGGAAGAACCACAACTTCCTGGAGCGCAAACGGCGGAATGACCTCCGTTCTCGGTTCTTGGCCCTGAGGGACCAGGTACCCACCTTGGCCAGCTGCTCCAAGGCCCCCAAAGTGGTGATCCTGAGCAAGGCCTTGGAGTACTTGCAAGCCCTGGTGGGGGCCGAGAAGAGGATGGCCACGGAGAAAAGGCAGCTCCGATGCCGGCAGCAGCAGCTGCAGAAGAGAATTGCGTACCTCAGCGGCTACTAAGTGACCAAAAAGGCCGACTGCTCTGTCTTACAGAGACCTGAGTTTATTTTTTCACCTTCCTTCTCCCCCTTAGTAATTTGCACATTTTGGTGATGGTGGGACAGTCCGAACAGTACCTTCCAGAATGCAGTGCAGCTGGCGCACACACTCCTAAGGGCTCGCATTCTCGGAAACCTTGAAGCCCAGCGCTCCCTCTTCCCCGACTCACAGGAGCGCTGGGTCTTTTCTGGCACCTCGGGCTTCTCAGGCAGGCGGCTGACCGAGGAGACTTGGGGGCTGCCTAGCTCACTAGCTCGGAAGAAAAACCTGACAGATGCTATGCAACAGGTGGTGGACGTTGTTGGGGTTGGGGGTGGGGGCTCCAGCCGGCATGAAATCTCACACTCCGGATGAGCTTTAGGCTGGGAAAGGATGCTCCCTCTGGTGTCTCTGGGGTGATGCTAGGACAGCTGGGCCCGGACGCTCTCCCTGAGGCTCTTCTTTCCAGGAGACACACGAGCTGTCTTGGGTGAAGACAGGTTCACAGACTTGATCAGCATGGACCATTACCTCATTGTCAGACACTTTACAGTAGCTGAGGAGTTGGAAAATTTATATATACTATATACATATATATATGTGTGTGTATATACATATATATATATATATGTAATGATATTAGCCAACACCCCTCCTCCCAGTCTAAACGCTGCGACCTTGAGAACATTTAAAGAGTTTGGCCTCTAGATTCTTTGTCTCAAAGCCCTCTGGGCCCTTTCCTCTGAGGGAGAAACCATTCTGTCCCCACAAGGGACTTTTTTGTTTCCTTCTGCCTTTGTTATGCAATGGGCTCCACAACACCCCTTTCCCACAGGTCAGAAATATTTCCCCAAGACGCTGGGAAATGGGTCCTAGCCTGCGGCCTGGGGAAGGCTTGGAGTCCTGGCTGGGAACTGTTATCCACCCGGGTGTTTTCCATCTTGGCATCTTTTCTCAAGACAGATGTCAGGCACCTGCGGAGGGGGAACTCTACCACTTCCTCTTTCCACTTCCCTCTCCTCTCCATGCCCGCCCCGGTAAGTCTGAAGTTCTACTAGAACCGTGCAAACTGTCCTTCTAGTGCAACTCCAAGGAGCTTGCTTGCTGGCTCCAGAGCCACCCTCGGGCCCGGTGCCAGCCTGCCATGAGTCAGATCTCTTTCCCAGTGTCTGGGCCTTACTGAAGTTCTTGCTAGGAGAGCTGCTGGGACTCCTCCAGTCCTCCAGAAGGTGGACTAGTCTCCTGGTGTGTTTTAAAGGAGCTTCCAGGAGCTCTGCTTAGCAGACCATGGATTTGGCCCCAGGTGAACTTGGTACGTCCAAGTGGATTCCAGGTGCAGCATCCAATCTGGAAAGGCATCCAACCTAACAGGTGTCCTGTGGGCAAACTCAGGAGCCCCTAAGCCTGGCCTGGAAGAAAGATCAGCTCCTCCAGAACCCTGCCCAGGGCAGGAGGTGCCTACTGGCTGTGGTTTTGAAAGCGGGGGAGGGGAGGACGTAGAGCACTCTCTGTGGCTCTGCAAAGCCAGCTGCTACTTCCAAACTTATTATGCACAGTGGTCTGTTTATGAGGTTGCTTCCTGGCCTCAGAGAACCCCAGTGGAAGTTTGGGGAACCTCTCTACTTTCTGGAGTATGGTTTTCGGGAGCCAGCTGACTTCTGGAACTGTGTTTGGAGAACAGGTGGGATAAAGGTTACTGATGTATCACCTGAATAGCTTGTGTTTTATAAGCTGCTGTTGGGTATTAGGCTGGGAGCAGTGGTTTGTTTTATTGTTATTGTTTTTTTTTTTTAATACTGTATTTTTGTATGCCTTTTGCAAAGTGGTGTTAATTGTTTTTGTACAAGAAAAAAAAAAAAGACAAAACTCTTGGGCAATTCTCCTGTTGCAAGAGTCTGATTTATTTCGAAAGGCAAGTTTACCTGAAATTTTGTATTTAGTTGTGATTATCAATTGCCTGATTTTAAAATGTTGCCTTGTGGGACTTCCGCTAATAAAAGATTTCTCAAACATATCAGAGTGGGGGCACCTTATGCCAGCCAAGTCCCCCTGAGCCAAGGGAAAGGATTTCAGGGTAACCACCAGTGATCCAGAGGGTTGCATGTCTCTAAACCATGTTGCTAACCAGGTCATTCCACTTTGGGTTCCTGAAATGCCATTTCAGACAAGTCTAAACAATGTCGGTTCAGTACTTGGTGTACTTGGTGAACGGGAAATCCTCTTGTGAATTGCAAGGAGTGCTGAATTTGTACTTTGGAAGGTTTGAAATCCCAGTTCCACTACCTGATTTGTTCTGTGCCTTTTAGCGTTACCTCTGTGACCCTTAGTTTCCTTATCTGTAAAATGGGGATAAATACTACTGTGCGGGGTTGGGGGCGGCAGGTATTAATGAAGTAGTAGATTTTAAGCCTCTTTTTCTTTTTTAAAAACTTTTTAAATTTTTAAAATTAACATATAATGTATTATTAGCCCTAGGGGTACAGGTCTGTGAATCGTCAGGTTACTCTTTCTTTATTTCTATCTTTCTTTTAGATTTATTTATTTATGGGGGTGCAGGGCAGAGGGAGAGGGAGAGAGAGACCCAAGCAGACTCTGCACTGAGTGCTGAGCCTGACTCGGAACTCGATCTCACGACACAGAGATCATGGCCCTGAGATCATGCATGACCTGAGCTGAAACCAAGAATTGGATGTTTAACCCACACACCATTCAGGCACCCTTAAACTCCTTTCTAGAGTATAAAGCCTTATATTATTCAGGGTGGTACCATTCTTACCTTGATGATCTGATGACTTTGCAGGATGTCTTAAAGATCCTCAAATGTTTTGTGATGTAAAAGATTTTTTCCTTCTCCCTCAATTAATGAAAGAAAATGAAGACTCCCCTTCCCCCTCATCATTCTCATAAACTTACCCTTGATGCAAGAAGGGAGAATTGAATAATCGCCATTCCCGACAGAACACCGAGTATGCCAAAGGACTCTGCTCCCTCTTACATATGACATCACAACCAGCTACTTGCAGGTGCCAGGGAGGAGGGATACTGAGGTTCTAAGACTGAAAACAAAACTGCCCAAAGTGACAGGGCTAGTAAGTAATCGAGCTGGGACTGAAATCCATTTTTTTTTATTAATTTATTTATTTATTTGACAGAAAGTGGGAGAGAGAGAAGCAGGCTTCCCGCTGAGCAGGGAGCCTGATGCAGGGGCTTGATCCTGGTACCCTTGGGATCACTACCTGAGCCAAAGGCAGATACTCAATGACTGAGCCACCCAGGAGCCCCTGAAACCTGCTTTGCCTATCTCTACAGCCTGAGGTCTTAATCATGACATTAATAACAACAGCTTGTTTTGTTAGCACGGGGTGTGTGGGGGAGGTAAATATGGAATTCCATCACTTAACTGCTTGTCGGAATTGTCTTTCCTTGGGGCCATTGTGCCTGCCACTTATTGAGAGGAAGTGGAGCAAATGTTCCATGACTAGTCACTGTGCTGCAGTTGTGGCCTGGGTGGGTTAGTCTTGCCCCAAAGAGGCCCCTCCTGGGACTGGGAAAGGCCAACAGTTGCTGTTTGGAAAGGCCATGAGCATCATGGTAGGGGGAGGCCACCTTGCCTCAGCTAATCCTTCCTTACAGCTCAGACCTGTTTGGTATTGCCTGCCTGCTCGCCCTCTCTTGTAGGGAGCCTGAATATAGCCAAAAAGCTCCTATAAATTCCTCACATTTGCAAAGTCACATAACAAAATCAGAATCCCAAACCCAGTCTCCCGTCAGATAAACTTTCCACTCCATCCCTGGAGCGCCCAGGTCACCAAACCTAGATGGTAAGTAGCTGTTTGACAAAAAAAAAAAAAAAAAAAAGCTTGCATTGCTGGGATTCTCTTCTTAAAACTCCAGTTCCCTCTTTCAGTTCTCGTCACTCTGCTCCCAGTACACTTATCCTGCGTCTTTGATGCCATTTATCAAGAGACTACTTTGTTGGACTTCTCTCCCTTTCCTAGCCTTGAAAGAATTCAGGGGCCCTCCGTAAAATCATAGGGACTCCTAGATATGGGTACTGGTGTTAATTGTTTTACATATCTTACTTCTCACAATAACCTAGGGAACAGGGTGCCATCAACCCCATTTCACAGATGAGCAAACTGAAGCTCAGACACATTGAAATCATTTGCCCAAGCCCACACAGCTAGTGCCAGCCGCCTGTCTCCAAGCTTCAGCTCCTCTGAGGCCAGCTCTGCTGAAAAAGGAGTGGGAATAAAGCCATCTCCTGGGGGGAAGGGAGGGTGTTTCTGGAATGTGAAGTATTTTAAGCTCCTTCCTAGCTCATTTCTACAGACTCCTACCTCTATCTTTGTCTGAAAATAGCCAAGAGTTTATTCCTGGATTTCAGAGAACAATTTCTACAAATTAGGTTTGACTCTGAATAGTACACCTGAGGGACTGGGCACCCAACCCAAGAACATGCACGTGGACAATAAAGGGGCCCCTGAGAAGCCACACTTAGTGTAGAAAAGAAAGGTCACCCTCCCTGTTAGACAATAAAAGGCTAACACGTGTGCTAATTCCCGCCCCTGTGGGAAGCTATTTTGGGGGGACTGAGACAGGTTGAACTATCTTAGATGTGCTGAATTTGCGTAAAGTGCTTCGGGGGGGTTGGGATATTCCAGAATATTCACTTGAGAAGGGGGAGGGGAGGATGGTGATGGCTTTTGTTGCTCTAGAGGGTGATAGGAGAGAACAGAAAGAGGTTCTTTCTGAGGATAAGATAGCCAGTTGGAAGATGATTGATGAGTGGGTGTCTGACTGGGGAGGCCGGGAGGGGAGGTGTCTAAGTGTGTCAGCTGAAGTTCCGCTGGGGGGTGAGCATTTCTACTTTAAGCCCGGTGGGCTGCTCTTGTTAATGTCTTTATTTGGAACTGCTTCCAAAGGGATCAACTGTATTAACGTTACCATTCTTTGGGCCAGGAAATGTAAATATGTTCTTAAAGTCTCTAATCAGGTGAGTTATTAAATAATTAGACTCAGTGCCAGGGGCCCCGTAGGTGCCCAGGAAGCGTTGGATTGCCTTTAAACCTGTAGGAAGCGGTACAGTTCAGTGGTCTCACACACCCAACAGGTCTTAGTTCCAAATCTGGCTCTGCATTTTCCAGTTGCACCTTTGCCACCACCTTGGGCAAATTATGACCTTCTCTGTGAAACAGGTCTTAATAATAGCATCCACTTCATGGGGCTGCTTTGAGTGGTAGTAAGTGTTCAGGAAATGATTAGTGTTTTTCCAAGCATTTAGCAAGCCACACCTAGAATACAGATTAGTCATATTTGAAAAGTGATGGAAGAGACTGGTAAAATAAGGAATCTTCCCAGAAGGAGTACTTAAAGTAACGTGGAGTGCACAGAGTGATGCCTCAAGAGTAGCCAGAGTCTGGGGAGCCTGAACTAGGCACAGGGAGAAAGTGAGGCACAAGACCCGAGCTTCCAGCTGGTCCACAGCATCCCACGACCCACGACAAGCAGAAGCTGTGAGTCTGGGATGCTGTGGCACTTGTGGGCCCTCCCTATGTCCTTACTGGGCACTGCGGTATCTTCAAACTGAGCTGGGGTTAATTGACCCCATTTCTCCAGGTAAACCCTCGAAAGTCTGTTTTGTTTGGGCAGTGACTCTCAAACTTGAGCGTGCATTAAGGAACCCCCCCTCGCCCCCCGCTCCCACATGATGCAGTAGGTCAGAGCCAGGAATATCTATGCCACTGACAAACAAGCAAGAAGGTGGAATCCTGAAGAACACTGGAATGAAGAAGAGTTGGAGACAGGTCCTGTGGAGATTAAAAATAAATAAATAAAAAAAATATATATATATATCCATAGAAGGTGGTGTAGATGGTATAGTATGATGGTTGAGAATGGGGATTTGGAGTTACTACCTGTGTGATGTTGGGCAAATTCCTTAGCCTCTCTGAGCCCTAGAAGTTTCCTTCTTCCCTGAAATGGAAATGATATTAATACCTGCCTCACAGGACTGTTGTAAAGATTCAACAGGTAATTCTACATAAAACACTTAGAATAGTGCCCGCCACACAGTGAGAACAGTGGTCTATGAAGCTAGGCTCCTTGTGGAAGTTCATGAGCGTGTAAACACGATCATGAGATAAGGCAGTACACGTCTCAGACGAGGGCTACAGGCCTCAGAAGGGGAAGAAAGCACTTTATTCGGAGTCATCAAGAAAGTTCTTGGTGGAGATACTGTGACTATAACTGGAACTGGAAATCCCTGCAGCATGTAGCGGAATGAAGAGGAGGAAGGTGTTCTGGGCGGAGGGAATAGTTTGGGGGGAAGAGGGGATGGGGGAGGTCGTATGGAGTCTTGGGGAATGGGGAAGAATCTGGTCTGATGTGCAGGCTAGGTGGTCATATTTTTACAAAAGAAGAGCTGCATGGGATTTCTGAGAGGACCCTTTTGATTGTCAACTTCCTCAGTAGTTCTTTGAAATAGGGAAGTCAGGGAAAGAAACTGACTGTAGTTTGGGACACCATGAGGTTTGCGGTGATGGGGTCATACAAAATAGAGCACCCAACAGGAAGCTGAGGATGTGGTACGAAAGCTTTAGGAAGGGGTTTGCAAGGAAGGTACAGATTTGAGACTCCTAAGGATATAAAGATGATGAAGGCCCAACCTGCCGAGCCAGGAGAAAGAAAAGGGGCCAAAGGAGACACAGAGGAGAGGACTTGAAAGAGCTATGAGATCAGGACTGGACGGGAGCTCTTTATGGCTTTTTCCCTTTTGTACTTCCCCTACTCTGATCTTACAGCCTTTGGGGCTTCACTGTGGGTGTGCAGGCCCTCTTAGACAGCTGAGAAGACCGGAAGTGAGCCCCCTCTGAGGACTTTCTGGTGGGCTCTGGAGAAAACCCTGTAACTCAATTTTAGGTATAACAAACCCTACAACATGGTGAGCTCCACTCTGGTGAGGGGAACCTCGCTTGTTTTGAGCTCCCAAATTTGAATCGACAATTCGCCAGTGGAAACAGCAACCAATGCAAAGTATTGTGAGGACTCACAGGCACTCAGCTGGGTTGTATCTCGTCCCCCACCAAACTTGTGTCTATCCAGAACCCATGAATGTGAGCTTGTTTGGAAATAGGGTGTCTGCAGATGTAATCAAGTTCAGATGATGTCATAGTGGATTAAGGTGGGCTCTAATTCAATGACTGGCATCCTAGGGAGGGAGAAATGTGGAAGAGATACACACAGAGAAGATGGCCATATGAAGACAGAGGCAGTATTGGAGGAGTCATGCTGCCACAAACCAAGGAATGCCAGCAACCACTGGAAGCTATAAGAGGTAAAGAAGGATTCTTCCCTAGAGGGAGGCTTGGGACCGTGGCCCTGCCAAACCCTTGATTTTGGGCTTCTGGGGTCGAGAACTGTGAAAAAATAAATTTCTGTTGTTTTAAGCCACACAGTTTGTGGCAATGTGTTATAACAGCCCTAAGAGACCAATACAGGCACCAAGTTCATCATAAAATAATCCCACAAGATATATATTTTATTTGGGGTACCTAATTAGTATGGGGATCAGGCTGAAAAGGCACCTAGGGTTGTATAAAAAGATAGTGTTTATCTTCAACTCAACGAAAACAGATGCTTCAGACCTCCCATGGCACATTCCTCCTTCTGTCCTATCACAGCATCCTCTCGATTTCCATGTTGAACATTTAAGCTTTCTGGACGCTTCACTTTGAATCTCCCTTTGACTCCAATGGCTTCACTTTTAGCCTCCTCTAAAAAATTTTAAGTAAATTATTTAAAATATACAGAGGACAAGAAATAACATAATGAACACTAGCGAGTCAGATATCCCCTCTACCTCTATGTATTTCCCCCTTTCTCTTTTTTTGCCATGTTTCCATGCCATCTCACTCCATGTATTGCTCTCAATTTTCTTTTTATTTTTTTAAAGATTTTATTTATTTATTTGACAGAGAGAGAGAGACACAGCAAGAGAAGGAACACAAGCAGGGAGAGTAGGAGAGAGGGAGAAGGAGGCTTCCCGCTGAGCAGGGAGCCCAAGGTGGGGATCAGGATCCCAGGATCCTGGGATCAGGACCTGAGCAGAAGGCAGATGCTTAATGATTGAGCCACCCAGGCACCACTGCTCTCAATTTTCTTTCTTTCTTTTTTTCTTTTTTAGATTTTATCTATTTATTTGACGGACAGAGATCACAAGTAGGCAGAGAGGCAGTCAGAGAGAGAGAGGAGGATGCAGGCTCCCTGCTGAGCAGAGAGCCTGATGCCTGGCTCGATCCCAGGACCCTGAGATCATGACTTGAGCTGAAGGCAGAGTCTTTAACCCACTGAGCCACCCAGGCGCCCTTGCTCTCAGTTTTCTAAAGACAGTAAGACTGGTGCAGAGGTTGTCCAGCCTGACTATTTGTCTGTCCTACAGACAGACACTGTACAACACGCACACACTAGAGATAATAATTAGGTGGCTGGCTGTGGACTATCAGAAGGGGAGGCAAAGAATTATTACCCTCCAAGTAATATGAATGTCCCTAGTTCCTTATTCTTAAATTTTAGATATGCTCTGGACTGAAGCCATCCCAGCATTTTTACCTTTTCAACCAGAATCTCTTTACCCCAAATCTGTAAGCAGTAGAGTATGGGAGGTGGGCTTCTCATTCTCCACCTCTGGATATACAATATACCTTAAGTAAGAGACTCCCTTTCCTCTTTACTTATCTTGCAGAATATATTGAGCTACTTCCCATCAGGCCTCAGAGAATGGGGAGAGGGATCAGGGCTAATACTTGGGCATAACTACAAATGGCTTTCTTTTCTCTCTCTCAATCTCTCTCTTTTTGTAATGACTTATTTTATTTTTTTTAAAGATTTTATTTATTTATTTGACAGACAGAGATCACAAGTAGGCAGAGAGGCAGGCAGAGAGAGAACGAAACAGGCTCCCTGCTGAGCAGAGGGCCCGATGCAGGGCTCGATCCCAGGAGCCTGGGATCATGACCTGAGCTGAAGGCAGAGGTTTTAACCCACTGAGCCACACAGGTACCCCAAGTAATGACTTATTTTAGAGAGGGAGGGAGGGAGGGAGGGGCAGAGGGAGTGGGAGAGAGAGAGAATCTCCAACAGACTCCCTGCTGAGCAAGGAGCCTGACATGGGGCTTGATTCCAAAACCCTGAGATCTTGACCTGAGCAGAAATCAAGAGCCAGTCACTCAACCGACTGAGCCACCCAGGTGCCCCCAAATAGCTTTCTTGGCTCCCTTTGTCACCATTTATTTCCTTATTACCATGCAAATCTTCCTATAAGAGGATTTTATGTTTTTAAAATAAATTCTTATTAATTCTTGGTCATAGACTTCAATTTCCCAATTTTCCCTTGAACTTAAACATACCAATGAGGGTTTCAAGTTACGGATTATCTCGAAGGAACTATTCTTAGTATAATTTAGAGTTCAGAACATCATTAGGGAGACAAACAGAGGTACAAAGGAAATAGCCTAAAGGTATTTAAAAAATAAGTTCCTATTCTCTTGGGGTAGGACTGGTAGAATTAAAGCAAATGGAAATGGTATGTTGTTTTTCTCACCTCTCCTGATTTGTTTTGGACCATGGGCTCCATTCTGATTTAGGAGTCTTTCCTGCTCAGCATTTCAGTGATAATTCTCCCCATGGTCTATAGGATCCCTGTTCTCTTTGTTTCTATAGCAACAGTCCTGTGTTGCTTGGCTAGAAGCAATTTGCTGCTGCTGTGGTGAAGCCCCATTTTTTCATTCCTTTCTCCCCAGTTGCCTTGGTAACCAGCTTCTCCCTCTTTGGGACTCTCAGTGGTAAATTCCACTCCCCTCTTTTTTTCTCTCTCTAGTAACAGTCACCTGGTCATGACTTGGACAGTGCTTTACCATCTGTGAGTGAGCACACTCTGTCATGGTCAGATTGTCATCATGAAATTAGCCTCCTGTTTGCTTTATTTGCATCATTTCTCCTGCCTGCCATCTTTCTAGTGGTTGTCATGGTAACCGTACCCTCTGAAAGTCTCCAGGCAAAGGCTCTACAGTTAACAACCATCATGTGAGAGTGTCTGCCAATATACGGCCACACATCTCGATTTTAAAACCAGCCCCAGGCGGGTACCACAAATTGGAGAGAACAGGCTTTTGATCAAAGCAGACTGGATTGAGAAAAGGAGGGACAGGGTACCCTAGGTTCTGATGTTCTCCAAACAATACATGTGGCTACAAGGTTTAGGCTGGGTCTGCAAGAGTGGCCATTTGCCAGCAGTGATCCAAGCAATGGAGAAATGTATCAACACTTATTCCAGGCAGGCCTATCATACGCTCTAAACTTCTAGGGGGTAATTCCTCTGGCCCAAGGGATCTGGGTGATATGACCTGAGAGCTAGGCAGAGACAAGTGATCTCAGGCAGAAAAAAATTAACCCTTAAATTGGCTAACAAGGGGTTAGTAGAATGTATATTTAGGTAATTTACATGGTCTGAAAATTTCTCTGGCCTTAGGTTGTTGCTCTTACCTCTTTAGTGAGGCAGATGGGGTGTTACCATTATAATAATATGAAGTGTTCAACAAATGGTGGTCATTCTGTGCTTGGGTGTTGTAGCAGGTACTTTTCAGATATAACTTCAATTTATCCTTATGACAGTCCTGAGAGGTATTTCATGATAAAATTGAGGCTAAAAGGTAAAGTTAATTGTGTGAGGTCACACAGCAGCTGATAAGTAGCAAAACTGGAATTTGAACCGTGGTTTATGATTTCAAAGCTTGCTCTTTCTTTCTTAGATTTTATTTTATTTATTTGAGATAGAGAGAGAGAGAGAACATTGAGTGGGGGAAGAGGGGCAGAAGGAGAGGAAGAGGGAGAAGCAGACTCCCTGCTGAGCAGGGAGCCTATTGTGGGGCTCAATCCCAGGACCCTGGAATCATGACCTGAGCCGAAGGCAGATGTTTAATTGACTGAGCCACCCAGGTGTCCCAGGTTGTAGGGTTTCCTGAATTTTGGTCCTCTGGTCTCCACTTTAATTTGAGGGTTACTACTCCTTTACCCTTTCTTCCTTCCTTATTTTTCCTCTTCATATTTTGTGGGTTGTTTACTTGCTGTTCTTAACCCATTTCTTGCATTCTTTTCACCAAAAAGGAGAAAACTTTTGCCCTGCCTTCTGATTGTGTCTTGCTTTGCGTTTTGGGATAAAAATGTTAGAGCAGCCGCCCTTGCCTGAGAACTGGGCAGATCTGATCCTGGAGAACACCACACATCTAGCTCACTGGCTCCAGCAGTAGATAGGCAAACCATTCTCATTTCCGTTTAACAATTATTGGGTATCTTTTTGTATCAGACACTGTGCTAGGCACTGGAGATACAGCAATGACCTAGGCAGAATCTGTTCCTTGCCTTTATGGAGCTAACAGCCTGGAATGGAAATCAGACACTACACGAGAAATCAGGAAATATTTTTATATTGTAATTAGTGGTATGAAGAAAAGAACTAGGCGCCGTGAAAGAAAAAACAACAGGGATAGACTTGAGACAGGACTGCCATCCCTCATTTAAGAGAGGAGATAGTTTTAAAAAAATCAATCTTTTTAATAAATCGACAATCAGTTATTTAAAAAAAAAAAAAAAAAGGAGAGAGGAAGATTGTTGAGCCTCTGATACCAGCAAGCTGATGGCAGGCATGTCGGAAGCTTCTTAAGCTTGGAAACCGTGGTCTCGCCCCACCCACCTCTCCTCTCGTCCTCCACGCGGAACCCTAGGTATGCGCAGGCGCACTGACGGTTGCCATGGGGACAGCTGCTCCCGCGCAATCGCAGATATCCTCAAGATGGCGGCGGCGGCGGCCGCGCGAGCAGTTTCTGTGAGCGCCGGGCTACGGGGTCTGCCACGGACACTGCCTCTTGTAGTGATTCTCGGGGCCACGGGCACCGGCAAATCCACCCTGGCGTTGCAGCTAGGCCAGCGGCTCGGTGGCGAAATCGTTAGCGCTGACTCCATGCAGGTAAGAGTGCAGTTGGCCCCGGGCCTGCGAAACGCAGAGGCCGCCTGCGGGCCTGTGGTCGAGTGGATGCCCAGTCGCATGGTGGTAGTGGGTGAACCCCGAGGCTTGTGGGGCGGAGTGAAGGGAACCCATAATTACTGGGTGCCCACCGTGTACCAGACATAGTGTCAGGCGATTGAGTCAGTTTCCTCATCTCATTTGCTTCTCACGACGTTGCTGTTGATAGATGCTATCTCCATTGACGCCTGAGGGAATTCACCTAGGGAGATGAAACGGTTTTCTCCGTGTCACATAGCGAATTAGGGAAGGAGATGGCCTTTGAACCTACAGGGTTGACAGGCGTCCAATAAATACCTGTTGAATGAAAATTGTTACGCGCTTTTGCTATTTCGAGTACTCAGCGACAGCGGTATAAATCGGTTACCGTCTATGAGTAACTCCTGAGGGAATGGAACAGGGTGGATATTCAGGAGACCTGCATTCTAATTCCTAATCTGCCATCGACCACGTGAGCTTAATGTATCTGTAAAGTGGAAAAAATGGCACCTACCTCCCAGGGCTGTGGTGCTTAATAAGTGAGAGCGTGAGTTTTAGAATGGAGAGCACGGTCCTGAAAAGGCCGGGGCCAGGCACCTGGTAAATGTTTAAGTTGAGATTTTTAACTCCCTACTGGCTGATGGGAGCCAGGAGGCTTTGTCCTCGTCCTTGAGTTAGAGGGTAGCCTAGGAGGGTAATATACCTGGCACCTGGTTGCATTTGGGCTTGGGTTAAGAGTGGGTGACATTTTGGGTAAATCTGTGATGGAGGAATTGTAAACCCTATTTATTGAAGATAATTTGCAGTTAATGAGTTTTTACAGAGTAAATGAGATGCTTGATGTGAAATGCCTGCCACTGAATCTGGTATCTACCTGATGGGTACTTAGCAAGGAAAGGCATTCCTTCTCCCTACTACACCCGATAAACCTCTGGGCATGGTTTCTACCTTTATTAATTCATTTGGAGTGACATGGCCATCAACACACAAATGATTAGGATAATTCAACAAATGTTAGTTTGCAGCCTTTATTTTGTGTCAGCTTCGAGAGACAGACTTTACCCCTAATCCCAGCCCTGTCTTTTCTAAGATATGTGACTTCAGCCTGACCTCTTTGTGCCTTTGTTTCTTCTGTAAAATAGGAAGAAGAATACCAATAACACAACGTAATTGTGATGATTGATGTGATAAAGTGCGTAAAGCATTTAATACAAGATATGGTGCATGGTGCTAAAAATATAAGTGCTATTTTCTGCAAGGCCCTTTGGAAAGAGAAAATCATAATCCCCTTCCTCAGGGAGTTTTAGTACAGCTAAACATGGAACAGAGCAATTAGAAAGTGTTTGAACTATGATATTAATGATGCTTTGCAAGGTGGATGGGGTAGGGAGGAGAGAAACCGCAAATGTTAGATTTTATACTAAACCATATAGTTTCTGAGAAGGGAGAAATCCATGCAGGCTGATATAGTTAGTCATGTAAAGCTCTCTGAAAAGGGACTTGAAAGGTGAAGTCTAGATAGGTAAGAAGAAAAGGCATGTCAAAGGAAGGAACATGAATGAAGATTTAGGTGAATATGTGGAACAGTGTGTATGTAGGACAGTGAAAGGAGGATGTTCATTAGGTATTGTAGATATTGTGGATGGAATGGAGAATGAGTAACATGATGAACGCAGTGTGTAAGAAGCATTCATTTGTGAACAGTATGCACAATGAATTGGATGTGGGGGTGGGTGTTAGGAATGCGGGGGAAGGGAGAGGTGTAACTTTTTTTTTTTTTTTTAGATTTTTTTATTTATTTGACAGACAGAAATCACAAGTAGGCAGAGAGAAAGGGGGAAGCAGGCTCCCCGCCGAGCAGAGAGCCCAACGTGGGGCTCGATTCCAGGACCCTGAGATCATGACCCGAGCCGAAGGCAGAGGCTTTAACCTACTGAGCCACCCAGGTGCCCTGTACCTTTTTTTTTTTTTTTTTTTTTAAGATATATTTATTTGAGGGCTGCCTGGGTGCCTCAGTGGGTTAAGCCTCTGCCTTCAGCTCAGGTCATGATCTCAGGGTCCTGGGATCGAGTCCCGCATTGGGCTTTCTGCTGGGCGCGGAGCCTGCTTCCTCCTCCCTCTCTCTGCTTGCCTCTCTGCCTACTTGTGATCTCTCTCTGTCAAATAAATAAAATCTTAAAAAAAAAAAAAGATATATTTATTTGAGAGAGAGAGAGTGTGTACTTGAGCAAGCTGGGGGAGAGGGAAAGAATCTTAAAGCAGATTCCTCTCTGAGTGTGGAGCCTCCCATGGGGCTTGATCCCAGGACCCTGAGATCATGACCTGAGATGAAATCAAGAGTTGGACACTTAACTTACTGAGCCACTCAGGTGCCCCAAGATGTAACGTTTTTTGAAGGTATAATCATGTTACAGTGAGCTGGTCACTGATTGCTGAAAGAAGAATGAAGGACATAATAGACTGAGGATTCAGGTTTGTATGCCTGGGAGAGTCTGGTGAGCCTTGGAATCAGGAAGATTTGGCAGGGCACAGTGGGAGTAGCAACAGGACATCCAAGGGGAAAGTCTGCTGGGTGGGTGGAGAGTGTGCAGCAGGTGTGACGCCACTTCAAGACTCTTGTACTTATTGCCTCTGCCTGGTGGCGCTTATTCCTCTATTTAACCATGTGGCTTGCTTTCTCTCTTCATTCATGTCTCTACTAAGATGTCCTCTTACTGAGGCCTTCTCTGATCATTCCATTTAAAATAACACATCACCGGGGTGCCTGGGTGGCCCAGTCATTGGGCATTTGCCTTCGGCTTGGGTCATGATCCCAGCATCCTGGGATTGAGCCCCATGTTGGGCTCCCTGCTCCACGGGAAGCCTGCTTCTCACTCTCCCTCTTTCTCTGCTTGTATTCCATCTCTCTCTCTCTCTCTCTCTCTGGCAAATAAATAAAATCTTTAAAAATAAAAAATAAAATAACACACCACCAATCCCTGTTCCCTATCTTTCTCATATAGCAAACAGTCCTTGTCAGGGGAATGTTCCCAGTAAATCATCTTAATTTTACATCATCTTTTTTCTTTTTAGATTTTACTTATTTATTTGAGAGAGAGCACACAAGCATGAACGGTGGGGAGGGGCAGAAGGAGAGGGCAAAGGAGACTCCCCGTGAAGCAGGAGGCCTGACATGGGCCGCCATCCCAGGACCCTGGGATCATGACCTGAGCCAAAGGCAGATGCTTAACTGACTGAGACACCCAGATGCCCCAATTTCACATCTGTTTTTAAGTAAGTTAGTGTGTTCTGGCCATGAGTGCCATATATAGCTCTGTAATAGCTGTTATCCATATCTCAGGAGTGTTTCTTTTCTCATAACTGTGTACCTTAAGGTTGAGGTTGCCAGAGGTGTTGTTTGATGTAAAATAGGTCATGTCAATGTGCCTTGTATAGTGCTGATGATATGGTAGACCCTTAATATTTGATGAAATATTTTAAAGAATATTTTATTTATTTATTTGACAGAGAGAGAAATACAGCGAGAGAGGGAACACAGGCAGGGGGAGTGGGAGAGGGAGAAGCAGGCTTTCCATTGAGCAGGGAGTCTGATGGGGGCTGGATCCCAAGACCCTGGGAGCATGACCCAAGCCGAAGGCAGATGCCTAACGACTGAGCCACCCAGGTGCCCCGGATGAAATATTTGTTGGCTTGCCTTATTAAAACAGCACATCTTGATCCATTCAGATTTTTTCCTGTGGTTATATAAGTAACTGAAATATAAGACTTAAATTTCTTTCATCCTAGGGATGCCATGAGGATTAATTAATGTATGAAAACACTTTGAAGATTATCCAGCTTTCTGAACTGGCTATAGGTTGTGTTTAGTTTTTTTTATTTTTTATTTTTTATTTTTTTAAGAGTTTATTTATTTATTTGACAGACAGAGATCACAAGTAGGCAGAGAGGTAGGCAGAGAGAGAGACAAGGAAGCAGGCTCCCTGCTGAGCAGAGAGCCCGATGCCGGGCTCGATCCCAGGACTCTGGGATCACGACCTGAGCCGAAGGCAGAGGCTTTAACCCACTGAGCCACCCAGGTGCCCCAGGTTGTGTTTAGTTTTGATTATATTATGGATATTTGTAACATTTCCTCTTGGTCCCTATTGGAAAACTTTGACCTTTGATTTTACTTTTCAGTCTAAATAATGATATAAAGTATCACAGCCCCATTTACGTGGCCATACACAGTTCTTCATTTCTACCTTTGCTTACATGCCCCTGTTACCTGTTTCATTTTTTTTTTTTAATTTTTAAAAGATTTTATTTATTTATTTGACAGAGATCACAAGTAGACAGAGAGGCAGGCAGGGGGTGGGCAGCAGGCTCCCTGCTGAGCAGAGAGCCCAATGCGGGACTCGATCCCAGGACCCTGAGATCATGACCTGAGCCGAAGACAGCGGCTTAACCCACTGAGCCACCCAGGCGCCCTGTTTCACTTGTTTTTTATCCAGAGAAGGGAGATGGCATTTTTTAGTGACTTGAGGTTACTCAGAATTTTTGGTAAGCATGTGAACAAAATGATGTTTAAAGAAAGAATTGAAGTATAGTGGACACACATTACATTTTCAGCTTCAGGTGTACAAAGTGATATTCTTAAAAAAAAAATGACATTCTTAGTGTTGGATTACCAGCTCCTTGAAAGAGCATTTTCAATTGCGAATAAATACACAGGCAGAATGATAATAATAACTTAAATTTGTAGAGCAGATTTGTTTATAAAATACTTACAGATGCTTTATATTCTCACAATAACCTTGTAAGGTAGATACTGTCATTTCACAGGTAAGGAAACAGGCTTTGCAATAAGGTCTTACAGTAAGTAGCAAACCTGGAGTTGAACATCATTGTTGACTTTCCATGCCCACCGCCTTGTCCAGAGAAAACCATCCCCTGTAGATGAGGCAGGAGCAGTGGTGCTCAGTCATTAGAGAGTTATTTCTTTTTTTTTTTCCCCTAAATATTTTATTTATTTGATACACAGAGAGAGAGATAGTGAGAGAGGGAACACAAGCAGGGGGAGTGGGAGAGGGAGAAGCAGGCCCCCAGCCAGGCAAGGAGCCTGATGTGAGGCTCAATCCCAGGATGACCTGAGCTGAAGGCAGATGCTTAAACGACTGAGCCACCCAGGCACCCTGAGAGTATTTCTTTTTTCTTTTAAAGATTTTATTTATTTATTTGACAGACAGAGATCACAAGTAGGCAGAGCAATAGGCAGAGATAGAGGGGGAGCAGAGCCCGATGTGGGGCTCGATCCCAGGACCCTGGGATCATGACCCGAGCCAAAGGCAGAGGCTTAACCCACTGAGCCACCCAGGCGCCCCCCCTGAGAGTATTTCTTAACTTGTGTGCCACTCTTCTTTCCCAGGAGTGTGCTACATTTTCATCAGGATTGAAAATGTATTTTAGGGTTCAAATTGTGAGTTGTAGTGTGAATTCGTGGTGATGTCTGTCTGGTGGAGTGTTTGGAGCTTAGTGGTGGCCACGTAATGGGTGGCTTAAGGGGATAAAACTTGCTGCAACTAAGAGATATAATTTAATGTCAGTAATTTAATGATACCTGGAGAGAATGTTTACTGAAACCAAAGAGAAACTTGGCCTTGTGGAGAGCCTAGATGGAGCAGTAAACTTTGTTATACAGCCACACAGACCAAAAAGTAACCAAATGGAAAGTGTGATAATTAGAATGTTCTTTCAAGGTTCCAAGTTGATTTTTTAAAAAACAAATATTTGCATTTTAATCCTTTTGGAATGATGTCTAGAATTTTGTATTTTGTAAGTGTAATAGTAATTCAAAAGGATTGCAAGACACTTTTTTTATAAAGATTTTATTTATTTATTTATTTGACAGAGAGGAGAGAGAGAGAGAGACAGAGAGGGAACAAAAGCAGGGGGAGTGGGAAAGGGAGAAGCAGGCTTTCTGCTGAGCAGGGAGCCCCACACAGGGCTCTATCCCAGGACCGTGGGATCAGGACCTGAGCTGAAGGCAGATGCTTAACGACTGAGCCACCCAGATGCCCCAAAACACTGTCTTAAAATTTAAATTGTCTTGCACCTCATACTTACTTTGTTATCCCTTTGTTCTACCTTAACTGTAGGGAGATCCCTTTGTCCTACCTTTACTGTAGGGCCATCCCTATTGGGGCAGTTCCCTTCCAGGGAAAGCAATTATTTTTGTAAACATTGAATAAGTAAGTGCTTTAAGTATTGAGGTAGCTTCTTTGAGGGAAAATGACAGTGGAGTGTTAAGGGTAGTATATCTAGAATGATAATGTCGTCATGGAGCCTAATGGTGACTTGCCTCTGTAGCCATGTAGCATACGAAGGTCCTGCCTGGCTTTTTGCTTCCCATTCTCATGCACTTAATTTGTTGAGTGGGACGTCAGAAACACTCTGAGGAATTACTTGCTTAGGGACTATTGCTGGACTCTGGATTTCTGCATGGCAGGTGTGACAAAAGTGAAAAACAACATTTGTGCTTAATTTCCTGAGTTTTCCAAACCCCAATTTCACAAATTATAGAAACTAAATATTGTTAATCAGTGGTAAGAGTCTGCTTTTAAGGAGGGACAGGTAATGCAATCCCTGTTTTCCAGGATGGAAAAACTGAGGCCCAGAAGATTAAAGAGCACGCTAGAGATCTAGCTGCAAGATACTGGTACACCTGGGAATTGGATCTAGGTCTTCTGACTCCGGTGTAGTGTCTGATATATTGTAGGAAGATGATACTGAAGGTCTTCTTTTCAGTCTGAGTCTTTTTCTTGGCATGTAAATTCAAGGTACAATGCATCGCCTTCAGTCACTGGATGAAACATTGTACTGAGAAACATGAAGGCACTTGCCAAAAGATGTACAATGACTGCCTGGAAATACAGACTGCCAACTATATGCCAAGAGGAAAATAAACAAAGTGTTCTATTTGGGTTTATAGAGAGGAAGTATCTCTAATGCCTTAGTTCTTCAAGTCCTGTGGAGAAGCAGTAGTCATACATAGGAGCACAGTTCCCTTTGTGTTTGTCTAAACCTACAAGAGGAGAAGCAAATGATTGGCAATCTGACTTGTGAGCAGGCTGTGTGTCATCTAATAGATGCGGAGTTCTGCGTTCTTTTTGTCTGCTTTGGGACATAATTTAGGAGCATTTTTTTTTTTTTTTTAAACCAAAGGACTGTTTGTCTGATAGTGCTCAATGGAGATCTGGGACGCATGGGTGAGGGATATGAGATGAGAGATGGGAGGGTGGATCACAGTGGCTTAGTAGGACATGAAATAAAAGTCACAAAAACCTGTTACCCAGGAGAGATGGGAGCTATCTGGAGGCTATTTGCGGAGAAAGAGGGGAAAGCAGGCTCCCTGCTGAGCAGAGAGGCCGATGTTGGGGTTTGATCCCAAGACCCTGAGATCATGACCTGAGCCCAAGGCAGAGGCTTAACCCACTGAGCCACCCAGGCACCCCCAGAAGCGATCTTTAAAAAAAAAAAAAACCTTAGCCTGACAGGAGGCTAAGAGGGAAATCTCAAAATTTTTGACTCATCTAAAAAATTTGTATAAGTTTCTAGATCCCTTGGATCACCTCCATTGTGACTGAATTTAGTTTTCTTTGCCTATAGTGTTAAACCTGGGTGGGTTGTTCATATACTGTATATTCATTTTTTTTGCAGCTATGGGAAGAACTCTGGAATCAAACATCCTATGTTATGTAAGGAAAGAGAAGTTGCCACTGGCCAAATGAGAAACCATAGGCTAGGATAGATGGGACTTGCACGTTCCGATTTGTGAGAATAAAATGCTGCCCTGATGTTTCCGTGCCTGGGGCAAGGTGTTAAAACTGCTCTTCTTCAAAAGGAGTATACATTCGAGACATGCAGGTTATTTGGGGTAAATAGGAATTCACCTATGTGATTTGTATGTGGCTTACCTAAGTTGGTTTTGGTTTCTTGTGTAGTTTGAATTCTTCAGATAAATTTGAATCAGACTGTGGTCCTGTTTGCCTCCTTGCTTACCTTTGGGGTTCTGGTTCTTAGCTAGAGCTTCACCACTGCTATTTCCTCATTGTGGGATCCAGAGTTCAAGGTCTTACCATGAATCATCATCATCATCATCACAACATAGTAGACAATTATAGTGTATATGCCAGGTACTGTTCTAAAAGTTTGATGTATATTACCTAATTTAATCTCCTCACCACAGCCTTGTGAGGTAAGCACTATTATTATCCCAGCCCTACAGAAAATTACTTTCTTGAGCCCTCATCTCTGCTTTTATGTGTTTCTTCCTCCACCTCTTTATATTTGTCCATCCTGTATCCCATTCTTTTTTTTTTTTTTTTTTTAAGATTTTATCCATTTACTTGAGAGAGAGCTTGTGAGTGAGAGAGCACAAGCAGAGGGAGAGGGAGAAGCAGACTTCCCACTGATCAGGGAGCCTGCCTGAGATCATGACCTGAGCCGAAGGCAGCCGCCTAACCTACCTAGCCACCCAGGTGCCCCCACATCCCGTTCTTTTCCTCTGTGTCACTGTACACATTTTATCAGGCAGAGGAGAAAGACTTTCCTGACAAAAGAACAGCATGAGCAAAGCATGTGTGTTTTCAAGGAGTGACGAGCAATTATCTGGCATAGAGGATGCTTGAGGGACAGTAGTTGGTGGTGAAACTAAAAATATAAGACCCTGTGAACAAATTGTAGAGGCCCTTGAAAGGAATGCCAGGAGATGTGGGGTTTTAAACATGGAAGGGACAGTAAATCTGTTTCATTGGGTAATTCTGATGGTGAAGTGAAGAGTGGGTTAGAGAGGGATAACAAGCTAAGAATTTGGTTACATGAGCCTGGATGAGAGGGGCTGGCATTGGACTGTGGCTAGGGAGAAGAGGTAACCATTTTGGCATTTTGGAGGCAGAATCTAGGATTTTGGTTATTAAACTGGAAGTAGGAGAAAAAATGATAGAGAACAAAACCTTTTAGATTTTGAAAAAAGAGACATGCTTCTTGAAAAAAATTCAGATTAACACAGAAAAGTACAAAGGATATATCACCATAGTCTTAGCATCCAGAGGTAACCTTAACCATGATTTTGACTGCTCTTAAGTACCTCACATAAGTGGAATCAAAAATATTTCTTTTGTGACTGGCTTATTTCACTTAGCATAATGTCCTCAGGTTCATCCAATTTTATATAAATTGACTCATACATTTCATATATATTTTTTAAGATTTTATTTATTTATTTGACAGATCACAAGTAGGCAGAGAGGCAGGCAGAGATAGAGGGGGAAGCAGGCTCCCCGCGGAGCAGAGAGCCCAACGCAGGGCTTGATCCCAGGACCCCGGGATCATGACCCAAGCCAAAGGCAGAGGCTTTAACCCACTGAGTCACCCAGGCGCCCCATACATTTCATATTCTGTATCTTGCTTGCCTCTTCCCCCGCTTAACAATATGTTATGGATATTTTTATGTTTTTATGTTGGTTTTATGTATGTTATCTTTTTTCTTTTTAAAGATTTTATTTATTTGACAGACAGAGATCACAAGTAGTCAGAGAGGCAGGCGAGGGGGGGGGGAAGCAAGCTCCCCGCTGAGCAGAGAGCCCGATGTGGGTCTTGATCCCAGGATCCTGGGATCATGACCTGAGCCAAAGGCAGAGGCTTTAACTCACTGAGCCACCCAGGTGCTCCTATGTATGTTATCTTTTTATTTTTTCAAAGATTTTATTTATATTTGACAGAGATCACAAGTAGGCAGAGAGGCAGGCAGAGAGGGGGAAGCAGGCTCCCTGCTGAGCAGAGGGGCTGATATGGGACTTGATCCCAGGACCCTGAGATCATGACCTGAGCTGAAGGGAGAGGCTTAACCCGCTGAGCCACCCAGGCGGCCCTCTTTATGTGTTAATGTAACTGTACATCAGTGGTCTCAACCTGGGGTCAGTTTGCCCCCTTAGGGCACATTTGCAATTTCTGGAGACATTTTTGGTTGTAACAACTGGGGAGGTGGGTTCCTGACATCTAATGGGTAGAGATCAGGAGTGCTGCTAAAGATCCTACTATGCATAAAACAGCTCCTCACAACAAAGAATTATTTTGCCCAAAATATCAATATATTATACTGAAGTTAAGAAACTCTGTTCTACATTATTATTGTTGTTTGTTAAATTTTGAAGTAATTACAGATTTACATAAGAGTTTCAAAGATAACAGAGAGTTCTTATATACCCTTTACCCAACTTCTCCTAAAATTGGCATCATATATCATCTTGGTACATCTGCCAAAATTAAGAAATTGACATAGATGTAGTACTTTAAACTGTAGAATTTATTTGGATTTCACCAGTTTTTCTACTAATATCTTTCTTCTGTTTTCGGGATCCTGTCTAGGGTTCCATGTTGCCTTTGGTCATCGTGTCTCTTTTGGCTCCTCCAGTCTGTAGCAGTTTCTCAGGTGTTTCCAGTCTCTGACTTCTGAAGGGTACTACTGGTCAGCTCTTCTGTAGACTGTTTCTCAATTTGGGTTTGTCTGATGCTTTCTTAGGATTACACTAGCATTACAGATTTTGGGAAAGCGTACCACAGAGGTGAAGTACCCTTCTCATTACATCATATCAGGGCATGATGGCAGTATGACTTATTTCTGGTGATGTTAACCTTGATCATTTAGTTTGGGATGTGTGTGCCAGATTTCGCCACTGTGAAGTCCCTTTCTGTACTCTATTTGTTAGAAATGAGTTGCTGTTGCTGGGGCACCAGTGTTAAGTGTTAAGGTCACTTGTTAAGTGTCTGCCTTCGGCTCAGGTCATGATCCCAGCACAGCCCTGCATTGGGCTCCCTGCTCAGCGGGAAGCCTGCTTCTCCCACTCCCACTCCCCCTGCTTCTGCCTTTTTTGCTGTGTCTCTCTCTGTCAAAAAAAAAATAAATAAAATCTTCAAAAAAAAAAAAAAAAGAAAGAAAGAAAGAAAGAAATGAGGTGCTAAGTTTAGCCCACACTGAAGGGGAGAGGATTTAAGCTAGAAAACATATATATGTGCACTACTCCATGTGTACACAAACCTCTTATGTTTATGTCAGTATCTGCTTATATATGAAAATAAACATGGGTTTATACCAGTATCTCTGACTCTACTGTGGCACCACAAGGTTCACTCTAGTGTTTCTTTCCTTGCGCATTTGTGACTTCTTTCTCAGAGAGTAAGAAATTTGGTTCTCATTGTCTATAATGTATTTACCAGTTTGTACAACCTGTATAGTAGTTTGCAGTAGTTACTTAGGTGAGAAACAAACTTCCCAATTAGGTATAATGTTTGTGTGTAGTTCTTTTTGCTCATTTTGGCCTTATAGTATCCAGTCATAAGAACGTTTTACAGTTACTTAGGTAAGCTCCTTTTCTCCCTTCCACTGCCCTTCAGTGAAGTCATGCTATACATTTGTAATACAAATAGATTCATTTGTTGCAGTCTGTATTCTATCCTGGGATTCTCCAGACAGTCTGGTTTTTTTTTGTTTTTTTTTTTTTAAAGAATTGCCTATAGTAAAGTGCATTCTTTGTTGAGTACAGTTTTATGTTTTTTTTGTTTTGTTTTGTTTTGTTTTTTTAAGTGTTTATTTATTTGACAGAGACACAGTGAGAGAGGGAACACAAGCCGGGGAAGTGGGAGAGAGAGAAGCAGGCTTCCTGCCAAGCAGAGAGCCAGATGCCGGGCTTGATCCCAGGACCCTGGGATCATGACCTGAGCCGAAGGCAGATGCTTAACGACTGAGCTACCCAGGTGCCCCAGTTTTATGGGTTTTGATAAATACAGTCAGGTACCCACCTTTACAGTACCATACTGAACAGTTCTATCACTCTAAAAATTGCCTTGCGTGGCCTCTGTAGTCAGCTCTTCTACCTATCTTGACTTTCAGCCACCACTGATTTGTTTTCTATTGCCATGCTTTTGCCTTTTCCAGAATGTAGTGTACGTGGAGTCATACAATATGCAGCCCTTTGGGGTCCGACTTTTTCACTTAGCAGAGTATATTATTTATTTTTATTTACTATTTTTAAATCTTTCATTTATTTATTTGTCATAGAGAGCTCAAGCAAGGGGAGCCACGGGCAGAAGGAAAGGGAGAAGCAGGCTCCCTGCTGCGGAAGGAGCCTGATGCAGGACTCTATCCCTGGACCCTGGGATCATGACCTGAGCCAAAGGCAGATGCCCAGCCGACAGCCACCCAGGCGCCCCGCAAAGTACATTTTTAAATTCTCCCATGTTGTTGCATGAGTCCATTATGCTTTATTGCTGAGTGTCATTCCATTGTACGGATGTGCCTACCCTAGTATGTCCATTCACCTATGAGAGGACATCAAGTTGTTAGCACTTCCTTTGTGCTGTTACAGACATCTGCTGATGGTTTAACTTTAAAAACTAAAGTTTTGGGGCATCTGGGTGGCTCAGTGGTTAAAGCCTCTGCCTTTGGCTCAGGTCATGATCTCAGGGTCCTGGGATTGAGCCCCACATCGGGCTCCCAGCGAGCCTGCTTACCCCTCTCTCTCTGCCTGCCTCTCTGCCTACTTGTGATCTTTGTCTGTCAAATAAATAAATAAAATCTTAAAAAAAAAAATAAAAACTAAAGTTTTTTCTAGAATGGCTATGCCATTTTGCTTTCTGACCGGCAGTGAATAAGAATTTCTGTTCTTCCTGTATTCCCTCCAGGTTTGTTTTTTTTTTTTTTTTTTTTTTTTTTTTTTAATTTTAGCAATTCTAATAGGTGTGTACTGGTATCTCTTGGTGGTCAATTTACATTTCCCTAAAGGCTAATGATGTTGAGCATCTTTTCATATGCTTATTTGCCATCTGTGTATCTTTGAAGTGTTTGTTAGATCTTTTGGGGGTGTGTTTGTCTTACTGACTTTTAAGAGTTCTTTGTATATCCTGGGTACAAATCCTTTATCAGATATGTTATTTGCAAATATTTTCTCCTGCTTTGTGGCTTATTTTTTCATTTTCTTCAGTGTCTTTCACAGAACAAAAGTTTTAAATTTTCACTAAGTCCAATTTCTCTTTTTTCTTTTTAAATGGATTGTGTCTTTGATTTCCTATCCTAAAATTGCCAAACCCAAGGTCATGCAGATTTTCTCACCATTTTTTTTTAAAGTTTTATTTAAAAAAAGAAAAATTCTGTGGTTTTGTATTTTACATTTAGGTCTATGAGCTATTTTGAATAAACTATTGTATAGGGTATGAGATATTATGAATGTCCAGTTGTGCCAGCACTGTTTTTGAAAGGCTGTCCTTTCTCCATTAAATTGCCTTTGTACTTTTGTCAAAAATCAGTTTATATTTGTGCAGGTCTATTGCTGGGCTGCATTCTTTTCCATTGATCTGTGTGTCTATTTTTTTTTTTTTTTTTTGCCAATTACTGTGGCTTTATATTAAATCTTGAAATTGGATAGTGTAAGCTCTCCAACTTTCTACTTCTCTGTTTTTAATCTCTGTGTAGTCTATTTTATAGGTGTATTGTTATTAGCTAGGTTTCTACTGAAGGAGATTTAGAGGGGTTTTTTTGCTATAATAAATGATGCTGAGATGAACATCTTCACGCGTATATCTTTTTGGACTGTGTGATTCTTTCTTCAGGATAAATTCCTAGAATAGGAATACTGGATGAGAAGATGTACACATTACCTTCCCCCCCCTTCTTCCAATTTTCTAAGATTATTAGAGGTTACTTACATTATTTTTCTTATTGAGGTGAAATTCACATAACATCAGCTATTTTTTTTTTAACTTTTTTTTTTTTTTTTAAGATCTTATTTTTTTACTTGACAGAGATCACAAGTAGGCAGAGAAGCGGCAGGCAGAGAGAGAGGAGGAAGCAGGCTCCCCGCTGAGCAGAGAGCCCGATTCAGGGCTCGGACCAGGACCCTGGGATCATGACCTAGGCCGAAGGCAGAGGCTTTAACCCACTGAGCCACCCAGGTGCCCCAGCATCAGCCATTTTAAAGTGAATGATTCAGGGGCATCTGGCTGGTTTAATCAGTAGAACATGTAACTCTTGATCTCAGGGTTATAAAGTTTGAACACCACGTTGGATGTAGAGATTACTTAAAAATGGAATGATTCAGTGTCATTTAGTATATCACGGTGGTGTACAACCACCATCTCTTTCTAGTTCCAAAATATTTCCACCACCCCCAAAAGAAAACCCCATACCCATTAAGCATCTATTCTGCATTTCCCTAAGCAGTTACTCCCCCATTTTTCCTTGCCCCCAAGTCCCTGGCAACCACCAGTGTGCTTTCTGTCTTTAGAGATTTTTTTTTTTTTTAAGATTTTATTTATTTGACAGAGAGAGATCACAAGTAGGCAGAGAGGCAGGCAGAGAGAGAGGGAGAAGCAGGCTCCCTGCCAAGCAGAGAGCCTGATGCGGGGCTCGATCCAGGACCCTGAGATCATGACCTGAGCCGGAGGCAGAGGCTTAACCCACTGAGCCACACAGGCGACCCTGTCTTTAGAGATTTTATCTATTCTGGATATTTCATATAAATGGGATCATATAGTCCGTTGTGTCTGGCTTCTCTCACTTACACTTATAGCACGTGTTGGTACTTTATTCCTTTTTATGGTTGAATAATTTTCCATTGTATGTATAGATCACAATTTTTCCCATCTGTTGATGGGCAGTAGTACCTTAGGCTGTTAAGAATAGTGCTGCTGTGAACATGTACACACTCGTTTTCACTTATTTTGAGTATATATTGTAGGAGTAGAATTTCTGGGTCATATGGTAATTCTATGTCTAACTTTTTGAGGAATTGCCAAACTGTTTTTATGCAATGGCTATACTATTTTACATTCCCATCAGCAATGTATAAGGGTACCAGTTTTCTACCTCTTCTCCAATGTTACCCTCCCCCTTTATTTTTAATATAGCCATCCTACTGGGTATAAAAGTGGTATTGCTTTGTAGTTTTGATTTACAATTTCCTAGGGGCCATTTGTATATCTTCTTTGGAGAAATACCTATTTAGGTCTGTGCTCATTTTTATCTTTTTAAAACATTTTAAAGATTTTATTTATTTGAGAGAGAGTGTGGGTGTGGGTGCACACACATGCACAAGCAGGGGAGGGGGGCAGATAGCCGAGCAGACTCCCCGCTGATTGGGGATCCCAGGACCCTGAGATTAACCAACTGAGCCACCCAGGTGCCTGGTCTTATGCTCATTTTTTTTTTTTTTTAAAGATTTTATTTATTTATTTGACAGAGAGAAAGAGAGAGAGATCACAAGTAGGCAGAGAGGCAGGGGGAAGCAGGCTCCCCGCTGAGCAGAGAGCCCGATGTGGGGCTTGATCCCAGGACCCTGAGACCATGACCTGAGCCGAAGGCAGTGGCTTAACCCACTGAGCCACCCAGGTGCCCCTTATGCTCATTTTTAAATTGGGTTGGTTGTCTTTTTGTTGTTGAGTGGGTGCCCATTGTATTTAGATGCATATTGTCAGACTGCTTTCAAGAAAGTTTGCACCAGTGGTATGTCTGTTTTCCTTTACTCTTGCAATTCTGTGTGTTACCTGTCTTTTCATTGCTGTTAGTTTGGTAAACAAGAAGTGGATTTCATTTTAATTTCATTTCTTAGGTTAATTTTCTTTTCAAGCGTGCATTGGCCATTTGTGTTTTTCTTTTTTGCATGTCTTGCTCATACCTGTGTGTGTCCACGTCTATATAGTGGTTTTCATTTTTGTGTTTATTGATTTGTAAGAGGCTTTGTGTATTGTTAAGTTTTAATCTTTTGTGCAGACTCATGTGTTGGAAGTATTTTTTCAGTTGGTCATATTTGTCTTTTGTATGATTTTTTGGGTCATAAATGTTTTGTTTTGTTATTTTTTTAAGGATTTTATTTATTTATTTATCAGAGGGAGGTGGGTGAAGCAAAAGCAGGGGGAGAGGCAGACATTAGGGAGGAGCAGGCTCCCAGCTGGGCAAGGACCCCTATGCAGAACTCTATCCCAGCATGCTGGGGTCATGACCTGAGCTGAAGGCAGATGCTTTACCAACGGAGCCACCCAGATGTCTTGTCATAAATGTTTTGAATTTGTATGTTCTTGTACACTTTTTTAGAAGTACAAGTTGGTTTTAACATTCTTTTAGAAAGAGAATGTTATAGGGGTGCCTGGCTGGCTCAGTTAGTAGAGAGTTTAACTTCTGATCTTGAGGTTGTGAATTCAAGCCCCATGTTGGGCATAGAGCTTGTTTTTAAAAAGTGAGAATGTTGTAATAGATTTATAATTTGTTGAACCGTTGGAACTTACAGATGTGGTTAAAAAATATTATTGACGTTCTAGTGTGAATGAAGGTATATCCAAGACGTCCTTGCCTTCACTGTGCCTGTTGCTCTTCCCTTGCGGTCCCCTACACATGATGTAGCAGAGGAAATAAGGGATTCTACATTGTCGGGGCTGGTACTCTTGGTTAGCTACCGAGCTATCCAGTCAGTTTCCTACTCTCCTTTTTTGGTTTACATCTTGCTAGTGCCTTGCACAATTCTCATAGCAGTGGTTCTCGCTCTCAGGTGCATATTGCAGTCACCTGGAGAGCACTAAAAAACATTGGTTCCCAGGCTTATAGTATTCAGTAAATGCCCGTTGATTAGAATTAGATGATTTGCTTAACTCTTCAGGTGTGGATATTCTTTCCTAATTTACAGCTTTATTCTGAGGTCTTCATTTAGCCTCTTTAGCCCTGAGAGGCAGTTTTACTCACTGGGGAAACTGGGTTTTAGGCCCGCCCAGCTTTTCCCCTAACTCACTTCATAACCTGGGAATGGATACTGCCCTCCCTGGGCTTTAGTTTCCTCTTTGGCTATATTAGGGAGGAGAACTGATTAGATTAGATCAGGGATGGGCAGCCTTTTTCTGTTAAGGTCCAGATAGTAAACATTTTAGGCTTTGTGGGTCATACAGTGTCTGTCTGTCACAGTGTCTAAGGCTCCTTTTAGCTCTGGTGTTTTGTGGTTCCCTTCTTTCAAACCCTAGCCAGAGGTCTCACTTAGAAGAAGCAAGGAAAATCTTTTTTAACCACCAGTTAAATACAGATAATATCAAGCACTTATATAGTGCTTACCACACTTGCCTGCCACCATTTTACATATTTTACCTGTTTTAACTCTCATCTTCAGAATAACCCAGTGAGGAGTATAGGTGCTATTATTATCCTCATTTTATAGATTAGGAAACCTGAGGCAAAGAAAAATTAGAAACTTAAATAATCTGCAACATGAAGTTGAGTAGTAGAGCCAGAATTTGAACCTAGGCATTCTGGCTCGATTTTACTCTACTACCTCTCTCTAACTTAGACCTAGACCTCCAGATAATATATGCTCTATCATGGGGATCTTGAAAGAAAATATCACTGAAACCCTCAAAAATGGGCCAATCTTGAGGCTGTTAAAAAAGTGACCACAGAGAGGAACTTTATTAATTTTATTTTCTCAAAAGACCCCTTTTGTTTCTGTCCCAGCATTATAGTCACATGGCATTGTCTTTGTGTATATTTTTAGCTTTCTATCACATTTACTCTTTAACCGTGAAGGGGTTCAGTGTATGAAAGCAGGCTTCTCCTTAGTTTCTGGAATTTAATTTCACCTTAGTAAGAATTCATTACTTCAAGCAAACAAACAGACCAGAGTCAAATGGGGATAAAAATTCTACTGGTAAGAGGCAGCAGAAACAGCTTGTGTTATAGGCAGAGCCTCAAGGCTTTAGTTGTTTTTGGTCCCAGTCAGTTATATGTCCAGGGAAGCTTTCTGAGCCTCCATATTCTCAAGTATAAAATTTTAAGTGATTGGACTGGGTCCATGATCTTTGAATTTCCTTATAACCATTCTTCGCCAGGGTTTGCAGGTAGACCTCCAAGCAGCCACAGCAGACGCTCTTCGTTGCAGAGTTTCTCATGCTTTAACTTAAAAGTACGTGCCAATTTTGCATTCTCCGCCCTGATCTATGTTTATTTAGATGTAAAAATGTTTCATGTTCTTTTTACCATTTAGTTAGATTGGTGCTCTTGAAGAATGCATAGTAAGTATACTATGTATGCACCTCTCAGTTTGAGAAGCATGACCTTCTATTAAGATTCTAGTCCCCTTTCCTTTTTTTTCTTTTCTTTTTTTTTTTTTTTTGTTTAGGTTTTATTTTTAAGTAATCTCTATGCCATTCGTGGGGCTTGAACTTACAACCCTGAGTTCAAGAGTTGCATGCTTCACCAACTGAGCCAGCCAGGCACAACCCCCCCACCCCTTTTCTCTTAAATGGGGATAACAATTGGAAGAGTAAAAGTCATGATCTGGACTATAATTTCCAAACCACTCCTCTCAGCAGGCTGACTGAACATATTAGGTACAGGTTCTCCTGCTTTCTGAACATCTTAATCTGCCTAATTTAGTCAGCATGTCTGCAGTTGAACTTCGGCCAAACTAAGGTAAAAGGAGTAGTTGCCTGCCATGATGTTCCTGCAGCTAGTTCATTCTTTCTTAATAAAGTGTTAAATTTTTAAAAAATCATTCTTTTATTAAGAAAGAAAAGTTAAGCAAGAGATTGACCTTTTTCCTACTTTTCCACATCTCTTCAGTTGAATATCAAATTCAAATTTAAATTCTTTCAATTGAAAAGGAAAATCATCTTTCTGGTGAGTGCCAACATCCTTTAAAAAAATAAATTTTCAGGCACCTGGGTGGCTCAGTGGGTTAAAGCCTCTGCCTTTGGCTCAGGTCATGATCCCAGGGTCCTGGGATCAAGCCCTGCACCCCGCATCGCATCGCATCGGGCTCTCTGCTCCACAGGGAGCCTGCTTCCTCCTCTCTCTCTGCCTGCCTCTCTGCCTACTTGTGATCTCTGTCTGTCAAATAAATAAAATCTTTTAAAAAAATAAAAAATAAATTTTCCTTTTACTATTCTATGCCAAGATTCTTTTTTCTTAAATTTGGGCTATTACAATTAATACAAGAAATAAGGAGCTTGAGGTTCCAGGAAAGAAAGCTAACTTCCCAAAGTCACAGAGCTGATTTGTATAGAATGGAGATTAGGAACATGCTGGGAAAAGAACAATAAGAAGTCAGAAGACATGGATTAAAAGTTTGCCTCTGCCACTAACTTGCTGTGTGACTTTGGGAAGGTTACATACATAACGTGTCTAAGTTTTCATTTCCTCATTGGTAAAATACAGACCAACGTAACATCATAGGATGTGACATTTTTAACATAGGATTTAGCACTCTACCTCAGGCATGGAATATTTGTTGAGTATACTCCATGTATCATTAGGTACCATGTTAGGTGTTGGGCCTAGGGATAAAATACCCAGTTTCTTCCCTTGGAACTTGTAGTCTAATGGAGATAGAACTTACTATACCTGACTTTAAAATACTTCTGTGATATAGGTAAAGGCAGCATACTGTAGGGGCACAGAGGACAAGCACACAAGGAGTAGGAATGAGAAGTGATCTCAAAGCAGGCTTTCATCAGGAGGTGGATGCTAAAGAGTTTGGGGATGAATGAGATCAGATTTTCATTTTAGAAAGCTCCCAAGCTGCAGTGTGGGCATAATTTGGGGGGTTATAGTAAAGGTGGGAAGATCAACGAGGAAGCTGATGGAATGAACAGTCTAGTAGGGGAAATCACGAAGCCTTCAGATGGTGTAATGGCAGTGAAGTAATGAGGAAGTGGTGATGGTGAGCTTTGAGATCATTTTAGGAACAAGTATGGACAAAAGTTGAAGGATTGGAAATGTGGGGAGAGATTGGGATACAGAGATAAAGGATCACTTCAAGGTTTTTCGTTTGATTATCTCGTGGTTACTCAAATACACCTGGGAAGGTAAGTTCAGTTTTGGACATAGCAGGTTACAGGTGTCTGGAGTGCTGCTGCTGCTGCTGCTGCTGCTGCGGATGATAACTAACATTTATTGACTGCTTCCTATAGGGCAGGCCCTAGTACATATTCTTCGCATGTATTAATTATTTAATTTTCATCATAACCCTTTGAGGTTAGGTTTAAAACGAGCCTCACTTTACAAATAAAGTCTGAGGCACAGAGAAGTTCATTAACTTGCCCACGGTTACATAGCTAATAAGTAGTGGAGCCAAGACTTAAATCCAGGCAACATGGCTCCAGAGTCTTTACTGTTAACAACTTCACTATATTAAATGCCTCTCAACGATGATGAAAATGTCCACTAGACAGTTGAAAATACAGGTCTGGCATCAAGAGAGAACTAGATTGTAGATATGGATTTTGGGAGTTAGCACAAAAATGGTTATAGAAACCATGATTGTCCGACAGTTCAGAGTATAGAAATGGCAGGCAGACACCATAGGGTTGGACATTTCTCATTATTGTTACCATGAGAGGTATTGCTAATACATCAGTGGTTGGCTTTAGTAGGGAAACTGAGGAAGGGCCAGTGAGATAGGGAGAAAAACTGGAGAGACTGCTGTCATTGAAACTCCAAATGAGAATGATTTATGAGAGAGTCGAGTGGTATCAGATTGTTGGTTTTTCCATTAAATGTGTTTTGAAAGCTTAGTAGAAGAGTGTTAATATTTGACAGTCGGGGTTCATTAGTGATCTCAAGGAGTAAGATATCCATGGAGCAGAGGGGAGCAGTTAGCAGAGAAGATAGGTAATTGTATTGATTAATAATCTGTGAGTGTGGTTTTCAGAGCAGATGTAATTTATAGAGGCAAGGAAGTGATTGAAGAACTTCAGGATCTAATTTGGATTGGGAAGGAAATGAAGTCAAAAGGGGGAAGGAAAGAAAAACAAATGGGGGGGTGGGCAGCTTTTCCTCATTTTTGCAGATAGCAGTGTTGGGCACTGTAGCCAACCTGCACTCAGACACAGCTCCATGATCTGCCCAGTGCTCAGGATTTTGCTGATTAACAAACCCAGTAGGACCACCCTACAGCATGACAACCATAAAGGGATGGAGCCTTACATGAGTGATCTTTAGCTGTACACTTAAAGATTTGGGGGAGTTTTTCCAAGGTAGAATTTCTTTGGATCAGTGTTTCTCAACCTCAGGACTGTTGACATTCTTTGGCTGGATAATTTTTGGTTGTGTGTGTGTCTGGTGGGCGGTGTTCCTTGCATTGTAGGATGTTTAGCATCATCCCTGGCCTCTGCCCACTAGATACCAGCCACACCTCCACCCCTGCAGTTGTGACAGCCAAAAATGTTTCTTGACTTTGCCAAATGTCCCCTGGTGGACAATTTACTTCTGGTTGATAACACAGCTCTAGATTCTGCAGGTTTTCCTCTAGGTCTCTGTTGTAAATTTCACTCACTTTGATTAGTGCCTCTGGGCACTTTAGCTCCTTGATTTGGCGAGTCCGGGTTATTTCAGATTTGTGGCCTTTTTCCAGAACATTTTCATTCTGGAAATAAACTCTCAATAGAGGTGAGACAGAAGCATATTTCCTTCTAGTACCCAGTTAAATATCTAGAACATTAAATGCTTAGTGGTTATGAGATTTAAAGAAGATGATTACAGTCAAACTTTATTATCTCTCAAAATTTTATATCATTTATTTCTTTATAGTAGTTATTTGTATCTGTGTCTCTTGCTAGCCTAGAATCCTAGAGGACAGGGACCCTTTTTTAATCTTCTTTGAATGCTTAACATCTTGCAGAATATCTGGCACATAATAGGCTACACTCTCAGTAAATGTTTGCTGAAATAAGTCAGTTATGTTGATAACTGGCTAAGTAGGTGAAACCTGTAATTTTTCAGAGTATTTCAGTTATCAGACCTTACAAAGAGGTCAGAGTTCCCTTAGTATTGACAAAAATCTGATTTCTGCAGAGAGAAGCATTTTTTCCAGTCATTTCTGTGTACGCAGATCACAGGTGTTCTCTGGGAGAATAGGAAATGGAAGAGAGTGACATGCTGGCTTTAGAAGATAAAACAGATCCTTTAAGCTCTTCCTAGCACCCAGGGCTGGCTGACTGATAGGTGGAGTCACACTGAAACTATAATTGAAGCTGGAAAATATAAGGCAATCAGCTACAAACCTGGTAGGGTATTGTTTTCTGACCAGGTAATAAGATAAGCCCAGCTGTGGGATTTACGATGTAAATACCTATATGGACCAAATGTGACATTTATAAAATTGATTGGTTTCTGCATTTGTTTAGATATTTATCCTTAGTGCAAATGTGTAGAATGTGTTGTGTTTTTGTTTTTTGTCTGGGTGGTATGATTTTAATTGATAAATAATGTATGTCATAAAATGCATAATTCATGGGGCTCCTGGCAAGCTCAGTTGGGGGAGTGTGCAGCTCTTGTTCTTGGGGATATAGGTTCAAGCCCCATTTTGGGTGTAGAGATTCCTTAAAAATAAAAGCTAAAGTAATGAATAATTCCTAACTGTACAGTTCAGTAAGTTATCCAAAAAGTGAAAATACCTGTGTAATCAAAACTCAGTTCAAGAAATAGAACATTACTAGTCCTCTCAGTAATTTTAAAAGTTATGATGTGATCCAGCAATTCCATTTCTGGGTATATACTAAAAAGAATTGAAAAATTTAGAGGGTGCCTTGGTGGCTCAATCCATTGAGTGTCTACCTTTGGCTCAGGTCATGATCCCAGCAACCTGGAATCGAGTTCCGAATTGGGCTCCCTGCTCAGGCGGGTAGTCTGCTTCTCCCTCTCCCTTTCCTGCTCCCCCTGCTCATGCACTCTTCGTCTCTCTCAAATAAACAAATAAAGCCTCTTAAAAAAATTAAAAAGAAAAAGAATTGAAAAATTCAACAAAGTTTTGAAAATTTCATTTCATTGCTAATATTCGCTGGTTTCTTATTATACCAAAAACTCTGTCTTCCAAGTCTTTTGTTGTGGTAAACTATATGTGGTAAAATATACATGACATAAAATTTACTGTTTTACCATACATTACACACATTTACATTGTTCTCCAACCATCATCACCCTCCATCTCCAGAACTTTTTTGGTCTTCCCAAAGTGAAATTCTGTACCTGTTTTATACGTCCCCATTCTTCTCTGCCCCAGCCCCTGGCAACCACCATTCTACTTTCTGCCTTAGAATTTAACTACTTTAGTTATGTCATATAAGTAGAATCCTACAATATTTGTCTTTTTGTTTCTGGGTTATTTCACTTAGTATGATGTCTTCAAGGTTCTTCCATGTTGTAGTATGTGTCAGAATTTCCTTCCTTTTTAAGGCTGAATAATTTTCCATTATATGTATACAGCACATTTTGTTTATCCATTCATTCATGATGAACATGGACTGCTTCCACCTTTGGCTTCTGTGAATAATGCTGCTATGAACATGGGTGCATAAATATCTGTTCAGCTCCCTGCTTTCAGTTCTTTTGGGTTTGTACCCAGAAGTGGAATACTGGATCATGTAGTGATTCTATTTTATTTGTATATATAAAAATTATTTATTTATGAGAAACAGAGAGAGAGAGAGAGGAAGAGGGAGAAGCAGGCTCTTCGTGGAGGAGGGAGCCTGATATGGGACTCGATCCCAGGACCCCAGGACCATGACCCGAGCTGAAGGCAGACACTTCAACTGACTGAGCCACCCAGGTGCCCCTATTTTTTATATTTTTATGGGGCTTGAACTCACAACCTTGAGATCAAGAGTCACATGCTCTACAGACTGAGTCAGCCAGGCACCCCACTATTTTTTATGTTTTGATGAATCATTGTACTGTTTTCCAAACATAGCTGCATCATTTTATATTCCCACCAGCAAAGCACAGGGGTTGTAATGTCTCTACATCTGCACCAACAATTATTACTTTCTGTTTTTTGACAGTAGCCATCTTAGTAGGTGTGAAGCGCACCCAGATTTTTTAAAAGTAACTTTTTGCTAGGGAAAATTTCCAGCATATAAAAAGATAGAGTGAATGCTAGTCGCACTGCTGTGCGTCTCACCTCACTTCAGTAGTTAGGAACACTTGGCCGATCTTATTTCAATTAGTTTGCGCTTCCTACCCCATTATCGGAACATGGGTCCCAGTCTTCATATACTTTTTTTCCCCTATTGTGAAAAGCAGGAAATAAACATAAATTTTTTAAAAGATTTATTTATTTATTTGAGAGAGAGAATGTGAGAGCAAGGGGAGGGGCAGAGGGAGAGGGAGAGAGAATCCTCAAGCAGACTCCCCACTGAGCACAGAGCCCAACATGAGGCTTGATCCCAGGATCCTGAGATCATGACCTGAGCCAAAATCAAGAGTCGGTTGCTCGACTGACTGAGCCACCCAGGTGCCCCTATAACCATAAAATTTTAATGTTATGAATGTTACTGCAAATTTTACTTGCACCATTGTTCTGCCTTTCATTCAGTGATCATAATTCTTTTTTTTTTTTTTCCTAAAGTAATCTCTACACCCAACATGGGGCTTGAACCCACCATCCCAAAAGAGTCAGGTGCTCGTCAGTCAGAGAAGGACAATCATCATATGGTTTTCACTTATATATGGAAAAAAGAAATAGTGCAGAGGACCACAGGAGAAGGGATGAAAAACTGAATGGGAAGAAATTAGGGAGACAAACCACGAGAGACTGTTGACTCTGGGAAATTGAGGGTTGTAGAAGGGGATGTGGGTGTGGGGAGTAGGGTAAGTGGGTGATTAGCATTAAGGAGGGGACATGATGTGATGAGCACCGAGTGTTATATGCAACTAATGCATCAGTGAACACTACATCAAAAACTAATGATGTACTATGTGTTGGCTAAATGAATGGAAAAAAAAAAAAAGAGTTAGATGCTCTACCGATTGAGCCAGCCAGTGATCATAATTCCTGTGTCATTATTAACAAATTTCTTTGTAGCATCATTCTTGCTCTCATGCAATGCAGATATAGATGTACTTTACATATGCCCTTCACCTACCCTTGCCTTCTCACTTGTTAAAAATTTATTCATGGGGGATGCCTGGGCGGCTCAGTCGTCAAGCATCTGCCTTTGGCTCGGATCATGATCTTAGGGTCCTGGGATCGAATCCGCATCGGGCTCCTTGCTCAGTGTGGAGCCTGCTTCTTTTTCTGCCTGTGCTGCCTGCTGCTCCCCCTGTTTGTGCTCTCTCTCTGACAAATAAATAAAATCTTTTGAAAAATTTATTCATGGGTAAAATGAAAAAAATACACAGTAGCTGTGATCACAAGTTGCAGTCATTTGTAAGCTCAACCATAACAGCACATCAGTAACTATTGAAAGAAGTCATATTAGAATGGAAGACTGAAACAACATTATTATAGACATAACCTTGGATTGGTTTTAATTTCTTTAAAAAAATATTTTCATTCATGTGTACCTCAGTATAGTGTATACCTCAAAGTTAAGGACTCCTTTTTTTTTTTTTAACATAACTGTAAAACCATATGATACCTAAAAATAAACAATCCTTTTATCATCAGTTATCCACTTAGTATCACCCGTATCTTTATGCCCAGTTTCTTTTAATTCAGTGGTATGGGAAATGAAAAGTTGACAAATCACTCAAAGAGGACAATTTAGGGCGCCTGGGTGGCTCAGTGGTTGAAGCCTCTGCCTTCGGCTCAGGTCGTGATCTCAGGGTCCTGGGATCGAGTCCCGCATCGGGCTCTCTGCTCAGCAGGTAGCCTGCCTCCTCCTCCTGTCTCTCTCTGCCTGCCTCTCTGCCTACTTGTGATCTGTCAAATAAATTTAAAAACAAAAAAAAATCTTAAAAAAAAAAAAAAAGGACAATTTACACTAGTAACCAAGATGTAGTACTTTGGTGTGTATTACAGTTTTTGTTAACTCTGTGAGCAAGACGATGTCTAGTTTTAATACTCCTTTCTTCTTTAAACCATTAATTACTTTTCCTTCTTTCTATTATTTGTTGGCATTTGTATATATCATAAACAGTACAGTAGGCCACTTCCTTTAATAAATAAGGTGAGCCTTGTTCTGGGCTTACCTCTGTTTGATTTATGTTAATGTGTTTATTTAAACTTACCTTTTTTTTTTTTTTTTAAACTTTATTTATTTATTTGAGAGAGAGTATGAGCGAGGAGAAGGTCAGAGAGAGAAGCAGACTCCCCATGGAGCTGGGAGCCCGATGCGGGACTCGATCCTGGGACTCCAGGATCATGACCTGAGCTGAAAGCAGTCGCTTAACCAACAGAGCCACCCAGGCGCCCTAAACTTACCATTTTTAGGAGTTCTAGAAGATACACATAAAGGCAGGACTCAGGATGAAATTTTATCTACAGATGTATATATCTGATAGGATTTACTGGTAGAGATGTTTACATTTTGGCTTTTTGGAGGTGGGGAATGGTAACTGGGCATTTTCAACTATGCCTTTTCCTTTTTTTTAAATTTTAAGATTTTACATATTTATTTGAGAGAGAAATTGAAAGAATGAGTGGGATCAGGGGCAGAGACCGAAGCAGACTCCCTATGGAGCAGGGAGCCCGACATGGTATTCGATTCCAGGACCCTGGGATTGTGACCTGAGCTGAAGGCAGACGTTTAACCAACTGAGCCACCTAGGCACCCATAACACGCAATTATTAACTCCTTTCCTTCCTTTAATTTTCTTAATTTGTGCGGAAGCCTGCAATGTACAGTATGTGCTACAGCACTTTATAATGTTAGGAGGACATCTTATTCAAGATGTACAAAAAAGAACACCCTGTGATTTAAGATTCCATCAGTTTTCGGGTGTGAGAATGCAAGTCTGTTGTCAAGTGCAGATTAAGAGTTAAAGGCAGAGCTGGTTCTTTCCCTATGGCTCTTTATATTTCTTCTGTGCACTATTTTACTAATTAACAATTTTCTTTTACTTGAAGATAGCTTATATTCTTGTTGGGTAAATAACCGTGGTCATTAAGAGCATAGAAGCTTCAGAGTGATAATGACATTAAACTTATTTCCCATTCTTCTTGCGTTGTGATAGTAGTAGTGGTTGTAATACAGGTAGTTACTTAATGATCCTGTATAGTGTATGCAGTGTGATAGGCAAAAACTAAGTGCTTTGCATATATTAACTCAATCCACACAACAACCCCATGAGATAGATACTGTTATCCTCATTTACTGATGAGGGATTGAGGTAGAGAGAGGTTAGTAACTGACTACTCCATAAGTACAAAGAACTGGGAAGCGGCAGAGCTAGGAATTGATCTGAGGCAGCCTGGCGCCAGCGTCCTTCCTCCTAACCATTATACTGTACTGTACTTAATCGACACTCATGTAAGTAAAGGGAAATGTGAGATAAAAAATGCTTTTAACATCTTTGTGGGCTCTATGGAACTTATTATTTGTTCATTCAATGCTCCCTTGTAGAATCAGTGATTACAGAGAGAACATTTAATCTCAAAGCATTCATCCCTATTTCCAAACTAGTATTTTCAGATCTGTTCTCCATCTGAGACCTTGCATTTAGAAGTACATTTGAACTTTTTAGTTGAATTGGCAGATCAAGAGCTTACAGACAGGATATTGCCTTTAAGTATTTAGACTGCATGTGCTGACCCCCTGAAGCAGTAATTTGGTTAGATCACAATGTTTCCATTAGAGTACAGCAGTATTAGGGGTTCTGACTTCAAAGTGTGTATGTGTGTGTTTTATATGTATCTTTGTAAATAGGCCACTTCTCTATAAATGGAGCCAAGATTCTAAAAAATCTCTCAGATCCATTTAAATCCAAGAAATACCTAAGCATTTGAAGTAGAACTATGAGCAATGCAAAATGTTACCTTTCTGGAGACTTGTGATAAGTACAATAAATAAAACAATCTGCCCATTTTTAAGCCTAAAGAACCTCCAATTAATCTTGCAGAATTCTCAGTTGAGCATTGATTTACATACACTTTTTATCTTGAAGTCTAAGCTAATAGCTACTATTTGATAAGAAAGTCAATGTTCTGTTTTCTTCTGCTTCCTTTGTCTTAGGTTTTTGTGGGTCTGCTGTGCTCTGAACAGGTAGGCTTAGGACACATCTACCCTGTGGCTTTGGGTCAGTCACGTGTTTGGCTGGAGGGCAAGTGTGCCTTTTAAGGAGGCAGGTGACTTTTTCATGCCTATTTTCTTTCCCCTAGGTTTATGAAGGCCTAGACATCATCACCAACAAGGTTTCTGCCCAAGAGCAGAGAATGTGCCAGCACCACATGATCAGCTTTGTGGATCCTCTCGTGACAAATTACACAGTTGTGGATTTCAGGAACAAGGCAACTGCTCTGATATCCTTAGGAAAGACAGCAACTAGGTTTGGTGGGTGCAAGGCAGTCCAAGCCAAGAAAGAAGTTTTCATTTCAGTGACAGTTTCTTCTAAGCCAAGACTTAAGAAGAACCAGTAGGCAGCACCCCCAGCAGAACTATATGGATCAAAAGATACAGTACCCTTGCTTCTCAGAGTGTTGTCAGACTGCAGCACCAGCCATCCCTTGGGTGCTTATTAGAAATGCTGAATTTGGGCCTCACTCCAGAACTACTGAATCAGAATATGCATTTCACAAGAGTCCCAGGTGATTTATATGCATATTAAAATTTGAGAAGCTGTTTTAGTGGAGAGAACACTGATTTAGGAACTAGAAAATCTGTGTTCTAGTCCCAGAACTGCCTCTTTGGACCAAGTGAATTTTACTGGGTAGAACATTTACCCAGCTCATCTTCAGTTTCCTACCGTTTAAATGGGGATACAGAATCAATTTACAAATATAGTGGAGTTACAGTTAGAATTTAATAGGGATTATTGGGTGGGGGAGGACAGCAAAAAGAAGATTTTTTTTTCTGTGATCAGTGATCTTTGATTGATTGATTGATTGATTGATTAAGTAGATTGTACGTGCAGCATGGAGCCCAACACAGGGCTTAAACTCACAACCCTGAAATTAAGACTTGAGCTGAGATCGAGTTAGACGCTTAACCAGCTGAGCCACCCAGGTGCCCCTTGTTATTTATTTTTTTAAAATTTAATTCCAGTATAGTTAACATATAGTGTTCTATTAGTTTCAACACCAGTATATTTTGAAGAAAGAATAATATAAGGGGGGGATTGTCCTTATGTTTTAATTGTCCAGGCTTCCAGATGGGGTAGCTGGCTGGCTCAGTTGGTAGAGTATGCAGCTCTTAATCACCAGTTTGTGAGCTCAAGCCCCATGTTGGGTATAGGGATTGCTTTAAAAAATTTGGACTGCCAGATAGTAAGATACGAGGAAAATTCATAATAATTATAATAGTATTGAACTTATGCTGGGCAAATTTATGACACAGAATAGAAAACTCAGATACAAATTAAAATGTTTATATATATTTATCTTATGATCAAGGTGGCATTTAAAACAATAGAGAATACAGTAGTTAATATTCCTGGGACAGCTATTCTTTTTGGAAAAAATAAAATCATGACCTCATTATGTATGACATAAATTGCAGATGGATTTCAGAGTTAAATATATGTATTTTTAAAACTTTAAAACAAATGGGATAATAATTGAGTAGTTACGTGATTTTCGAGTAGGGAAGGACTCTGTAGATACACAGTTACTAAAAAAGTTCTTTTTTTAATTTTTATTTATTTATTTGATAGACACAGCGAGAGAGGGAACACAAGTAGGGGGCGTGGGAGAGGGAGAAGCAGGCTTCCCACCGAGTAGGGAGCCCGATGTGGGGCTCCATCCCAGGACCCTGGGACCATGACCCCAGCCGAAGGTAGACGCCTAACAACTGAGCCACCCAGGCGGCCCTCTAAAGAAGTTACTTTAATGGATTTTTTTAACTCAATTTTTTCATTTATTTTACTGTGTTAAATACACACAAAATTTACCACTTAACCGTTTTTTAAGTGTACAGTTCAGTTGTATTGAATACATTCACATTGTCGTGCAACCATCACCACCATCCATCTCCATAACCTTCTGGGTTTTTTTTTTTTTTTTTTTTAAAGATTTTATTTATTTGACAGAGACCCAGTGAGAGAGGAAACACAAGCAGGGGGAGTGGAGAGGGAGGAGCAGGCTTCCTGCTGAGCAGAGAGCCCGACATGGGCTCAATCCCAGGACCCTGGGACCATGACCCAAGCCGAAGGTAGATGCTTAATGACTGAACCACCCAGGCACCCCTGTTTTTGTTGTTGCTGTTGTTGTTGTTTTGTAAGATTTGTTTATTTGAGAGAGAGAGAGCACGAGTGGGAGGGTCAGAGGAAGAGGTAGAGAGAATCCCAAGCAGACTCCCTATCCTATATGGGGCTTGATCCCAGGACCCTGAAATCATGGCCTAAGCCAAAACCAAGAGTCATGGATGTTCAACTGACTGTACACCTAGGCACCCCCTGCCTTTTTTAAACAAAAGTAGCTAGCTTCCAGTATATTCAAATTAAGAATTTGTGTCAGCAGGAATATATATCAACCAGAACTAGGTATCTACTGTAGAGTAACCTTGCCAAGCATGTGAGATAGGTGATAGATGTCATTCATAGCAGCATTGCTTTTAATGGCAAAAACAAACACCTAAATTTTTACTTACAGAAGAATGTATAAAATTTGCTTTGTTCATATAAGTACTTTTTCAGCAGTGAAAATGAGTAAATTGTACCTACATGCAGCAGTCAATGTGGAAGAATCTCAGAAACAATAAAATGTGAGAAATTATAGACATTCATACCGTATACATTCATACCATTTATCATAAAAGTTAAAATGCAAGCAAAACAGGGGTGCCTGGGTGGCTTAGTCAGTTGAACCTTCAGCTCAGGTCATGATCCCAGGGTCTTGGGATCGAGCCCCACATCTGGCTGACTGCTCAGTGGGGAGCCTGCTTCTCCCTCTCCCTCCACTGCTCCCCCTGCCTGTGTGTGTGCACGCTCTCTCTCTCTCAGACTCTCTCTGTCAAATAAATAAATAAATAAAATCTTAAAAAAAAAAAAGCAAGCAAAACTAACCAATATATTTTTGAGGGAGTTATATACACATAAGGAATAATGTAAAGAAAAGCAAGGGAATGATAAGAAAACCAGACAATTCAGGATAGCAAATCTCAGGTTTCCCCACAGAGAGGGGAAATAGGGAGTTGGGATGGGAGTGAATACATACAAGCTTCAAAAGAATTGGTAATACTCCTTTTTTACATTGGGCTCATGAGTATATGTTTATTATTAAGCTTCATAATTTACATATGTTCTTTTATTTGTATTGAATATTTTATAATTTAAAAAAAATTAGCCCACTATAAACAAAATTAAGAAACACTACAGGCCAGAGGAAAAAACGTTTGTAACATAGGAAAGGCAAATGGTTAATATCCTTAATATATAAAGAACTCATATGAATCAATATGAAAAATACTTAAAGGGCCTGAGTAGTAATTCACAAAGGAAGAAATACAAGTGATGGTAAACATGAAAAAGGGTTTTTAGCCTTGCTGTTAAGGCCATGCAAATCAAAATAATGAGATCATATTTTTTTGCCTATCAAATAGGCAGAGATAAAAAATGCAGATAATTCTTGCCTTACCTGCTTTATGAGACAGTTGTATCAGGTGAGATAATATATATGAAAGCCCTTGGCATATTAAAACATATCACTAAATGTATGTTGTTGCTTTAAGAAGATTTGGTTGTTCAAAAAGAGCTGATAGAAAATGGTGTTTTCAGAGGGCAGTAAGGGATGACCCATCCCTTACAGAATTGGAGATTTCTGAGTTTAGGTAAGAACCTAAAATCAGAATGTCAGAACTGAAAGTACCTTAAGAAGTATCCAGTTCACCTTCTTGATTTGACAGGCTAAGTAAGGTTTAGATACAGAGGCCCAGAGAGAAAGGTTTTGCCCAGGATCACAGTTGTTTCATGGATTAGGCAAACAAGTTAAACCTTTTACCACCAAGTATCTCCTATCCCATCTCCTTCCCTCTTTTCCACTCTCTCTCTTTTTGGCATCTCACCATTTTCCCCTTCCCTTTTTACTTCCCTTGCTCCTGTTCCCTTTGTTAATCATGGTATATATTTGAATTTATGTTACATTTACTGTAATTGTATGCTCCCTGTACTTAAGAGGAGGAATATAGTATTTCTCTTTTTAAAAAACAAATTGAGAGGGGTGCCCGGGTGGCTCAGTCGCTTAAGTGTCTGCCTTTGGCTTAGGTCATGGTCCCAGAATCCAGGGATGGAGCCCTGCATTGGGCTCTCTGCTCAGCAAGGAGTCTGCTTCTCCCTCTGCCCCTCACCAGGCTCTCTCTCGCTCTCTCCCTGTCTCTCTCAAATAAATAAAATCTTAAAAAAAAACCAACAACAACAAATAGAGAAAGAATGTTTCTTCTTTAAGATCCTTGATTGGTAACAGCTTTCTTCTCATCCCACCCCAACTTCTTGGGGTTCGTGGGCTTCTGGTAGAAAAGAGGTCATCTGTCTCTGTGCCCACAGATAGGCTGGCAAGGGAAGAAATGCATAAATGAGTCTTTGTCTAGGTTGAAAGTCTCTTTTTATCAATTATCCTCAGAAGCAAAGCCCTTCATAAAGCAGATAATTATCTGTTCAACAGGGATTCTAAAGAGAAGAATTCAAAATAGCCGGGATATAAAAACAATAGTGGCTCAAGTTAATTCAGTGCTTACTCAATTGAAAGCAAATATTTCAGGCATCGTGGTAGGGGATTTATGTGCCTTGTCACATTTAATGCTCCTTAGAATTCAGGAGAATTTTACAGGTGAGAAAACTGAAGCACAGGCTGGATAAGTTGTCAGAGAGTTGGATTTGGTAATTGAGATCTATTTGTCCTTGGAATCTGTGCTTCTCAGTTTATCTGGTGGAGTCTCAAGTGGGGCTGAAATGTGCAGTACTACCACATAATGATGGGGACTGACTGAGTCAGTCAGTTCTGACTGAGAACCATAGCACAGAGAAACCAACTTGTATTTTATCTCAGAAGGCAGTCCCACAATGGACGTCACCGTGGTGGCTTCCTGAGCAGCTAACACTTGGTTCTCTGAGAGCCCTTGGGCTTGTGCTCATTAAACTGATTTGGAATACCAGCAAGCTTTGAATTTTAGCAGCAAGGCCTAGAAATTTCTAGAACTGGAAGGAATTACCATCATGCATCTGTATATGGTTTGTGCAAGTCCCTCTAGAACAAATAGGAAATGCTTCTGAGAACTCATGGGAAACAGTGAAGACGGATATCAGTTCATCTTGGTTTCCACCCTTTCTCCTCTGTTCTCCAGACGAGTAAATGAATGTGGTTTCTTGCTAATACCTCCTTCCCAAGTGAGTCAGGATGCTCTTCTTGATACTAAATATTGTGATGTCTTTCTTAACATTCACATTGAAGATATATTTGCCCGACACAAAATTCCTATTGTCGTGGGAGGAACCAATTATTACATTGAATCTCTGCTCTGGAAAGTTCTTGTCAATACTAAGGTATGTTTAGTTCACTTGTAAGTCACTGAGGAAATGGGTTCCTCTTTCTTGCCAGCTAATTTTAGTGGGAGGAAGGTTGACTCTTGTCTATTTCTTAAACTCAGCAACTGTAATTTTCTTACTTAATATTCTGAAGCAAATGCCACCTCCATATGTGAAGTGTGCTCCTCCAGGGTGGCCTGAGGGCAGGGGCCGTGTGTGGGAAAAATGCTCCTCTGTGAATTAATTAGCATCTTCATGTAAGTTAACAGTACATCAGTCTGACTCAGCATTTCTTGGCTTTAACAATCTGTACATCAGTGAGATGTCTAACACTAACCCTTCTGACGGAGATGCTATTGCATAGGGTGAGACTTTGCAGACTGTAATGTGTGGGCAGTCCTGGTCCACCCTGGCCACTTGCTGAGAAGACTAGACTCCTGAATATGTTAATACAGATGTGTTAGCCCTGGTTTGTGTTTGTACTTCTGACAAGGAAGCAGGTACCCTAGTACTTCCCCGAGCAGGAAGTCCTCCTTTGTGTGCTGTGGCCTCACCACACTACCACAGTATATTGGAAATTTCTACCGTCTGTCTTTCACTCTATGGCAGGACCTTCTGGTTTCTCTCTGTTCTATATTCCGAACTCCTAGCAGAGTGCCTGACATATACACTGTTGCAGTACTTGTTGAACTGTTGAATTAAATTTACTTCTGAACCGGGACGCCTGGGTGGCTCAGTTGGTTGGACGACTGCCTTCGGCTCAGGTCATGATCCCGGAGTCCCGGGATCGAGTCCCACATCGGGCTCCCAGCTCCATGGGGAGTCTGCTTCTCCCTCTGACCTTCTCCTCGCTCATGTTCTCTCTCACTGTCTCTCTCTCAAATAAATAAATAAAATCTTAAAAAAAAAAAAATTTACTTCTGAACCTTCTTAATAGCCCCATGAGATGGGCCCTGAGAAAGTGACCGACCGAAAAGAGCTTGAGAAGGAGGATGGCCACGTCCTCCACAAACGCCTAAGCCAAGTGGACCCAGAAATGGCTGCCAAGCTGCACCCCCATGACAAGCGCAAAGTGGCCAGGTAAGAGAGCCTGGGCCCACTGAGCCTGAGTCCCTCTGGAGTTGGGCAGTCAGTTCTTCAGTGCGCCTGGGTAATGAGAGGAGTTTGGTAATAGCAGTTAGTGGAGACTGGTATGTTCCCAGCTCACAGGTTGCGAGGCCCTGAGGTACTGCCTCAGTCCAACTCCCTCAATAAATAATTGCACTCAACTTTGTTGTTAATTTAAAATGTATAATACAATGGAGTTTTCCCTAGGGCCTAGGTAATTGTGCTTCATTTTCTATTTGATCTTTGCTTGTATAACAGTTTTCATATAAATTTTTTCTGGCATGCAGTTGGTTTACATTGTGATTTGAGTTTCATAATTGATGGCGCAATGCTGAGTTCTGCCCCAGCAGCTTTCCTAGTGGGAGGTAGATTTTATAAACTGTCTCATAGACCAGCTCACCTTCCCATGTGGAGGCTTTCTTGAAGGGAAGAGCGAGGTGGTGAATGAACTCATAAGGTCATGTTTTCTTAGGTTTGTTTTGAAATTGCAGCCTCGTGTGGTAAGTTTATTCTTCTGCAGTGTTGGGAGTGAAACCATATCTAATGAAGTGGGGTAGAGGATCTGATGAAGGGAGGTTGATTACACAGATTAGATACTAGAGCACCATCTGGTATTGATAGGGATTATGAAGTAGTCCACTCAAATGAATAATCTAGATGAGTGTTTCTTAATCCTTTTTCACTGTCTCCCACCACCCCATATACACCCAGAGCCTTTTTAGAAAATTTTGTGCTAATTCTGCCTCCCTGCCTCCCTGTCCTCCATGGAATGTAGTACTAAAGAATAATATTTCTTTGGGTATGGTTGCCCCTCGGAGTGTCACATACCATTGTACTGTCTAGGTATTTTTGCCTCCTTCAGAGCAGTGTCACCTCAGGTGATAATGCACATTCTAGATAAATGAAATTTATACTTCCGGTGTCCAAACATTTTATTTTAAAAAATATTTTAATAGAGATATTTCAAAAATTTTTGGAGAACAAGAACATTAATGATGAACATTTTTATGTTTTATGATGTAATTCTAGAGTTTGGGCTTTATTACCCTCTCTTTTTATTTATTTATTTTTAAAAAAGATTTTATTTTATTTGTCAGAGCAAGAGAGCACAAGCAGGAGAGGCAGCAGCAGAGCAGACAGAGGGAGAGGAAAAGGAGGCTCCCCACTGCCCTGCCCACTGAGCAGGGAGCCCGATGTGGGGCTCAATCCCAGGACCCTGGGATTATGCCCTGATCATGGTGCTTAACTGAGCCACCCAGGCTCCCCATCCTCTCTTTTTACTAATGAGTTTTATCTTATCACCTCTCTGCATTTTGCTGCTTATAAACTAGTAATGTGCCAAGAATTGTGTCTTAGAATCAGTAGCCTCTGAACAAGCGTTCTAGAGTACCTTCTTTGGAGAGGACTGAAAGACTTTGTTCATCTTTCTTTTCTTTTCCTTTTTTTTTTTTTTAAGGTTTTTATTTATTCATTTGAGAGAGAAAGAACACAAGCAAGGGGTGGGGGTGGAGGGGCTGAGGGAGAAGCAGACTGCCACAGAACAGGGAGCCCAATGCACGACTCCATCCTAGGACCCCAGAATCACAACCTGAGCTAAAGGCCAGCGCTCAACTGACTGAGCCAACCAGGTGTCCCTTATTTTTCTTTTATTTTGAGACTGTTTCCTAACCTCCAGATAATTGAGATTATCTGTTACCACGATTTTTCCTCATAGGTCCTCTTTGAGTGACCAGTGGTATGGAAAGACAAGGGTCTCTACTCTTGTGTTAGGGTTTCAGGAAGTAGAATTGGGTCGGGAGGGAAAGATCACTTTCAAGTTGAATGAATAAGTTGCAGTCACCCAGAGTGGTGACGTGTGGATTTGAGAGTTGCATTACCTAGGGCTGCATAACTAATGGAGGCAGACAGAGTGGAGGTGGCTGAAGAGTGAGGGTGTGAGTTCTTTCTTCAGTGGTCTTCATGCTAGTAGAGGACCAAATCAGAAGTGTTCTTCGTTATTCTAGACCTGTGTAAAAAAAAGTTGATGAGCTGGATATACGACATACTTCTGTACTGTGGGAAAGGCATTCCAGCGAGACTGGACTTGCTGGCTTGTAACAGTCTCCCAAATAAGCTCTTTTACTGCTTACCTGACGGTGAGTGAGTCCCATTCTGTTTGTGTGGAAGAGGCCTGCTGTTTTTGAACCTGAGTTTAGAAAAGTTAATGTATGTTTAGAAGAATAGTATTATTCTTACTTGACCTAAAATTTTCTTTGGGACTGTTTTCTGAGTAGCTGTAGGATTGGAATAACTGCAAACCTTCATGGCTTCAGGAGCTTATACAGTGAAAATGAGAAAGAGGTGGTTCTGTAATAAATAGCCTCTCTCCTTGTTTCATTTGAGAATCAGTATTTTCTAATGGTTTTTATGGGTGTGTTCCCCCTCCCCCACCCCTTTAAATGACTTAGGAGCTTGCAAGTATTTGAAGAAACGGGGATCTCTCATAGTGAATTTCTTCATCGTCAACATGCAGAGGAAGGTGGTGGTCCCCTTGGAGGCCCTCTGAAGTTCCCTAACCTTTGCATCCTCTGGCTTCATGCTGACCAGACAGGTAAAAGTCCTTTGATGCCTTAGAGTCCATCTGAAATAGAGCTTATTATACATATATATAATGCCCAGAACCATGAGTGGGTCTTAATAAGCACTAAACAAGTGTTAGCTCTTAATTTTATAATTACCATGATTCATTAACTTATTAAGGCACAGTGCCTTTCCCTTAGCTATCTGTAGGATAGGGAAAGGGAAGTAGGTGCCCCTGGCACTAGGATAAGATACCAAGGATGGGATAAGAGGAGATGGGTGGGTTGGGTAAGAGACTGCCATCCAGGGAAGGTCCAAAGAGAAAGAGAAGGAAGGCTTTGAGGAAGGAGGTCTGACTCCCTGGTTGGCTGGGTGGAGGCCGCAGACCTGAGAAATGGGTATGATGGTTAGCCTGATTATGGTTTGGTGGTTTGTTTTTTTTTTTTTTTTTTTTTTTTTTTTGGTAAAGTATGATAATGCCTTGTGATAGTACTAACTTCTCCATCCAGCTAACATTCAGTAAGCATTCAATGAAGTGCCGGTATGCTGCATAGTTACTTAGATTTCAGAGACGGATGTGAGACCGTGCCTGGTTTTTAGGAGCTCCTGGTCTAGTGGTGCAGCAAACAAAGATAGCTACTACATTGTGCTAAATGGTAGGCTAGAAAGTACCTTGAGGCCACAGAGAAGGGATACCCATTTTTAAGGATAACCTGTGGGCTGGTCTGTATGTGAACAGGCAGCATAGTGTAGCGATTAAGAACATGGTCTTTGAGCCAAACTGCCTGGATTCAGATTCCTGCTTCACCATCTTCTAGCTGTGTGTTTCAAGGCAAGTTAGTTAACATTCCTGTGCCCCAATTTTCTCTTCTGTAAAGTGGAATTAATGTATTAATAATAATACATATATGTATTGAGGATTAGATGAATTACAACATACAAAGTGGTCAGATATGCATACATGTGATGAGTCCTCCTTAATAAACAGACTTTTTAGGAGTATAGAATAAGAGGTTACTGTTACTGCAGGCTGAGCATTAGCAATGGCAGATAATGTAGAGTGTGGTTGAAATGGTAAAAATTTGTTAAATTGATCTCATATGCAAGTTCATCAAAAAAGGTAATTTTTTAAATGAAATTTTTGTGAATAAAAACATGTATTGCAGTTCAGCATAAAATAATGGAATCTGATTCATAATAAAGCTGACCACCACTTTTGGTCATAATAAAGTTTGACCATCACATCTGAATGATTATGACCCCTGACTCTTTGCTCCTTTGTCTGGCTCAGTAGTTCAAGATATACCTAGGATGGCTTTGGATTAAAGTTCCTTGTTCCTATCCGCGGTGTCATCTGAAAGTTCTTAAATGTAAAAGAACACGAAGCTAGAGTAACAAATATAATGGAAAAAAGTAAGAAGGATAACCAAGGGGTGTCAGCTACCTCTAAAGTAAACAACGACTATACATTCCATAATAAAATATTTGTCCTTCCTAATAGCTCTAACTGTATGTTTTCTCTTTATATAAGACCTGTGGTTCGTTTTGGCTGTTTTTATTGAAGTGCGATCTTAAGTATGACATATATGAGTTATTCTATAATCTTTGGACTCTGAACCCTTTCTTCCATTTGAACAAATGTATTTCTTGTAGCAGCCTGTCCATTCATAATATAAGTGTCTAGTGGGCCACCTACAACAGGCTTGCTGGTTGAAGGGTTAATGTGATTGAAGTTCTAGATGAGCGCTTGGATAAGAGGGTGGATGACATGCTTGCTGCCGGGCTCTTGGATGAACTAAGAGATTTTCACAGACGCTATAATCAGAAGAAAGTTGCAGAAAATAGGTGAGGATTTGGCCATTTCTTTGACCCACTCTCCCTCCCTTGCTTTCAGTCAAAAGACCATAAATGTAATACTGGCTTTGGATCTGCTTGTATATTAGCCTTTGTCCCTGGCATTGGCAAGGCTTGTTGGAAGGCAGTCTGGTGTACTTGTTATAGTTGCACTTTTCTAATCTGTCAGACATTCCTAGGAATGAATTTTCAAGAGAACTAACCAGGGAGCTGGTGGGGGGTGGTGGAAGAAAGAGTTTAGAGAATCTGTAACTGTTGAGGATCTCAGTTTCTCATCTGTGAGATGAAATGGCTCAGCTAGATCTTCTCTAAGCCCTTTCAGATGGAGTGGCTCATCTGCTGATGCTCTCCTGTTCCCAGCCAGGACTATCAACACGGTATCTTCCAATCCATTGGCTTCAAGGAATTTCACGAGTACCTGGTCACTGAGGGAAAATGCACACCAGAGACTAGTAACCAGCTCCTAAAGAAAGGTGTGAATTCTTCCATCTAACCTAGTCTTGGACATCCTTGGGTGGCAGAGGCGCCGCTGGTATGGTCTGAGAAAGAGCTGAGGTCAGAAGAGTCCCAAATGGCCTTCTCCCAAATGGCCTTCAACTCAGAACTGAGATTTTTGTCTACCAAGTATACTCCAGTGTGCTGCTATGGTTAAGTTCTCTTCTACTGGGCTGGGAGGGCTTGCCTTTTGGCTGGGTCAGAACTTAGAGGTTCTTAGATCTACCTTATCTTTCAGGTATTGAGTCTCTGAAACAAGTGACTAAGAGATATGCCCGGAAGCAAAACCGATGGGTTAAAAACCGATTTTTGAGCAGTAAGTCTCGTGTTTTTCCTTCTCCCCTGAGTCCATTTCCAGTAGAATATAGATCCTTAGCTCACCCAGAAAAGGAACTTTAGTTTCTGGACCTGTCCTAAGCTTTGGGGACCTGATCTGGGAGAGGGTCTACTGCATCAATGACTGTGCAGGATACTTCTTCGTAATGTCTCAGAAAACAAATGAAATCTTTCCAATGAGGAGTTGAACATCCAGGTGGTAGCTACAAACAGGTAAGAGCATACTAGCAACACCTCTGTAGAGTTGGTGCTCAAGGGGGACTTCAGCTTCAGGTTTTGTACCTGAAGTGCAGTCAGATTTCTTTAGGGAGGCTTTCCTAATTCACATGGTTCTCAGGCATCTGGCTGGCTCAGTTGGAAGAGCATGTGACTCTTGATCTCAGGGGTGGTGAGTTTGGGCCCCATGCTGGGTGTAGAGATTACTTAAAAAAGAAAGAAAGAAAAGAAAAGAAAGAGTAAAGAGAGAAAGAAAGAAAATGGTTCACAGACCAGATGAGCAGTTGCAAAAGTCAAACCTACATCCGTGCTCCCAGCGTTGCCTTCACTTTCCGGTACGTGGTGCTTCCAAGTGCTGCAGCTTTGCCTTTAATTGAACAGTACTTTTAAGGAACAGGGAAGGAAATTCTCCTTCATTTGACCTTGTTCTTTGTCTTTTAGTATATGTGCAAGCACTGTGTCTTTGACACTAAATTTGGTGCTATACATATATTACTGAGCCTGTGAGGTAGGTGTTATTCTTTTATTTTTGCAGATAAGGCAGAGGAGGCTTCAGGAAGTTAAATATATTGCCCGAAATCTGCCAGCTGAATAAGCAGTATTGATTACAGGCCTGACACCCCCTCCCCACACCACCACACACACATTGTACTTTTTAGTGCTCTTCTTGTTTCCTATAGCCATAACTTTAGCTAGACAGCATTGCTATTAGGCCTCAGGTAAGAAATTGTGCGGTTATGAGCTAAAAGGAGATTACCTTAAAAGAGATTAAGTGAAACACCAACTTTATCTTATGGACACTTCTTAAATATGCTTCTGAATCATCTCCTGTTTGCCTTTTGCTGTTCGATTTCTGCTTTCAGTTATAGATAAGGACAGCTGAGGCCTCCCCTCTGCTCTTCAGGGTCTCTGAACAGAAACATCTCGATCCATGTTGTTGACCACCAATAGCTGAAATTCTTTCTCCCACACTCGCTCTCAGCCAGGCATCTCTGGGGTAGTTCTGGCACCAAGGGGCTCTTTATACTTCCTTCTACTTACCCTGCTTTCTCTGCATGTCCTGTCAGATAGGAGAATTCTTGGCTTCAGCTAATACCGAAATCGAATTGCATCAACTGAAATTCACTACTACAGATTTCTAGTGCAGCTTCTCTTCTCCCCAGGGCTAACAATTAGTCTGTAACAAAAGATGTTTTTTGTAATGATTTGAGACTTCCCCTCGCCTGTGGTAAAGCCACAATAACTCCCCCATCTCTGAGTCAGGAGGGATTGATGGCACAGTGCATCATCTGCCCATTCCTCATTCATGTGTATGCCGGCTCAGTCCTGGTGCTAGAGTGAAAGGCACAGCTGCCTTGTAAACCAGGACCTGTGTGTGATTGGCCAGGGCTAGTCTGCTGGGACATGGCTCTGGCAAGAAGCCAGAGGGACTTCCCCGCCCCAACTTGGCCTTGGACCCAAGCCAGAAATAGCAGCTGGGAGCCGAGAACTTGTTGAAAGGTGCTTAGACAGGGCACAGAAACCCAACAAAGGACTCAGAGGGGAAAGGAAAATATAGAGTGGCCTGGAAACAGGTGCAGAGCTTAGCCAAGGCCAGGTGTGCTGTGGATGCTGCCTGCACCCTCCCAGTCTCACCTTTCCGTGTGGTGGCAGGTGCAACGCAGTCCATTTTATGAAGAATCTTACTTGTGGTTGGCACAATCAAAAGGCCAGCACCTGCCAGCCGTTGGCATCCGTAGGACTTTGATGTTTTTGTCCATGCGGAGATGCTCTTTGCCTTTAGACAACTGACTTGACCTAGCTATGGAAGGCAATTTAGTGTGTCCATTGACAGGGGAAGCTACCAGCAGAGACTAAACAGTGTTGGCTCCAATGGACAGAATGCCTGTAGCTTTACTCTAGGCTATCCCTAGTCACCTCTGCATTCAGAAGTATTTACCAAAGGGTGTTTCTTGAATACTCCTCTAGATCTGTTTCCTGAAAGAAGGGGCTCAACTAGTTCAGTCAAGGCTTCTTTCTAGTTCTCAGATATAGTGGCTCATTGATAGATATCCTTCTGTCTTAGTCCCTGAATATCCTTATGGTATCAACAAGTTTCATGAATGCCATACTGCTGAAGGGATATATACAAACCTGAGACTAGTGTCTGCTCCTAAAGAAAGGTGTGAACTCTCTTGCCACAAGAGGAGCATCACTGTAAGATGATAGGCAACTTAGAGCAGGCATTTACTTCAAACTGTTAGTTTATTTACTCCTTTGATATGCTATCTTCATATTGTAGCCCACATGGTTGTCACTAGAGCTGTTACTCTGTTCTGTTTTTCTGACTGATCTGGAAGATCCTATCTCTAGAAGTCTCTGGATTATTCAGGTAGACTAGTTGGCTACAGATCAGTAAACCTTCTGGGTCATTCTTGGATTGTATGTAGTTGTTTGGTTCATGTTTCTGGCTAGAATGAATGGCATGATCAGAATGTTTATTCCTTTGGCCCCTTTTATTTCCTTTGAGGATTTTGGAGTCCTGGGAGCAGAATTGAGTGGGTCTTTGAGGCTGACTTCTCACAATTTCTCTTTGTCATCATTAGGACCTGGTCCCAGTGTCCCTCCAGTATATGGCTTAGAAGTATCTGATGTCTCGAAGTGGGAAGAATCTGTTCTTGAACCTGCTCTTGAAATCGTGCAAAGTTTCATCCAGGTGATTATTAATCACAGTACTGCGTATTGTCTGGCTTTCAGAGACCTTTCCTTAGTTGGCACCTTTGTTGGCAGGAAACCAAACTTTCTTTTTCATGGAATAGAGCAGAAGAGTTGGCTGCTTTTAGATCTCTGGAGGCTGTGTTTCTACTTTCACATTTACAAAGGTTGATAAAATCTATCTATAGTCCACCTGTTCTGTGGGATGAGAAAAAGGAATCTTGGGAAAATCCCACTTCCCTTAATATCCGAGAATGAGATCCAAATCTCTCTGAGTCTATTGCTTCTCTCCCACCCTGCTACCCCCACCCCCCTTGTTCTTTCAGGGCCACAAGCCTGCAGCTGCTCCAGTAAAGATGCCATGCAATGAAATGGAGAACAAGAGAAGTTACCACATGTGTGACCTCTGTGATCGAATCATCATTGGGGACCGTGAATGGGCAGGTGAGTCTGGGAAGGGCACGGAGAACTGTAAGGGTGATTCACAGTGACCTTGTGAAATTTAAGGTCTTTGATAGGTTGAATGCTAGAGTCTGCTTATTTGTAAAGGGATGGCCAGATTCCTCTAAGAGCCCCTAAGTACTCAAATTTCATAGAGACTTTCCCATTTTGGAGAGTTATCTTTGTATTCTGAATTTCAAAGGAAGATCATATGCGCTCCATCTTCAGCTAGAGTAGATATTTTATTTATTTTTTAAGATTTTATTTATTTATTTGACAGAAGAGAGAGCACAAGTACAAGCAGGGGGAGCAGCAGGCAGAGGGAGAGGGAGAAGCAGGCTCCGCACTGAGCAAGGACCACCCCCGCCCAAAATGTGGGGCTCAGTCCCAGGACCCTGGGACCATGACTTGAGCTGAGGGCAGACGCTTAACTAAACTGAGCCACCCAGGGGCCCCTAGAGTAGATATTTTATACTGAGAGATCTGCAGTTAACTTTCCAGAGCTCCTTTGACTTTCCTGATCCTACCTTCTAGGAATTTCTTGGCCTTTCATGTTTAGAACTCAGTATGGATGAGGTGAGATTTTAAGGGAAACCAGCCAACTCACCCAAGAGACCAAGGAAGCAGAAACAGCTGGGAGGGTGGGGGGAGTTCAGTTACTCCTCCTGAGTACAGTCTTTGAAAATGGGGTCTCTTTGGTAATTTTTAAGGTAATATATTGAAATGGTGGTGATTGCTAAAGCTGTGATGGAAAGTGTTAAGCTGTGAAAGCAGGGGCACCTGGGTGGCTCAGTAGGTTAAGTGTCCAACTCTTGGTTTCAGCTCAGGTCATGAACTGTGCTCAGCGGGTAGTCTGCTTTGGGGATTCTCTCCCTCTGCTGCTACTCTGTCCCCACCCCCTTCCCCATGCATGCGTACACACTTGGTCTTTCAAATACATAAATCTTTAAAAAAAAAAAAAAATCTTAAAAAAAAAAAAGATGCTGTGAAAGTCAGACTTGTATAAAGGAGGTGGCCAAAGGGTGATGTCTTCTTTAAAGGTACTCCTGACTAAGCAGCATGGTCCCTGACCTTAGGCTCTTTTTCACTATTGTAGAGCCTGGATTCACCTCTGCCACAGAGTCACACTGAACTCCCCTGTCGGGTTCTTGCAGTCCTCTAGTCAAAGCCCAGAAAGGGCCAGGGCCTCCCAAGTCTTGAGTTCTGTTTGGAAATTTTTTTAAGGCTCACTCCTTTTGAGCACAGTAGGGCTTGTAGGGACCCAGTGGCTAGAATCCTGTTCAGAGCACTGCCTTGCATGGGATTCTCCTAGAAATAGAGTTTTCTCCCCATACCAACCAATAGAATGATTAGTTCTGTTAACTGGTAATGCTGGCAAAATGAACTCCATTGTCAGAGATTGGGGATGGCGTGATTTGCCCAAGCAGCAGAAGAAGCCTCGATTGTCGTTGGTTTATAATGATGAAAGGGGAAGAGAAAGAGAGTGTCTGATTGTTTTTTTCTAAAGAAAACTTAGTGGTTCAGTTTGTCGAATGTCCTTCAGGGATAGCCTTAAAGAAACAACATTTGTGAGCCTTTGTGAGCTTAGCTTGTGTGAGCCCTTCTATAGTGCCATCTGTCAAATCCTTGCTCCCATCTCCTGCTGCCATGGAGAGCCAGGCCAGAAGCCCTTTCTTGCCTTAGGCTCTAGCTGGAGAATAAAGCTGACTTTTTTCCCCCAAGTAAACTTTTCTTTGACTTCTACCTCTTCCTTACTTGTTTTTTGCTTTGAAACCTTAAAATGATGTTTTTAATAGATATCAAAGATAATTTAATCTTGTCTATGCCTTTAGAGGCTTCCAAAGAAAATTTCCTTGAAAAAGAAAAAGTAGAAAGAAGCTAGTATGAGGATGGGAACAGTTTTCGTGGTGAGAGGTCAGAAATTGGTATCAGGCAACAGTGACCTTTCAGTTTTACTGCTTCTGTGGGCTCTCAAAAAGGATTGGCAAAGAAGAATGCTTCCTGTTATCTCTCTGGAGCATTGTGTGCTTGGAGAATGGGAATCTTGTGGATTAGTCATTCAGATGGCTTGTCTAACCCAGGCAGAGGGATGTCAGATCAGCAGGGGTAACCTGTGTGAGCAGAAAAGAAGTGCAAGGACAGCTCTAGGTCTGATGTGGGACAGAGCATCTGTTCTGCAATATAGACAAGGATTTGGATTTGTAACTTTTTAGCTGAGTGAGTTGAAAGGTAATCTATCTGTAACAAGAAGCCACGTTCTGGAAAATTGAGTCTAGAGCCCTGATTCTTGAAAGTTTCGTCTCTTTTTGGACTATAGGTGAGCCGAAGAACTTACCAGCTGTGTGTCCTTGGACAAAATCTAAGTCCTTGGTGAAATTCAGTTTCCTCCTGTATAAAATGAGCTGAATAATACTGTCCTGCAAGATGGCTGTGAGGGTTAGTGATGTAAAGCACCCAGCAGGATACACTGACTGCATGGTAGCTTGCTGGCTATGTAACTTCGCCTTCCCTTAAAAATGCTACGCAGCTCTACCAGTATGTGTTGATCCTGTTATTGTTAAAGAAAAGGATTATATAGTTAGTTTTGTATGCTTCTAGGATTGATTCTCGAAAGTTCTAATGAGTTGTTTTTGTTTTGTTCTGTCTTAGCACATATAAAATCCAAATCCCACTTGCACCAACTGAGGAAGAGAAGAAGATTGGACTTGGATGCTCTTGCTACCATTGAGAGTCAGAGTATTTCTCCAGACTGTGACAAAGAGCCCGAAGAGAAAGGGTCCCCAGGGCAGAATGAGAAAGAGCTGAAATCTGGTGTTTAAAGAGAAATGTCCAGTAGTAGCCTTTGCACAGGTAGGGACCCAGTTTGGGAGGGAGGGTTATGTCTGTGTCCCTGTCTGGACTGAGGAGTGCTACGCAGAAAGCCCCCACGTTTTCTTTCTGTGGTGGTGTAGTTTCAGTGTTCTTTGTCATGGAAACAGCAGGACTTGTTAGCTCCCTGTTTGGCTGATGTGCCTGGTAATGATGATTTTTGGAAGGAATTTTTTTTCTTTCAACCCAAAAGGTTCTATTTTTGAAAGAGGCACAGAATGCACTTTTTGATACTTGAGGATCTTTTTGGTAATGAATACCTGAATTTCCTATATCCCTTAAAAAAGAAGTTTTATGTCCCTGACTGTGGCTAAAAATATCCCATTTCCACTTCTATAAAAGATGACTGAAGTATTGTGGGCCACAAATCAGGAGTTCTGGATTTGGGTGAATGGCAGGAAAGGCCCAGCCCCAGTGAGATGATTAAGTGAACTCAGCCAGTTGTTGGATTACACTGAGAAGGAGAGAAGGAGGTGGTCATGATGTGGCTTGAAAACTAAAGACTTTGACATTTGTTGAGCTCCTCCTGTGTGATAATTACTATCACTGCTATCTTTTTATTGAGTTAAGAGTCTATATTTTTATTAAAAGTTAAATAAAGAAAAAGTTTATAGGAGTCTCTTTAGTCCTTAAAAATATATATATATACCATGTCTAGTTTATACATAGTAGGCTCTGTAATCAATATACATGATAGCATTGGGGCACCAGGGGGCTCAGTTGGTTAAGCATCCTAAGGGCGCCTGGGTGGCTCAGTTGTTGGGCGTCTGCCTTCGATTCGGGTCATGATCCCAGGATCCTGGGATCGAGCCCCACATCGTGACTCCCTGCTCAGCAGGAAGCCTGCTTCTCCCTCTCTCACTCCCCCTGCTTGTGTTCCCTCTCTCGCTGTGTCTCTCTCTGTCAAATAAATAAAATCTTAAAAAAAAAAAAAAAAGGGCAAAAAAACCCCCATCCTATTCTTGATCTCAGCTCGGGTCTTGATCTTCATGTCCTACGTTGGGCTCCACACTGGGCTTAGATCCTACGTAAAAAACAAAACAAAACAAAAACATGATAGCCTTTTCTCAAACTTAACATTCGTCTTAATGATCGTACTGTCGGGGCGCCTAGGTGGCTCAGTGGGTTAACCCTCTGCCTTCGGCTCAGGTCATGGTCTCAGGGTCCTGGGATCGAGCCCCGCATCAGGCTCTCTGCTCAGCGGGGAGCCTGCTTCCCTTCCTCTCTCTCTCTGCCTGCCTCTCTGCCTCTTTCTCTCTGCCTGCCTCTCTGCGTACTTGTGATCTTTCTCTGTCAAATAAATAAATAAAATCTTTAAAAAAAAATGATCGTACTGTCTAGTCACTATTTTTTTTTTTTTAGATTTTTATCTATTTATTTGACAGAGAGACAGCAAGAGAGGGAACACAAGCAGGGGGAGTGGGAGAGGGAGAAGCAGGCTTCCCACTGAGCTGAAAGCCTGATACAGGGCTCAATCCCAGGATCCTGGATTAAGTCGAAGGCAAACGCTTAATGACTGAGCCACCCAGGTGCCCCTGTCTAGTCATTATTTAGCAAATATTTATTGAGCACTTACTATATTCCTGGAAGACATAGAGGGTTATTGGAGATGTGTGATTTCTAGCAGTGTTGAGTATATGTATATATTTAGCATATTAAGCATTTTTGTGTTTATAGTTCAGCAGCATTAATTATGTTCATAATGCTATGCAACTGTCACCTCTATTTCCAAAATTTTTCATCACCCCAAACAAGGTGTATCCATTAAGCCATAACTTCATTCAAGTAATACTTTATTTGTTCAGAATCTACTAGATGAGAGGCTAGAGGGAAAATGGAGATAAAATGAGATGTCATTCTTGTTTTCAGAGAGCTTTGTTCATACTGTACCAACAGCCAGTCTAGGGAAGAGAATATCTAAAGGCTATAAGAGGTGTGTATATACTTTGTGTATTATACTTTGGAGGGGAGGGTAGAGAGGGGAAGAGGATCATGGAAGAAGGAGCATTTCTGCTGGACCTTAAAAAGCAGTTCTTGGTTAGCTGTGTGTAGGAGGAGAGGGTAAAGAACTATCAATCCTGGCTGACCTTTTTTAAAACAGTGCTGAATTCCATAGCCTTACCTTTTTTTTTCTTTTTCCTTCTAACATTTTTTAAAAGTCATTTTTTCCACTAAATTTGTTTACATAGTTCAAAATCAAAATGATATCAAAAGACATTCATTGAGGGGCCCCTAGTGGCTCTCTGCTCTATCTCTGAAATAAATAAAATCTTTATTTTAAAAAAAAAATGTTTTGTATTTGAAAGAGCACAAGCAGGGAGTGGTGGGGGGGACGGGGCAGAGGGAGATGCAGATTCCCCACCCAGCAGGGAGCCTGACGTGAGGCTCCATGCCAGGTCCCTGAGAGGATCTTGACCTGAGTGGAGGGCAGGCGCCCAACCAACTGACACACCTGGGTGCCCCTAAATAAAATCTTAAAAAAAAAAAAAAAAAAGACATTCTTTGAGAAATGTCACTCCCATCTCTATGCCCTTCTCCCTAAGTAGATACTTACTAGTTTTTTTTATCTCTCTCAAGAGTATTTATTGATTTATTTAAAAGATTTTATTTATTTATTTGACAGAGAAGCAAGCTCCCCGCTGAGCAGGGACCCTGATGTGGGGGGCTCAGTCCCAGGACCCTGGGATCATGACCTGAGCCAAAGGCAGACGCTTAATGACTGAGCCACCCAGGGGGCCCTCAAGAGTTTTTTAATGCAAAAATGAACAAATAGAAATATGTATCCACCCCCCCTCTTACCCAGAAGGTAGCCTTTAGCACATACTCTCATCATCTGTCACCTCCCCTGTAAGCAGCATCTGGGTGTGCATGGATTTCTCCTGCCACCTCTGTCAGGTGTTTTGTGTTGGGCCTTAACCATTTATGCTAGATTCCCCAGTTAACTCCAGCAGGGATCATTTACCTCATACACTGAACTTTATTCAGATGCTAGGGTTTAGGCCCAAACCAGTCTCTGACAAATTCTTTCTTTTTTTTTTTTTTCTCTGACAAATTCTTAAGCTATGGCCAGCCCATTCGTTCAGCCAGCAGATACCTCAGAACTTACCATATGCTTGGTGCTTTGCCAGACTCAGAGGCTACAGTGGTGATCCAGAAAGTCCACACTGATTAATTACTGAATTATAGCTGTAATAAGGCTGCAAAGAAATCACATTTGCTATAAGAGCAAGTAATCCAAAGCCTTGCGCCGTATCCCCTTGGTGTGTGGGAGTGTGTGCATGCGTTGGGGGAAGGCACGTGACACAATAGGGCACAGTGTGATGCTAGCTCGGGGTTTGGAGCCAGGTCTGCAGATATGGTATGGCGTGACCTGGAAAGCTGAGGTTCTCAACGTGACTTCAGTGGCTTCTCCTCCCTCCTTCCACACTCTGTGGGTGGAATATCCTGGACCCCTTGAGTTTTATTGAGCTTTACCCATTTTTAATGACTTTGAATTTCAAGAGTACATTTTTCTAAGCCAAAGGAGAAATTATCTTTGTATCCACCCCATGTTGTTCTTTACATGGAACATAATATAGTTTTTCCCAGTCAGTTTTACATTAACTACTTCTGCAGCTAACAGAGCAGAGGTCACATCTTCCCATTGGAAGTGGGGACGATACTTAACTGTGAGTCAAACACAGTCTTCTCACACAGTCCTGGGAGGGAGAGGCTGTTTCTGTCCCCAGTAACCAGGGGGCAGAGGGACTGGGCCCAGGAGCTCAGCACGGAGCAGCCGGCCTGAGCTAAGGCACTGTTAAGCCGCCTGTAATTTTAGGAGGAACCTTCTCTCTGAAATGCTCTTAAGTCACTAAATGTATTCTAAAGCTTTAAAAAAAGTTTCAGTGGAGAAGCAGGAAAAACTAGTTTTAATAATCCCACCTCCAAAAGCCTTTAATCCTTTCACCTGAAATACCTGGAGCAGCAGCTTTTCATTGAATCACTGCTATCTCTGTGGCAATTGGAAATCAGGAATTCCCTGAAAGAAAGAAATCCAAATGCCCAATATTTATGAAGTACCTATGAAATTTAAGGCACTGTCATTGGGCCCACTGCCTCTGTTCTTAGAAACTGTAAATTCAACAAGATTAATTCCTTCACCATCAGCAGGGAGTGTAGGGAAGAGGAACACTCGCTAGAAATCAGCTTGGTGCCCCGATCTGAGGCCCTGCATTGAGGTAGATTTCCCCTTCTCTGCCTGCTGCCTTCTGAATGACCTTGCCGTTGAGTCTAAGGAAGGAAAGTAGTTCTTCCTAGTGATTGTCATAAATATAAGGATGAAAGGATCCTCAGCACCTTCTTGTGCAGATGGGAAATCAAGCCCCGAACATGGATGTTCCATAGCCCTAGAGCAGGCTGTGGCAAAGCCAGGACAAAGCTCCGCTTCCCTCTGTTACTTTTACTAAATATTTCATTCCAGATCTCATTTGAGAGCTGGAAAGGACCAGGGAGACCAGCTCTGGGCTATCTGTTCAGCCTGGATCGAGGGTGAGGAGTGCCATTTTGTACCATCTGGCCTCAGCTAATCCCCAGACAAGCCAATCCCTTTGGTCCAGGTGCTCAGAGTCTCCAGTCCACAGCAGTGCTCTCTAAATGGCTTTGGTAATTGATTCCAGCACTCAGCAAGCTATCTGGTCCACCTACCTTTGCCCCAGTTTTATTGAGATAAGGTCGAAAAAGAAAGTAAAAATCTTAACTAGGCTGTACACTTCTTGTAGTTAAGGTAATGCTGTTTTTAAGTGGGTAGGAAGTACTTCGACTCTGAATATCAGAGAGCTGGATTCTTAGTCTTTAAAATATTTTGCTTGATTTTTAGGACCAAGCAGGAAAACAGTTCATCTATAGGCTAGGTACGTGGTTTGATCCTTTGTAACCCTCAGTAACTGTATTCTTAGCCTCAGTTCCTACAGAGAGGTTTTTCTGCTTAAAACATGACATTAAAACACCACCAACAAAAAAACACTAGAAGGCAAGCTTTTATGAATGCAGTAACCTGTCTGTATATCCCCAACATGTGGAAAATCAAGTATTTGTTGAAGTAATTATATGAAAGCATAAAAGCTAAGTAGATCTCTACATAAATGATCTGTTTTAATCATTAAATAACCTTAACCAGGATGAAGAAAATCTTGAGATAGCAGCCAGAGGAAGGAATTTCAGTATTTATCACGTGCTTGGTCAGTTAGGGCTATTTTCTAAAAAGATGGCTAACGGGTCACTTGTAAAGCTATTCTGAATACGTACAAAGGAAGCTGCATGGTTGTATTAGTTAGGATAAAAGGCTAAGCTGCTATAACAAAGAAGCTCAACAATACAGTGGCTTAAGGAACAAAGAAGTTAGTTTCTTTCTCACATAACAGCTCTGGGGGGGTAGTTAACTTTTCTGAAGTGAGTGGTCCAGGTCAGTGGGGCAGCTGTGCTCCAAGCAGTCATTCAGGGACATGGACGGCTTCCTTATATCATGTTGTTTTTCCAGCCTCTGGGTGGGCATTGTCATTATCTGCATGAGTGAAGCTAGGTCATCACTGGTGGGAAGGGGAAAATGGGAAGGGGAAACAGCGCAGAGGACACACCGGAAGCCTTAAGGCCTGGACCCTGCAGTAGCACACATACCTCGCACTTCGCTTTGACAAGAACTTAGTCATGGCTGTCCGCACCTACCTGCAGAGGAGGCTGAGAAATGCAGTCACGCCATGTGCCAAGAAAAAAAGGGAGAACAGATTTTGGTGGGCAACTTGCAGTCTCCACTAAATACTTGTATCCCGGAAAGAGCCCCGGACTCCAGGCTGGTGTAACTAATTAGCTTTGCTATCTTGCTAGGGGCAGATCTATTTCCCCATCTGTGGAATCAGTGAGCTGTATGAGCTGACTGCTGAAATACTTCAGAAAGTAAAGCTGGACAAAATCTTGGCCGGTGAGATTTTTAAAGATGGGTTTGAAAAGCGTCCTAAGGAACGAGAGACTGCAGGAGCCACAGGGCCAAATGGCGAACGCTCTCAAGATGGTGGGGAGGATGGGACGCCTGGGTGGCTCAGTTGGTTGAGTGGCTGCCTTCGGCTCAGGTCATGATCCCAGTGTCCTGGGATCGAGTCCCACATCGGGCTCCTTGCTCAGTGGGGATCCTGCTTCTCCCTCTGCCTCTGCCTGCCACTCTTGTCTGCCTGTGCTCACTCTCTCTGACAAATAAATAAAATCTTGAAAAAAAAAAAAAAAAAGATGGTGGGGAGGAGTGAGAGGTATTTTGGTGGCATTGCGGAGTAACTGACTAAGGGCTGCAACTCCCTACCTGCGGACTTCTGTTTATGTGAGGGGAAAAGAAAGGGAACAACCAGAACTGCTATTTGATAGGAATACTTTCCTATCCAGTATACTGTCTCTGTGACCTTGGGAAAATTGCTCAAGCGGCCCGAGTTTCCTTATATATAAAATGGAGTTATTGCCTCCATTCCAGAGGACATCCTAAGGATTAAATGAGGTCCTTTTGAAAACATCATACTTGTTGCCATTTACTGGCAATGCAGTGCCCAGTAAATGGTGGGTATAAATTGGATTTATTTGCTTCGTGTGGAAAAATTATTAATACTCCTGACATGTTGGTTTATGGTGTCATGTCAGTTCCCAGAAGTTACCGGGTCAAGCTCTAAGTTAAAACTGATTAGGTTGGTGATCCACAACGCTCATGGCCTAAAATGGTGCCTCACGTATTGTCTACCATTTACTAGATGTTGTTACTGGTTTTTTTTTTTTTTTAAGATTTTATTTATTTATTTGACAGATCACAAGTAGGCAGAGAGGCAGGCAGAGAGGGGGAAGTAGACTCCCTGCTGAGTAGAGAGCCCGATGCAGGGCTCGATCCCAGGACCCTGGGATCATGACCTGAGACGAAGGCAGAGGCTTTAACCCACCGAGCCACCCAGGCGCCCCACTGTTTTTTGTTTTTTTTTTTAATTAAAAAAATTTTTTTATTAAAAAACCCAATTGGAGCTTGAACTCACGACCCTGAGATCAAGAGTCATATCTCCAGTGGATGAACCAGCCAGGGCCCTTGTTGTTTTTTAATGCATATGATTTCTTCATGGCTTAGCTCATTTGCTTAAACTGTTTTCTTCATCAGGAATGCTTTCTGCTACTTTTTACCTAGTGAACTCCTGTATATCCTTGAAAGCCCAAATCTCATGTCCTCTCCTTAGACAAAGCTTCGTTGGCACCTCTAAGGAAGCTTAGTGTCTCCTTCCTATGTGTTCCCATAGTAGTTCTTTGTTTTTGTTTCTTTTTTTTTTTTTTTTTAAAGATTTTTATTTATTTATTTATTTGACAGAGATCACAAGTAGGCAGAGAGGCAGGCAGAGAGAGAGGAGGAAGCAGGCTCTCCGCCGAGCAGAGAGCCCGACGCGGGGCTCGATCCCAGGACCCCGGGATCATGACCCGAGCCGAAGGCAGCGGCTTTAACCCACTGAGCCACCCAGGCGCCCCTGTTTTTGTTTCTAAGTAATCTTTGGCCACTGTGGGGCTTGAACTCAAGACCCCAAGATCAAGTCCATCCAGGTGCCCCTCCATAGCAGTTTATAAGTAACATTAGGAAGTACTTACATAGCAGTATGTGCCAGACAGGTTTTAAGTACTTTACGTATAATAACTCATTTAATCCTCACAACAGCTCTGTGAGGTAATATCATCATCGTTGATATTAGTCCTATTTTTCAGCTGAGGAAACTGGAAGAGTTAAGTCCTTTCCCTGAGCACAAGCTGGGGTTTGAAACTAGGCGGGTGGCTCCAAAGTCTGTATTCTCACCCACCATATTCTTTTGCCTCATTATTCTGCTAAAGTGCATATCACCTATAGCTATCTCTGGCTTCAGTTGGAGAGGAAATTCTGTCAAGATGTCAGTCCTATTTTGAGACATATGTAGGACATACATTGGGCACCCAACAGATACTGAGGCTCATTCCTGCAAGGCATGCCGCTGTGTCTAAACGTAAACATGGCTGCTTCTCATTGAGTGCTTGCTGTGTGTCAGGCAGGCCTTGTGTGTTAAGCACATGCATACCTTATAATGATTCCTTTAAACAAACGGACAAGGTAATTTATTATCCCCACCTTATAAACAGGCGTATATATTTAGAGTGCTTACTGGTGACTGGCGCATAGTCAACACACAGGTATTTTCTGAGTACTAGAAAGAAAGCTCTGTGAGGGCAGGGGGTTTTGTCCATTGTTAACTGCTTTATCCCTGGCACCTGCTGGGGGCCTTCGGCTTGCAAGGCGCTCAATAAATATTTGTTGAGCTAGGATATGAAGCCAGGTTGGGCTGACTCCAAACCCATGCTCTAACCATTACGCTGCTTCATTAAGGACATTCCTTTAGGGCTTTTTCCATGTACAAATTATTTATATCCCAACTACTTGTAAGAAGAAATCAAGAAAAGAAAAAGCAAAAAAGATTCCCAAAGAACTAACACTTTTACTAAGTTGTTTATTTTAGTTAAGACTCATGATTACCAATGAAATAAGCCAAACTCTGGGGCGCCCGGGTGGCTCTATGGGCTAAGCGTCCGACTCTTGATCTCAGCTCAGGTCTTGCTCTCAGGGTTGTGAGATTGAGCCCCACACTGGGGCACCCAGCAGGGAGCCTACTTTTAAAAAAATGAAATAAGCCAGACTCTAACTGAAGCAAAAAGGTGAGTTTATGATAGGGTTACTTAGGTATCTCATCAGATTCAAGGACGGAAAAGCCCCAGGCACAACCAGTACTACCTAATCTGATGCTGTTGGAGACGCCGCTCTCTCCTCTCATTGCAAACAGGCTTTTTCTACATGATGCAGACCAGGCTGCCAGTAGCACCTAAACTTTACCACTTAGAGCTCTTACAGCAGAGAGACTGTGCTGATTCTTTCTCTAAAGTTCTGAAGTGCCAGGATATCTTAGAACCATTAGGATGGCTCCTATCAAATAACAGACGTTGATGAGGATGTAGAGAAACTGAAACCCTTGTGCAATGTTGGTGGGAATGCAAAATGGTACAGCAGCTACAGAAAACAGTACAGTGGTTCCTCCAGAAATTAAAAATAGAATTGCCGAATGACCCAGCAGTTCCACTTCTGGGTGTGTACCCAAAAGAACTGAAAGCAGGGTCTTGAAGAGATTTTTGTACACCCGTGTTCATTGTAGCATTATTCACAGTAGACGAAAAATGGAAATAACCCTCAAGTGCCCATGGCTAGATAAATGGATAAGCAAAATGTGGTATATACATACAATGGAATATTATTCAGTCTTAAGAAGGAAGGACATTTCTGACAGTGGTCCAACATGGATGAATCTTGAGGATACTATGCTAAATAAAATAATCCAGGCACAAAAAGGACAAATAGTGTATGATTTCCACCTATATGAGGGATCTAAAGTAGTCAGATTCATAGAGATAGAAAGTTGAATGGTGCTTGCCAAGGCCTGGAGAGCAGAGGAAATGGGGAGTTGTTTAATGGGTATAGAATTTCAAGTTTGCAAGACGAAAAAGTTTTGAAGATTGGTTGTGCAACAGTGTGAAATGCTCAACACTACTGAACTATATACTTGAAAATGGTTTAAGATCATAGACTTTAGGGGCGCCTTGGTGACTCCATCAGTTAAGTGTCTGACTCTGGGTTTCAGCTCAGGTCATGATCTCTGAGTCTTGGGGTCAAGCCCTGCATTGGGGCTCCACGCTGAGCGGGTAGTCTGCCTCTGCCACTTGCCCTATTCTGTCTCTCTCAAATAAAATAAAGTCTTTAAAAAAATAATAGATTTTACGTTATGTATATTTTGCCACAGTTTGAAAAAAGAGTCCCAGGAGTGCCTGGGTGGCTCAGTCGGTTAAGCATTTGCCTTCGGCTCGGGTCATGATCCCAGAGTCCTGGGATCAAGCCCTGCATCGGGCTCCCTGCTCAGCGGAGAGACTGCTTCTCCCTCTCCCTCTGCTTGCCACTCTGCCTACTTGTGCTCTCTATCTCTCTGTCAGATAAATAAATAAAATCTTAAAAAAAAAAAAAGTCCCAAGAAAGGGATTCATTAGCCTTAATTGGGTCTGGTGCTTATCCTGAGGCCCATCAACCAGCCAGGCTAGGGATGGAATTTTGAAAGAATAGGGCAGTTCCCATGGAAACCAAATGGACAGAATGGAGGTGGAGTGACACCCAGAAGGAGAGTGTGTGAATGGGGAGGGGAGGGCAATTGGACGGATGAACAGTGGGTGTCCACTGCTGAGTTCCTGCCTCCTAGTCAACAACACCCTTGTCTTTCTAGCAGCAAGGGTCATTTGTGCTACCTCCACCTGGGTAGCACTTGCCATCATACTCATCATCAGACAGGTCATAGTCACTCCTTACATATTTACAGCTTAGTACATTTTTAACAAAGTTATATATCTCCTTGGTCCCTGCCAAAAATCTTTCAAATAGGTTCTGCAGGTGAGGAAACAGACTCCTACTAGTTGAGTGACTTAATGTAAAGTTGGGGTCAGTTCTGTTGTAAGGGACTAAAAGCCAATTTGAATTAATTTAGGAAGAAAGATCTGTTGGTTCGTGGGATCCAAGGACACCTTGAACAGCCGATCCCTCCTGAAGAGCAGTTAAGATACAGTTGGGCAGCGGGTACAGCTGCCTTCAGGGGCTCCACACAACCAGCACTGTCTCTGTCCCTTCCTCTTTTCTGCCTGATGACTTTGCTTTTTTCTCCATGCAAACAAGTTTTCCTCAGAGGGTTACTGGAAGCTTCCACACCTCACATCTTACAGCTTTGCTCCCCTGCAAAGAAGTACACCTGACTTGCAAGCTTAAAAATCCCAAGGAAAGAGGAAGGACTCCAAGTAGAGCTGAATGCTGTTCTTCCCCCGGGATGAAGCAGGAGAGCCAGTCACCTAAGAATATGGCTGCTCCCCGTAGAAATATATGACTAGTGGGGTGCCTGGCTGGCTTGGTAAAGCGCACGTTTCTTGATCTCAGGGTTGTAAGTTTGAGCCCCACGTTGGGTATAGGGATTACTTAAAAATAAAATCTTAAAAAAAAAAAAAAGAACTATGTGATTAGAAGGAATGGGGCTGTGGGAAAAACAGTTTTTAAGAAAAGGGTGCATGTGGGATTGATGCTGATAAACCAAACAATAGGGTGTCCCCCAAAGAGACCTAGGCAAGCGAGTGACGCCCAGGTCTGAATATAGTCAGTGGCCCACGCTGACCACTGAGTACTTCCCACACAAAAGGAAGGCCCTGTCTATGCAAGGCCCCAGGACAATGCATTCTTGGGTGTGAGGCTGGATCAGCCTCTGAGTCACCAGACGTGGGCTGATGAGCCACCTGAAGCGAGACTTAAAACCATTTAGGGGTGCCTTGGTGGCTCAGTCATTAGGCTTCTGCCTTCGGCTCAGGTGATGATCCCAGGGTCCTGGGTTAGAGCCCCACATCAGGCTCCCTTCTCGGCAGGAAGCCTGTGTCTCCATCTCCCACTCCCTCTGTTTGTGTTCCCTCTGTCACTCTCTCTGTCAAAATAAATAAAATCTTAAAAAAAAAACACCATTTAGGCCTCTGCCTTCTGTCTGAGCTTCCTTGTTAATATCAGGGGATTGAGGGATAAAGACCTTTATCTAACTCATTTTTGTGGATTCAGAAATGCCTCTGTGTCCTCCTAGATGTGCATAACAGGGTAGAGTTACATGAAAACCAGTGGTTTCTTGACAGCGGATTGAAGGGCCAGCCCACCCTCTCCAAACTTCCTCAGAATCTTCACATGCTTTTAGAAACTATCTTCTTGATACTGACGCCCATGGCTTTCAGTAGTTTTAAATGTCAGCATGTAAAGGGTGCACCGTCTAGTACAGTTGTTTTCAAACTAGCTTTGGCTGTGGACCCTTTTTTATGCCTTACCAAAACTCCTAACATGTAATATGGATTGAAGCAGAGTGGCTTGGGTCTTGGTGGGTCACAGGGGCCTCTGGACCCTCCAATTCAAGTCTCTTCCCCTATGGAGCACACTTTGAAAATCACTGATCTACATTAGCCATTTTATTTTGCAGTTGGAGAAATTTAGGCCCAGAAAGGTTAAGCGGGTCACCCACAAAAGCACCAAGAGTAGCAGAGCTGACTGGCGCCCTGGTCTCCTAGCTCACGAGTGCGGCTCTTGCCACTGTATCATACTGCTTCTAGCTATTTTGAGAGAGAAATTCTTCAGGTGCACAATACTTTCTTCAGGTGCAGGGACTGGACTAGGACGAAGGCAAGTAGAGGACTTGGGGAGCCTAATCTAATAAACAGATTAAGAGCTTTATAATTAGGAACTTCTGTTTGTTAATTTATTCAACAGACTTAATGAGTGCTTACTACACACCATTCCAGGTGCTAGAGATGAATCAGTGAACAAGACAGCTGCTGTCTTCAGAGAGTTCGAGTCTTCCACGCTCTTTCAGGGGATTTGATAAATACTGTTAATAGAGATGTTCAGGAAACACTCATGATTGTGCCTGACCTGGTTCAGAGGCATCTGGGAAGGCTTTCAGAGGAAATAGCATCTAAGAAAACACCAGGAAAAACAATAGGAGTGGGCTAGGTAGGGGAGTGTTAGGGGAAAAAAAAGGCTGGAGAGTTCTGCAGGAACCAGGTCGTAGAAGGTCCTGTAAACATTCAGCCCCAGGATAACAATATCACATATGTTTAGTGGATAGATGACTCTGATGCAATTTGGAGAATGAATTGGCTGGAGACAGCCAAGAGGCGGGGGACGGTAAAGTAGAGCATTCTAGAGTCCTAGGACTCACGGGACTTGATGGTTGATCGAATATATGTGGTGAAGGAGAGGGAAAGAAGGCTTTCTCACCCAAGCAGTTGACTGATGGTGATTCCTTTGGTCAAGATGGAGAGCACCAGAGGAAGAGCAGGATTGGGCCCAGGGCAGAGGATGAGTTCACTTTGGGATTTGAGATGGAAGTGTCTGTGGAGAAGCCTAATGGAAAGTTGTGAGGAACTGGATATTCAGGTTGAGCCCAGTGAGCATTCTGGGCAGGAGATAGAGATCTCGAAGTCAACAGGTTTGGTTGTATTTGAGGATGAGGTCACTGGGTGTGTGAGAAGAGAGAGCTCTAGAACAGAGCTTGTGGAACAGCAACAATTAGGGAAGGGGAGCTTGTATCAGAAATGGAAGCATAGTGAGAGAGCAGGGAGAAACCAGGAGTCTGGGGTCATGGAGGCCAAGTGGAAAGAACTTTGAGAGGGGAGTAGTCAGCAGGAAAGAATGTGTAGAAAAGCCATGTCCAATAAGGAATAAGCATTCAGTGGCTTTTAGTCATGAGGACATCATGGTAACCTTGGTAAGGGAAGGCTCAGCCAATGGTTTGAACATGGAAGCCACATCTCCGTGGTTTGAGGAGTGAATGGGAGGAGAGTGGCCGTAGGAGGGCGGTCCACTCCTTAAGTAATGAATGGAAGAGGAAGGGGTGGCTAGAGGTTTAGGGTTGAAGGAAGTTGTTTTATTGCTGAGAGACTTCTGCATGCTTAGGATCTCAGGATCGTGTGGTCGAACCCCAAACTGGGTGTAGAGAGTATGTTAAAAAAAAAAAAAAAAAGATTGTAAGTAAGTAAGTAAAAAATAAGTAAAATAGATTTGGGGGAATGTCTATACCAATACAACAGAGCTCCTTCTTGATGCTCTCTGCAGCTGGAGGTCTGGTGACCCACTTGGCCGGTTCTTCTGGGATTTTCCTGGTGGTATCACTGAAAGCCCCATGTCCTGGGAAATCCCTCACTCTGGGCAAACCAGGATGCTCCATGAGGATAAATAAGAAATATTCAGTGGTTGTTGAGAGCATGATCTATCATTTCTCTGAAGATTTAGAGGAGCTACCTACCTTAGAAAAAGACCTATTGCAAGGAACAGAAGAAAAGGTGGGAAGGGAGGCAGTACCTGAATGATATTCCAGTTAGTTTCAAAAAGAAAAGTATACCATGAACTTGGAAACAGCGGTCCTGCAAACAGAATAATCTGAGATAAGGAAGGAGGACAAGGAGAGTATAACTGTGGCTTTTGAGTTAAAAACTGCATGGAAACAGTGGATGCCAGCTTGAGCACAGTGGGTCTACTGAATACAGGAAATGGGCTTCAGTTGATTTCCCAGAACACAGATGAAACTGATGAAGTTAGGAAAATAAAAGATGAGACCCAGAAGGCAGAACAATGAAAGATGAATTTTAAGAATTCAAATGAATGTAAAAATTTATTTAAAAATTTATTTTTAAATAATTTATAAAAAAATTTATTTAAAAAAATAAAAAATTTATTTAAAATTAAAAATTTAAAAATAAAATAGTAAATATTTCAAAAATAAAAATTTAAAAGAATTTTAAATGATGAACGGACTAATGATTAATAATGAGTAAAAGCAGTGAAAATGCATTGAGTGCTTATTCTGTGACAAGCACTTTGTAAGCCCTTCACAAGTGTGAACACACTGCTCAACACCGTGGGTACCGTTATCCTCCCCATTTTGCATACAGGGAGACTTATGCACAGGGAGGTTCAACCACTTGTGCTGTGCAAGTTTACAGCAGTGGGAAGTGAGGCAGCTGGTGAACCCAGGCAGCCCAGCTTCAAAGCCGTCACTCTAAAGCACTGAGCCACAGGCCTGCAAGGCCGAACACTGAAACCAAGTGATTCAGGGTTGGTTGGTTGGTTGGTTGGTTTTTGGTGTCTCCTGAAAGCTGGCTAAGTTCTGCTGCTAGGAAAATATCAAAGACCAAGACAGAGTAGATCCCTGCTCAAATAGAGCGTGCATTTGAAGAAACTAACAAATAATTAAGAGAATGTCTGTAAGTGTTAAGTCCTATAAAGAAAAAGCTCAAAAACAAGGTAGAGTCACTAATTATGTGTGTGGAGGTAGGCATTACTACTTTAGGAGTGATGACCAGGGAAGACCCTCTGAAGATATGACATCACCTGAGTCCAGAATGATGTGGAGTCAGCTGTGGAGCAAGAGGGAATGGCAAGTGCAAAGGTCCTGAGGTGGAATTGCATTTGGCATATTCAAAGACTAACAAGAAGGCCATTGTGCTGGTAACAGAGTGAATGAGTGGGACATGTGTAAAAGAGAAATAGCTAGGGGCTAGATCAGGTGGGTCATGGTAAGGATTTGGCATTTTATTCTAATTGCAGGTGAAGGAATTGAAGAGGGTCTTTTGTTGTTGTGTTTTAGGTTTTGGGTTTTGTTTTACTTTGTCTGTTTTTAGCGAGGGAAGAATATAGCCTGATGTGCGTGTTAAAGGATTAGCCTGGCTGCTCTGCAGAGAATAGACGGTAAGGTGATAACGATGTGGAATGAGGAAGCAGGAAAAAGTTTAACCGATGTTCTGGCTGGAAGCAGGGCGGAGAGCTCAGAATTTTTGGTACCTTAATGGTTAATGCTAGCTGTCTCTCTGCCCTGGGGCATCCCCTCCCCAGTTTATCTAATCACATTGACTAACTTACAGAGAGATGAAGGATCCTCTGGTGGAAAAAAAGATCAGAGACCCCAACACCCTTAGTGGGTAGCAATAGCCCGGTGGAGGACCCCCAGGCTGGGCCATTCAGACACCTGAGAATTTCAAACTGTAACTCTGTCTTTGCTGGGTACCCTTGAACACGGAAATGTAATGTTTGGGCACGTACACAAAATAAATATTTGTTGTATGAATGGGTGCATGGCCAAAAAGATCTGCAGAGAAGGGGAAAGGATGCAGGTGTACGAGGGGAGATAATTTCCTGCTGACTCCCTGGTTCCCAGGTTGGTTCCTGGTTTCTCATCCTCCCCAGGCCTAGGGTGCTTCCTTGGATTCCTGGAGATCTTGTTTCCTCAATAAAATGGAGGTTTTATTTTTGCCCCCGTGGATTTCTTGTATGTGCAACTCAAGGATCCCTGGTCCAGGGTGAGCACGTCGTTAAAGCTCCTGTCCTTCACGGTGGCCTTGGTCAGATTTGTGGCTAGCGCGTGCCCCCCGGGTCTCACCGCCTCACCCGCTCAGGGCTTGGTTGCCTCTTTCTGTTTTTTTCTAGTTTTATGGGCTTGTAATATTATCTTAAAGTAATTGAGTTTGCTTTTATTTTATTCACTGGTAAGACTCAGCATTTTCCTCAGATAACACCATATTCGTATAGTTTGCATATTAAGGCCTTTCTTTCTGGACACCAGTGTTACCCTTAATGTAGTTGCTTGGTTAGTCAGATGCTCAATGTGTATCTGGGTGTTTTTTTGGTCTGGACTACATAGTTTCCCTGTCCTTTCTATAGTCTATGGAGGATAAAATACAAATTCATCCATTCACCAAGCAGCCTCTGAATTCCCACTATATAGATATGTCCAGACGATGAGTATGTCAGGGCGCACCCCCGCCCTTCTTTGCCCACCCTCTAGAAGCTGGTTTTCCTGGCCCTCCTCTCTCTTAGGACACGGGCCTTCCCTGAATGATTTCATCTGCTCTCAGGCCTTAGCTCACACCCGTTCTCCAGGACGAGCAGGCTTTTCTTTTTCTTTTTTTGACTGATAACGTGATTTCTGCCCCCATGCACTTTGTATTCGGTGTTTGAATGTTTAGTTTGACCCATGGGAAACTCCACTGAGATATTTCTGTCACTGTCCGAAACACGTTGGTGCTGTCCACAGGTATACCTTGAGTTAAACTAGCCACTAAACTGCATCTTCGAATGGACAGTGGGATAGGGGTCCCCCCAGGAACCAGCAGAGATCACCTAGAAGCAACTCAGAAGAGTGGCCCCGCTTGGACCTTTGCCCCGTGGCTGCCCTGCAAGGCCCTGGCAGCCGTGAGGACACACAGGGCACCTCCTTGGAAGAGTCCATTTGGCCTGTCCCATCTCGAGTCCAGCTGCCACCCAGTCCAAACTGGGGTGTGAGGAGGATATGCGGACAGGTGTGGCAGTGCTCCACAACTGCATTTAGGAGACTTTCTTCTACTTTTTTATTTGTCGGAGAGAGCAAGAGAGAGGGCACGCACTAGCAGGGGCTGTGGCAGGCTGAGGGAGAAGCAGGTTCCCCACTGAGCAAGGAGCCCAATGCAGGGCTCATCCCAGGACCCTGGGATCATGACAAAGGCAGACGCTTAATGGACCGAGCCACCCAGGTGTCTCTAGGAGTGACTTTCAACCCCACGGCACAGGGTATGAGCTGGAAAGGGAAACCCAGGTCTGTGGCTGCTAGGGTCTCCCTAAAAGTGTCAGACCAGTGCACACAGATGGCTGTCAGCTCTGTCGAGGCTCTGGACCTTCCTCCTGGACGTCTCCCCAGGGCATCCCACGGGCACTTTAAACATACATTCCAGACTGAACATGCCACCCTTCTTCCACTCTTCCCCAAACTGCCCTTTCCTTGCTAGTCTCCATTCTGACTGTAATGCTCTAGCCACCAGCCCCAGGATCCTGGCTGTCATCCTCCACCCTTTCGTGACCCTTCCTGTTCCTTCTTTTGGAACCATAGGGCAAGGCAGCAGGCCCCCAGCGACCACTGAGCTCAATGCAAACAGGCTCACGAAGTGACCCACCTCTAAACCATACCGGGGCACAGCTCGGGTCATGATCTCAGGGTCCTGGAATTGAGCCCAGCATTGGGCTCTCTGCTCAGCGGGGAGCCTGCTTCCCCCTCTCTCTCTGCCTGCCTCTCTGACTACCTGTGATCCTCCTCTCTGTCAAATACATAAAATCTTAAATAAATAAATAAACAAACAAATAAATAACCATAGGCCCTCGCTGACCAGTTACAACTGGGCTCAGTTCTTAAGATCACCAAAAAGGGAAAAATTCCATATGTCTCCATATTCCCTCACTCTGCCCTACAACTGTGGCCCCTCCCCACCGCCTCGTGGCAGACAGTCTCTCCTCTGCTGACCTGCCACTGCTTCCCTGCAGTGTATTCAATAAACTTCTCTTTTGTTCTGCGTTGGGTGAATTCCATCACCATCTGCGCCATCGACCTCCACCCAGTCAGGGCACCCCACATTTGGTGGCCTCCCCCATCCAATCGGGACACCCCATAGTAACTACCTGGTCACCAGGTTTTATCATCTGTATTTATTTCCTACTGCTGATAAATAACTACAAACTTATTGGCTTAAAGCAACACAGATTTATTATCTGACAGTTTGAAATGAGTTTTATGAGGCTAATATCCAGGTGTCAGCAGGGCCGTTTCCTTCTGGAGCTTCTAAAGGAAAATCTCTTCCTTGTCTCAGCCTCTAGAGGCCACCCACATTCCTTGGCTTAGAGCTGCACCACCTCGGCCTCTGCCTTCCTGTCACATTGCCTTCTTTCCAAACCTCTGATCTCTCTCCTTCTCTAATAGGGACCCTTGAGATCTACATACGGCCCATTCAGATAACCAAGATAATCTCAGTAAGGTGACATTCACGGGTTCCCGGCATCAGGATGTGGATGTCTTACACACCACCCAACCACGCACCATTCCTGGAACCCATGTGCTCCAGCTGTCACTCTTCAGAGCGCTTGTCTCTCATCTAGGTTGTTAAAACTATCAGTCGATGGGCTACTGATGCGTGATCCAGATTGTGTAGTGGGTTCTCTGCTTCTGGTCCTGCCCCCCTCCAATCCATTATGCTTCCTTTTTTTAAAAAAGACTTTTATTTATTTATTTATTTATTTGAGAGAGAGAGAGAGAGAGAGTGCATGACCAGGGGGTGGGGCATAGGGAGAGGGACAAGTAGATTCTGTGCTGAGTGGGGAAACTGATGTGGGGTTCGATCTCATGGCCCTGAGATCACAACCTGAATTGAAATCAAGAGTTAGATGCTCAACTGACTGAACCACCCAAGTGCCCCTAAAATAAAATCTTACAAAAAACAACAACAACAACAACAAAAAACTACTTATGAGAACAGTGCTTGGCACATGGTTAGGTTTTCCTCCATCATTCCATGTTCTCAGTCCTATTGATACTGTCTGGAAGGCTCTCCTCATGACCCTGTTTCCCTGGAAACTCTTACCCATCCCTTTAAGGCTCCCCTCAGTGTCACCTCCTGGGCGCAGGCCTTCCTGCTGTCTCCTCCCAACACGTGCTGGCACTCTGGGACTCTGCGACCTGAACCAGAGGCCCTATCACGTATTTACAGTCATTTCATGATGTGTGTGAGAGGGAACATCCTGAAATACTAATATTTGTGTTTTTCTTTTCCACACTTCCTCGTATATGACCCTCCCAGTCAGTCAGAGGCATTCATATCACCTTCAAGAATTAGTCCTTATAACAGAAAGGCAAAGAGAAAGGAAAAGATTATGTTTAGTTTTTCAGCTTCCAAAGTACGCTTCAATGTGGACACCCACATGAACGGTTTTGAAAGCCGAGCTGTGGGCTTGATGGAGAGGAGAGATTTTGAGAACCCAGAGAAGTGGGCAGCACTGAACAGCGTGTGCTTCAGTCATGGATAAAACAAACCAAGTACCTGGCCCATCCCGTTCATGGGAACGCTGGGTGCGGGTCACCCCGGCAATGAATGGGGACAGGAGTTGAACTTGGAGATCAGAGAGGAGCAGAGTCAGTACCAACCGACTGTCCAGCGGCAGAGCCGGTGGCGTGGTAGCAGCCAGGCCCACATGGTACTGGTCTGTGGCCCCTGTTTGTGGCCCCCTGTGTCAGTGCTGTGGTCCCCTGTGCTGAGGGGCCACAGTCACCGTTCTGCTCTCTTTTCACCCACCTGCTGCTGCCCTTGAGTCACTCAGCAGAAATGGGCCCTACCCATGCCATGCCTCATGTGAGCCATTTCCTGTGGACCCCACTTTTCCTAACAGCTTAGGAACCTTGTAAGCCTCATAGAACAAAAAAGCAGAATCTCCTTCTCTGTCTTTGTCTGTTTTTAGTAAGCTCTATACCCAGCGTTGGGCTTGAACTCACAACCCCAAGATCGAGAGTTGTATGCTCTACTGAGTCAGCCAGGCACCCAGGAGGGTAGGGTCTTGACACTGAGTATCATTGGTGTGGGAAAGAAAGGTCCCAGAGCCCGAACTTGGGAGGAGCTGGACAACGAGGCTGGCCTGTTTCATGTGACTCTGTGCCTCTGGAATATAGACCAAACCTCCCAGAAGGCAGCAAGCATTGCTGGATTCCTCTCTCTGTCCCCAACACATGGCTGGTGCTGGCAGAATTTTTTTAATAGATTTTATTTGGGGTGCCTGGGTGGATCAGTCGGTTAAGCGTCTGCCTTTGACTCAGGTCATGATCTAACGGTCCTGGGATAGAGCCCCACATCAGGCTCCCTGCTCAGCGGTGAGTCTGCTTTTCCCTCTCTGTGATCTCTCTTACTTACCCTCTTTTATAAATAAACAAATAAATAAATAAAATCCTTATTTATTTGTTCAAGAGAGAGAGTGTGCTTGGGAGAGCATGAGCAGGGGCAGGGGGAGAAGCAGGCTCTCTGCTGAGCAGGGGAGCCTGACATGGGGCTTGATCCCAGGACCAGAGATCATGACCTGAGTGGAAGGCAGACACTTAACTGACTGAGCCACCCAGCTGCCCCTTGGTAGATATTTATTACATTGATAGAATGAATGAAAATCACTGTTTAGTGAGGGAAAGAGATACATAAACAAATAAATATAATACAACCTAAGTTCTATGATAAAGGACTGCAGAAAGCACTGAATGAACAGAAGAGGGAAAGGGTCCAGAGGCATAGGGGATTTTCTGAGGCCACAGCAGGACTGGTGCACAAGACTTGTGACCTTCACTCCAGGGCACTGTTGGAGTGGAGAGATGCTCGTAGGAAGCTCTGCCTTTGGGACCCCTGGGTGGCTCAGTTGGTTAAGCATCTGCCTTCGGCTCAGGTCATGATCCCAGCATCCTGGGATTGAGTCCTGCGTTGGTATCCTTGCTCAGCGGGGAGCCTGCTTCTCCTGATTCCTGCCCCTCCCCCTGCTTGTGCTCCCTCCCTCTCTCTCTCTGACAAATAAATACATAAAATCTTTAAAAAAAAAATGATAATATCTGCCCAACCCATGTTGCTGTCTCTGGGCACTAGACTCCCCACAGGACTGAGTCCCTGGCAGTGCCCTTGGCCATAGCTGATGGACTCTTGGTACAGGACCCAAATAGAGCAATGGGTTCTCCCTCCCATGATTTTGCTGTTGGGATCCAGAGATGCCAGTCCATTTCTGCTGCGCCCCTACCAGGAGACTGAGAGCTAGCCATATTTGGCCATGTGTTTGGAGAAGCGGTCAAACGTGAGGCTCAGAGACAGACCCAGCTTTCTGACAGCCCAATGACTTGTAAGATCCTGGTTGCTGTTGAAGCCTGGTTGTCCCCTACCCTTTGGCTCCATGTGACACCTCTGAGGACTTGTAGTAAATTCTTCTCTTGCTTAAGCTTGCCTGAGTGGGTTCCGTTTACGTGCAGCCAAGCATCTTGACTAACTCTATCCCCACTGATGTCACACCACCATCACAGCAAATACCTGTGCGGTGCATACAATGCCCCGGACTCTATTCTGAGAGCTTTACGTGTAAGAACTTGTTAAATCCTCATAACATTCCTATGAGGTTGGTACAACGATCAACCTTAGTTTTTAGATGAAGAAACAGGCGCAGAGAGGCTCCATGACTTGCCATGATCGTACAGCAGGTGGGATTCAAATCCAGACCAAGCCTATATCCAACATGGCAGTTTTTACCATATTTTGTCGAGCAAAAGTTTGCATTTTTATATTTTTAACCTGTCGTCTTAGAAGAATGTAGTTCTACATGCCAAACACTGGAGAAGCCCTGAATGAATCCCTTTTCCTGAAATGAGGCTGGGTGGGCCGGGAGGCTGGCCCCTTGGTCTGCCCCACCACCGGACCTGCCGTTTGCTTGCCGGGCCTGGCAGGGGAAGCGCGGGAAGGAGCCCCCGAGCCAGGCACAGGGCTTGGCGGCAAAGCTGCTTGTGGGGCGGGAGGCCAGAGCCGCGCCCTGGCACCTGGCAGGGGGCCCAGCCTCACCGTTGAGAAAATACCTGCAACAAAGGACTCCTCCCGCCACTACTGGCCGGCCTCTCTCTGCTCCTGCAGCTCCTCCCTGAGGAATCTGACCTCCAAGCCAGGCTGGGTCGGGTCCTTACATGGCCTCAGGAGGCTGCAGAGGGGCCTCAGGGCCCAGCCTGGAACACCTCCCTGGCTGCCCCTGAGCTGGGGGGGTGTGAGTCCCAGAGGCTTCCAGGCTGATTTCCACCCAGGGGTTTGGCTGGGCTCCCCAAACTTCCCCTTCGGGCAGCCCTCCCCCATGGCATCCAGGCCCGGGGTAGCTGTAGAGTGCTGGGCCTTGAATCCCCCGCTCCAGGAGGCCCGTCTTGGAGTAATGGCTTGTCAGGTGCAGAGTGGATGGATGTGTGTCTCTGCTGAAACAGGGACCCGGAAGGGAATTGGGGCATTATCAACAGCAGACATCTGGGGGTGTGGATCTGGACTGGAGGCCTGGGAGAATGAAAAGTGAAGACTGAGACCCCAAGGGTTGTGGTGTGGTTTTCCTTGGACACCTGTGGTTTTTTTTGTTTTTGTTTTTAAATGTAATCTCTACACCCACCGTCGGCCTTGAACTCACAGCCCCGAGACTGAGAGTCACGTGTTCCACCAACTGAGCCAGCCCGGCGCCCTCTACTCTGTGCACACCTCTTGAGTGAAGCACGAGCAGCTCCTCAGAGGTGAGGGCTGGCCTCCCAAATGGGTGGTCAGCCTATAACCAGTTCCTTCTCCTTCCTTCTCCCCTTCTCGTGAGCAAGACCAGAGGTGCATGGATCTGGACAAGAGACTGCATCACTTCAGCTCTTTTGTTCAAAGAGGGATGGACCTGAGAGCCCTAGGCCCAGCTCCCAGCCCCAGGCCAGCCTTAAGCCTCCCCCCACAATCATAATCTGTAGTGACTGCTGTGGTCAGGGCCCCTTCCAGCCTGTGTGGTGCCCTAAGGTGATTCAGAAAAAGACTGTTTCCTGCAGGTGGACACCACCCTCCTCCAGGGGCCCCAGCCGTGCTAAGTGGAACTGGGTGTCAGCCCACACTTGCTCTGCCTCTCCATGAGCGGGTGCAGACCCAACCTATGCTGTCATTTGCAGGGGCAGAGCCAGTTAAGATGACGCCCCAAACCGTGACCTGGACCCCTGATTCCCAGGCCAAATCCTATCCCCGTGGTCGGGAACTTCCCTGGGCCGGGCAAAAAGAGCTATTCGGGAGATGGCTTCCCTTCACTGGCTCAAACCCACTTCAGACAATGGGACAGGGGCTCAGGAGGGGGTCCTTAGAAGCAGCTCCAATAATCACTAGAGGGAGGCATTTTTCCAGCAGACCCTCTGGCCTTGGGGCAGCCCCTGGATGAAGGGCCTGTGGGTATAACCTTGAGGCTATTCTGAGGACAGCAAGATGCTGTCCAGCCCATGCTCTGACCCCCATATGTGGTTCTGTGTGGAAGGGAAACAAGTCCTGCGCAGGCAGAGGTGGCAGGGAGTTGCACCCTCCAGCTGGCTTTCGGTCCCCCGGGCCCACACTCAGTGCCCAGACCCAGGGAGCCTGAAGGCTCTGGGCGCAGGGCATGGCACCTTGCGCCCAGCTCAGGACCAGGCTCACAGAGCACCCTACACAGTCAGGTGAATGAATGAGTATTAGTCCAAAGAAAGGGGCCCTCCTGAGGCAAGTGTGGGCACCAGGACCTGAAGTCCCAGGAACCCCAGCTCTGGACCCTTGATGCCCCACTTCCTCTTCTGCAGAATGGGCATCAGAGACACCTGCTTCCTTTGGTTGCCGGTCAATGTGCTATTGATAATGAAATAGGAACAACAGTCAGAGAGCCACCACTTCTTGAGAAATTGTTCTGGGTTAAGTGCTTTGCATAAACCCTCACAATAGTCCTGCGAGGGAGGTGCTCTCCCCACATTACAAGAACTTGGGAATGACTTCATGATTTGAGCCTTGCTCAGGAAAGGGCAGCTAGCTGTATCCTTTCTGTGTGCAGCCACAGGCAGCTGGGGTCAGAGCCCTGGCCACTGTGCAGAATCCGGGCCCAGCCTGTCTCCCACCAGGTGCTCAGGGTCACCTGAGTTTGGGTAGGGGTCCAAGCTGCTGGGAGGCAGGGGTCTTGGGCTCTGGTGCTGCTACTTCTGCTCCTGATCGACTCTGTCCCCTCACTCCCACTTCCCCAGGTGGGTCCCTATCCTTCCCTGGCCTCAGTTTATCTCATTTGTAAAGTGATAAAGAGGGGTTAGATCCCTTAATCACCCAGGGCTCTGACCACAAAGGCCGGCAAAGGGAAGTTCCGGAAATCAGGGAGCCTCTGTCTGAATTCCTGGCTTCTCTCTGCCCCCTGGTGGACACCAGCAGCCTAGCACCCAGGGGAAAAACTTGCTTTGTGACCTCCTCCAAGGAGCCCAGCCCTGGGAGCCCCAGTCCCCATCTGTTCAATAATAAGAGTACCTACCTCTTCGGACTGGTGTGAGGATGCAAAGAGATAATACATGAGAACTGCATGGACAGAGGCGAGGGCTGGCAGGACTGCTGAGGGAGCAGTGGACCAGGGTCCTTGAGCCTATATGGAAAGCGGGGGAAGCCCATGACTGGGAGGCACTCAGCAGTCCTTCAGGCCACTCAGGGAAACTGAGATCAGGATCAAGGGAAATAAATTTCTTAGTGCTATACTGAGCATTCAGTACTTCAACACATTTAAAAAAATATTTTATTTATTTGGGAGAGAGCACAAGCGGGAGAAAGAGAGCAGGAGAGAGAGAGCAATAAAGAGAGAGAGCACAAGCAGGGGGAAGCAGAGGGGCAGAGAGAAGCAGACATCCTCCCTGAGCAGGGAGCCCATCGTGGGGCTCGATCTCAGGATCCCAGGATCATGACCTGAGCTGATGGTGGATGCTTCACCGACTGAGCCCCCCAGGCGCCCCAACACATTTTGATTCTATTCAATGTTTTGGCTAAGTAATATATTCACAACATCCAAGAAACCATATGTGAAATGATAAGTATTCAGTTTTAATAATTTCTTATGTATCCTTTTCATGTGACTAAATATAACCAAATGTAAATACACATTCCTACTCATTCACACTCCTTTTTACTCAAAGGAGGGCATACAGTGCTCTACATCTCACCTGTTTTGTTTTTTTTTTAAAGATTTTGTTTATTTATTTGACAGAGAGAGATCACAAATAGGCAGAGAGGCAGGACGGAGAGAGAGGGGGAAGCAGGCTCCCCGCGGAGCAGAGAGCCCAATGCGGGGCTCTATCCCATGACCCTGGGATCATGACCTGAGCCAAAGGCAAAGTCTTTAACCCACTGAGCCACCCAGGCACCCCTGCATCTCACCTGTTTTACTCAACAGTGTGTTTTGTAGCTCATTCTGTAGAGAGCTTCCTTGTTCCTTTTTTCTTCAGCTGTCTAGTACTCCATAGTGGAGATGTGCCGTTGTTTATGTAGCCCGTTCCTTCCTTATTAAGGGGCACTTGGGCTTTTGCTTTTGCAAACAATACTGTAATGAGTAATCTTCCCTTTTCAGGGCTGATGATTAGGCAGGGGTATCAAGGGCACGGCTGTGTCAGTTGTTAAAATACTGAAATACTTTCCTAGTGCTTGGTAAATAGTACAATTACAACTGTTACGATCAATAAACATAATTAAGTATATGAATTCTGTTATAAAAGCTGAAGTTCAAGTCAGGACTTGTTCAGTGACCACCTGCCATACAGACATCTAGATACATGTTAGATACATGCTGGCCGACTGGGACTTCCTCCTGAGCCAGAGGAGCCGTGTGACTGTGTGACTACGCAACTGTACTGAGCATTCTTTAACGGAACACTCTGTGTCTTAGAAGGGTCACCGGTTTATCATCGTCCTCTAGTTATCGAGTTGCGCTGCTCATAAATATTTGTTTCCACTGGGCTTTTTATTTGTTCATTTTCATTTTTTTTTTTAAGATTTTTATTTATTGGGGCGCCTGGGTGGCTCAATGGATTAAGCCACTGCCTTCCCACCGAGCAGAGGCACTCCCGTTTTCATTCTTATTAATAAGTAGGACAAATGGAGTGCTTTGATATTTGAAAATTAAAGATTTATAATAAAATATTAGAAATAAACAGAGATGCTAAAATTTGGTGTTCTTAAGGTTTCACTTAACTACCTTAACCATGACTCTTCTTTTCCTGGGAGGAAGAAAAAAGAAAAGATAAAAATAATCATCAATCACAGCCTGGAATATCCTTATATTACTGTGCGAAAATCGGAAGACAGTAGAATATTTACTAGCGTGAGAGAAGCAGTACGGGGGTGCCTGGGTGACTCAGTCGTTTTAGTGTCTGCCTTTGGCTCAGATCAGGATCCCAGGGTCCTGAGGTCAAGTCCCGCATCAGGCTCCTTGCTCAGTGGGGAGCCTGCTTCTTCCTTGGCCTGCCGCTCCCTCTGACTGTCCTCTCTCTCTCTCTCTGACGAATAAATAAAATATTTTTAAATAGGCTGCTTTCTCCTTAAAAAAAAAAAGAAAGAAAGAAAAGAAAAAGAAACAGCAGAAAATAAGACAAATAATTTGTATTTCTAGAATAAAAAACAAACTTACAGTCTTGTACCTCAGGTTATGATGAACTAGGTAATTTTCATCATATTTCCAAGGACAACTAGAAAAGCTGAACAAAATCACTGACTCTCAGAATCTATGTAAGATAATAAATGCTTCTACTTTGCAGAGGCTACATTTAGTATTTAATGTAGTATATAGTTTGTTATTAGAATATAATTTGTTATTCAGCAATGGATAACTCAAATAAAGGCAGTGGAGTGCTCACACGTTAGTGAAGAATTACCAACTGGACCAGGACCCTTGGGAGCTTAAAGGCTCAGGGAGGTGAGCTTTATGTTTGGGGCTGAGAGAGGGCAGCCGGGAGGCTCAGTCGCACTCCCACAAACTAGCGAGGCCAGTGGAACAGGATTTGGAGTTGAGAACTCCCCTGGTTTTGAGTTAGAACCCTGAGAGGCTAAACTCTAGGAATAAGTGAGGGTGAATGGGGAGCAGATAAAGCTTCACAAAGAATGCACCGCAGCTCTGTACCATCATAGTCCTTGGCATTGTATTAAGGCGACCTCAGGTTGCAAGTCCCTCAGGTGCTGGGCAGAAGCAAAGTAGGTCCTCTCTGGACTCACCTGCTGGAGGAACATAACACAGCACTCAGCCTGAAATTGTTCCCGCAAAGAACTTGGCAAATATAATGCCCAGCACATGCGCGCAATAAACACATGAACAGTTAACATGAACCAAACAAGTACTATTTTGTTTTGTTTTGTTTTTAAAGACTTTATTTATTTGACAGAGAGAGAAAGTGAGAGCAGGAACACAAGCAGTGGGAGTGGGAAAGTGAAAGGCAGGCTTCCCTGCTGAGCAGGGAGCCCGATTTGGGGCTTGATCCCAGGACTCTGGGATCATGACCTGAGCTGAAAGAAGACGCTTAACTGACGGAGCCACCCAGGCGCCCCTCAAACAAGTACAATTAACAGACAAGAAAAATAAACCCTCAGAGGCTTTAGATATTGAAATTACAGACACAGACCTTTAAATAACTTCCTACATTAAAAAATACAAAAGGCGGGGCTTCTGGGTGGTAAAGTCGGTTAAGCAATGGACTCTTGGTTTCAGCTCCGTCGTGATCTTGGGGTCCTGGGCTCGAGCCTGTGTAGGGCTCCATGCTGAGTGTGGAGTCAGCTTGGGACACTCTCTCTCTCTCCCTCTGCCCCTCCCCCCGTGCATGCTTTCCCTTCCAAATAAATAAATAACTTAAAAAAAAAAAGGCAAACTTGAGTTTCAGCAGAGAACACAAAACTATAAAAGGAACCCAAGGGGAGGTACCTGTGAGGCTCAGTTAGTTGAGTAACCAACTCTTGGTTTCAGCCTGGATCGTGATCTTGGGGTCGGGCTTTGAGCTCAGGGTGGAGTCTGCTTGGGATTCTTTCTCCCTCTCTCTCTGCCCCTCCTCCCGCTCACCCACATGCACTCGCTCACTCTTTCACTCTCTCTCTAAATAAGTAAATAAAATCTTAAAAAAAGAAGGCCAAAAGGAAAGTGGTATGGGTTGAGTTGTGTCCTCCAAAAGGATATGTTGAAGTCCTAATCCCCGACACCTCAGAATGGGGACTTATTTGGCAATAGGGTCATTGTAGTTAGAATTAGTTAAGTTCAGATGAGGTCATACTGGAGTAGCATGGACCCCTCATCCAGTACGGCTGGCATCCTTACACAAGATGATGTGAAGACACAGCAGAAGAGAAGGTCATGTAATGACCGGGCAGAGATCACAGTGACACATCTACAAGCCAAGACATACCAAGGATTGCTGGCAGCAACCAGAAGTCTCCAGAACCTTGAGTGGGTACCTTTCTGTCATTTTAAGCCACCCAGTTTGTGATACCCTGTTCCTGCAGCCCTAAGAAATGAATCCAGAGAGCATAGAGTTGAAAGATACAATAACTGGAAGCAAAATCTCAGTAGATGAGAATGAGTGAACCAGAAGACCGGTCAGAGAAAAGTACCCAGAATGAAGCATGGAGAGACACACGGATGGAGAACACTCAAGAGGGAGTAAAGGACTATCGGGGAAGAACTCTAACCTCACAGAGGACAGCAGGTAGTCAGCCTGCCACAAGTCCATAGATGCTCAACATAGACAACAGGCCCTGGTAGGTGTAAGCAAGACAGGTTGTTACTCACGGCACAGCCAGCGGCAGGAACATCAGCACAGTGGTGTCTGCTCCTTTGCCTCCAAGTCCCATGGGGGGGTGACACGATGGAAATGGCACATGAAATGCGTTGTGCCCCAGCCATAGCTGAGGAACCCAGAGCCAAGGGCTTAGTGCTTTATTTGTTATTTTTATTTTTATTTAAGTAGGCTCCATGCCTCGTGTGGAGCCCAGTGCAGGGCTTGAACTCACGACCCTGAGATCAAGACCTGAGCTGAGATCAAGAGTTGGTCGCTTAACTGACTGAGCCACCCAGGTGTCCCAAGGGCCTAGCACTTTTTGCAGCAAGCGGCAAACCAGCACCCCTCCCCCCACCCTCCGGAGAGTGAACAGGTGCCTGCAGTCCCCTGTGGTCTCCTCGACCTGCCCCGTCACCTTTGTGATAAGCTACTGCTCAGTATCAGGTAGTTTAGTTTAGCTCAAGAAGGCCATAGCGGCTCTAAGGGCAGGCCCGTGGCGGCCTGCCTTTCCAACAATCCACCCTGCACCCTACGTGTTCGTAAGTGAATTAGAATCTTCTCATGACTACACCATCCTATCAGAAACTCAGATTGGACATGCTGACCGGGCCCAAGAACAAATCCATTCTGTTTGCCTCATATAACATTTGATTAGACTATTATGAATAGAATCCCAGTCAGCAGAACGACGCAGCATTGACCTCATTTGTGCACCTCAGGATCTCTGACTCAGCCAAATGAATGAGTCCCAGGGGGACACCAGTAGGAATTATTTCAGATGACCTTCTAGCTTCTTTTCTTGCGGTGTGTTTGGACTGCTTTGCTTGAACTGTGCCCTTAGCCCAAACAGAACAGGAGTGTTGACAACCATACATGCTCTCCCTTTTCATTCAGGATGCAGTGTCAAGACAGACCCTGACCTATTCCAGCCACACGAGAGTTTAGACTGACCTGCTCATCTGGGACTTGTGCCGTCTCCTCGGCTATGTAGCTAAAGCAAAGGGTAGGTTTCTAATCATTGTGTCTGGAGCATGGTCTCTGTTGGGAGACATCAAGACTCATACAGCTATACGGAACCAGGAGGCAGTGTCTGCTCCAGGAAGGACTACCCTCTTTACCTGGGGACCTGACAAGGGAAACATGACCCAAGGGGCAATGTAGTTGTCAATAATTACAGAAGATGATGGGTAAGCCAGAAAGCAACCCCCATCTCTAGCGGCGATTCCATGGCCTGCCCTTCCCCCCTCCAAACCTGTGTCCCATGGGGTGACATAGTGGACCAATTTGGAAGCTATATAGGCAGTGGGTCGCACCACAGCTGATCCTGATCAGTGTCAGGGAATAATGAACCTTGAAGTGTGACATCCTCGGCAAGGACATGCAGGTGCTAAGGGCCCATGGCAGACTGCCTTTCCAGCCGAGAGAGTTTCTGCGAGAAGTTCTCACCCACACGTGCTTGTATTCCCAGGGTAGAGAGCAGGAATGGGGCAGAAGCCATATTTTGGAGAGAATGGTCAATAGTTTAAAACCATCAAGACACAGTTAAACCTCAAGCCACATTCAAGAAGATTTACAAACTCTGTGTTACTTTGCTGCCATAGCAGTAGGACCACAGACTGGGGGCGGGGGCACTTAAACAACAGCACATACTTTCTCACCGCTCTGGATACTGGAAGTCCAAGACCAAGGTGCCGGCAGGTTTGGTGCCCCCCCGTCCCCCACCTCCGAGTCCTTTCTCCATGGCTCGAAGATGCTACCTTCTGGCTGTGCCTCATGTGGCTTTTTCTGTCTACGTGTGAGCATCCCGGGTAGCCCTCCTCTTATAAGCTCATCAGTCATATTGGATGAGAACCCCCCTGATCACCTCATTTGACTTTAATCACCTCCTTATAGGCCCTGTCTTCAAATAGAGTCACATTGGGGGTTTAGACTTTTTTTTTTTTTAAGATTTTATTTATTTATTTGACAGACCGAGATCACAAGTAGGCAGAGAGGCAGGCAGAGAAAGAGGAGGAAGCAGGCTCCCTGCTGAGCAGAGAGCCAGATGCAGGGCTCCATCTGAGGATCCTGGGATCATGACCGGAGCTGAAGGCAGAGAGGCCTTAACCCACTGAGCCACCCAGGGGCCCTGGGGGTTTAGACTTTAACATAAGAATCCAAACACTATAAAAAGAAATCAGTAGATCATCTGGGTGGCTCAGTCGGTTCATTGGCCGACTCCTGATTTCAGCTCCCAGTGATCTCCACTTGGTGATCTCAGGGTATTAGGATCGAGCTCCGCCCAGCCCCCCCCCCGCCCCCGCCCCATGGGGCTCTGTGCTCAGTGGGGGGGGTCAGCTTGGGATTCTTGATCTCCCTCTCTCCTGCTCTCTCTCTCCAAAATAAATAAATAAATCTTTAAAAAAAAAAAAGAAAAGAAAAGAAAAAGAAAAGCTCCTGAGGCACCTGGCTGGCTCAGTTGGAAGAGCATGTAACTCTTGATCTCAGGGTTCTGAGTTTGAGCCCCACATTGGGTGTAGAGATTACTTAAAAATAAAATCTTTAGGGGCATTTTAAGTGATGGCCTTTGGCTCAGGCATGACCCTGGAGTCCCAGGATGGAGTTCCACATCATCAATCTCCCTGCTCAGCGGGGAGTCTATTTCTCCCTCTGACCCTCCCTCCCCTCTCTCATGCTTTCATAGTAAAAAATTCAATTTACCAGAAAGATAAAAAAATTCTAAATTTATATTCTCTGATAACATAACCTCAAAGTATTTATAGCAAAAATTGGCAGAATGTGAATAAGAAATAGACAAATTTAAAATTACAGTGGAAAATTTTGACATACTTCTCAATAATGGATAGAATAAAGCCGACAAAAAATAAGAAAAAATGTTCTTTTGAGAGTACAAGTCACACTAGGATTATCAATTTAATGGACATGGCATTGGAAGAGTTTAATGTCAAATTGTGGCTCAGACAAGGTTATCATTTAGCTAGTGATGATTGTGCAAAGGACATGCCAACAGTTTCTAAAAACCAACATAACATAGGATTTGGAAATCATTAGAATAATTTGGTGAGTGTATTAGCACCCATAATTTACATCACTTGTTAGATGGTCATATAAGTATAATTTAGATAAATTAGAGAATAAAAGGAAACATTTAAAAGCTATTACATAATTATAAAATTTTTGATATGCATACACATACACATACCTGTACTTTTTTAAAAAGATTTTATTTATTTATTTGACAGAGATCACAAGTAGGCAGAGAGAGAGGAGGAAGCAGGCTCCCTGCTGAGCAGAGAGCCCAATGTGGGGCTCCATCCCAGGAACCTGGGATCATGATCCGAGCCGAAGGCAGAGGCTTTAACCCACTGAACCACCCAGGCGCCCCTACCTATACATTTTAATGATCATATCCACCTACATATTTTGAATATCACCTTTGTACATATGTCATTTCCTAGTACAGAGATACAACTATACAATACATTCTCAGAAGAGGGATTGCTGGGTCAGAGTGTAAATGCATTTGAAATTTTGGCTGATGTAGTTAAATTGCCCTCCATAGGGCCTGTACTATGTTTGCACTCCCATCAGGAAGTTATGGGTGCCTGTTTCCTCACAGCCTCACCATCAGTTTGTGTTGTCAAACTTTTTAATTTCTGGGCACCTGGGTGACTCAGGTCATGATCCCAGAGTCCTGGGATCAAGTCCCAAGTTGGGTTCCCTTCTCAGCGGGGAGCCTGCTTCTCGCTCTCCGCCTGTCCCTCCTCCCTGCTCGTGGTCTCTCTCTCTGTAAAATAAATAAATAAAATCTTTTAAAAAGACCCTTTTAACTGTTTGCTCTTTTGATAGGTGAGAAATATCAGCTCTGTGTAATTTAAATTTGTACTTTTATTATAAGTGAAATTGGTATATGTATATTTTTTAAGATTTTATTTATTTATTTGACAGAGAGAGATCACAAGTAGGCAGAGAGGCAGGCAGAGAGAGAGAGGGAAGCAGGCTCCCCGATGAGCAGAGAGCCCAATGCGGGGCTTGATCCCAGGATCCTGGGATCATGACCTGAGCCGAAGGCAGAGGCTTTAACGTACGGAGCCACCCAGGCATCCCGAAATTGGTATATTTCAATATATGTTGTCATTGTTTTCATCTTTTGTTTTTTGAACTATATATATATATATATATATATATATATATATATATATAAAATATGTTATTTATTTATTTGACAGAGATCACAAGTAGGCAGAGAGGCAGACAGAGAGAGGGGAAGCAGGCTCCCCGCTGAGCAGAGAGCCCGATGCGGGGCTCGATGCGGGGCTCGATGCGGGGCTCGATCCCAGGACTCTGGGATCATGACCTGAGCCAAAGGTAGAGGCTTAACCCACTGAGCCACCCAGGCGCCCCTGAACTATATATTGATGAGGACCCTGTGAAGCCATATTTTGTTTGTTTGCTTTTACTCTTCAGAGCCATGGCAGGTGTAGAAGGTTATTTGTTGGGAACAAATATATGCAGAGTTGCATTTTATTTTATTTATTTTAATTTATTTTTAAGTAGTCTCTACACCCAACATAGGGTGTGAACTTAAAACCTTGAGATCAAGAGTCGCACGCTCCACCGCTCCACTCATTGAGCAAATGCCACAGATTTGCATTTTAAAGATTTTATTTATTTATTTGACAGACAGAGATCACAAGTAGGCAGAGAGGCAGGCAGAGAGAGAGGAAGGGAAGCAGGCTCCTTGCTGATCCAGGACCCCAGTATCATGACCTGATCCAAAGGCAGAGGCTTTAACTGACCCACCCAGGCGCCCCAGATTTGCATTTTAAAACAGGCATCTCTGCAACTACCTCCTGATTTTTCTCCCTCCACACTGTTTCACTTCCCTCCAGTGAATAGTGTGGAGTTCCTGTGAGGCCAGCAGGTGTGGAATTCAGAGAGCAGAAGGAGTGTCCTTGGACAGGAGGGGAGGGAGGGAAGGTCAGGCAGCTGTGCAATAGCTTCGGTTTTCTCCGTCAGGGAGAGCATTAGGTCATCTGCTGGGAAGAAGGGGGTAGAAGGGAAGATAGAAGTCTGAGAACAGTGTATCTAAACAACCAAACCCAAAAGTATTTAGCAGCATTGATGTTGGTGACTGTGAATTTATGGTGTCACTTATGCCCTGTGGCTTATGCTCTTCAGCAATGCTTGCCACCTGGATGCAGGCATGAAGGAAATGGATAGTTGGGCTCATCTAGAGATTGGGGTTTTGATAGGGATAATGGAAGACAGTGAAGATCAGGGTGTTTGCAAGGAAGTGTTCGAAATGAGGGAACATGACATTGACATTGGTCGAAGTCCAAAATGAAGGCAGATAAGAGTTGGTGGATAGGGAGAAGTTGGATGGTTCAGTGGATGGAAGGTCTTGAGGAGATCCAAGAAGAGGAGGGGCTTGACTGGTGGAGCAAGCAGGTTGGAAAGACATGTGTTGTAGGGCTATATGATCCTGGGCTTTGATGGGGTACACAAGGTTGTCCCAGACATCAGGGGTGCCGTCAAGTGCAGAAGGAGGTCACTGGGGATGAGGAGATTAAGGAACAAGAAGCCGGGGGCATGGAGTCATGGCCGATGGTGGTGTGCCTTTCTCTGTAGGCAGGAACTTCTCAGAGGACCTTGGTGGCACTTGTGTGGGGGAGTGCGTAGACGAACAAGATCTCACATTGTGTTCAGATTAAAATCTTTTTTACAGAAACCCCTGGTTTCAAGCCATTACCAGGGAACACAGATGGAGTGTTTACAAAAATAGAGCATGTATTTTAAGGTCATAATGGAAGTCTCAAAAAATTCTGAAGGATTAATGTCATATAGTCTCTGTTTCTCAACCATGATTCAGTGAAATTACAAATTGTAATAGGTTTATATGTCTGGGAACTATTGTATTGACAACTTTTGGTAGAAAAGGAAATCATAAAGAAATCTGAGAAGTATTTAGCTCTGAATAATAATGACATAAACCATATGGCAAAGTTTGTGAGACACAGCTAAAGCATCACTTAGAGGCAAATTTATATCTTAAATACATTTATTAAGAAGGAGTACACATATAAAAATAACCCCCAAGAGACATGAAAACATACATCCACACAAACACTCGTAAGCAAATGTTCATAGCAACAACTCTTTAAAATAGCTTCCAAATGGAAGCAATATAAATGCTCATCAACTGGTAAATGGGTAAACAAAACATGGCTGTGCCCATACAAGGGAATATTATTTGGCAATAAAAAAAAGAACAAAGTACTACTACGTGCTACAACATAGATGAATCTCGAAAACATTAAGTTAGGGAAAGAACCAGACACAAAATACTTGGCATTGTATGATTGTATTTTTGTGACATGTCCAGAAAAGGCCAGTCTATAAAGAAAGAGAGTAGGTGGTTGGTTGCCTAGGGCTGGGAGTGGAATTAGGAATAAACTGCCAATGGGTATGACCTTTCTTACTTTTGGAGGTGATGGAAACATTCTAAAATTATATTGTGGCAGTGGTTGTGCAACTCTGTAACTATACTAAAGATCATTCAATTGTACACTTAAAACCGGTGAATTTCATGGTGTGGAAATTATACCTCAACCAAATGTTAAAAATAAACAAAGCAAGCATTCAATTTAAGATGGTGAAAAAAGCAATGAAGCGAACCTTTATAAACAGGAAGGAGGGGGGGCCCTGTCTGGCTCCTTTGGAGGAGCATGCAATTCTTGATCTCTGGGTGGTGAGTTCGAGCCCCATGTTGGGTGTAGAGATTATGTAAATCAATAAACATAAAAAAAAAAAAACCAGGAAGGAAGGAAACAATAATAAATCAGAAACCAAAAGAAGAAAAAATAAATTTTGTATTTGAAAAAATTAATAAAAGACATAAGTAAAAAATATAAAAATATATGAACATACATAATAAAATATATGTAATATAATACCCAGGGGTGGATTAATTATCACAGTGAACTCACTTACAACTTAAGTAAAACAACTTCAGTTTCCAATAACAAACAAGTCTTATAATCTTGTAGTCACTGCATTCATCAATGGATAAACTTGCCATCTTAATGGTAGGGTCTGGCTTCTGTTGATTGGCTAGGCTGTACTCACTTCTGTCCAAGCACTTCTCCTGTACTATCTCTTTGCATCCTCACACCAATCTGAAGAGGTAGGTACTCTTTGTTTTTTTTAAGATTTTATTTATTTATTTATTTATTTGACACAGAGAGAGAGATCACAAGTAGGCAGAGAAGCAGGCAGAGAGGGGGAAGCTGGCTTCCCGCTGAACAGAGAGCCCGATGCGGGGCTTGATCCCAGGACCCTGGGATCACGACCTGAGCCGAAGGCAGAGGCTTAACCCACTGAGCCACCCAGGTGCCCCGAGATAGGTACTCTTATTATCCCCATTGAACAGATGGGAATTGGGGTTCCCAGGGCTGGACTCCTTGGAAGAGGTCACAAAGCAAGTTTTTCCCCTGGGTGCTAGGCTGCTGGTGTGCACTAGGGGGCAGAGAGAAGCCAGGAATTCAAACAGAGGCTTCCTGATTTCCTGAACTTCCCTTTGCCTGCCTTTGTGGTGACAGCTCTGGGTGATCTCAAGGGATCTAACCCCTCTTTCTCACTTTACAACTGGGATAAACTGAGGCCAGGGAAGGATAGGGACCCATCTGGGGAAGTGGGAGTGTGGGGACAGAGTCGATCAGGACCAGAAGTAGCACCAGAGCCCAAGACCCCTGCCTCCCAGCAGCTTGGACCCCTACCCTAGACTCAGGTGACCGTCAGCACCTGGAGGGAGACGGGCTGGGCCCGGATTCTGGACGGTGGCCGGGTCCCTGACCCCACCTGGGAACACCACAGGTGCTCATGGCTGCACACAGAAAGGATACAGCTGCCCTTTCCTGAACAAGACTCATCATCACGGAGTCATTCCTGAGTTCCTTATAACGTGGGGAGAGCGCCTCCCTCACAGGACTATTGTGAGAATTCACAAAAGTGCTTAACCCAGAGCAAGTTCTCAAGAAGTAGTGGCTCTCTGACTGTTGTTCCTATTTCATTATCAACAGCACGTTGCCTGGCAACCAAGGGAAGCAGGTGTCTCTGATGTCTGTTCTGCAGAAGAGGAAGTGAGGCCCTGAGGGTCCGTAGCAGGGGCTCCTGGGACTCCATGATCCCGTCTTGCACACGAGAAGTCAGAGGTTGAGAGAGGTTAAGGGTCACACGGCCGGTGTGGAGCTCTGATAGGATCGTCTGTCTATCTGATTCCAGAGCCTGAGTTCTAAACTGCTACCTTGCCCTCAACCACTACCCTCTACTGTGGGAGCCTATGATCAGCACCGGCTTCCGTCCTTAGCGCGGACCCAGTCGGGGGACCCAGTCCTTGGACAGTAAGGAGCCAGACGGACTCTATACCTGTTCCCTGCACTCTGCTTGCTCCATTCTAGAGTGTGGTGTGGGTAAAAATGTCTAGATATTACTTTTGGTCACCTTTTAAATTGTGGCAAATATATATAGCATTAAAATTACAATTTTAATGATTTTTAGGTATACAGTTCCGTGACATTAAGCACATTCACACTGTTGTGCGACCGTCACCACCATCCATCTCCTGACTTTCTCATCAACCCAAAATGAAACTCTGTGCCTGGGGTGCCTGGGTGGCTCACTGGGTTAAGCCTCTGCCTTCAGCTCAGGTCATGATCCCAGGGTCCTGGGATCAAGCCCCCCATCAAGCTGTCTGCTCAGCAGGGAGCCTGCTTCCCCATCTCTCTCTCTGCCTGCCTCTCTGCCTACTTGTGATCTCTCTCTCTCATTGCATAAATTAAAAAAAAAAACTTTAAAAAATAAAGGTTCTATTGGATACAGGTTGTGAGTTGCTACTGAGAC